>NC_064643.1:104517151-105132151 GCF_023864345.2 Schistocerca serialis cubense | reverse complement strand
GGGTTCGTTCTACTCCCTTACGCGAATATCTCCATCGAATGCTCGTCTTCAAGGCGATCTCACTCAGAGAGACTTACTGATAAAAAAAATTAATTTTTTACCATTTCAGTCGTTTGACGGATTGTTATGTCATTTTGATTCATTTAGACTAACCCTACTCTTTCTATTAGTTTCTACGCTGAAAAAATTCAAATAAACTTCAGACTGCAACTGGGAATCCAACACAACTTCCCTGCTTCTTAGTCAGATGCGCAAGTCACTACGCCAGCTCCATTTCATGGAGTACATAATTGACAGTCTAAAATATTATTTTAGCGGCTTTCTAGGAAAATTTACGTTGGCTAACCACCTATATGTTGTTGAGAAATTCAGTGATCTATCGATTCCGTCAATTGTGAGTATACTGCGCGTCATGACCAGCAACGCCAGTTTTCTCAGAAACTGTGGAAGTGGTGGTGGTGGTGGTGGGATCAAAATATCTGTCTTTAATTTTCGATTGTACACAAGCTACTTGCCGAACACGATCCAAATCGGTTAGCTCCTTGTCAGTAGCTGCGCTACTTAGCCTGAAGAGTAACGTTATGAAGTCAAAAGTGTTAAGTCTACGCAAATACTTCGAAGATATTCAAGAAAACGATGTTCATCCACTTAAAAGTAAATTTAAAATCTTTAAATGCTTCTGTCACACGGAGAAGGCAGCGTATATTAACATAATGGAGGTATTCTTTTGCCCCGTCCACCTGAGCCGACTACAAGAAAAAACGGAACGGATAAAAAACTACCTGACAAACGATCAGAAACGGGAGGTGCCTAACTCATTAAAGTTTACTATGTTTCGTAACCCAATACTCTGGGCTTCTGCGAAGTATTCTATTATCATTATGCTTAACCGTTCGACGCTAGCATACACACGAGAGACAAGACGTGCCTTGTCTCCTTTCTCCCCCCCCCCCCCCCCCCCCTACATATTTTTCAGCCATTCGTTAACCTGACGTTACCAGCGAACTGAGTCGGCGTCAGTAGTCTCGGACGAGTGGCAGCGAAAGAGGAGTCCGGACTCGCAGCTCCGCTGTTGCGAGTCGTAAACCACCTCACACACACACACACACACACACACACACACACACAGAGAGAGAGACTAGCACGATAGGCGGGTAGCGCGCTCTGCAGGCGCCACCGGAGGTGCGGTACTGCGGATACGCTTCACCCCAGCGGACTTCCCATTCGCCATCTGAATGTGTACCCTCGCACAAAGAAAACAGTTTGAACGTAATTAACATTATCTTAACAAAGGGGACGTGCGTAACAATGCTATTTATTAAGATATCTTCCCATTCCTTTCACGGCTGTACGGCCACAGCCTTTTTCACCGTGAGGCAGTCGTGCACAGAACGTGCAAAACAGAGTCTTCCAACATACGTTATAAAATTAGGCACTAATATTTTTTCGGGTCTGCAAGGCGGCTGATGATTATAGAAATTGCAGAATAGTACACACATTCCTGTAGACTGGTTTGGGAATTGTTATCAAAGGGATAGGCGTAGTTCAACTCAAAATTTTGACACTGGAGATCGTCAGTGACCACTTTTTCTTTCGCAGTGCAGAATTTATTCGCTATTTCATACCACAGAATGGAGTTTAGTAGAAATATGCAAAGAAAACAAACCTTAAAGCTTCTATGTCCGTGAAGTGTGAAGATAGAACTCCCTTTCAAATACTTCCAAGTAAGCTTATTACCTATTTTAAGTTCTAATAATTGAAAATATTCAGCGTTGCTTATGAGCTGATCATCATGTGACTGACTGAACACTGGCGAAGGACTTTGTGGCTTTTATTTTCTAGATGGGAAGTGAAGCATTGTTGAGCATTTCATGTGTCCTCCGAATCAAAGTTTCTGCTTACGTCAAAGAAGAGGCCTACTGCCCTAAGTTTATAGTTTCCCCGCACACACAAAAAGAATGACTTTTTTCCGTCTCTCGAAATTTTCCTGAAATCAAACTGCAACTGTGACAGCAGACTTCATGTACCGACATTTTTTTTAGGGTTTCCCTCTTTAATCGGTAAAACCGGAGCCCTTCTAGCATCACTTTGTTGTCGTTTTCACAGGAACAGATAGATCTATGACGACGGGTCCTACAACTAATGTTAATAAAGGCAGTGAGGTAAACACACGCCAGAAAGTTATGTATCACCTCGGTGCAAAGAGTTCCGGAACCTGTACAGAAAATCATTTCCGCCCTTTTTTATTGCTCATGAAAACCACACATTGCATGACCTCTAATACCCAGTAGCAGGTCCCCTTGCAGTGATGCATGCCTGTATTCGTCGTGGCATACTATCCACAAATTCATCAAGGCACTGTTGGTCCAGATTGCGTAACTCCTCTACGGCGATTAGGCGTAGATCCTCAGAGTGATGGATGGGTCACTTTAATATTTCTGTGTGGGATCCTAAATTGAAAAACCTCTCTCACACCGGCCTGATTTAGCTTCACTGATCAGGATAGTAAAAAAACATGCGTATATTAAGGGAATTTTCATTCACAAAGCAGGCTTATCACATTCCAGTTCAATACTGTTCTATTCTGATTAAATTGAGCTTAACTTAAATTCCATAAGGAAGTGAAGCAATTTCGAGGCCTCGGTGCTACGAAAATTGTCAGTCATTCTCCTAATAACATTTGTAATAATTATTAACTTTCGGTGATCACATGGGAAAGACCGGAGATCTGCTGGTAAGACCGTGTTAGCCCATTTATTGAAAGTAATAAACTGGGCATCTTGAGCGTACAAAACGGAAGGTCCGTCCAGTGTAAATCAGACGTTCCCCGCTGATCCCGTGCAACACAGCGTAGTAAGCAGACACTGTCAATAATAATCAGTTAAATAACACGCGAACACACTTACTTTAGTTCATGAATTGAATTCCTTCTCATTCAGAATCTCATCAAGATGACGACTAGCTCAACAATACATACATATACATCTTCGTTCTTTCACGGCTAATCGGCAAGATCTCAATCTTTCTTTTCATAAGAGAAAACATAGATAGCAGAGAAGCTATTCCATGGAGTAAATGCACGTTCCAAGGAATAATAGGGCTTGAAATTACTTTACATTGATAATCATCGTATATTAAAGTTTAAGAATCGGTAAGATAAGAGATATTTCGAGATATGTACTGAGTTATATAATTTATAAAATTTCTGAATATATCGCGGAGAGACCGCTGCAAGAGACATTACATCACGTGGTCCATAAGCAGCCCTCTTCCAATCTATCCCAGGCATGTTCGATAGGGTTCATGTCTCGAGAACACGCTGGCCTCTAGTCGCGCTATGTTGTTACCCTGAAGGACGTCATTCACAAGATGTGCCCGACGGGGGTGCGAATTGTCGTCCATGTAGACGAACGCCTTGCCAATATGCTGCCGATATGGTTGTACTATCGGTAGGAGGATGGCATTCATTCATGTATCGTACACCCGTAACGCTGCCTTCCATGTCCACCTGGGGGCTACGTCGGACCCACATAATGCCCCCCTAAAACAGCAGGGAACCTCCACCTTGCTGCACTCACTGGAAAGTGAGTGTAAGGCGTTCAGCCTGACTGGGTTGCCTCCAGGCACGTCTCCGACTATTGTCTGGATGAAGGTATATGCGACATTCTTCCGTGAAGACAACGTGACGCCAATCCTGAGCGGTCCATTCGGCATGTTGTTGGGCCCATCTGTACCCCGCTGCATGGTGTCGTGGTTGCAAACATGGACCTCGGCATGGACGTCGGGAGTGAAGTTGCGCATCATGCAGCCTATTGCGCACAGTTTCAATCTAAACACTACGTCCTGTGGCTGCAAGAAAAGCATTATTCAACATCGTGGCGTTGTTGTCAGGGTTCCTACGAGCCATAATCCGCAGGTAGCGGTCATCCACCGCAGTGGTAGCGCTTGGGTGGCCTGAGCGAAGAATGTCATCGACAGTTCCTGTCTCTATCTCCCCCATGTCCGAACAACATCGCTTTGGTTCGCTCAGAGACGCCTAGACACTTTCCTTGTTGGGAACACATCCTGGCACAAAGAAACAATGCGGATACGATCAAATCGCGGTATTGACCGTCTAGGCATGGTTGAACTATAGACGATACAAGCCGTGTACCTCCTTCCTGGTGGAATGACGAAGTGATCGGCTATCAGGCCCCATCCGACTAATAGGCGCTCCTCATGCATTGTTATTTACATCTCTGGGCTGGTTTAGTGACATCTATGAACAGTGAAAGGAACTGTGTCTGTGACAATACCCACAGTCAACGTCTGTCTTCAGGAGTTCTGCGTTTCGGGGTGATGCAAAACTTTTTTTTTATGTGTGTATTTGCTGAGGAAGAGTGACACGATAGAAATTTCAGGACGCCTCAGCAGTCAGCATAAAATATTCTGTGATGGGGACGAAGATGCGGAGAACAAATGGAAAAAAATTCAAAGGCATCGTTCAATATACCCTAGACTACTATGTTCCGTGTAAGGTTTTAAGGGATGGGAAAGATCCACCATGGCTTAATAGTGTTATAAAAGCGCTACGTGAACGAAGAGCACTTCCTCTCAGATTCAAAAGAAGTAAAAACCTAGTTGATAAACAAAAGCTCAACGAAGCGAAAATGAGCGTAAGGAGAGCAATGAGAGAAGCGTTCAATGATTTTGAATGTAAGACTACATACCTGAGAAAAAGCCCTACGCGATTTTGGTCGTATATAAAACCAGTAAGTGGACCATAATCATCCGTTCATTCTCTCAGCGACCACATCGGCACCGAAAAGGAAAGTAACAGAAGGCCGAAATACCGAACTGCCTCCAGAAGCTGCTTCACCGCGGAAGATCGGAACACTGTCCCTCCTTTCAATCGTCGTGCGAACGTCGAAATGGCAGATATTGAGATAACCGATAGCTGAACTGAACAGCAGGTACAATCGCTTAGTTATGAAAAGGCGTCAGGACCAGATGAGTGAGATACGTAGAAGATTCTATATAGATTATGCGGAAAAACTTGTCCCCGTTCTCGCAGTAATTTATCGTAGATCGCGTGAGCAACGTAAGGTATCTAATGATTGGGAAAAAGCGCAGGTCATTCCCGGTTTTAAGAAAGGCCGTAGTACAGATCGACACAATTTTAGGCCTATATCGTTGAAGTCAATCTGTTTGTAGAATTTAGGCAAATGTTTTATGCTCAAGAATTATGAACATCTCTTTTATAAAAATCAACATGTATTCCACAAACAGAGATTCTGCGAAACCCAGTTCGCTGTGTTCCTCCGTGACATCGACAGCGCAGCGCACGACGGCGCTCGGCTTGACGCCGTATTCCTTGAATACGGTAAGGCACTTGACGCCGTCCCGCATTGCCGTTTAACGAAAGAAATTACGGAGTATCGGAGCAGACCTACGATTGGATTCAAGACTTTCTTGCAGATACAACTCAACACGTTGCTCTTTACGGAACTAAATCGGCAGAGGTGAAGGTAACATGAGTACCACAGGAAAGTGTGATAGGACCGTTGCTCTTTACGATATATGTGAATAAGCTAGTACAAAGCTTCGGATTCTCTTGAAGGCTACTCGCAGATGATACAGTTTTCTGTACCGAAGTAGCAACGCCAGCAAACAGAAAGAATTCGCAAAACGACCTGCAGAGAATTTACCATTGGTGCAGGTTCTGACAGTTGACCCTGAACGTAAATAAATGAACATATTGCGCAGCCATAGGAAAAGAAATCCACTACTGTACAGCTACACTACTGATGACAATAGCTGGAGACAGCGTCTGCCGTAAAATATCTAGGCGTAACTATCCAGAGCGATCTTAAGTGCAATGACCATGTAAAACAGTGGGGAAAAGCAAACACGAGACTCACAAGGGGAGGCCGCCAATTGTGAAATTCAGATTCGATTCATACTGCGCATAATAAAAGGTCATGGCCAGAGGTACAATGTGGCGAAGCACCAAGATGCACTTCTCAGCCGTTGCCGAGAAAATCGACAGTTAAAAGAAACCGTTGCGGTGAAATACTCTACGATTCCTTTGCTGCAAAAGATGTGCCGCCAGTTCGTCGACAACTTGTTTTCGAACAGTTGTGTGAGGATCACAAAAGCTGGTCAACAGGTAACGGTCTGCCATTCAGGTAGCGGAAAGGTGGTGGCTGCGGCTATTTTTAGCAAATGAGCGGCACAAACATCCCTCTTTGCGTGCGAGGCTGCCAGTTCCCGACCACACATTTCAAGCAGGTAGAGCACCCTTTGTCTTCTTACAACCCACTCAGAGCAGAGGAATATGGATTGTGGGCGAACGAAGTTTTCACTCGACAATCGGTCAAAAACGCTTGGAAAAATAAATTATATTCAGGAAATAATTACTAACTTTTTGGGATGCCTTCTTTGACATCGATTGCTGGCTTCCGTCTATGACATTTCGGCTGACATTTGACGATTTTTCTGGCGTTTCGCCAGCACGAGCGATTGGTAAAACATGAGAAAAATCGTCAAACAAACGTCAGCGGAAAACATACCAACGGAAGCCAAGAAGCAATATGTCTAACAGTGCTCACCAAAGCCTCGACCATTTTGTGCCGTCTTTGGTGTTTAAAGACATTACTAGCGAACGGAGTCTTTATCAGATTACTAAAGACTCGCCAGAAACAAATATTACAAGACTGAAAACGTTGCAGTTCAGTGAGTACATCAGACAAGGGCGTATACAGTTCCCCTGCCACAGTGGACCACTAGGTAACGTGAAGGGTCTAGGAACTCCCACCAAGACGAAAATTGAAAATTACTGTGAGTTGCCTTATGCGCCAAAAATCGGAGATGAGAGCTAACGCCTCAGGCAAATTAAACCCAACATGCTGACGTGGCGGGGGATATTAAGCTCATCATTGCAGAATATGTAGGAATTCTAATTATTCAAAAATGCGCAAAACTCACGCGCGAGTACATGATTTAGGGACGAGTTCGGAAGTTTACTCTAGTTCTTGAAAGCTACCGACAGAAGTCTATTTTATTCCACGAATTAATCAGATTTCTCCTATGATTCGTTAACTCCTTTTTTGTGACGTCTTCTTACGTAGCGGCGTATCGATATTACTTTTTACAGAAGCTACTGTTTCGACGTAGGAAAATTACTCCAGTTTAATATACGCCTTATACAGATGTCTTTGTTTAGTGTTAGTGTTTTAACAAGTGTACGAGACGCATTGAAAACTTTTCCTAAATACCGCATTTAAACCGATACATTTAACCGTGGACGAAAATAAGACTTAACGGAAAAATGGTGGTATAAACTACAGTTTTTTTGTTTTTTTTAAGTACCATCCCACTAGCACAGAGCCCTGTAGCCAACGTTGTACGGTGGTGCTCAGCAGTTAACTACGTCGTATTTGTTCTGGTGGCAGAATATATTCTCACTGTCCGCACAGACAGGGAGTCTTACAGTTGCTTTTCAGTGCACAGGGCGCCAATCTCCATGGATAGTCCTAAACTTCGCTATGCGTGCGCATTGTCTTCGTCCGAAAAATTTAAAGTGATAGAACTTCATAATCACTAAGAACCTCTAATATATTTTATAGTTTTAGGATGTCTTCATTTTAAACAGAAAAATTATAGTTCAAACGTACACATTAATATCGGTTGCCAGGTAATTAGCGGTTAGTTTCAGCGGCATCTACGCAGAAATTGCATGGAGCATAATATTATGCTGTCAATGACATTTGAAGTTGATTGCAGGAAAAGAATATAGTACGCAATCTTTCATTACGTACGGCCTGCTCGTTTTGACGCGGGAGCTTTTGATCCCTTTCGCCTAGTAATTCTTTTGCCTATCATTTTTATGAGGTGGCAATGCGAACCAAGTTTGGCGTTCTCTTAGTGCTAAAGACATTGGTACTTCAAAACAAAATGAACAAAATGTTGAGCTGCGGCAGAAGCAACAGGAGCTCAAAGGGTTAAGAGAACAAATGGTTTCTTTTATATATCTACCTTCCACGGAACAACGTTTTTCGACCACAGGACATGTTTCGACAACTGCCTGGTACCTTCAAAAGACTTCCAGATATTTTGTATTTATCGTTTTACTCTTAGATTTACGTAATGCCAGTTTTCGTAGATTATAGATTGACAGCATACAGTGTTTTATCATTGTGATAAAATTTTATTTGGTTAATAATGTATGTCAGTTTGCGAACAGTTTTATACTCTTAAAACCTCACCTAGTTTTGTTATCTACACATCAATGATGACCACACATTCCTAGAATTATTACAGTGCTGTTGCTGCTCTTCACAACTGACATGATTTAATGAGGTGGTGAATTTGATACCCGAGTTTCTCCTGGCGTGTGTGATGTTGAAATAACGTAAGGGAATGCATCCGGGTGACGACGTCGACAACCGCAGATATTTCGACAGGAACACACCCTGCCATTTTCAAGGCATAACTGAAGCAACAGAGCGCAACGCAAGGGATTTAAAACGTCAGTATGCAGAGAAACTCCGGAGTTTCTGCGCAAAGCGAGGTATTAAATTCCCTTGCCCGCCCCTCAGTAGGTTCAGTTACGCCTTGAAAGTGGAAGGGTGTGTTCCTGTCGAAGTTTATTTGATGCCAGCTGATTAATTTCACTTCGAACTCTATAGAATATAACTTTCCTGTATCCAACAACAATTAAGAGTGACTCAGTGCATGAAACAGCGTAAGACCAGAGACGGTTGACACTGTACCATGTCCGGTTTAATAGCATAATACACGCTGTTTGCTCTCTCCAGCTAGCTCAAAAAAGTTGATCAAATGGCTCTGAGCTCTATGAGACTTGACTTCTGACGTCATCAGTCTCCTAGAACTTACAACTTCTTAAACCTAGCTAACCTAAGGACATCACACACACCCATACCCGAGGCAGGATTCGAACCTGCGACCGTAGCGGTAGCGCCGTTCCAGACTGTAGCGCCAAGACCGCTCGGCCACTCTGGCCGGCCAGCTAGCCCAGACAACATTCCCACTCGCGAAAGAGCAATGAACAGTACAAAGCCAAGAGATGCATAGGAAAGAACCCATTTTCAACCTATTCAATTATTGCAAATTTTAGTGTCTTGATATTCAGACTACCTAAGCCTGTTCGAGGCAACAGTAAAAAGTAAATGGTTATGCTGTAAGTACAAGGCATAAAAGAAGTGATTGCGTTCATACAAGAGAAATTCTGCCTTTATAAAATAGTCTTTTACGTCAAGGAATTCAAATACAAAACTCGTCAACACAAAATACGGTCAACACGCCACTGTTCTGCTATAACAGTCGCCTTGTTACAAGTGCTTTCGGGAGGCAAGACTACTACGCAAGTGCAACCATAGCATTACTAACGTATAAGGTTAAGAAAGTACCTTCAGAGAGAACGTCGAGCTACACAAGAAACTAGGACCTTTCGACAGACGTTTGAGGCAACTGTGTTCCTCGGCATGCCATTTTCTTAAAAAAATGCCCATTGTTGTGCATTCGCGGCAACGCCTGTTTTCTGACGCTTGGAACTAGCGATGAAGTAGCGAAACTATTACCTGTGTGACTGCTGGAAGGTTCCTTCGAGAGAGCTGCAGCCCCTGAACCGCGCGAATGCGTTCGGCGCAGGCCTTCGCTCAGTTCCCGCAGTTCGTGACTCGGTGAAACTGTTCGAGTGGCAGCCAGTGGACAGTTGCAACTAGTTTCGACCGACCACAGGAAATTTTTCTGACTGGCTCCAAAACATTTAATACCACCGAGTTAAGCGCACACACGCGTATAGCGTTGTGTGTTCAGTCTCTTAGCATTCTCGTTGAAGAAAATAAAGTACTAGGTTCCTGCTAGCCTTTTAAACGAACGGTACATATCAGCCTTGTCAAAATGTTATACAATTTAGTGTCATTTTATTCCCTAGAGAGATTTTTCTGCGTATATAAAACCTTTGGCATCACTATCCTCTTGACTTCAGTTTCAAAATGTCAAAATGAACAAATTTTCTCTCTTCCATACAAGGATCCGAACACAACAGCCGATAGGGGGGGGGGGGGGGGCATACTACATTTATTGCTATAAACGACATGTACACATTAACTTGGCCCATTTAGAAGGGTGATGGCACAGCTAGAAATAAGTATACTATGCTGTTACACATATATTGGTGAAATAAAGCTACATACCACATTCATAACCAGTGGACACTTTGCAATCACTCCCTGGCAACTAAAGTAACGATACTTTATCTTCAAATTAGGTAATTTCTAGTATTTATAACGTCTGGGCTTTTACTACATCGTAGTTTATTAACATTTGTACTAATTATATAGGCAATGTATTGTCAATCAGCAACTAAAGTTGTTTTACCAAATTTAGACAAGCTTATCAAATGTCATGTGGGTGCAATCAAAATATGAGAAGAAAACAATGTTGCTGAAGAAAGTGGTGTCGGGAATAATTAAGAACTACCTGAGAACATTTTGTCCCAAGAAGTGCCGATCTCAAGTGGAAATCAGAAGCGTTTGACTCAGTTTCATTCATTATAATCGATATTTTGAGAAAGCCTGCAACTCTCATTTATTCTTTAAACAAGACACTGCTAAGTACCTCAGTGTTATCAAATAGTTACGTCAGTATTTTGTGCGTTGTGCTGTCCGTCTTCTAACACACTGAGCCTGCACACACGCGCCCACGCACGTGCACAGTGTACCTTAAAACCTCAAAAACTTGGCACAGTACAGTGGAAGAGATGCACAACACACAACCACCACTCAAAATATTTACATAAATACTTGCACTTGACAATGAGAATAAATTGTCGAAACAAATTGTGCAGCGTGCACTGTTTCATTATTTCAGTGAGAAACATTTGAGCAACGTGACGAGAGCTAGAGCTGGCAGACAAGGAAACTCGCGAAATATGCGTTAGAGTAAACGCAAAGCGTTCTGACGGTCGAAAGTATCGAGAAGCTGCGCATGCGCAGTACAGTAGTTTGATAACGGTGCCCTCTGTCTGACGGCTTTACCCGAACGAACCTGTAGTGACAAAGGCATGGGAGAAATCATAACACTCTAATCTAGCCGTAAACATACATTACCTGAAGAGGGCTGCAGGAAGTGGCCTGTGCCCCGAAGTGCTCTCCCTGCGGGCGCGCCCCTACGCTTAGAGCGGTCCCCTGTGGGTGACAACATCGTAAGGGTGGTTGGTTACCCGTTAGTGTAAGCGTCTAACTGAAGTCTGGCACCGCTGTCCGACTACAGCTTACAGCACCCTAGTACACGGACACTGCGCGGATCTGCAGAAAACACACAGCGGAGGACATGGTTAGGACTGCAGAGAAGACCGACGAAGGTTAATAAGGGCCGAGCGTCATTTTAACCTCTCCAAGACCCCAGTGCATTAACACTCTTAACGAATAAATAAATGTATAATTAAATATTATCAACCAACGAGAGGACTGTACTTCTTAATCCTCTGTTCCCTATGTGAAAACTCTCAATGAATAAGATTCTTTTTTCAAGTTATGATACAAACCACACTGCGACAAAACTGACAGTATTATCTAAAAATAGGCGACTCAGAAACCGAGTCTCTAATGTTAACTACGCCGTCAAGTACTGAGTATGCACTACTACATTAAAATTCTATGATTAAGTACTAGTTACGAATCGGCAGTCTTGACTACCAAGTACCAAATTTAGATGCTCGTATTGGAGAAATTTAATGCCTGACTTTAAATATGTGAGACGCGTTCCAAAACGAACATTATTATCTAACTACACTTTCCGTATGGTCTCCTTAACAAGAAGACATGGACAAAGCAAAGCCAGACCAAGAACTCCGATAGGCTGGCTTATTAATGAGGATCACGTCACAGGAACTGACAAAAATTGCTCACTCCATTTAGAAAAACTTAATTTTAAAACTGTAAGGTTTCTTTAAAGGGCAGTTTTGATGCAGCTAAGAAATGATACAATCTATTGTCTAGTACCAACGTCAATCCCATTCTGTACTATGTTAAAAGGCAATGCATTCTAAAGAATATTGTAAAATTAAAATAATAATAATAATAATAATAATAATAATAATAATAATAATAATGTGACTTATTTGTAGTGGACTATTTGTATAGCAATTTGGGATTTGTTCTTATCGTTGTTAAATGGCCTACAGGAGACTGCCGAGTAGAGCGAATAATTCGGCTGCCACGTATCTTCCAGCACCCACTGTACGCACACGACTAACTTTCAAGTACTGGAACAATGGTAATAGTGAAACAATCTCATCGAGATACCAACTGAAATTCTTCAGCAAGTGCTAGAAGATCGGCGTTGAACGTCACAAGTTGGTGTACCTTTGGATTCGCGGCAACATTCGCGAGCGAAGTAGGAAAGTCTGGCGACGACACCGAATGCGGTACACAAAACGCCACACACTACACACTATGGGGCTTTCGGACTGTAAATGTGAAGTAGGATGAAGAGGAATGTCCTTAGCCAATGACAGCACTCGTTCGTACGTAACGTCAGCCAGTATTTTGCAGTATTAGGTCGTAATTGATCCACACCGTCCGAATATTCGGCAAAATCAAAAATACAATTATGTTATTGCAAGGTAGATCATATATCTCCACAGGCAATCGCACATTCGTGTTGGAATTCGTTTCCTTCGAGAACTTATGAAATTTTTACACTTCACCTGCCATAGGACTCAGGCTGTGCTACACGTCAGACAACACATGTACTTTTCTTGGCTTTCACAAGGAAAATGTTGGATTCTGACATAACCTAGATCTCTTACTACGATACAGATAGTGTAACACAGACAGGCTTTTCGCTATGACATTCTTTACTTCGCGAACTCTCAACCAAGTAATTGCATTACAACATAACCTAGACTATGGACTACGATACAGATCAGTTTGTTTCCTTAACAGTATTTTTGCTTTCACTTGTGTGGGAATAGTCAGATATCAACCAGATTGTTGACTTGCAACCGAATCTGAACATTAGGATGGACTACAGGTCATATAGAAATGCCAGGATTCTACTCAATGGAAATCATTCGTGAGAGTCTGTCATCAGTACCAAAATTGATTTTATACAAATTACTTCAGATCAGACTGTCACAAAACAGAAATGTTCGTAACTTTGACAGATTTCACAATGACGGCCGCAAAATGAAAAGCGCCAAACTGCCATAAATAGCAATAATAGCAACGCTAAGCTGCATAGTTAATAAGGGGCCGTCCATAAAACCGGCATAATTAATAGCCATCTGTCACTAACACTACATTCCACAGTTCGGAATAAATCAATAATATTTCACCACAGAAAGTGCTGCATATGTCAATAATGGAAAGGCCAAGATGCTGTAACAGCAGAAACTGAAAGGGCCATCTACAAAATGCACGCAATTCGTCTATCGTCGGAACAAAAATTCATTGTATACAAATTACGCTTAATTAAGCTGTCGCAAAATAAAAGTTTCAGCAATTTGAACAATTCCGCATTTCAGACTAAATCATTTGTATTATTTAACCATACAAATTGTTAGATATATGAATAACTGAAACGTTAATGTGCTGTATCAGCGAAAACTGAAGGGTGCGCATCTACACAACCCGCGTAACTCGTGTGCGATCGACAGCAGCAGTAACATTACGTATATCGTAGGAATTAAATAGTAACAGCTTGCCATCGCTACAACTATTGCGTACTTTCGAACGTATTAATAAATATATAGATAAACGATCATTATGGTTGAACAAATTAAGTACAGAAATGACAAAAAGGACGCTTATGAACATCAGAAACATCAATATCCGGCCAAAGTATAATATGTAGAAACTGCAGGGATAATACGTATTTTTTCCAACTAACAGCTCGCGAACATGAGCATTGGTCGGTTCCACAGTAATGTTTAGCGAAGACTTCCGTTTCTGGTAAACATCAAAGATTAACAAACTAGTTTTTTCTATAAACCAACGAACTATCGATAGAATCTAACGCTACGCAAAACTGCTGTTCAAAATACGCACCTAAACGTGACGTCACAGCAGCCTTGAAATCACTGGCCAAAGCCGATGACTCACATCTAACATTCCTCTAGACCCACGCCATATCTAACATTCCTCTAGACCCACGAAGTATTTTTAACATGTATGTGCGTCAACATTCTGTTTCGTTCATTATAAGAAATGATCTGAAAGCCATAATCCGAGCAGAATGAATAATCCAATAATCAGACCACTGGTCCTTTTTGGCAACTGCAGTTCTTTTGAAGTAGTTACCTAACATCGTCAGCAGAAGAGCGATCTCTTAATTTAAACGGTTATTGTTCTTGCTAGTAAAATTTATTTACCCAGATATTTATTTTGCGATCTGGGGACATAAACTTTTCTATTAAGAATACTACGTTATTCTGTTGAAATGATCGCGCGTACTGTATTATTTAACCAAGAGCTAACAGTAAGTGCACTACGCAATAAATGGTATACTATGCATAGCGTGCATTTATAATTTTTCACAATGAACTCAATCGTCCATTCAATTTCGTCCACGTAGCCGTGCAAATATCAGTTCTGCAAACATTTAGGCCGAGTATATTTCGGACGTTCTGGGAGTGAGTCATGACTCCATTGGTCCACTCCTATGTCGACTGGAAGTTAAGCAACCAAAATATTGGTACAGAAAACAGAATTCTGCACGACCGTAACCGCGACATGTAATGGCATATTACACGAATAGAGTTCCATAGTACACAGAGAGCACGTCAGAAGTTTAACAGCGACGGGAAAGACGATAAGTGTTGTGGACGGGCGGCATTAGCACGGTGCTTTACCTCGCGTGGGCGGACGTCGGCCGTGGGGCTGCGCTGTAGTCGGCAGTCTTCAGAGTCGGTGGCAAACGGTGGCGCGGACACTGGCGAGACGGCTGAACGGGCGGATGGATGGATGGATGGTTCACTGACTGACTGCTCCTGTCGACACGCTGGTGGAACAACGACTAGACTCTCGCCAACTGACCAGGCGCGCTCCAGGCCAATCAGCGAGCGTCTTCCGGGGCGGTCCAGCGCTGGCCGGCCAATCCGATAACCCGTCCCAACCCAACACTCTTCCCCCGCCACTGTGCTACCCTAACGGTGGACGACACGCGCTACGGCACTTGAGCGACACGGCGGGACCACGCATAGGGCTTTGTTCCCAAGTCCGATCTCGGCGCGATAACACGACCGCGTGTTTACCGTAGCTGTTTGCAAGCCTGTGGGAAAGGGGGTGGGGGAGGAAAGAGTTCTAGCCTTCCCAAGACTTATCCAGAAAGGGAATCCCAGCACTCGCAAAAGACGGCCACCCACACGTTGCTGAAGGCGACTGTATGTGCGAGCGGCACAGGTGGTTTCTGTCGCTACTGTACTGGTCACTGATGTTTTTTCGTAAACGTGTGAACATAAAAAAAGGAAAAAATACGGCCAAGCGCGAGTAGGACAAGCGCATGAGGGGTTCCATACAAACTAAATCAGGCATAATTCATCCTCACCGGGGATCTAGAATCTCGTCGATTTTTGCCTGTAATCGAAAATGATGATGGCAAGATGCTGCTCCCACAAATTCCAAGACCGTATCAAAAACTATACAGTTGTTCCTCAGGCTAGTTCGCATATACAGAAACGAGGGAGCATGGGACATCAGTTATATATGTGGAGAGAGAATATGTTGATAACAGAGTACTTTTATTTACTTACTCAAACATGACTACACCTTACATTTCCCTGTAGTAATATTTTTCTATTATGCCTATAATGGATGTAGAATGCAATGTAAACTCTAACGGGAAAAAAAAGATTTTTTACGTGACAATCAAAATTTAAAATTTTTCTAAACCCTTGTACTTGCGAAATGTCATGATTCTATGTCAACGGGAAGTACCGTATAGGTTTTGATGAGTGGGTTTGCAAGTATAAAAAAATGTGAGACAGCCGTATATTCTGACTGCACTGATTTAGAGGCTTCATTTTTATTTTTTTATTTATTTATTTACTTTTTTACACGCCATCAAGGGACCGTACCCCTCAGTATGTGTCAAATTTGAACTTGATACGTCTATCCCAAGAAGGGTCTTAGACAACGAAGTGATCCTAAAACGGTTGTGTTTTTACCGATTGAAATACGGAACCTAAAAATGCAAAGATTTATTCAATTGACTGTCCTCTTTGGTTGCATCGGACATTTAACGTGGAACTGTTTTCCAGTTAATTTCTTGTCTGTGCATCGTTAACTAAGAAAGCCTTCGCCAAATGGGAAGAGCTTTGAGGTGCGCCAATGTCAATTTAATTCTGCCAGAGACGGCAAAGGACGTGGAATATCAAACGAACGGAGTGGATAGTGTCTTGAAAAAAATGTTTTAAAACGAATATCAACCAGTGTAAAGCGAGAGTAATAGATTAATCTACTTAAATTATGTGACTTTGAAAGAATTTGTTTAAGAAATGAGACAAGGTTTTAGGCCTGTGTGGGTATTTGGGCTGCAAAGTAACGGACGATTGCCTGTGTAGAGGATATAAAACGCAGACTGGTAATCGCAGGAAAAGTGTTTCTGACAAAGAGGAATCTCGTAATATGTTATATACATTTGAAGGTGGTTACCTGACATTGTCAGCAGAAGAATGAGCAATCTCTGTATCCGAAATACATAATCTTTTTAGTAGAGAAGCTTGCTTTGTTCGGATCGAAATAAATGCACGTAGGTTGTCGGTAATTTACATTGCCATCTTCGTATCATCTACATGCATCAACCACTGTGCCGTTGTGTAATGCACTGTACGTTTATGACTAGATGAAAGTGTACTACAGTGACTGGCACAATGGTTCGTGTAGGTATAAGGTATATGATTTGAAGACGGCAATTTTAAACTGCCGAAACTCTCTCTCTCTCTCTCTCTCTCTCTCTCTCTCTCTCTCTCTCTCTGTGTGTGTGTGTGTGTGTGTGTGTGTGTGTGTGTGTGTGTGTGTGTGTGTGTGTGTGTGTGTGTGTGTGGAGATACAACTTCTCTAGTAAGATGTTTACATATTTATAAATATAAGTATTAAGAAGTTAAGTTTCTATACGGAAGTGAAACGCGGACGATTAACAGTTGACGCGAGAGGATAATAGAAGCTTCTTAGGTGTGGTGCTACAGGAGAACACTCAAGGTTAGACGGGTAGATCGAATAATTAATGTACAGCTACTAACTGGGAGAAAGGAAAGTTATTTCACAGCTTCGCTATAAGAAGGGATCGTCTGATAGACATCTTGTGGCATCAAAGTATAGTTACGCTGGAATGTAGCGGAGTGTGGGGATGTAAAAACTGCGGACCCAACGCTAGAGTATACTACACTGAGATGACGAAAGTTATGGGTTATCCGCTAATATCGTGTCTGACTACATTCTGCCCGGCGTGGTGAAGCATCTCGACTTTACACGGACTCCACAAGTCGTTTGAAGCCCCCTGCAGAAATATTGAGCCATGCTGCATCAAATAGCCGTCCTATTGCGAAAGTGATGCCGATGCAGGATTTTGCACACGAGCTGACCTCTCGCTTATGTCCGGCAAACGTTCGATGGGGATCGCGTTGGACGATCTTGGTGGCCAAATCATTCGCTCGAACTGTCCAGAATGTTCTTCAATCCCATCGCGAACGATTGTGACCTGAGGGACGTGACGCATTGTCGTCCATAACAATGCCATAATTGTTTGGGAACATGAAGAGGTACTCGTGTGGGTGGTCAGCTGCCATTGCCCATTAACGCCAAATTTCGCCGCGCTGTCCTACGGATACGTTCGTCGTACGTCCCACATCGATTTATGCGGTTATTTCACGCAGAGTTGCTTGTCTGTTAGCACTCGACAATTCTAAGCGAACGCCAATACCCTAGGTCGTTAAGGCTCTTGCCCACTGCTTTGTTCGTGGTGAGAGGTAATGCCTAAAATCTGGTACTCTCGGCGCACATTTAATATTATGGATGTCTGAATATCGAATTCCCTATCAGTTTCCGAAGCGGAATGTCCTATGCGTCTAGTTCCAACTACCATTCCGTGTTCAAAGCCTGAATTCCTGTCGAGCGGACATAATCACGTCACATTAATCACCCGAGAACAAATGACAGCTGCGCCAACGCACTGCCCTTCTATACCTTGTGTACGCAATACTAGCGCGATCTGTATGTGTGTATCACTATCGCACGACTTTCGTCACCTCATTGTACGCAGGTTGAAATGTGTGTAGGTTGCAATGGTTATGCGAAAACTATTATAGACTATAGTTATTGAATAACGTCCAAATCAAGTATAGTACATTCTACTGGCGAACGCTAATAGTAGCATCAAAGTCGCTCCGTCGTTCCATTCTCTGCCGAGAAAACCACGAGTTACCTGCTGTGCTGCTTTATTTCAGATTCTGTAAAATGTGCGCTTCTTCAGTATGATAAGGAGATCTAACTACCACTGTCATGACACGAGACCAGAGAAAGGAGGATATTTTGAAACAACATGCGTTTCAAATGGCTTCTCCGTATGCTTCTTAAACATATGCTAAATATAATTCGGCAGTTTTCATATTCGAACTCTTAAATTGGCAAATTTAAAGAGAGACTGCGTCATTTAGAGTAAGTACAGAATCTTATCAAAAGTATCCGGACACCTATTAATGGTCATTAAAATGGAGTGTCCATCATGCCCTTTTGTGACGGTTTGATTGCTGGTGGAGACACTTTCAATGAGATGACGAAATGTTGTGGAAGTGGGGGAGCCTATTCTTCAAGAGGGGGAAGAAGAGAGTGATGTTTAACAGTCGAGTCTCGGGTGAAAGCTACAAACTAATCACTGCGAAGTGCAGTCCAATATTGTCACCAAAACAATACCTCACATATGCTGCTTTACGACAGGTTGCATTGTAATGGAGATACAATCCGTCGTTTTCGAGTTGTTGTTCTGCACTCAATAAACAATGAAGTAATGTTGTGACTTGGCAAGACAGCCAAGCCACTAGGAGGTGAAGCCTAAAGTCACGCGTTTAAGCTCACGCAGGCTGGCGTGAGGTCTGGAACTGGACGAGGTAATTAATATACCCAATAACGTACGTAGCTGCTGGAATACTTAACTTTAATCCATAATTGGTGAACATCGGTCTGACGGTACATGCATCACAAGATAAATAGCAATTGATAATGGCGCCTTGCCAGGTCGTAGCAAATGACGTAGCTGAAGGCTATGCTAACTATCGTCTCGGCAAATGAGAGCGTAATTTGTCAGTGAACCATCGCTAGCGAAGTCGGCTGTACAACTGGGGCGAGTGCTAGGCCGCCGTGTGGCGGCGCTCGGTCTGCAATCACTGACAGTGGCGACACGCGGGTCCGACGTATACTAACGGACCGCGGCCGATTTAAAGGCTACCACCTAGCAAGTATGGTGTCTGGCGGTGACACCACAAGTAAAATGTGTTCAACATCTTACCACATTTAGCATTTTCTTAAGCATAGTTAGGGGACCACGCCTCAATCCTGAGAAACACTCCCACACTGTGGGGCAACCTCTTCCACGCTGTATTATTGGCACTACGTATGATGGCAGGCAACGCTCTCAGGGTATTCACTACACTCAAACCATTCCATTGGCTTACCACAGAACACAGCGTGATTCATCAGTGCAAATCGCCGACTGCCAGTCATCCACTGTTCATTGGCATACCCCATTACACCACTTCAAGCGCTGCTTACCACTGACTACGTAATACGTGGCTTATGTGGAGCAGCTCGACAGTTTTACGTCACTATGCAGTGTCATAATGCTATATCTACATCGATACTCTGGAAAACACAATTAAGCGCTTTCCAGCGTGTTCATCGAACCACTGTCACATTCTCTATTTTTCCACACTCTAACACTGCGAGGAAAAACGAATACCTACCATTATAACTTTCAGCGAGAGCTCCGATTTTCCTTGTTTTACTATTATGGTCATTTCTTCCCATGTAGGTCGGCGTCAGTAAAATATTTTGTTATCCGGAGGAGAAAGTTGGTGCTTAAAATTTCGTGAGAGCTCGCCGTAACGAGAAACGCCTTTGTTTTAATGATGTCCACCCCAAATCACTTATCACGTCCGTGATACACACTCCCCTTCTTATCACTTTCGCGATGTACTCCGTTAATCCTATCAGGTAATGATCCCACACCGTGAAGCAGTTCTCCTGAAGAGGACGGCCTAGTGTAGCGTAGGCAGTCTCTCTGGTAGATCTGTTGCGTCTTCGCAGTGTTATACCAATAAAACGTAGTCTTTGTTTCGCCTTCCCAACACAATTTTGTGTGTGTTCTTTCCAATTTAAGTTGTGCTAGCCGGACTGCAGGCAGAACTTTAGAACCAACCCGTGATGCCTCCCACTGATATGCTGTATTTTAGAGTCGCCCTCCGTATTGCTCGACGGTCTTCGTCCGTCAGTACATAAATGTTGCTTGGCCTTTGTCTCACTGTGGCTGCTCCACCCCGTTTCCAGTTCACAGTCGGACAACCAACAGTGGACTTGGGAAGCTTCGGAAAGGTTGAAATGTTCCTGACGGATTTCTTACTCAGATGATATGCGGTGCATAGTCCACTTCCAAAGCCACTGTTCGCCTGACCGACCCATTTTGCAAGCACTGCTTCCCTATTCACAACACAATACTACTCCACGTCCTTTTATAATGGCGGAGCCGCATCCCATGACGTCTAGTGGTCAGTTGGGCATCATCACATAGTAAGATCCGGATACTTTCCGATGAGACTGGGTATCGGTGAGCTAGACATGAACTTTTCTCCATGGAATATAGCAATCACTGCCAGATGTGAAAGCTTAGTTGAATCCCGTCCTTGTACGAATTCCCATTTTTTTCTCCAAAAATGAGAAAGCTCTGGTCAAATAATGTCTTTTGCAGACGGTTCTTTGCATTAAACATAAGTTGCTATACGTCTTAGAACGTCTGCCTAGTTCCATCTTGCGAAGATCTATCAATTCATGTTTTCTACACAGTAAATATGAAATCATGGTGAACCTACCATTCTTCCCTGCCGGAATATCGTTTTCACCCGTCGTGAAGTGTTTTCCTGTACACTCACGCTAACTTGATATTTTCTCGTGAGTTTTTTCTTTATACAACTAACTGCAATTTTGCCCGTTTTAATACCTTCCATGTCGTGCTTTAAGACATCCTCATCAGTTTGTTCTTCATTGTTATCGCAATCGTTGCTGTATCGTTCTAAATGGTTCTGGAGATTATATGTTGTATAGAACCGCCCAGAAAAACGTGTTTTGCTTTCCGTCCTACGCTTGCGAGCGTGACAATATCTAAACCTCTAACGTGAAATTCCGCCCGCTAGCTTTGTCCAGACGGCCGCCGCCTGTATTCCCTCGGCTCGCCGTTCTATTTGCTCGCCGCCTCCTACGATAGTGCCGGCGATAACCAGAGCGAGCACACAAGCCGAGAAGTCCCATTTGTTCGCCAGTTACTCACACTTGCTGATCAGCTCTAGCTCAAAGGAGCGCAGTTTTATCGACAGGAAGTGGCGGTCGTAATTCTGCGACTGCGAAGTTATGTCTAATGTAATGTACCGAGAGGTACCCAGTGCTGCGCGGTATGATTCATGGTCTGCTTTCACTAGTGAGTGGAACGGCCGTAACGAGCAATCTGGTAGTGGGTTGTTGCTATTGCCCGAAGTGTTCTGAACGTCCTTGAACACTGGTGCGGTCAGAGAAGATCCCAATCATGCCAAGTGAAATAGAGAAGTCAGCAAAAGAGGAATATCTTTTGTGCTGATCCATGATCTACACTCACGTGTGCAACAAATACACGATTCAGTTGCTACAGTCGCTACGCTGGGAACTGTTTAGACATCTCTTCTATGGTACTGTTTCTAGTATTTTCGATCAATTTCATTAGGACTTCAGAAACGCTTCGTTCGATTAACTTTCTCACGCCGACGAAGAGCGCAGGCGACAATTACAGACTGTTTCACGTTGAGCCAACTACAGTTACAAATGCAGTGAAAATACGCATCACCCGAGTAATTGCCCTGCATCTGCGGGTGCATTGTCTTCGTATGTTACCGAAGTATGGACGACATAAATGTCAAGAGAAACGTCCTGGCAGATTAAAACTGTGTGCCCTGCCGAGACTCGAATTCGGGACCTTTGGCTTTCGCGGGTAAGTGATCTACCGAATCCGCTATTCAAGCACGACAACCGACGCATCCTCACACCTTTACTTCCGCTAGTACCTCATCTCCTACCTTCAAAACTTCATTTCCGCAGTATTTTGCCTCCCAGGAATGCTAGTCCAGATTTCGTAGGAGACCTTCCGTGATGATTGGAAGGTAGAAGATGAGGTACTTGCGGAAGTAAAGCAGTGAGGACGGGTCGTGAGTTGTGCTTGGTTTGCTCAGTCGGTAGAGCACTGCCAGGAAGTTTCATTTCAGCACACACTCCGCTGCAGAACGCAGATTTCATTCTGTAACGTTAAGACCGTTCATATCCTTAGTAACATCATGCGTAAAACTCGTAAACTCTCCGCAGAAACGCCCTCAAATCGACGTCACCCGTATTTCAGTAATTAAGAAAGAAAGGCAGTAACGACTATAAAAGCTTATTATTTGAAGGTATAACTAGCTACATCACAACTATATATTTATCCCAATTTATCACAATACAAATGAAAGAGAAAGTTGGTTTAGTTCCTTTTGAAAGGTTGTAGGAAGTCAATCATTCTATTCCATGCAACTTGGACTTTAGAGTTTCTAATGTGACCAGTGACCCCAGAAGTCAATGGATTCTGCGTTCAAATCTAGTTTCTCATTATTCCCTTTGCGTTTCCACTGATTTCTTTCCCCCTCCCCTATTTCTAGTGACTAGAAACCGTCATAACTGCCCACAGCGCACCAGCTCCGAAAACTGAATTCGACACTAATATCAGCCCTTCCATTTAGACATTACCCAGTCAAAACCCACTCACCTAGTTCATATTCACAATGTTGTCTGTCACTAACGATATTTCTTACATATAAGCCTACGACTTTCTGTTGAGTGTGCTGCATGCATCTCATAGTTACGGTGAAACATGCCCATATTCACAATTCTGTTCCTGTACCGAGCGGCAGACCTGATCTCAGATTGAACGAGATTTTACATAGTGCGTCGAGTAAGGCGTAAAATCTTTATTTCGTGAACAATTCAACACATCGGAAGGAGGTTTCGAGAAGCGATAGTACGCATAGGGACCAAGAAGTTCGTTGTGTGGTCAAAATACTTTTTCATCTTGTTTCAACCACGATACTGGCTTAACTTTTTTTAATGCAACGATAAAATTTAAAGCGACTGGAAAGCACTTGAAAACACTATCACATTGATATGACGGTCGTAAATTTTGACGATGAAACTTTTCACAAAAACGAGTAAAAGAAGAGCTAAAATTCAGATGCAGTGCGACTGGAATCGGTTATCAAGACGTAAACAACGCTAAGTGGATGTTTCCCGCCAGACTCCACCACTGTATCCAACCTTTCGATTGTTTCCTTGTTTCCACAAAAAGCTCTTCGCTTAAACATGAGTACGTACACGCATTTGGCACGGTTGTACTAAACCCCTTGGGATAAGCTGGAAGTTAACATGTCGTCCCGTGTGCAACAGTCTTAGTTGGCTCTTTAGTCATATGTACACGGTCAAGAGGAAATACCAGGTCCGAATGGAATTGCAATTCGGTTTTACAGAGAATGCTCTACGGCACTAGCGCCTCACTTTGCTTGCATTCATCGCGAATCCCTCGTCCAGGGAAAAATCCCAAGCGACTGCAAAAACTGCGGATTACTGCTGTGCACGAGAAGCGGTAAAAGAACAGACTCGCAAAATGACAGACCAGTCTACGTAACAATCTCAGTTCGGATATACTGAATTTCTGTCCTGCGAACAACGGACGAAGGGTAGCGGGCACATTCCATATCCCCAGATTTGCGGAAAGCATTTGACACGGTGCCCCATGACATAAGTTAACAAATATACTAGCATACAGAGTACGTTCTCAGTTACTCGTGCGAATGGCTCGATGAATTCCTAAGTGATAGAAGCGAGGCGTGTTCGTCAGAGATGGGTTTATCAGCAGGAGTGCCCCAGGGTAGTGATACGACCGCTGTTTTTCTCTACATACAGACTCGCATCATCTGATGGACAGGGTAAGCAGCAATCCGCTGTTTGTTGACAATTTTGTGGTGCCTGTACAAAAACTCAGGTTGATGCACGTGAGTCGGAAAGAAAGAAACAACCACGTAATTTCGAATATAGCTTCACCAGTATGCTGCTTGACACAGTCATGCCTATTACCTATCTAGGGGTAACGTTGGAAAGCGATATGAAATGGAAGGAGCATGTAAGAACGGTAGTAGAGAAGGCGAATGGTCGACATCAAAGCTATTCAGAGGCGAGCTGTCACATTCGTTAACCATAGTTTCGATCAGCACGCGATTGTTACGGAGACGTTTCATGAACTCAATTGGGAACCCCTGGAGGGGAGATTGCGTCCTTTTCGCGAAACACTATTTAGAAAATAAAGAGAACCGGCATTTGAAGCTGACTGCAAAACAATTCTGCTGCCTTCGCGTAAGGTCCACACGAAGCTAAGAGAAAACAGGGTCGTACGGAAGCCTATAGATAGTCCCTCTCCCTCTCCCTCTCCCTCTCCCTCTCCCTCTCCCTCTCCCTCTCCCTCTCCCTCTCCCTCTCCCTCTCCCTCTCCCTCTCCCTCTCCCTCTCCCTCTCCCTCTCCCTCTCCCTCTCCCTCTCCCTCTCCCTCTCCCTCTCCCTCTCCCTCTCCCTCTCCCTCTCCCTCTCCCTCTCCCTCCTCGGGTGGAACAGGAAGGAAGATGATTAGCAGTGGTACAAGATACCCTCTACCAAGCACCATACGGTGGCTTGTAAAATATTTATGTAGACCAAGACCAAGAACTCTCATGGATATGACGGGGTATCTAGCAGAATACTGAAGTATTGTTCTATGTATGTTAGCCCAGTTCTCAGCCATATCTGTAACTTTTCCTTTAGGAGTGGTCGGTTTCCTGATCGATTAAAGTACTCGGTAGTGAAGCCACTTTATAAAAAGGGAGACATTGATAATGTTGACAATGTTAGACCTATTTCTATGCCATCGGTGTCTAAAGTTATCGAGAAGGTTGTATATACAAGGTTACTGGAGCATTTAAATTCACATAATTTGCTGTCAAATGTTCAGTTTGTTTTTAGAAATGGTTTAACAACTGAAAATGCTATATTCTCTTTTCTCTGTGAGGTTTTGGACGGATTAAATAAAAGGTTGCAAACGCTAGGTGTTTTCTTTGATTTAACGGAGGCTTTTGACTGTGTTGACCACAAAATATTACTGCAGAAGTTGGACCATTATGGAGTAAGGGGAGTAGCTTACAATTGGTTCGCCTCTTACTTTAAGAACAGAAAGCAGAGGGTAATTCTCCGCAATATTGAGAGTGGTAGTGATGTTCAGTCCCAATGGGGCACTGTTAAGTGCGGCGTTCCCCAAGGGTCGGTGCTGGGGCCATTGCTGTTTCTTACTTATATAAATGATATGTCTTCTAGTATTACAGGTGATTCAAAAATATTTCTATTTGCTGATGACACCAGCTTGATAGTGAAGGATCTTGTGTGTAATATTGAAACAGTAACAAATAATGTAGTTCATGAAATAAGTTCGTAGCTTGTGGAAAGTAATTTGATGCTAAATCACAGTAAGACTCAGTTTTTACAGTTTCTAACTCGCCATTCAACAAGAACCGATATTTTGATCAGACAGAATAGGCATATTATAAGCGAGACGGAACAGTTCAAGTTCCTAGGCGTTCGGATAGATAGTAAGCTGTTGTGGAAAGCCCATGTCCAGGATCTTGTTCAGAAGCTAAATGCTGCTTTATTTACCATTAGAACAGTATCTGAAATAAGTGACACTTCAACACGAAAAGTAGTCTACTTCGCATGTTTTCATACGCTTATGTCGTATGGTATTATTTTTTGGGGTAATAATTCTGATTCAAAAACGGGCTGTTCGAGCTATATGTGGTGTAAGTTCGAGAACCTCTTGTCGACCCCTATTCAAAATCTGGGAATTCTGACATTGCCCTCACAGTATATACTTTCTTTAATGTCGTTTGTTGTTAGCAATATTAGCCTATTCCCAAGAGTTAGCAGCGTTCACTCAGTTAATACTAGGCAGAAATCAAATCTGCATGTAGAATGCACTTCCTTGACTCTTGTGCAGAAAGGAAGTGCAGTATTCTGCTGCATCCATTTTCAATAAGCTACCACAAGAACTCAAAAATCTTAGCAGTAGCCCAAACTCTTTTAAGTCTAAACTGAAGAGTTTCCTCATGGCTCACTACTCCTATTCTGTCGAGGAGCTCCTGGAAGAGCTAAAAAATTAAGCAAATTCCAGTGTTACATTGTTGATTTTCTTCATTTAAACTTACGACTTGTGACCTGAATATGTTTTTTTATATTTCATTTTACCTGTTTCTAATACCGTGTTATAATTTCATGTATTGACTCGTTCCATGACCATGGAGACTTCTCCTTAATTTGGTCCCACGGATCAATAAATAAATAAATAAATAAAATAAATGATGTACTAGCGGAAGCCTATATTCTTGCAGCATATGACGACGGAGCCTGGCAGGTGAGAGCTCCCTTTGCAGTGATTCCGGTCATTTTGCTTTTTAATTTCAGCAAATTTCTGTAACAATATTGCGAAAAGTTGCAACGACAAAATTAACAAGCTTCATATCGCTGCACTCTTATTTTCAAAAGTTTTGGAACACAAGGTACGTCACTCGATTAAAAATAATCATTTTTGCCTCAATATCTCATTTGATACGAAAGGGAGGAATATAGTCCATACAACGAAGTTGTACGTTCCTCTGCGCATTCTGTCATTAGCAAAATGCGAGTTCACGTTACGTCTTACGGGGGCCTTTTATATAAAAGCGGCGCTGCGATTCGTGTTTTTGTTCCTGTAAGTGTTTCAAGGCAAGTACCTTCTATACCAGTATAAGCGCCACCAAGGCAGGGGTGAAGGACTGGGGAAGGTGTGAAGACCAGTGAGGAGATAGTCCCGAAGTCTGCACTGTGGAGTTATCAGCATCGCTATCTGTCCGAGAACACAGTAATCGCCACCAAAATCGACACGCCAGTCCTCGGGAGCTTGAGTCACCCAAGGTGTTGCCGTCGAGCGCCTTCCCGCCATGCCGGAGACACCGTAACACCGCTTTCACCAGCACTGCCTTCCAAAATGTGGCAACTCGTTACTCGCGTCGTCATCGTCACTTCCATCGAACGCGGCTACAGGAGACGGTGGTGGTAACGATGAAAATTCCGATGCTAAGATTTCTGAATACTTATCGCTTTTCTTTTGGGCGTCATTCTGAACACACACACACACACACACACACACACACACACACACACACACACACTCTCTCTCTCTCTCTCTCTCTCTCTCTCTCTCTCTCTCTCTCTCTCTCTCTCTCTCTCATATATATATGCATGCGCGTGTGCGCTCGCTCGCTATGTCTTTTAAGCACCAAATTAAATATACATAACATAGAAATTAAGTTAGAATCTGACTTTTCTCTGTTGTACACGAGACAGTAACGGAACATTTTTCACCAATATTCATGATCGAGAGGGAACTGGTTGACTGGAGACATCAGCCTTGAAAAGCGGCGACGCAACTCAGGAAAGTAACCCTTTTAGCTTAGGTTAATTCGACACATGGTCTATCTGACAGACTTCAATGTGTTTTCAAGCATTCCTGAAATACTTGACGTCATTTTTAAATTTATTTCGGTTTCGGTCAGAACGTATACGGGGTGATTCAACATTTCATAATATATATACCTGATGCAAAAGGCCACGAATTTTCTTTGCTATTAGTGTCTTATAGGAGCAGTAGTGGAGTCATAGCTGAATCGACGACGAAAGTTACAACTAAAGAGCAATCTTACATGTGGTAACCAAATCGAAACATACGTAAAATTTTGGCTTTGCATCCGAGGTTATAGGATCGGCTTTGTAAATAGTCTAGATGAGAACGTTAAGGTACGACTTTATTTTCTATAGTAGTATCGAAGAGCACATATCAACATTACTTCGTTGATTACGAAAAGAATAAATTTAAACTCGTCGTTTTTTGCTAAGGAACTCACCCAGCATGTTATACGACAAGCTATAGTTCAATACAGACTCCGAAAATTGATCAATTTTAGCATTTTTCACATTAACACATTGACAAAGACGACAGAAGCAGTATGTCCCTACTTGGATGCTGAGCCTGCATCAGCGTGAATGGTAGCACATGTGCTTATGAAGAACCAACATCAACTCAGTCATGCTTCAGATGGGATCTCTCTAAATCTGCTTCCGATTACGGCGCCGTGGCAAGAATCGCAGTCTGACATCGGCAGTACTGAGGCAGTGGCAATACGCTGCCTAATTCCTCCGTGTTTACCATACTTAGTAAAGGAGAAAACTGCATGCTAGTTAGTTTCGTCATGGTATCGCATTTTCCTTTAGGGAAGCACGCGCTCCGAAGGTGCATGTGCGCGTCCTTCAGCTCATTCATTAGAGAAACTCTCTTTCTTCATTCTAATACATCCTTTCTTGCGCAAGACGTGTTACTGCTTCGTCGATGTGTGTTTTCTAAATATTCCGGGAGGACTGCAAAATCTTATCAGCACGTAAAGAGTTCGCTTAGTAAGTAGCAAAAAGTTAGTGGTCATAACTGTTAGCAAGTGGACACTCCAAATCTCTGCCTTACCTGTATACCTGGTTACCAGTTGCTGGTAGCAGTAAGTGGTAGCAGTAAGTGGCCTACTGGAAATCGAACTGTGTTCTTTATTTGCTGTCTGGCACTTACCTTCTGAACTTCCGTGACCAGACCATACACGAATTTTATAGTCTCTGATTTGCCCTACCTGTGCGTCCTCGTTGTAGGAGATGTTTGGAACAGCTCTTCTTTCTGCATATCCTTGTACTCTTAATTACTCCTCCTGTAGCAGCGAAGTCCAATAGCGAAATGCACAAGATGAGATTGCACACGACAAGATTCTGTTTCAGTGCTACGAGAGAAGCAGGAGAAAGCGGCACAATTCTTCCCACTCTTCCAACAGGACTAACACTGCAGACGGCATCCTGTCTGATGCACATTTCCACAGATCCTATTTTTTACCACAGGAAACTAATTTATTACCCGTTTCAATGCAACCAAGCTACTCTGAATACAAAATATCATCGCCATTGAACTTTTGGTAACGCAGTATCAGTACAATAACGGGCGAACACATTTATTACACAATGCTGTTAGTAGTAAGAATCTCTAGCGGTGGAGTTAGGAGCTCTGAAACACCGGGAGCACTCCCAGAAAAATTTTAATGTATGTTATTGACTACATTGTCCCTTATGCAAGCAGTTATTCGGCTTGTCATTGCCTGGTAAGAATTGTTGCACATAAAATGTTCAAATGTGTGCGAAATCTTATGGGACTTAACTGCTAAGGTCATCAGTCCCCAAGCTTACACACTACTTAACCTAAACTATCTTAAGGACAAACACAAACACACACACACACACACACACACACACACACACACACACACACACACACACACACACACACACACACACCAATGCCCGAGGGAGGACTCCAACCTCCGCCGGGACCAGTCGCACAGTCCATGACTGCATTGTTGCACATCATCCTACGTTCTGTCCAATCAACGCGTTAGCTTATCAAAATTCCGAGCTCGTTGAAGAGCCCTACACATAATGCAGGGTGTGTCCAAAAACGTCTTCGCTCAGTTCGAATCGGGACTCACCGCCTAATACAATTCTGCTTCAATGAGATTCCAGGATGGGCCGCCAAGGGCAGCCGTGGATACCAACCTGACGCTCGGCCGCCATACGGCAGAGCAGGCCGCTTTGGTTTTCATCCGCGGCAGCCTAACAGCACAGCAGTACGTCAACGATATTCTACGCCCCGTTTTGTTGTCCTTCATGGCGAAGCTATCCTGAGCTTGTATTTGGCAAACTAATGCCAGCCAACCGTCAGCGAAAGTGCCCATTGCCCGTCTTCGTGCTTGCAAACCGTACCTTGGTCAGGAAGGTAGCCGAATATCTCCCCAACTGAAAAGTTAGGAGCATTATGGGCAACGCTCTCCAACGAGCTCGGGATTCGTAAGATTTAATTCACCATTTGGACAGAACTTGGCACAGTATCCCTCGGAAGACATCCAACAACTCTGTCAATTAATGCCAAGGCGAATAACTCCTCGCCTAAGGGTCAAAGATGGACGAATGCTTACTGACTTTCTCAGTTTGTGAAGATGTCTGTTGAAAAAAAATCATCCAGTTTTTCTGAAACTGTAATAATTTGTTCGTCTGTGCATATACATACCGATTTCTGCTCCATGTTCCTTCGTCGCAGGTCTTTTGTCTCTTAGTGTACACCTACAAACAATACCACCACTTGCAAAGTAGATTAGAAATCAGATTAATAATGTTGCTCACGCGGCATATGTTCGCTTCATAGGGCAACAACAAAATTATTGACTGCGGATGCTATCGTCAGAATGGAAATAATGAAGTCACTGTAAAAAGTCATTAATTTTGGCACTTATCTTTAATGGATTCCCACGTAGATTTCGTCGAAGTTGTTACGGCTCATCTTGTTGATTGTAGGGTGATCCCACTTTGAATGCTAGAAGGTACAGATCTGTATTTTAGTAATATCTGAAGACCTAACAAATGCGTTTTTCAGGAAATTCTTAATGCTCAAACAATCTCAGATCAGAACAATGGTATGGTAGAAATAATTTTTGACTCGGTGTTCACGATCCACATTTTATTAAACTTCTTGTAAATGCACATATACTACTTCTTAATTGTCACATCCTCAAGAAAACAGTTTTGTATCAATCTTCATATATTTAATTTCCACTTTAACCAGACACAAGACTTGACTGTTCTTTTACAAAGCGAAATAACAACTTCTGCAAAGTGAAACAAAGACTGCTCTGTGCGCATTCGCGCCCAAAACGGTTACAAGTAAGGCAAAGATGGCAGTCTCACAGAAATGAATACACACAAACCCATATCACAGTAATATATTGATACATCGGAGTACCTATACATTAATAAAACCCAATGTGAATATTGTCACAAAAATATGTCTGTTGCTTCGCAGAAAAGTGGTACGATATTACTGGTATCGAGAACTGGCGTTGGAGTGCCGTAATGGTCACGTAAATAAAGAACCATTACAACTTCCAGAAATCACTGACCGTGACACACTGCGGCATACGGAATAGATTCTCAGATATGTGATTGCCTGTAAGACTTTTTAAGTAACAGAATCCTGTATGTTGTTCTTAACGGCATGTTCATCTGACAAGGCATCAACAGTGGCCTACGGAAGTCCCATGGTACTGCTCTTCTCCTCTCTACACATAAACGATCTGATGGATAAGGTGACACTCGATCTGCGTCTGTTTGCTGATTACGCCGTAGCGTTCGGAGCAGTGTCTTCTTCGAGTGACCATATCAACACACAATGTCAGAATCTGTAATTGGTTTGGCGACTAGACGCTTGCTGTAAATGTGGAAAATTTAAATTAATGAAAGTGACTGTAATGCCCGAATGAAGTGTTACCTGTCTGCTGCCTGAAACTGTCATATCGATTAAAAACATAAGCGTAACTTTCAGACACACATGAAATGGACCGAACGGTTAAGATCGGTTTTTCGGAATGAAGATGGTAGACTTCAGTTCATTGGGAGAATTGTGCAGTTCATCTATAAAGGAGACAGCGATACATTGTTGAGAACTGTTCGAGTGTGTTCGAACCGCACCACATCTGGTTAAGGGTAGTTACAAAGCAATTCTGAAGCGTGCTGCTACATTTGTTGCCAGCAGGTTCTGTCGGAACTGCCTCATGAAGTGAAATGGGAATACATGGAGAGAAGACGGCGTTGTTTTCGCCAAGCGCTACTGGGCAAGTTCCTAAAAACAACTAGCATCACCAACAGAACATAGCAATACTGAATGAGATCCTGAGGGCGAAGAGTAAAGTCTGCGTTACTACTGCCAAAAGCAAATAGGGTGAATGTTGGTAGGATATTAATAACCGCTTCAGCTGTATTTACTTGGACCGCTGTCGGTTTCGTGTTACTAAAAGCCACATCTTCAAGTGAAGATCTATTGCAGAAGGAAAAACAATCCTGATATATACCAGTTTACATCTAAGTGTTGTTATACCTTCTGGATTTATTGTTACACAGATATTCACCGGAAGACGGCGGGGCTTTTAGTGCCACGAAACCGGTAGCGATCCAGTAATAAAGGACTAAATACAGCTAAAGCGGTTGTTAATACCCAAGATGAGTACTCATAGCTATGGTTGCCCTACCGACGAGGTTGTCTGCGGTTTGTAGGTGGGTTCGGGTTCTCTCTGCAGTAGGATTGTATGAGTAACTACTTAGTATATTGCAGAATGAACCAAACGTGGAAGAAATTTGTCATTCCGATATTTTGTACAAAATAATGAAATAGGTGACTAGGCAATCAACAAATGACAAAACCACTGCACACTGCCAGTACAATTATTGATTCCCCATCAGGTGGACAATCTTGTTAGTTATGTAGTGTTAAATATTCTCAGTATATTTATAGCGTTGGCTGTCTACAGCAGTCCGAGCTTGCACGCTAACAGCCTCAAGCCACATTTCAGCTCCGGTTTTTTTTAAGGAATAGGATGCAGCGGTTGATCTAATTCTACATCGATACTCAACAATCCACAGTACGACGCGTGACGGTATGTACCCCGTAGCAATACTAGTCATTTCCTCTCCTGTTCCACTAGCAAATAGGGAAAAACCACTATCTATATGCCTCCAGATGAGACCTAATTTTTCGCATCTTATCTTCGTGGTCATTACGCAAAATGTATACTGGAGGCAACAGAATCGTTCTGCAGTCAGCTTCAAATGCCGGTTCTCTAATAATTTTTTTCTATAGTAATTCTTGAAAAGAACGTCCCCTCCGCTCCAGGGAGCTGAGTTCTCGAACCACTTCCGTAATACTTTCGAGTTGTTCAGACCTAGCAGCTAACCTCTGAATTGCTTCGATATCTTCTTTCAATCCGGCGTGGTATGCATCCCAAACACTAGTACTACTCAAGACTAGGTCGCACCATTGTCCTACATGCGGTCTCCTTTACGGATGAACCACACTTGCCTAGAATACTCCCAATAAACCGAAATCGACCATTCACCTTTCCTATCATAATCCTCACATGCTGCTTCCGCTTCGTATCGCTTTACTGTTTTACCCTCCGACATTTAAAACGATGTGAGTATGTCAAACAGGACGCTATTATTGCTGCATCCGAAAATTATGAATTTGTTTTTCCTACTCGTCTGTATTAACAAACATTTTTCTACATTTAGTCCTAGCTGCCGTTCATCACACCTACTAGGTTGTACTAATATGCAGACAAATCGCGAATTACTTGGTCCTGCTCAAAACAGAATCACAAATGGAGTTTCCCAGTGTTCTGAAATGCCACTAATGCGATATTTCTGTATCCACAGTCTTCGTACCTCTGATATACAGTTGTTTGTAAGGAGGAAAAAGTACCTTATGAAATTATGTCTTGCTCCCAGTCTACAGCTACATCTAAATAATTAGTCAACAATTTAGGCTTAAGTGCTTGGCAGAGGATTCATCGAACCACTTTCAGACACACTCTCCACCGTTCCACACTCTTGCAACACGTGTGAGCTCAGAGTCATTTTATGAAGGTGTTCATTTCTTCCCACGTAGGTGCAGGTCAGCAAATTATTTTTACATGCGAAGGAAAAAGTTGGTCATTGATATTTCGAAAATTTTCGCCGCAACGAGAAACATTTCAATGACCGCCACGCCGTCTTGCATATCATACCCCCTGACAAGTAAGACGAGCCGCCCTTCTTTGAAATTTTTCGATGTCCTCCGTCAGTTCTGTCTGGTACGGATCCCATCCCGCTGAAGTTTTTCCTCCCTCCGCTTTCTCTGAAATAATGAAAGTTTTCAGAGGCGATTCAATTGAACTACCGGTAAATTAAACAAAATATATTAACAGAAGCAGACAACAATCGACACGAGAGGACGAAACAATTTGATGGTAAGCGGTTCTGTTATCGGATGGCGTTCATGCTTCGAAAAGAAAGCAAGTATGTTAAATGTAGCGTGCTGTATTAGAGTACTATACCTTTTTTGTATCACCTTCAGTTAAAATTATTACAGCGAGGTCTGTGTGTGTCTGGTACTGAAGATCCATAACGTCTTCGATTACAGACCAGTGACCACATAATTCTCAACATAGGTAGTACAACATTATCGCAACATACTTAAAATGACCGGTAATGTATATCAGGGCCACTTTGTATTTTTTTTCAAGGACAAATTAATGATTTAACACGGTGTGTGGTGTTTGCGTTCGGTCAATAAGTCTCCCAATAATTCGTTGGAAACTTCGCTGTCCCAGCCGGTGAATACAAATAGTAGTGAACGAAACATACGCATGTCAAAAGTGGAGGGAGGGAAAGTATTCTATATACGATAACAGCGTAATAGGTCATACACAAGTTTAAACTTATTTAAAGCCACGGTAAAAAAATACATACGGGAGAAGACACTTACAGAACACATCTACAGTGGATACGCGGCAAATCACACGTAAATGCCTGGCAGATGGTTCATCAAACCACATTCACAATAATTCTGTTATTCCACTATCAAACGGAGCGCGGAAAAACCCGTCTTTACGTGGGAGCTTTGATATCCCTTATTTTATTATGCTTATTTTTTCTCCCTACACAGGTCGACGTCAATAAAATATTTTCTCACCAAGAGTAGAAAACTGGTGGTTGAAATTTCGTGGAAAGATCTCGCTGCAACGAAAAACGCCTTTGATTTATGTCCACCCCAAATCATCTATCACGTCCGTGTCATTCTCTTCCCTGTACCTCAATAATACGGAACGTGCTGCTCTCCTTTGGACTTTTTCGATGTATGCCGTTAATCCTATCTTTTAAAGACCCCACACCGTGCAGCATGCAGCAGTACTCCAAAAGAGGACGGACGACCGTAACGCAGGCAGTCTCTTTAGAAGATCTGTTACATTTTCTGAGAGGGCTCCCAGTTAAACGCATTCTTTGGTTTGCCTTACCCACAACAATTTAAGTTGTTCCTAATTGTAATCCGCGGGTATTTAGGTGAAATTACGGCCTTTAGATTTGAATGATTTATCGTGTAACCAAAGTTTGAAGAACTGCTTTTAGCACTTTTCACTATTTAGGGTCAATTGGCAATTTTCGCATCATAAAGATATCTTGTCTAAATCGTTTTTCAATTAGTTTTGATTTTTTGATGACTTTATTAGACAATAAACGAAAGCATCATGTCCAAAATACCTAATACGACTGCTCAGATTGTCACCTAAATCGTTTATCTATATGAGGAGCAGCAGATGGCTTTTAACACTATCTTCGGGGACACCAGAAATCACTTCTGTTTTACTCAATGACTTTCCATCAATTACTACGAACTGTGACCTCTTTGACGGGAAATCACAAATCTAGTCACATAACAGACGACATTCCCTAAACACGCAATTCCACCACGAGCCGCTTGTACGGAACAGTGTTAAAAGCCTTCAGGAAATCCAGAAATATATAATCAACTTTAAATCCCTAGCCAATAACACACAACACTTCGTGTGAGTAGAGCGCTAACAGTGTTTCCTAAGAACGATGCTGTCTCAATCCGTGGTGACTGTGAATCAATAGATCGTTCTCTTCGATGTAATCCATAATGTTGCAACACAACATATGTTCTAAATTCCTGCTGCATTTTGACGTTAATGATATGGTCTTATAATTAATGCATTATTCCTATTGCCTTTCTTGACTATTGGTGTGACCTGTGCAGCTTCCCAGTGTTTGGATCCTGGTCTTTCGTCGAGCGTACTATTTTATATGATTGTTAAGATGGAAGTATTGCACCAGCAGACTCTGAAAGGAAGGTACTTTGTACACAGTCAGGACCTGCTTTTATTAAATGGCTTAAGTCGCTACTCCAAGGATATCTACTTCTAACTTAGTCATGTTGGCAGCTGTTAGAATAACTCTGCAGCGCAAAAGACGAAGGCAAAATAAAGATCAGCTAGCGCTCAAGAAACAATAGAATCAGCATTGTATTTTCTTGTTTTAGAAATCTCCAAGTGTCTACAAGTTTTGATTTGAAGCACAGATCTTTGTCGTCTTGCGTAGGATATCTGTGTTGTAAAAATCTGTTTAAACGAAATTTGTGTGCACTTAATTAAACAAGTAAGGAGCAAGTACGCACTGCAGCTAGGCTCTATCCTTAATGTCTTTAAGAAACACCATGGATATTTTGTAAAGGAAACCTCTCACCACAGGACAGTTCTGAAGAGAACAGTCTAGTGTAGTACAGTCAGTCTGTGTAGGACACGCGTAGCACGTTTTAAGCGTTCTGCCAATAAAAAGCAGTCTTTGGGCCTCCTTCCACGCAACGTTTTCCATATGATTCCAATTTAAGGTGTTTATAATTGTAAGCTAGATCTTAGGTTTCGCTACAGATCAATGCCGCCACTCTCTTCATTCCAGAAACTGATACACACGCAAAACCTAAACATTTCCAGTGTTTTGTTCCTTTTATATTTGTGCATGTATGGCCTTAGGGGCCGATTCGCTACGTTACAGGATGAAGCCAACATCTGCTCAGCATATTCAGTTTAGCAGCTCTGAACGTCTGTTTGCTATTTAGTAGCACTCCCCAAAATCACTGCTGGATCACTGGCTCCTCCTCATGGTTTGCTTTGTGTTACCACATACTGTCAAACTGAATATTGTACTAGACCAACCTGCGATCGTTCTATTGAATGGGCACATGGAAGTCCACTGCCAAAAATAGCGAGAACTAACTATTTCACAACAGGCGTCGCATGAAACATATGATGATTAGTATTTGTTTCGGCTCAATCCAAAAACCAAATTAGAAACTACTACCAAGACTATACAGAATATGCGACTGATGTCTCTTAGAAGAGAGAGAGATCCTCAGATTTGTGTTTCAGACTGTTTCTACGTGTTTTCTGTCTTTAATTGTATATAGTGACCTTTGCTTAATTTTCGACATTTGTACCGCAAATGTAATATCCAATACTACCAGATTTTCCTACAACCATCAGAAGAAACAACAAAAGATTAGGGTTTAATAGCTCATTGACAATCACAGGAATAGAGATCTGAAGGTAAATTCTCGTTTAACTTTCCCTTCAGCAAGTGACATACAAAATCTGATGACACAAAAAAGCGAATTTATTCCATAAATCCTTTTACTGCTGATATCAAATATGGCAATGCGCTTTTGCTGAGACATTCCCACCAAATTTTACAATATAGTTCCGTGTTTCGCCTATTAACTTCTTTATCTTTTTCTTCTAACTTGAGATCTCTCCTCTTCAATGCTGATCTCAATTTCCTTCATGGCCCCATATAAACCTTTGTCCAAATTAAACACATAAACCATGAACAGGACCTCCCCTTCAATACATGTCACCGTTCCACACTAAAATATCTTCCCCTATAGCAGAAGTTCCCAAACTGGTGGGCGCGCCCCCCTGGGGGGGGGGGGGGGGGGGGCGTGATGATGTTGCAAGGCGGGCGCGGGTGGAGCTAGCGGTATAAACCTAATATTTCTTTTTAATATCGATATTTTAATAAAAATGAATGTGCAGGTATTAATGGTAGATTATGGTGCTAAATGCAATCGTTTGCCGTCCCACTTCCCGCAATCCTATCTCAATAACCTATCCTAGAACATGCAGCTTTTGAAGATCACGTTTAGAATGTTACGTTTAGAATGTCACACACAGAAACTCTCAAAATTACGAAGGAGATATGCATTAATTGTAATATATCAGATTTGTAAACAACTTACTTCTGACAATTGGAAAACAGGAAAGTCTGGTATTAACTATTCTGTACATGTGTACACATGAACTGAAAGTAATCGTGTCATAACGTTTAGCCGTAGTAGGCTACGTTCATCAGAGTAATAATCATACTGCGTAACTGCAAAAATGCCGTTTTATTACCATGTCAACCCGCGGTTCCCCATGTGATGCGATTACAGTGACTAATATACTGTATACGCTTCAAATTAGCTGGCGGGTTCGTAATTTGGACGCCAGGATTATGCCCTTTGTCACCAGAAAAATGTGCACGACGTGAATGCAAAACTAGTACAAGTGTTCGTTCTGAGCAGAGTACTTCACGCCGTTCTGGAAACATTGTCGCGAGTGCTAACAATGAAACAAAACCCAGCTAGGTAGACAATGAAGTCCATTAGTGAGGCTATTTTTTTTCTTCGAACGGTCAGTACTACAGCTCTTTCATTCGGATTACTAATCTGACAAAACATATTTTGCTTCTGCCTTTTTGAAATACACCATAATTTCGTTTCAAATCGGTGTACGTTCTTCGCTGCGACAATGGCTTCTTTTGGTGCGAGTACAGAGATAACTGCCTGGCACTGTGCAGTTTCCAGCGATGTGTGAGGCGTATCCATGACCTTACTTAATTACTGTGAAATTTGACAACCAATTCATTGATGTCATCTCAGAACTTATAGCGTTTCGTTTATAAGTAACGAAAGATAGTGGCCCGAAAACGATTTTCGCATATAACCCCAGGCTGCACTGCTCAGAACAGCACCGCAGAACAGGTAGCAAACCCTTAGGGTGCCTGTGGGCAGTTTCCGCCCTAATCCGGGAAAAGCCCGTTTCCCCCAGCGTGAGCCCTGCTCGGCCACCAGGTCGCAGACAGTACACCGACTTCCTGCGCTGCGGCTGGGCCTCCCCGTTCTTCGCCCCACTCCTCACAGGCAGTCACCTGAGGTGCCGACAGACGACAGTAGCTTTCCTTAGGTACGTATGAGCAGTTGCCAGCGGGCTCCTGCGCATGCGCAGAGCTGAATTCGCGTATGAGCAGTGCCTTCCTCCCGCTTCTGGCTACTTGGAGCGTCGCTGTTTGGTGTATGAGCAGTAGCAGCAAGTAGCCGGAAGCTACCCGGAAAAAATTTTCCTGGCGCCTGCCAGATTCGCGCATGCGCAGAGCAAGCTGAGTTATGGGAGGGGTCCTTCCCCACGTGACCAGTGGCCGTATCTTCGTTTACAGCTCCCATGTGAAATGAAAACAAATCAGATTTCTGTGGCCGGGAGCCATCACGTGAATTAATATACATTCTCATAACCATGAAAGACCAAAATAAGTTAGTAGTTTCAATTTTCTGATTTTATATTATTTCCAGGTTATTAGCAATATTAATGTCGTAATGAAGCTATTTCTGTCTGTTTTATAGAGAAATTTGCTTCAGTTAATTTTTTTACCCCCGAGGCAGTTTATTTGAAACGAAGTGTTTCATTCCGCGCTATTGGCTACTTTCAACCTCGTTCAATTTGAAGTGCAAATTTTCATTTTCTGGGATGAATGACGTTATACCATAATAAAGAACCAAACATGAGAATACAGTACTGGACCTCCAAGAAAATTGGTATCACGAGATCCACATGAAAAGCTGAATATTAGGTACTTCAGAGTGCATCTGGACATAGAAATGTGCAATTAGAGCGGAATAGAGCATTTTAGTACGGTTTATGAAATTCCGATGCTGCTGGAGTAGTATCTGATGTACTGTTCCTTGTATGACACTGTAAGATCTGTTAATGATTATATACGTACGAACATACGTAAACATTGACTTGAAGCTAAGTAGGCAAATTTGGTCAGTAGTTTTGAACTAAATATTTTGTTTCAAATGTAATGACAGCTGTAGCAGAATTTTATAGATCTACGTTCTGTGAAAGTGTTTTTCGACCACAAGGCACTTGTCTAGTACTTCCTCTGGGCCTGAAGTTATTTCTTAATTTGTGTTTACGTCTTAAATTTATAGAATGCCACTCTATGCTAAATTTTAGACTGGCAGCATACCATGTTTTATCGTTTCAACTCCCCACATGGCTTCGTATTTATTCCTAGAGTAGAATATAAACTGTCAGTTGTACAGTTTCTTGGCCTCACAGACAACCATGTTAATTTTTTTACATTTTGAAATAGTCATGAAACTTAGTGTCCTTTGTTCCGGTGTAAGCTACACAAGAAACTGTCTTTTTTTGTTGCAAGTAATTTGTATTCCATCTTAGTAGCTTTTCGCAGTGATGTGTAGATGTAAACTTGTTGGAAATGCTACATAACAATATTGCAGAGTACGAATTAAAAAAAATCTGTCAAAGTCACCCCTTAGCAAAATTTTATGGTACTTCGAGCTGTGGAGTCTAATTTTGAAATGACTCAAAAGCCAAGAACTGCTTCCTTATTTGCATCCTTTATCTGTGTGGGATATGATAAAACAATTGCTCTAAGTACAACTCAGTACGTCCTCTCAACATGCCGCACGGGCGGCACGGCTAAACATCGTCACGTGATGCCCCTCCAGAAATACGACGAAAAGCGTATGAGCAGAGCAAGCACCAAGCACGGGCTGCCTACGTCATCGTTGCTGCGCATGCGCAGTACAGCCTGTTGTCTGGCGCTTTCTGGTAACTGCTCAAACGAACCTCTTTATTTCAGTTGGTTGCTTGCAGTTGTTGACACATCTGATGTATTGGATTTTGCTGAAATCACGTTGAATCTTTCACAGTTGTGCCTCAGTAAAATCAGTGTTAGAGCGAAATTATACTGTTAACTTCTTGTTTTCGTTTTACTTCACCATGAGTGTCGTGAAAAGACGTAAATATAATGATTATATCAAATACGGTTTTGCTTCTATACAAAAAAATGGTGTTGACCAGCCGCAATGCGTTATTTGCTATGAGGTATTGAGCAATGATTCCATGAGACCTTCGCGTCTGGAATGCCATTTGTGGATAAAGCATGGTGCATTGAAAGAGAAGCCGAAGGAATTTTTTGCTGCAAAATGTGATAATTTGAAACGGATGAAGTTAGACACTGCTGGATCCTTCGCTCAGACATCAGAAAAGGTACTGGAAGCGTCGTATGAGTTATCGCTACTTATTTCAAGGACCAAGAAAAGTCATATTATCGGAGAGACACTAGTCAAACCCTGTTTGTTGAAACCTGCTGATATCGTTCTTGGGTCAGAAAGTAAACAAAAACTTTCACAAATCCCGCTTTCTGACAATACTGTGAAACGTCGGATTGATGATATGGCCGAAGACATACAAAATCAATTAGTTACGGCCGTCAAACAATCTCAGTTTTTCGCAACACAGACGAGAGTACCGATGTTGCGAATTGTTGCCAACTGCTAGCTTTCGTTCGCTATATAGAAAATGAAGCAATTAAAGAAGAGTTGCTGTTCTCTACAGAGTTAAAGACAACTTCAACAGCAATTCATATAGTGGCAGCCGTCTCTGAATTCTTTTGTAAAAATGAGTTCTCGTGGCAGAAACTGATAGGCGTATGCACAAACGGCGCCCCATCAATGCTTGGATGTCGCTCAGGATTCGTGCAGATGGTCAGAGAAAAAAACCCTACTGTTACTGCTATCCACTGTGTAATACACCGTCAAGCATTGGCAGCTAAGACACTTCCAAAGGAACTGAATTATGTCTTAAAACTGCGCATCAAAATCGTGAATCATATTAAAAAGAGTGGGTTAAATTCCAGGTTATTTACGGCTCTTTGTGAAGACTTGGGAGCAGAGTATAAAACACTTATTTCATACAGAAGTACGCTGGCTCTCAAAAGGAAATATGCTATGAAGATTATTTGAACTACGAGACGAAGTGATGCAGTTTTTGGAAAATAAACGAACTGAATTGTATGTGGAATTTAGAAAGCCCGGTGTTCATGTTGCATTGGCTTATCTGTCATATTTTCGAATCTTTAAACACATTGAATTTGAAATTACAAGGTGGAGAGTCAAACATAATTTTTCATCGGGATGCGATCAAAGCGTTTACTGATAAGTTGCAACTATGGAAAGGTAAAATTTTAGCCTGCAATTATTCCTGCTTTCCCGGTTTGTCTGGAATCCTGGAAGATGGCCGATTTCACAACGATTTTAAGGATACTGATACTAAGAGTAAAATATTGAACCATTTTTCAGCACCTCATTGATGAATTCGAACGATATTTCCCTAACAGTTATGATAAAATTTATTATAGGTTAGCGATGGATCCATTTCACGTTGACGTGGATGTGTTGCCAGACAGACTACAAGAGGAAGTCTGTAGCGAAGTATGACTTTGAGAAGATGGATAAGCCTTTATTTTGGGTGAAATATCTCACGGTGTATCCCAGCACAGCAGAACAAGCACTGAAACTGTATTTACCATTTTCAAGCACTTGTGCGAAAAAGCATTTTCAGCGGTAGTGGCGATAAAAAATAACCTTAGAAGCAAACTCAGTATTGGCAATGAGTTGCGCAGTTTCTACTATTCAGCCAAGAATTCAAAATCTTGTAAAAAATATGCAAGCTCATCCTTCACATTGATTTGTTTCTTGTCATATGTGTGTGGAAATAATACTTTTATAATAAATACGTCACATTTTAAAAGAACTTGTTATTTTTCTCCTAATTATCCTTACATGTAGGTAATACTGTAAAATTATAAAAAATTATATTGAAGAAACAATATAAAATCAACGTAGTGAAGCTGATTTAAATATAAATACTGCGTGTGATCCTTATGGATTCTGATGTTACGTGTGGTATGTTATTTCAACTAATAATAGTATTTCTTCCGAATGAAGACATAGCCAAAGTTTATCCCAGGTATGGCAAGCGAAGAGTAGTCCTAAAATCGTATACCGGTGAAGAAATGGTGTGCAGCAAGGGAATGTAATCAAGGTAAGGAAGTTGTTTTATAAGTTCTGTGTAGTCTGCAAAATTATTTCGTAAAACTTATTTTTTATTTTTTGTCTGGGTCTGGGAACTGGGCCTTTGTCGCCGTTCGCTAACTGTCGTCGTTGACATAAACGCCAACCTATGCGCAATGACAATGGGGAGCGCTATAGGCGTACAAATTAGCGATGTCAACACCGTGACTGAGTGACTATTTTTGGTAATGAGTGAAAGTAATAAGCTACACTCAAAATAATGGCCCGCATCCACTAATCTGCAAAGGTCGCAAATATTTTTCCTTGTTTACCAAGGACTTTCTTTACTTTAGGAGTGGCTCATATCACTAGACTAGACTGATGACGTGATAACTGCGACTCGATACATTAACAGCCCACCATGTTACATGACGTCACCATCACAAATTTTTCGCCAGCCGGAGTGACCAAGCGGTTCTAGGCGCTGCAGTTTGGAACCGCGCGACGGCTACAGTTGCAGGTTCGAATCCTGCCTCGGGCAAGGATGTGTGTGTTGTCCTTAGGTTAGTTAGGCTTAAGTAGTTCTCGGTAAGATTGTCTGCCGCGAGTAATGAGTATAATTGGCAGGGGCACTACGAATGTAGTGTGTGGATATTAAGATGGGAATGTGGGATTCACAGGGAGCGTTCAAGGGATAAATCCCGGCAGTCGCACTATCCTCTGTGCCCTCGGTGGTTAAGTTCTAGGGGACTGATGACCTCAGAAGTTAAGCCCCATAGTGCTCAGAGCTATTTGAACCAATCACAAATTTTTGAATAGTTTCTTAATTTTTTTTGTGGGGGGGGGGGGGAGGGGGCGGCACGGAAGTTTTCTTTTCGGCAGAAGGGGGCGTGACAGACAAAAGTTTGGGAACCTCTGCCCTATAGGCTGGGTAACCATAGATGGCACAAATGCAATATCAAGGAGTCCGTATCCCAGTACGCATAGGTTTGCGCGCACTGCGTAATTGCACACATGATGCAGTGAGTATGTTCTCTATTGGCAAAATTTCTCTGCCTGTAAGAAAAAAAGATGTCCAACAAGGGTCATTAGTTTTATGTGCCTATCCGTCACCAATAGTGTCGCCGTTCAACAACAGTGTTCCGTAAATCTGAACGTTGACAATTTAATTTAATTTACTATTAGCACACTTTCAGATCCAGAATGAAATATTCACTCCGCAGCGGAGGATGCGCTGATATCAAACTACCTGGCAGATTAAAACAGTGTGGCGGACCGACACCCGAACTCCAGACATGTGTCTTTCGTGGGCAAATACTCTAACAATTGAGACCGTTACTCGTGCTTGGATAATTCGGTTGATAGAGCACTTGCCCCCGAAAGGCGAAGGTACCGAATTCGAGTCTCGGTCCGGCGCGAAGTTTTAATCTGCCAGGAGGTTTCTGTAGTGTTGGCAGAAGAGCCAACACTGTTTTTCTAGAGGAGGCCCAAATGCACGCGTTTAATTACACGCTGACTGGCGTTAGGTCTCGAACAGGTCAGAGAAATAAGACTAGCAAGACAGGAGGTAACTGGTAGAATACTTAACTTTAATCCACAATTGTAGAACATCTCTCGTTACGGTACATGCTTCATAATATTAATTATCAATTGATTACGGCGCCTTGCTAGGTCGTAGCAAATGTAGCTGAAGGCTATGCTAACTATCGTCTCGGCAAATGAGAGAGTATTTTGTCAGTGAACCATCGCTAGTGAAGTCGGCTGCACAACTGGGGCGAGTGCTAGTACGTCTCTCTAGACCTGCCGTGTGGTGGCGCTCGGTCTGCTATCACTGACAGTGGCGACACGCGGGTCCGCCGTATACTAACGGACCGCGGCCGATTTAAAGGCTACCACCTAGCAAGTGTGGTGTCTGGCGGTGACACCACAGTTTCAAAATCCGGTGTTAAAATTAAAATTGGTAATCAGACAATATACCACTTAGAAACTGGAGAGTACAACACATTACATATTTTACCTTCATAATTTTTAGATGTGGTCTTGTTTTATCCGATTTGTCGTAAAATTTTATCAATTTAACCAAGACAGTGCCGAACTTCACTGAAGAATGAGATACATACCAAATACAATTAATGAAATTGAAAAATAGGAAGCAGAAAGTGGATTTTGTAGAGAATTTTAGGTCTTTCATCCCTCCCCCCTCCATTTTAAGGAGAAATGTTTGATATTACAGCTTAAACAAGAGTCAAATTATTAATAAAGAAATATGATGAATGTATGGATCCGCAAAGCCAAACAGTGTTACACAGAACAATTCTGGGTGAAGCAATCCATATTTGCTCTATGGCAATTTGAAATCTTGCAGTTACTGAAAGGACTGCACGAGGAACAATTGCCAAATGATTTTAATCTCTCTTACGCACTATTTTGAGTAAGCCTGGTGCAGGAATTTTTATTCAACGCTACTTCGGCGGCTCCCGCGTGTCAGTTTTACCACCGTTTTCGTTTTTCGCAAGCAGTTAATTAACCTGTGCAGTGGCGCCAAGGGCGACAGCTGGTGCCGGTGGTGGGTCACGAGGCTGTAGCCTCCGAAAAGCTTTGAAGACAGCGGGGCGCCGCATTTTTTCTCCTCTCTGAAGCTAAGTGGTAACGCACAGTTGGTGAACATAGTTTTCTGCTGACCTGGAGATGGTTAAGATGCTCTTGTGTAGCTATGTATTGCAATTTATATAACAGATGTATTGCAATTTATATAACAGATGTATTGCAATTTACAGGGTGTTTCAAAAATGACCGGTATATTTGAAACGGCAATAAAAACTAAACGAGCAGCGATAGAAATACACCGTTTGTTGCAATATGCTTGGGACAACAGTACATTTCCAGGCAGACAAACTTTCGAAATTACAGTAGTTACAATTTTCAACAACAGATGGCGCTGCGGTCTGGGAAACACTATAGTACGATATTTTCCACATATCCACCATGCGTAGCAATAATATGGCGTAGTCTCTGAATGAAATTACCCGAAACCTTTGACAACGTGTCTGGCGGAATGGTTTCACATGCAGATGAGATGTACTGCTTCACCTGTTCAATTGTTTCTGGATTCTGGCGGTACACCTGGTCTTTCAAGTGTCCCCAAAAAAAGAAGTCACAGGGGTTCATGTCTGGCGAATAGGGAGGCCAATCCACGCCGCCTCCTGTATGTTTCGGATAGCTCAAAGCAATCACACGATCATCGAAATATTCATTCAGGAAATTAAAGACGTCGGCCGTGCGATGTGGCCGGGCACCATCTTGCATAAACCACGAGGTGTTCGCAGTGTCGTCTAAGGCAGTTTGTACCGCCGCAAATTCACGAAGAATGTCCAGATAGCGTGATGCAGTAATCGTTTCGGATCTGAAAAATGGGCCAATGATTCCTTTGGAAGAAATGGCGGCCCAGACCAGTACTTTTTGAGGATGCAGGGACGATGGGACTGCAACATGGGGCTTTTCGGTTCCCCATATGCGCCAGTTCTGTTTATTGACGAAGCCGTCCAGGTAAAAATAAGCTTCGTCAGTAAACCAAATGCTGCCCACATGCATATCGCCATCATCAATCCTGTGCACTATATCGTTAGCGAATGTCTCTCGTGCAGCAATGGTAGCGGCGCTGAGGGGTTGCCGCGTTTGAATTTTGTATGGATAGAGGTGTAAACTCTGGCGCATGAGACGATACGTGGACGTTGGCGTCATTTGGACCGCAGCTGCAACACGGCGAACGGAAACCCGAGGCCGCTGTTGGATCACCTGCTGCACTAGCTGCGCGTTGCCCTCCGTGGTTGGCGTACGCAGTCGCCCTACCTTTACAGCACGTTCATCCGTCACGTTCCCAGTCCGTTGAAATTTTTCAAATAGATCCTTTATTGTATCGCTTTTCGGTCCTTTGGTTACATTAAACCTCCGTTGTAAACTTCGTCTTGTTGCAACAACACTGTGTTCTAGGCGGTGGAATTCCAGCACCAGAAAAATCCTCTGTTCTAAGGAATAAACCATGTTGTCTACAGCACATATGCACATTGTGAACAGCACATGCTTACAGCAGAAAGACGACGTACAGAATGGCGCACCCACAGACTGCGTTGTCTTCTATATCTTTCACATCACTTGCAGCGCCATCTGTTGTTGAAAATTGTAACTACTGTAATTTCGGAAGTTTGTCCGCCTGAAAATGTACTGTTGTCTCAAGCATACTGCAACAAACGGTGTATTTCTATCGCTGCTCGTTTAGTTTTTATTGCCGTTTCAAATATACCGGTCATTTTTTAAACACCCTGTATATAACAGATGTATTGCAATTTATAACAGATATCGCCCCTTCAAGGTTTTGAACTGACTTGCAAATCTCTGAGACAACATTGCGTTGACTGTGTACAGTTAACCACACGGCTGTGGTGCCTAAGAACGTTGCTAGTCAGACTGGTATGTCGACAACGATACGAAAACAATATTTGATACATTTTGTGCAAGTAGTGTTTCACAGCCTATGTATTTGGAAAATGAAAAGATACAACTGCCAGGAACCTGCTATGTGACTTAGTCAACGACGATGAGGATTGTTATCATCTAGTCGAGCCTAATTAAATCATGAACATACTTGACCTCTTAGCAACAAATAATCTTGAGCAAATAGAGAGCATGACGGATACAGAGATTAGCGACCACAAGATGTAGCGAGACTGAATTCTGTAACGTGTGAATGCAAACGAAAGTACATATATTTAAAAAGTGAAATAAAAATTCGCTTGACGCCTTTCTAAAATTTTCTACATGCCTCCCAGTGAGACTACAGATGCCGATTATGCTATCAAACTTTGTAGTTGAATGAAGTAAAGGGAATATCGCAGCTTCCCAGCAGTAATGTCCTCTTATAGAAAATGACGCACGCCTTTGTCAGGTGCGGAGGAAAGAACTAGTCGCTGAACTGTACTATTTCTTTGGCACAAAATGGGCATATCCAAGAAGAGTCCTTGCGGTGAAATATTAGGCCTTGTTTTATATCAAAATCTAAGATACCTGTATACTGCAGTTTCCATATCCCTCGAACTGGCGATGGCAACGAAGGAATTTTTGTCTTCCTTAATGGAAACCAACAATCTCTTCAACAGAGACCAAAACTGAGCATCTCCTAGTTTTCCTGTCATTGAAACTGGGGTACGTGTAACCATCCTCATTTCAAGAATATGGGACCGAGCGGATTAGCACAGTGATTAGCACACTGGACTCTCATTCGGGAGGACGACAGTTCATATCCACGTCCGGCCATCCTGAGTTAGGTTTTCCGTGACTCCCTAAATCGCTTAAGGCAAAAGCTCGGATGGATCCTTCGAAAGAGCACGGCCACTTACCTTCCTCATCCTTCCCTCATCAGAGCTTATGCTCTATCTCTAATGACCTCGTTTGACGCGACGTCAAACGCTAATGTCCTCCTCCTCCTCTTCTCTACATCTACGTGATTACTCTGCTATTCACAATTAAGTGCCTGGCAGAGGGTTCAACGAACCACCTTCTACATCTACATCCATACTCCGCAAGCCACCTGACGGTGTGTGGCGGAGGGTACTTTGAGTACGTCTATCGGTTCTCCCTTCTATTCCAGTCTCGTATTGTTCGTGGAAAGAAGGATTGTCGGTATGCCTCTGTGTGGGCTCTAATCTCTCTTATTTTATCCTCATTGTCTCTTCGCGAGATATACGTGGGAGGAGCAATATACTGATTGACTCTTCGGTGAAGGTATGTTCTCGAAACTTTGACAAAAGCCCGTACCGAGCTACTGAGCGTCTCTCCTGCAGAGTCTTCCACTGGAGTTTATCATCTCCGTAACGCTTTCGCGATTACTAAATGATCCTGTAACGAAGCGCGCTGCTCTCCGTTGGATCTTCTCTATCTCTTCTATCAACCCTATCTGGTACGGATCCCACACTGCTGAGCAGTATTGAAGCATTGGGCGAACAAGCATACTGTAACCTACTTCCTTTGTTTTCGGATTGTATTTCCTTAGGATTCTTCCAATGAATCTCAGTCTGGCATCTGCTTTACCGACGATCAACATTATATGATCATTCCATTTTAAATCACTCCTAATGCGTACTCCCAGATAATTTATGGTATTAACTGCTTCCAGTTGCTGACCTGCTATTTTGTAGCTAAATGATAAAGGATCCATCTTTCTGTGTATTCGCAGCACATTACACTTGTCTACATTGAGATTCAATTGCCATTCCCTGCACCATGGGTCAATTCGCTGCAGATCCTCCTGCATTTCAGTACAATTTTCCATTGTTACAACCTCTCGATACACCACAGCATCATCTGCAAAAGGCCTCGGTGAACTTCCGATGTCATCCACCAGGTAATTTATGTATATTGTGAATAGCAACGGTCCTATGACACTCCCCTGCGGCACACCTGAAATCACTCTTACTGCGGAAGACTTCTCTCCATTGAGAATGACATGCTGCGTCCTGTAATCTAGGAACTGCTCAATCCAATCACACAATTGGTCTGATAGTCCATATGCTCTTACTTTGTTCACTAAACGACTGTGGGGAACTGTATCGAACGCCTTGCGGAAGTCAAGAAACACGGCATCTACCTGTGAACCCGTGTCTATGGCCCTCCGAGTCTCGTGGACGAATAGCGCGAGCTGGGTTTCACATGACCGTCTTTTTCGAAACCCATGCTGTTTCCTACAGAGTAGATTTCTTGTCTCCAGAAAAGTCATTATACTCGAACACAATACGTGTTCCAAAATTCTACAACTGATCGACGTTAGAGATATAGGTCTATAGTTCTGCACATCTGTTCGACGTCCCTTCTTGAAAACGGGGATGACCTGTGCCCTTTTCCAATCCTTTGGAACGCTACGCTCTTCTAAAGACCTACGGTACACCGCTGCAAGAAGGGGGGGGGGGGGGGGGCGGGGGCGGCAAGTTCCTTCGCGTACTCTGTGTAAAATTGAACTGGTATCCCATCAGGTCCAGAGGCCTTTCCTCTTTTGAGCGATTTTGTTTCTCTATCCCTCTGTCGTCTATTTCGATATCTACCATTTTGTCATCTGTGCGACAATCTAGAGAAGGAACTACAGTGCGATCTTCCTCTGTGAAACAACTTTGGAAAGAGACATTTAGTATTTCGGCCTTTAGTCTGTCATCATCTGTTTCAGTACCATTTTGGTCACAGAGTGTCTGGACATTTTGTTTTGATCCACCTACCGCTTTGACATAAGACCAAAATTTCATAGGATCCTCTGCCAAGTCAGTACACAGAACTTTACTTTCGAATTCATTGAACGCCTCTCGCATAGCCCTCTTCAACACTACATTTCGCTTCGCGTAATTTTTGTTTGTCTGCAAGGCTTTGGCTATATTTATGTTTGCTGTGAAGTTCTCTTTGCTTCCGCAGCGGTTTTCTAACTCGGTTGTAGTACCACGGTGGCTCTTTTCCATCTCTTACGATCTTGCTTGGCACATACTCATCTAACGCATGCTTTTTGTCACTTTTTTAAACAGAAAAATCTTCCTACCCTTTTTAATATTCCTATTTACGGCTGAGATCATCGATGCCGTAACTGCTTTATGATCGCCGATTCCCTGTTCTGCGTTTACTTTTTCAAATAGTTCGGGTCTGTTTGTCACCAGAAGGTCTAACATGTTATCGCCACGAGTCGGTTCTCTGTTTAACTGCTCAAGGTAGTTTTCAGATAAAGCACTTAAAAAAATTTCGCTGGATTCTTTGTCCCTGCCACCCGTTATGAACGTCTGAGTCTCCCAGTCTATATCCGGCAAATTAAAATCTCCACCCAGAACTATAACATGGTGGGGAAATCTACTCTAAATATTTTCCAAATTATCCTTCAGGTGCTCAGCCACAACAGCTGCTGAGCCAGGGGGCCTATAGAGACATCCAATTACCATGTCGGAGCCTGCTTTAACCGTGACCTTCACCCAAATCATTTCATGCTGTCTCTCTACCGTTCCACTCTCGAGCGGCACGCGGGAAAAACGAGCACTTAATCTTTTCCGTGCTAGCCCTGATTTCTCTTACTTTATTGTAATGATCATTTCTCCCTATGTAGGTGGGTGCAACAGGCTGTTTTCGCAATCTGAGGAGAAAATTGGTAATTGAAATTTCATGAGAAGATGCCGTCGCAACGAAAAACGCCTTTGTTTTAATGATTGCCACTCTAATTCACGTATCATGTCTGTGACACTATCTCCCCTATTTCTCGATAATACAAAACGAGCTGCCCTTCTTTGTACTTTTTCGATGTCATCCGTCAGTCCCACCTGATGCGGATCCCACACCGCACAGTAGTAATCCAGAATAGGGCGGACAAGCGTAGTGTAAGCAGTCCCTTTGGTAGACCTGTTGCACCTTCTAAGTGTTCTGCCAATGAATCGCAGTCTGGTTTGCTCTACCCACAATATTATCTATGTGATCGTTCCAACTTAGGTTATTTGTAATTGTAATCCCTAAGTATTTAGTTGAAGTTGCAGCCCTCAGATTTGTGTGACTTCTCGCGTAATCGAAATTTAGCGGGTTTCTTTTACTACTCATGTGAATAACTTCGGACCTTTCTTTCCTCCTCCTCCTCAAGATGGTGTAGCAGTAAAGGTATTAATAGTCATCTGACGCTTCGTTTTGGAGTTATGGTGAGGAACTCACTTTATCGATAAGTGAAGGACTGTCCCGAGCTCCATTTGTTCGTTCCACTGCAGAATGTAAAGAAACACTTTTTCCCCCAAAAGATCACTTCGAACGTAGTCAGGTCATTGCGTGCCACTTGTGTGACACGTCTATACGCGAGATTTCCACACTCCTATCATCCCTAGGTCCAGTGCTTCCAGGGCCATGCATGGTTTCTATCGCCTTCGAAAGAAAACGACATCGCACACTGTGTGCGTCCTTAGAAACGCCTGCATTGACTGTCCTGGGAAGGGGACCGATCAGAGCCGCCTTTCGTTAGCGAATGTTCCAGCGTAGATATCTACCGTTACTGTCCTAAACCCTCCTAGTGTGATTTCGTAAGTGTGTCGAGTCATACCGATGAAAGCAGCCCACTTTATTATCTACCTATTTTCGCACATATTCGTGTGCCACTTACCAGCTGCCATGCTGAATGTAGATCAAGCCATAAGGGAATAAAATCGAGTCATTACTGTAATTCTTTTTCAGGGTCAGGGTCCAGGAAATTTGTAGTCTCCTAACTATTAAGACACCAATATTTGCCTGGAAAAGTTTACTGGAGCCATCACTCCAGTTCCAGCAGCATACTGATTATAATGGAAGATGTCACATTTGTCAAGTCAAGTCTTCCCCGGACACGAAACGTTTATTACTCGCTAGGGTTGTTGCTGGACTCATACGCTAACTTAGAACAGATTTTTTTTGAACCGTTAAATTTGTTTAATGAAAGAATGTAGCCATGTACCGAAAAGAATCCTGAAGTGTGAAATATAATCTCTCTTAAAGCACTGAATTCGCAAAGGAAACTCGCTCGGATATATTTCCTTTTCAACTAAAAGGATGGCAAACATTCAATACAGCGGAGGATCTTCAGCTGCTTCACCGTAGGTAAAATACACCATGTGATCAAAAGTATACGGACACCTCAAGAACACAAGTTTTTCATATTAGGTGCATTGTGCTGCCACCTGCTGCCAGGTACTCTGTATCAGCGACCTCAGTAGTCATTATACATCGTGAGAGAGTAGAATAGGGCGCTCCGTGCAACTCACGGACTTCGAACGTGGTCAGGTGATTGGGTGCCACTTGTGTCACACGTCTATACGCGAGATTTCCACACTCCTGTACATCCCTAGGTCCACTGTTTCCGATGTGATAATTAAGTGGAAACTTGAAGACACACGTACAGCACAAAAGCGTACAGGCCGACCACATCTGTTGACTGACAGAGACCGCCGACAGATGAAGAGGGTCGTAATGTGTAACAGGCAGAAATCTACCCAGACCATCACACACGAATTCCAAACTGCATCAGGACCCACTGCAAGTTCTATGACAGTTAGGCGGAAGACGAGAAACTTTGATTTCACGATCGAGCGACTGCTCATAAGCCACACATCGCGCCGGTAAACGCCCAACGACGCCACAGTACACAATGTGGCAATCCAATGGCAGGGTGAGGGTAAGGCGAATGCCCATTGAACGTCGTCTGCCTGCGTGTGTAGTGCCTACAGTAAAATTCGGAGGCGGTGGCGTTATGGTGCGGTCGTGTTTTGCATGGAGGGGGCTTGCAGCCCTTGTTTTGCGTGGCACTATCACAGCACAGACCTACACTGATGTTTTAAGCACCTTCTTGCTTCCCATTGTTGAAGAGCAATTCGGGGATGGCGAGTGCCTCTTTCAACACGACCGAGCGCCTGTTCATAATGCACGGCCTGTGGCGGAATGGTTACACGACAGTAACACCCCTGTAATGGTCTGGTCTTCGCGAAGTTCTGACCTGAATCCTATATAACACCTTTGGGTTGTTTTGGAACGCCTGCTTCGTGCCACGCCTCACCGACCGACACTGATACATCTTCTCAGTGCAGCACCCGTGAAGAATGGACTGCCATTCCCAAGAAATCTTCCGGCTCCTGATTGAACATATGCCTGCGAAAGTGGAAGCTGTCATCAAGGCTAAGGGTGGACCAACACCATATTGAATTCCAGCTGTTACCGATGGTGGGCGCCACCAACTTTTAAGTCATTTTCAGCCAGGTGTCCGCATACTTTTGACCACAGAGCAGTTCGGATTGGATGCTGCTGTGCGTGACGAGGAAAGCAACAGAGAAGGGGCCGTATACATTGTCGTGGTGCGTGTTGATCTGGCAGAACTATCAAAACTTCGATGAATTTATAGGCTGATGAACTCGCCCTCTCCGTTTTTTTTTCTTTTAAAAGATATAAAAAGAGGAAGACAGGAACGGTTCAGGCCAATGACCAGTTACATTTGCGTTTGCAAGATAATATGGATGTGGTAAGAGGTTCTTGGACTTTACGATCCAAGACTCGAGTATGCCTTCCAAAGAGAAGCTGCGAAAAGTGCATTTCGTACCGTGCCATATATTAAAGAAAGGATGAGGAAAGGTCTGAGTGAGGACAAAAAACGATGTTTAATCTTAAATATGTTCTACAACATCAGCCACTAACGACCACTCTATCCTGTGCTCCGAACATAATCATCATCGTGACAGTCATTGTCGTAATCACCACTACCACTACAGCCAGCTTTAGTCACATAACAACCACCAAATAGCAGCCTAAATTCGGTGTTGTCCGTAAAAATAACTGTCTGCCTGAAATTAATGTGACGGAATTATGCTCTTCGGCATCGCGGCGACATGTAAATCTGTGGCAGTAGAACCGTCGTGTGTAATTTCTCGTACGCCCGACCCGAAATGCACGCGTGTACGTCAGTGTATGTTAAGAACGTTGTGTATCGTATCGCGTTAGATATCATGCTGTACCAGCGTTCTGGCCAGCACGTTGTCAGCGGTACTGCCAACAGCTGTGTCAGTAGAGTCTTGACCGAAGAGTGACGTTTCACTTCGGGGGACAGGATCGAGTATCGCTGCGTCGGTTTTGCTGGAAAGTTCGTCACCAGACAAGTAACGTACTGCAAACCTCAAATTTCTGGAACGGCGTATATGGCGTTTTACGGAAATAAAGATGGAAGAAAATATAATAAACTGGGAAGGTGGTTTCAGTTTAAACAAGTTTTGGTATCCGGTATTCAAGAAGGTATCGGCGGTCATCTCAAAGCTGGGAATCACTCTATAGGGCTTAGCGAATATACAGGGCTATTACAAATGATTGAAGCGATTTCATAAATTCACTGTAGCTCCATTCATTGACGTATGGTCACGACACACTACAGATACGTAGAAAAACTCAAAGTTTTGTTCGGCTGAAGCCGCACTTCAGGTTTCTGCCGCCAGAGCGTTCGAGAGCGCAGTGAGACAAAATGGCGACAGGAGCTGAGAAAGCGTATGTCGTGCTTGAAATGCACTCACAGTCAGTCAGTCATAACAGTGCAACGACACTTCAGGACGAAGTTCAACAAAGATCCACCAACTGCTGACTCCATTCGGCGATGGTATGCGCAGTTTAAAGCTTCTGGATGCCTCTGTAAGGGGAAATCAACGGATCGGCCTGCAGTGAGCGAAGGAACGGTTGAACGCGTGCGGGCAAGTTTCACGCGTAGCCCGCGGAAGTCGACGAATAAAGCAAGCAGGGAACTAAACGTACCACAGCCGACGGTTTGGAAAATCTTACGGAAAAGGCTAAAGCCAAAGCATTTCTTAAAGAGGAGATTGGAAAACCGATGGATCGGTCGTGGTGGAGATCATGATCAGCAATTCATGTCATGGCCTCCACGCTCTCCCGACTTATCCCCATGCGATTTCTTTCTATGGGGTTATGTGAAAGATTCAGTGTTTAAACCTCCTCTACCAAGAAACGTGCCAGAACTGCGAGCTCGCATCAACGATGCTTTCGAACTCACTGATGGGGACATGCTGCGCCGAGTGTGGGAGGAACTTGATTATCGGCTTGATGTCTGCCGAATCACTAAAGGGGCACATATCGAACATTTGTGAATGCCTAAAAAAACTTTTTGAGTTTTTGTATGTGTTTGCAAAGCATTGTGAAAAATATCTCAAATAATAAAGTTATTGTAGAGCTGTGAAATCGCTTCAATCATTTGTAATAAACCTGTATGTAGTCCGCTACAAAAGGCGTTTGCAAACCAGGCAGTAAAGTACGCGTAACATCACTGCTCGCAGCATCAAGAGACGACGATTAGCTCTTTTTCGAAATCTCGTGCTGAAAAAAATGGAATCGCAATCTCGACTGCACACCCAAAAGCACACGCAGAGGAAACCCGAGAGACCGCATACGTGTACTGTGTCATCTGCTACGTCCCCGCTCCTCCCTAGTCGCCACACTTACCGACATTCCGTACGCTGAGTTACGAGTGGTCCAAAGTAGCAAAATCTTCGGCAAGCACCGTTTCCTGCGCCGGGATTTGCAACTGGAACCGAAAGAGGCTGGTCCTTCTCACAAGGTTAGCGACCCACCTCTAATCGTTACCAGGTCCCGAATCTTGCCACCAGCCTGGAACTTCTTCCCCCCTGTTAAACACAGCACTTAAGTTGCGATGCCGAAACACTTGCACCACTATTCGCTAAAAGCTACGCGCTATGACATTTCGAGATCTCTTCGATACTTCATAGTGTAGTAGTAGCATTTATCAAACCACAAGCGCACTAAGTTCAACGCCTACTTCCGAAACTACATCAGCATACATACTACGCAAGCCACCAATTGGTGGCGTAGGTTACCTTATACCTACTACCCTTTTCTGCCCCACTTGCAAACAGAGCGAGGGAAAAAATGACTAAGCCTGAGTGGGAACCCTGATTTCCTCTATCTATGCGATCCTTGGGCAAAATGGACGTTGGCGGCAGTAGACTCGTTTTCTGCATAGCGTTTCTCGAAGAAAAAAAAATGTCGCTATCTGAATTTTCAAAGCATCTCAGTAACACTTGCTTGGTGATCGAACCTCTCGGTAACAGATCTAGCAGCTCGCCTCAGAATTGCTTCGATGTCTGCCTTTAATCCGACTTTGTGTGCATCCCTAACACAGCGATACTCGTAAATGGGTCACATTGGTGTTCGATACGCCATCTCCTATACAGATGAACCACACATTCTTAACATTCTCCCGATAAACTAAAACCGACCATTCGTCTCTCTACAATCCTTATTGGTTCGTTCAGTTTCATACCGCTTTGCAACGTAACTCTAGATATTTAATCGACTTGAGTTTATGAAGCAGCACACTAGGAATGCTGTATTAGAATATAATGGGATTGTTTTTCCTATTCATCTGCATTAACTTGCATTTTTTTCAATGTTTGAACTAGCTGCCATTCATCACCACTACAATAAAATTTTGTCGTAGTTTCTTGTATGCTCCTACTGTCACTCGACGATGCCTTCCCGTCCACCACGGCATCATTGGCAAACAGTAGCAGAGTGCTGCTCACCCTGTCTGTCAGTTATTTTGTGTGTACAGAGAATAATAGCGGTCCCACCACACTTCACTGGGGAACCAATAAAGATACCATTGTTTACGATGAACACATGCCGTCCAAGACAACGTCCTGTGTCCTATTCCTGATGTAGTCTTTGAGCCACTCACCTATCTGGGAACCTATTGCTCACGCTCGTACCTTCGTTAATCATCATCATGTCATCACGACCGAAACAGCAAGTTTGTGTCTTCCAAATTTCATATTAAACTCCGACAAGTGGTACACGAAGACTTCCAATAATTTACGTAGATGACTGGTGAATAGCTATGAATCCAATAAGAACGAAGATGGACTTCTGCAGTCAAAGGGTTGAATTCGCCTCTGATTTCATTACAGCGTACTTTACCTATCCTTCCAGGCTCCAGACTTTGGAGTAGAAGAATATTCTTTATCTTCTTGTAAGAGTCTAGTTTCTCAAAGGATTTACAATTCACTAATGAGACACAGTCACTCAATATTGAAGTGTACGTACACGTACACATTACGGGCATTATCTTGATGGAATGAAATACTGAATTTCAGCTCTTGTCGATGATTGGAAGTAGAATATTCTTCTTCTTCTTCTTCTTCTTCTTCTTCATGTAAATAAGAACTGGACGTGTAAGAACAACAAGCCACCGTTAAATTCCACGTTCATTGCCTAAACAGAATCAGTGATTGATATACGTTTTAAAAATGGGAGAATATGTTGCGGATCAGTTTGCTTCCGACCACACACTATAAAAATGATGCCATTTTAGGAAGGAAGATACAGGAAAGTCCCTGAGTACGAGTTAATACGTTCACCAGCATGGTGTCGTGTCCTTGTATTTACTCACCAGACGAGCTGCACAGCACTGTCCATTTTCGAAATTACTTTCTCATAAATTTGAAAGTAAGATCACTACCGATACTTGTGATTACGCACCTGGTAACCCTGAAACAGAAAGCAGAAACATGCAACATAAATATCTTAACTAGATACGTACAGAGAGACAGAAGAGAATAGGCCATGCAGAAAACAAATAGTAAACATTCATCTTGATATTACTACAACACACAATTACGTTTACACCGAACAACACGCATATTATTATGCTATTGTCGCCAGGTTAGTCAAAGGCAAAGATAACAAGCATCGAGCTTCTTGTAAAGCAAGAAAGCAAGACGAAGAGCAGGAATCTTCTGCTTCTGCAGACCCAAGGTTTCTCAGACCTAGCCAGAACTGCACTTTAACAATGCCGGAGAACTGCAACGAAGACGCAGTTTGAGTGGTGATGTGAACGAAATTGTAACGATATGGAAGTGATCAGTACACCTTATGGTGATGGTGCTGAAACACTATAGCGTAGTCGTTAGTAGCCATCTACAAGAACTTCAGTTTGAACGAGAGAACGCTTTCCTAGGTATTGTTCATGATTATTCCTTACAGTAACGGTCTGAAGCGAGCGAGCGAGCGAGCGAGCGTGCGTGCGTGCGAGAGAGAGAGAGAGAGAGAGAGAGAGAGAGAGAGACGCTACTTGCGTGCTCCCATGCCAACGACACCTGGTGTACGTAGGTTGTCAATAGTTCATCAGTTTGGGTTGTCTGGCTGGCAACCTACACCAGAAAAACTTTTGTACTTTAAAAGTTAACAGATCACCCTCAGATGTCAGACAGATGCCTGTAATGCACTTATAATTTCGAAGTTAGGACCAAATACTGGCTTGTTTGGAATAAGACCAGTGCAAACAGGCACTTGTGATGCTGTGATGGCAGGTTAAAAGTTACTGAGTGTAAAATACCTGTGATGCAAAAAAATGATAAAATATTTGAAGACATGCGAGAATCATCTGATTTAAAAAGGTAGGAAGTAAGGAAAGCGAGGAAGAGGCTGAATCTACGAAATGAAGTATGAAAGGAAAAAAGAACATGGGGAAGCTACGCATGTGGAAATTTTTAGTCTGCAGAGGACACCCTAAGTTACTGTAAAACAGCTTTTTCTGATTTCCTCGTTTCACATATTTACAAAATCATTTCCTTGTAGCTTCTTGTCTAGTGGATGAATTATAAGTTTCAGAGGATACTCTGCTCATGATGCGCTACACATCGAATTACTGTTGCAGATTCATTAAGTTATGAATAATAAACTATTTCCACAGTGAGTATCTTTATGATCCTAGCGAACATGCCACCAACATGCCACCAACGTCTCACCAACGTCTCACCAATGTATTATAGCTATGAAATCATCTTTGAATAAATAGGAAATGTTTATTACTTGTTATCAAGGTATATATGAAAATCGTTGTTGCACGGCTAAATTTTGATGGTCAATTGAGACATCTGCCAACTACTAATTTATCCAAGTGGCTGCTTTTCTCGTTGCCTGCATTTCAATATTTTCGCACCATGAATTTTATGAAATTGTGTGTGTATTTTCTGAGGAACGAAACTTTCAATGTGCCATAACTTTATTGTGCAGTAACTGTAATTATCCCTTTAAAGGAATATTAGTAGCGGTTTCATCATCAGAGCTGGAATGTATTCAATGATGGGTTGCCTCAAGGTAATGTTTTTGCCCCAGTGTCACTGAAGCTTCACGCAGCAGATCTGCCGAAACTGATCTACCGGAAATTCCAATACGCAGATAGCCTTGCAACTTCACGTCAGGGGAAGACCTTTCTGAATGCAAAGTATACCTAACAATTAGCATTACTCAGCACTGAATATTTTCAGCCATGGCGACTTATCCTTCTGTTCTAGAATCATCAAGTCTGCTGATGGTAGACGATTAGAGAGATGGAAAAGGCAAAGATCAGCTTCTGGTTTGGTTCTTTTAGGATGTCAGATTCAACTGGAAAAGTGAGCATGTCATATTGATTTTTGTAAGTTACTGATGTGCATGTCACAGAGAACAAGTTATGTTACTGTTAAACTTTGGCCTTATCGTAGTATACTTTTTGCCTCTGTGCAGTGTGATACATTCTCAATTAAAGTGTGCTAAGTGATGGAAGTATTCAGCAGTGCTGTGTTGACTTGTCAGTGCATCTGGTAGATGAAGAAAAGCTTGTTGTAAAGGGCAGCAAGAATTGGCTCTGAGTACTATGGGACTTAACTTCTGAGGTCATCGGTCCCCTAGAACTTAGAACTACTTAAACCTAAGGACATCACACACATCCATGCACGAGGCAGGATTCGAACCTGCGACCGTAGCGGTCGCGCGGTTCCAGACTGTAGCGCCTAGAGCCGCTCGGCTACCCCAGCCGGCAGCAAGAATTAATATGATGTGTATATTGGAAGACGAGAAGAATATAAATTTTGAACAATATTTTTGAAGGGGAATTTGAAGTGAGACTGAAACACTGTGCAGCTAGTTTGTCGGAATGATTGTCAGCTAGTTAACTTGCTCAGAGCTGAAAAAAAGATTACACCACCACGCATTATAATATCAACTGATTAATATCTATGGTTTTTATAGAAATTCTGTGTTAATGTTATACCTTTTTTAAATCAATGTTCATTTTGGCAAGCACAGTATTGTACAGGCAAAGGTTATGTGTGAAGATCACAAAGTTTTACTCTGTGTTTTTGAATACACACTTTATTCTAAAATCATTGTTTTGGAATGTCATTTCATAGGAATAGTTGCTACTCCTAATCCCACTGTTTGAAGGAGGGATATCATTGCCACATGGCACCATATGGTATGCAGCAGTTTGCATATTGTTTGGAAATTTTATTTAAAAATAGAAATCTGGCTTAGCCGCTGCCTGCTTGCAGTCGTGTTTTCGAGGAAACTGCAACAACGCTGTCAAGACGCGAGGTAAGTGAAAATTTTGATTAGGGCCTGATAATTGTTTTACTATACTTCAGTGCCGCATTTAATATAGAGAAATTGTTTTCAGACCAGTTACAGTTCAAATTAGGTTCTGTGTAGTCAAAGATAACATACGAGTTTAAGTTGGATGACAGTTTGTGTGTACGTAGATTTGGTAATGTGTAGACCTTTTATAGAGTGGGAATTAAATTTGGGCTGAATTTCATACAGAAACACGTTTATGCAGCCATAAGCCCTTTGCGTCACATTAGACAGAACGCTGACATATCATAAATACCTCAGCCTGAGGTAGCACATGGGTAGCAAATATATCAGTTCTCTGTGAAGTTCTACTAGCTCTGGTATATTTCCTAGCAGAATACTGCGCGCCAATTTCGACTCAGCAGCGCTCACGCGAAGAAAGTTGAAGTTAATTTCAGCGGACCTACGAGAACCGTTAGTGGCACAGTCTGCTCTACACCTACTTGCTGGCTGCCATTATTACCGAAAATCTATCCGGCTGATATTCGTCGAACGACGACACACTACAACCTCTGCCAACAGATTTCTATGAGAGTTAATTCCTCTTCACGAAAAATTACTCCCGCTACGTAGTAAACGGTTCACACCCAGAACACCAGCATCTGAAGAAGTCTAAATGCTGTCCACTGGGTTCAACAGCGACGCAGAATGGAAACTAGAGTGACAAGCCACGAAAACCCGGAACCACGAATGTATTGACTACCCGACTGCTGAAGTTCCGGTCTTTCATCTGTCGAGGGAAGTGTGGATGAAACTTTACACGTACCGTACTGTAGAAAATATGCGCGAGTACAACATGCGTAAGGGTGGTTTTGCACTGACACCATGATGAGATTCAGGCACACTGTCGTCAGTGTCCTAACAGACGTTTTCCTGGTGGCAGTAAGAGGCGCTGCACTGGACCTAGTTTTTCGACGTTCGTTTCTAGTCTGAGCTATTTGATATTTATATAGTGTAAATCAGTGGTCGTTAACCTGCAGGCGGACAGAATCAGGTATTCGTACGGCTCGCTGTTTTCAAATCTATTTTACAGTAGTATGGATTAAGCAACTAACAGCCGAGCCCCAAAACGTCGGCCAACGGTAAGGTCTTTCTAGAGTGTAGTTTTCCTACTCAGCAACAAAAATACTCTTACAGAAAATAATTTTAAAATTTGATAAATTCGGCTATAAGTTAAGTAAAGCTGGCCACTTAACTCACGGGCGGAGGTTTAAGTAACGCGGCCCCTACAAGGTTACAGAATGTGAGAGGAGGAATCTCGTATTGTCTCTCTTCCCGCAACGACAATTTACTGGCATGTGGCACTAGTACCGATCAGCCGCTGCCTTTTCTGCCTGGTGCCGTCCTTTACAACCCCAGTATCTCTCATGCCCATCTATGTCCATTCATTTAATAAATTTATTTATTTGGTTGGTTGGTCCGAAAAAAATTGACAGTTACCTGCAATCCAGACTTGAGTAAGAAAGGGTTATCAAATGTAGATTAATACAAAGCTGAAGTGTGTCTAAAGACTTACTGGAATGTTTCCGCTTTATTCCAAATTGTCTTCGCGCCCCCTAGTTTGCGAACCACTGGCGCAAATTTTGACCGAAATTAACATAGATTTCTGAATACGCATTATGGAGACGGTCATCTTCAAATGCGGTCGTTGTTTGTAGCAAGGAACACTGAATAAAGCCTGTTATAAGACAACGAAATAAGGAAAATGACATTCAAAACATTTGGTAAACACTTGTGATAGTGTCAGTGTATAATGCATTTAAATGTAAGTACAATTAAGGGCATTAATCGATCATCTGCTAACACAGACAACACATCAGCACTTGATCAGGCAATTATAGTGCGACAGCTTTGGGATCGCTGAGCGTGGCAGCATCACGGAACAGGGACCAGTCGACACGAAGCGTTCCGAGTGGTGCCGACTTTTAACGATCAGTACTTGAGAGGCGGGACAAATTTATTGCGCACTCACTGTAACTCGTCTATCGGGGCTCACAACGTACTTACCTATGTAGGTTACCAATTAGTAATAGGACTGGTGCCCGAGGTGCTAACCTACAATTTCACTGCTGACTCCTTAACAAAAACAATTGACGACCACTAGCGTAAATAGTTGCGTTCGCGCGCTTCAAGGACTGGATTGGAAAGTTTTACATCACGTGAAGTTTTGGCATTGCGTACTGTACATTTGGCCGAAATTATTGTATTAAGTGAAGGATCCTATCTAGTACGCGTGCGTGCGTGCGTGCGTGCGTGCGTGCGTGTGTTTGTGCGTGTGTGTGTGTGTGTGTGTGTGTGTGTGTGTGTGTGTGTGTGTTTAAATTTTTTATTGGACTTGTTTTAATTGATAAATACGTCGTCGTCGTCTACGACGACGACAAGGCGGAGCCTGGCACCTGTGGCGGCTGCTCGGCGCTTCCGCCGCCGCGGCGCTACGCAGGTAGTTGGGATTCCGGATGCGAGCGGGCGAGGCTCCCAGCAGCACCACAAGGACGGGCAGGCAGGACTAGCAGACGCACCAGACCCATTCCCATTCCTATGCGGCCCACGGGGCCGGCGATGGGCCCCTCCCACACAAGACTCTGCGGCACGGCCGCCGCATCCCCAAGTTACCGGCCGGTGACGCCACCACATTCGCAGTATGTAGAGAAACCTGTCTCCAGCTTGTAGGATTACGGCGAAAATTAAACTCCACTGGCGAAAATTAAACTCCACTGGCGAAAATTAAACTCCACTGGCGAAAATTAAACTCCACTGGCGAAAATTAAACTCCACTGGCGAAAATTAAACTCCACTGGCGAAAATTAAACTCCACTGGCGAAAATTAAACTCCACTGGCGAAAATTAAACTCCACTGGCGAAAATTAAACTCCACTGGCGAAAATTAAACTCCACTGGCGAAAATTAAACTCCACTGGCGAAAATTAAACTCCACTGGCGAAAATTAAACTCCACTGGCGAAAATTAAACTCCACTGGCGAAAATTAAACTCCACTGGCGAAAATTAAACTCCACTGATACACGCGCTGCGAGACATGACAGTTGAAAAGTAATGACGTAAGCACATAGTATCTGCATGTAAGGTGGTTATCTCCAGTCACTTTTTAGGTTTGAGAACAACAACATTAACTTGTTCCACGGGAGTAACAGTACCCAGTCAACACAGGAAAAAGAACCCTTCGGTTTTAAGTGGGGGACATTAGTAAATATTATTGAAAAAAATGTGTCATACTTCCCAACATACGACGTGTCTGAGTAGTTCCCTTTGGCAGCTATACAGTGGCTGAATCGTTGTTCCCAGTCTTGGTAGCAGCCCTGAAAGGCTTCAACTGGCAGGGCCTTTAGCATGTCTGTCGCACTATCTCGAATGTTCTCCCAAGTCCTAAAGTAACATCCCTTTAAGGCCTTTTTCACTTTCGGGAAAAGAAAAAGGTCAAGGACTCAGAGCAGGGGTAAGTAGCGCGGCCATTGCGAGGTTACGGAATGTGACAGCGGGAATGTCTTATTGTTTGTCTTCCTGCAACGACAATTCACTGTCATGTGGCAATAATACCGATCAGCCGCTACCTTTCCTACCTGGTGCCGTCCTTCGCAACCCCAGAATCTCTCATGCCTGTGGAACAACATGAATGCCTACTAAGGTCAAAAATTTCGAGATGGAAGTGGCTGTGTGGTACGGGACATTCTCATGATGCAGCAGCCACCTGTCTGCAGTGTACAGTCTCATCCGATACATCCTTTTCATGAGCCTTTCAGAAACATATTCGTGAAACACTTGGTTGACGGTTTTCCGTGGAGGAACAAATTTCTTATGCACTACATTCCTAATGTCAAAGAAGCAAATCGGAATTTTTTTGTCTTTAATTTGCTCAGTCGAGCTGTTTTCGATCGAGATGTCGTCTCAGTGTGTCTCACCTCACTTTGTCGCTTTGTCTCAGGATCGTACTCAAAAATCCGTGTTGGTCGCCTGTGACCACACGACTGAGTCAATAGTGGTCATTCGCAGTCCCGTCAAGAAGATAAAGGTTTTTCGGCACTATCTTGGCACAAACCTTTCGCACGTGCAAAAATTCAGTCGAAATTTTATGTGCGGTGAAACTTAAACAAGTTACCCATACACCTTATTGTTAAACGTCGGTCTGATCTCACAACGGCACGCACACGTTTTCGTCTGCTTTTTAAGCTGAAGATCACCCTGAGCAACTTCATCTTCAACCTGTTAGTGGCCTTCCAAAAATGATTTTTGCCAGCCATAAATTTGTGCTCTTGATAAGAAATGATCCCGGTCAGACCTACTTCAACTTTTCGAAGGTCACGCTGATAGATTTTCAAAGTTTAATACAAAACTTGGCGGCATTACTTTGCCCTAAATTCCGCTGATCCATTTTCGTAACACACAACAAAAACAGAACTTCACTGATGGCGCCTTCAAAATCACGTGATGGTTGCATGGAGCTGAAACTCCGAGCATCTGGAAGGGATGAACAGCCCGGTGTACAAATCTAGAACAACACATCGTTGCTAGATCGGTCGCAGTGTCCTCATCTCACCACCCCACACTCTTCGTATTGCTCCAGCATGCCTCCACACCATTTTAGATTTTTTCCGTAACAACCTCTGCCTCTGCACAATAATACATGACACTCGCGTATTTGTGTTACATTAATCTTAACCCGCTAAAGGATTCTGAAAAATTACAAAAAGAAAGAACTGTGTGAAGACGATTCTGGTTTGTTAACTTGATTCAATCACCTTAAGTCTTCTCATATAGCTTCATTTCGGGAGAATGTTGCGATGGTTCATACTGGCAGGCCAACATCTACATCTGACATTTTACTTGTATGGTTGAGTGTATTCCTTCTTTTACATATTTTCAGGCAAATTACCTACAAATGTGAGCGCGTAACTATAGTGTCGGAAGTTCCATGCGGCTTTTCGCGGATGATGCTGTAGTATACAGAGAAGTTGCAGCATTAGAAAATTGTAGCGAAATGCAGGAAGATCTGCAGCGGATAGGCACTTGATGCAGGGAGTGGCAACTGTCCCTTAACATAGACAAATGTAATGTATTGCGAATACATAGAAAGAAGGATCCTTTATTGTATGATTATATGATAGCGGAACAAACACTGGTAGCAGTTGCTTCTGTAAAATATCTGGGAGTATGCGTGCGGAACGATTTGAAGTGGAATGATCATATAAAATTAATTGTTGGTAAGGCGGGTACCAGGTTGAGATTCATTGGGAGAGTGCTTAGAAAATGTAGTCCATCAACAAAGGAGGTGGCTTACAAAACACTCGTTCGACCTAGACTTGAGTATTGCTCATCAGTGTGGGATCCGTACCAGATCGGTCTGACGGAGGAGATAGAGAAGATCCAAAGAAGAGCGGCGCGTTTCGTCACAGGGTTATTTGGTAACCGTGATAGCGTTACGGAGATGTTTAATAAACTCAAGTGGCAGACTCTGCAAGAGAGGCGCTCTGCATCGCGGTGTAGCTTGCTCGCCAGGTTTCGAGAGGGTGCGTTTCTGGATGAGGTATCGAATATATTGCTTCCCCCTACTTATACGTCCCGAGGAGATCACGAATGTAAAATTAGAGAGATTAGAGCGCGCACGGAGGCTTTCAGACAGTCGTTCTTCCCGCGAACCATACGCGACTGGAACAGGAAAGGGAGGTAATGACAGTGGCACGTAAAGTGCCCTCCGCCACACACCGTTGGGTGGCTTGCGGAGTATAAATGTAGATGTAGATGTAGCCGAACTGTCCGTTTCTGTAAGTTATTCTCAGTTTGTGCCAGAACAACGTCTGAAATGGAGATGTATATCTTGACCTTGAAGTAGAAATATATCTGCAGTGAGCAGTGCGTTCTGCGCATGTTAAAAATAATCTGGAATTGTCACATGATTTCGGGACGACTTTCTTTGTTTAGGGCAAATTCACATGGGCCGTCAACGGACCGTCACGTCACACCGCGGCACATCTCAGTACATCGAGGTGTCTCGGGAAGAAAATTTTGATGGTTTCGTCGTCTGCGAACAACTTAAGTTAACTAATTGTCGCCGCGCTGACGCATGTTACAGTAGTGTATCGTGCTTTTGTCTCTTCTCAATATTGATACTTTTTTTTATTGTGGCACATTACAAATGTTCCATGACGACTTTGATACTTTTGCCATTCGGTGTTCTTACAGAAGCGGGGTCAGATATTTGAAAGCGAAAAATTATTTTGGTTTTACAACAGAACAGAGCTGTGACACGGTTAGCTTTAATGAAGCAGGAAAAAAAACATTTTTTACCGTGTTAGTTAGGTAAGACTAAAACAATGGATACGGTGAGCAGACGCAATTTATTCCTTTATAGCTTTTGTTTGATGTATTTGTATTATGTAGTTTCCCTAGAAAATTAAGTTTTGCGATGTTGTATCGCTTCTCAGCATTTGAACAAACAAACTGATCAACAACAAACGTTATGAGCTTGCTTAGGTCATTAATACACGTTGTTAGTTCCTCGGTTCAGATTCTATACAACGATTTTTTATCACGGATGGTGACTAATAAAAACCACTTTCGTCGTTCAGCACGGAACTAAGCGCACTGACGTGAAGTGACGGACAATGTAAATGCACGCCGACGTGACGGTGCCGTTACACGACGCCACTTTGCTCTTCATAGCTAAGAGCCCACTTTATTCCTGGTACCAAGTAAAAACTTATGGTATCTACAAAAAGCCTATGCCAAATCAATAGCACCTACGATGGGGCTCTGGCCGTTCCGAGGTAATATTGTCACGGTGGCAATGAATTATGACAGCAAAAATTCAGTTCTGCCAATATGAATGTTCATTATATGATCCTAAACTAACTTTTGTTTACCAAGAAACTTATGTAAACTCTCTGCCTTAAAGTCTTTGGCGAAAACTATTACTTCCTTGCTGCACAAACGTAACAATTGTACGGCTCTTTTACAGTGTGAAGCATACGCTATCTTTTCCGTCAGAATTCAGCTCACGGTGGTGTTCTTGCACTGTAAGTACTACCTTTTATATATTTTAACAGGTAGAACTTAAGGACACGCCCGAAATAGATTAGAAGGCATGTATTGACAGACATACCGAAATGAAGTATGTCTGCTACTACAGATTATAAAAGATGCCGTATTTGTAAACTGAAATAACATTTCCACAAAAATATGCGGAATACGGAATAATAGTTGGCAATGACAGATTGACTGATTGCCTAACAAGGCGGAATCAGTAACAGATTTACGTTCGGCAAAAGTCTGGACGTTACTTGCAGGAAGATCCATAGCGATGCAATGAAATGAAATGTAAACATTTAAAGATATCATATACGGTGTAATGTTCAAATGAAAATGCTGCGATGTAGTCCCAATCAAGCCACTATCTCGTAATCGCTAGATGTTCCGAAAACGATCGTCTTCCATACACCACGTTATAACTCTCACTGCAAATCAAAGTTATTTAATGTTGTTATACACATCTCATTCTGTTCATATATTTTCCGAGACAGACGCTACATCTGCGACAGTTCGGTGTAAGTTCTAAATAATACGTAGGAAGCGATATAACAGTTTATGTTTATTGTTTGTCACGTTTACTTCCGTCCAGACAAATATTGAAGTTTGACCTTTATGCTATTGCTAAGTCGCGTCTATAGCTGCAGTTGCTAATTCAATTACTTACTAACAATCAGTGGCGGATTAAGACTTTTGTAATGTGTGGGGGAGTTGCCTGGAAGGGAAAAGAAATTTAGGTGTCCTTCCCTTAAAATTTAATGGCACAACCTTCAAAAACTGTATCAAAGTGCAAACGTGTGCTTTAACTAAAGTTTAGAATTTCTTCAAATGTGTGGTATATACAGCCTTCTTCAGAGTAGCTTCATTTATACAATAATTAACGCCATAAGCCATCATACCTTTCGTGAAGAGAACTGCTTAGCAAAATCAAAGCTTATAAAATTAGAATGAAAATACTTAAGAAAGTGTTTTACCATTTTTTGGTAGCTACATTTAGTGTAGTTTATATATATATATATATATATTTTACTGTACTTATATTTTATCTGAGAAGAATTGCAATATTTACATCGTAATATGGTACAGTAGAATTTTTTTATAAAAAGACTATCGTTTTTATTCTTTACGTTTTAGTTGCCTAACCATACAGCATATGTTTGTCATGTTTCATGCATATTAATAGCTGATTTGCACTTTTCACTTTCTATATGACATTGTAAAGATTAATGTAAGGGTAAGCAAATTACTCGATGCTTTTACATCACAGAAGAGCAACTGGCTTTGTATTATAGACACTTAAGGAAACGTATCTTTTCTATTATATTCCCCTTCTCAATATGTCTGTAATTTTTTCTTTGTTGCATGACCATAGACATAATTATCAACGAAGTCCAGTTACTAAGTTTCATCACAACGGTCTCTCAACCAAGTTAAATGAGTTTCAGTCGAGAAGAATCTTACTGCTGTTGCACTTCATATTGGAAGAGAGAAAAGTTTCAGCATTAAATATCAAATTGAAGTGAAAGTTTCTGCAGTGCAAAGCTTCAAACGCTTTATTGTATAGCCTGGTAGAAGTGTTTTGTTTACATCTTCCATTTCCAATTTTGCCATCAAACAGGTTGATTTCTCACTTACAGCCTCCTCAATTACTTTGTGGCCAGGGTTTGTGAGTCCTTCCTTGAGTTAATGGACTTTGCAGTTGAGCTGACTTTTGATAGACGTGTGTTGATATTGTAGAGGCTGCGAAAATCTTTAGAGAATCTGTTTTCTAGATTAGTGTTTACTGTGTCAGGAATATGGATAAGTATGTTCACCCTAAAATAACTTTCCGTCGTTGACAGAGTAGCATTCGGACTGTAACTTGTCGAGATGTCATTTTTGGTGTTTGAATGGTGCTTCCTGCAGTATCTGCCAACTTTTCGGATGATCGTACAGCTGCCTGAATTCCGCAAACACATTTTGTCGTCGTCGGCACTAGATCCTCTTAGAGGACGTTCTGTTTCTTGAAAAATGGTTCAAATGGCTCTGGGCACTATGGGACTTAACATCTCAGGTCATCAGTCCCCTAGAACTTAGAACTACTTAAACCTAACTAACCTAAGGACATCACACACATCCATGCCCGAGGCAGGATTCGAACCTGCGACCGTAGCGGTCGTGCGGTTCCAGACTGAAGCGCCTAGAACCGCTAGGCCACCAGCGGCTGGCTCTTGAAAAATATGTTTTACAAAGAAAATGTTTTTGCTATTTTAATTTTGTGTGGGTCCACTTTCAATGTTTATCTTGTAAAGAAAGCCAGAAGATCATTAGCACATTGTAAAGCTTCGTGATGATACAGCGTTTTACTGCGGCATTCCCAAGCCACCATGTTTACCTACCAACTTAGAGGATGATGATAAAGGTTCGATTACTAATCTTCTTTCTACCATGTAACAATCCTAAGAGCAGGCGCCAAAAAGTGCTCTTTTTTTCAAAAACCTATTACAAATTTTTCTCCTTTGCTGTGATCAAAATGTGGAAATGTGTGTTCATCAGGAGGTCCGTAGTGACTTTGAAGTAACGTGGCAAGTAAAGTGTCTGAAGGCTTGGTCCCAATATGTACACCAATGTAATTTTCATAATTAATACTTGAAGCCGAAGGTAACGAAGCCGAAGGTAACGAAGCCGAAGGTAACGAAGCCGAAGGTAACGAAGCCGAAGGTAACGAAGCCGAAGGTAACGAAGCCGAAGGTAACGAAGCCGAAGGTAACGAAGCCGAAGGTAACGAAGCCGAAGGTAACGAAGCCGAAGGTAACGAAGCCGAAGGTAACGAAGCCGAAGGTAACGAAGCCGAAGGTAACGAAGCCGAAGGTAACGAAGCCGAAGGTAACGAAGCCGAAGGTAACGAAGCCGAAGGTAACGAAGCCGAAGGTAACGAAGCCGAAGGTAACGAAGCCGAAGGTAACGAAGCCGAAGGTAACGAAGCCGAAGGTAACGAAGCCGAAGGTAACGAAGCCGAAGGTAACGAAGCCGAAGGTAACGAAGCCGAAGGTAACGAAGCCGAAGGTAACGAAGCCGAAGGTAACGAAGCCGAAGGTAACGAAGCCGAAGGTAACGAAGCCGAAGGTAACGAAGCCGAAGGTAACGAAGCCGAAGAGCAACTCTTCTGATCATCTTGCACCTGGGATGTGTCGCTCATTGGAGGCTCTGAACTCAACATTTTCGTCTGGCCTGTGACATGAATGCATACGTAACACTAAAATCAAACGTTACGTGTTGAAAACGCTCATCATACAGACATACGGGCTATCTACAAATCGCGATGAGCACGCCCAAGCACCTACTGGCATAAATTAACGCTTATATAGGCCACCTTGCGCCTTTTGTGATTAATGTGTTTCCTGCTAAAAAGTAAGTAACTGCTTAAGTTTTTTTTCAGGGTGAAAAAAGTGCGGCAGGGTTGAAGTTTATTTTGAATTCTGAATTCTAATTAATGTTGTGGCTGATCTGATTACTCAAAGCCAGCTGTAGTAATGTTAGTTATGTATATGCAATGAAACAACAAAATCGATCAAAGATATAATAGTAATTTGAATGTGAAGAAGGGGACTTTTTCTGTTATGCAATGAGACTGGAGGTAACACGTCAGATGTAAATATACGGATACCAGACGCAAGTGTGTCACAAAATTTCCACACATATGGAAGAAAATGGTAAACCTTTCAAGGAAGGTACCTTAGTTTTACATAATTAGTCCAGCTGTATTTATGACGGTTAAGCAAAGAAGATTACATACACACGTCACACTAAACGACGCACGGCCAAACAAGTGTTCGAAAAAATGCAGTTAAAGGTGCATTAATTGGCTGAAGACGACTCTTAGCATCCGCCTGTAGATGATAGGTGGCCATCAAAATACTGTGAGCCTAATAAGTAAAGCAACTGACCCAGAAATATTTTCTACTTCAAGTTTTCAGCCGCAGCGTCAAGAAGAGTATTTAATGCAGGAGCAAAAAACGCTGGCAAACATAATAGTTAAGGAACAATAGTCTAATGCAGTAATAAACTTAAATGTCTTCTGTTTCTCATAGAAGATCGTAATTTTGTAAACTCGCTCCATGAGGCACAAAACTGAGAAACTCGACAGAAGACTGACTGTTAAAGATACGCCACTGAATTCTAGGCGAACTGTGTAACAATAGTAGCCATGACAACAATGGAGGGAAAGCAGTGTCGCACGGACGACGCGAAGCGCGCCCTGGTATGGAAGATCGGCAAACCCTGCTGGTATTTAGCGCGCACGGTCTGCCTGGGAGAATATGCTACCCATGTTGGGCTCTCAGACTAGGTATGGTGGCTTGAAAAATACGGAAGTAAATGACAATCTACTGACTGAGTTTACGTGGTTAACCATTTCATTTTAATTTAGTCCATCTCTCGGAGGAGGAGGGGGAGGAGGAGGAGGGGGAGGAGGAGGGGGAGGAGGAGGAGGAGATGAGAGGAAGGGGGGGGGGGGCGCAGCGAACGCCACTTCCCCCTCTTCCCTTCCGCCCTTTGTTCCTACCTTGCTAGCAGTGTTAGTCGCTTTGCACCCTTTCGGCCACTTTACATACTATTACAAGAAATCTCTGATGCTTGTCATTAAAAACAGCTGTATAAAACAAGCCGACGGTATGAAGATATCCGTGTCACGATTGTGTAAATATCTAAGCTTGTAATGGTTGAAATAAAAACTGAGTCTTCGTATTTCAACACTATGGTAAGTCTGATCTTTTTCGTTGCTATGGCGTGCCATTGCGATGTGGGATGCATCATGTTGAAAGACGTGACACGATCATGCGAAATGCATTGCGCACCTACTGCGAAGGCTGAGAGGGGAGCGAGCAGCAAGTGACACGACGTAAACTAATGCGTGATTTCGCGTGTTTTAGACTGACACGGAATCTGGGTGATTTTTGTCGTTACTGTGATGTCAGCTGTGTGCCGTTTGCGTATGGTGCTCCGATGTTCGCACCTGCGATGCTCATGCCATTTATTTAAACAGTACTTTGTGACCTCGCGCAGGCAGCAAACGATGAGATTTGTTTTGCAAACGCTGTACTCGAAATGCAGTTGCAAATCGTTAAGAATACCAACGGACATTTTCCGAAGTGCTGTGTACCTCATTCAGGAGTACGCTAATGTTGTCGGCTGTCTTTGTGAATCGTTTACTGCACCCAGTGTAAACATTTATTCCAACACAAAACCCAAGATTATGTGGACTGAATTTTGGCGAACAGCACGTCAATCTCATTTGCATCCTTCTCATCAGAGGCGTGTTAAATCCCTGAACTCTAGCAATACCAAAGCAATTTCCAAAACATGTACTATCGGTGCGGCGGGTACTTTACGTCCACCACAAACAATTTTAAAAAATCGGTAACTTTTAGTAACAATTTTTGCATTGGTACTTATGTGTGTGGTCCAGACCCTGACTACTGAAAGATATACAGAGGGTCCTGAACCTGAAAATATAAATATGAGCTCTGTTATAGGAAGTCACTTTCACTACGAAGACGAACTTTTGGGTTACGTTGTATTGAAAAATTTGAAACAATTGCGGAATCTAGCATAAGATATTAGAAACAAATACTTTTTCTTAAATTTTAAAACAAAACACACTAATATTTTAGAGTGTTTTCAGCAAGTGGGCTTTAAGTACCTCCCCTTCGCCTCCAGCCATGGTGTAGCTATGGTATAAGCAAGCGATATATCTCGATCGCTATAGTTTTATTGTTGGATAATTGCTAACGATCGCTTAATTCCCTTGCTGCTGATTGCTAAAGAAGCTGCGCTCCGAAGTGGCGACGTCAACATAATCCGTAAATCGCCTCGGTGGTACGACGAGAAAGTATGTTGAAAATATCTGAAATCAATTTTTGCGACTACTGAAAACGAGTCGCCATTTTAGCAAACCGCGAGCAAAGACGGACGTCAAGTAACTTAATAGCTGTAAAGCAAGTACGGACACTGGTCACGCAGTAAAGTATATAAATATCAATGTAGACAGTAAGGCACTTTCAACTCAGTGCGCCAAGGATTGGTTGCCTGAAATGAAAAATTAAATCCGTCCATTATTGAGTTGACAGTGGCTAGCTTGTACTTCTGAGAGATTTTCCAGGTGGATAATTGGGCCTGTTTTATACAGTAGTCTTATGAGTCGTGCCTGGAGATTTAAGTTGAGAGTGGTACACGAAGAACCCTCCGCCACGCACCATAAGATGGTTGGCGTAGTGTAGGTGTAAAAGAAGGAAACTATTGGTGGCAGGATTGATTTCACGGTACGAACACTACGACAATGATAACTGGAATCCTTTGCGTCTAATTACGACTTTTCTTTATTCTAATCGTTATTTCCTAAATGGTCATTGCTTTGCTCGATCTAGACACTCTCTCCTGTAATGTTAGTAAGCTACGCAGATGTTTAACCGTTCCACTGGGATTACTGGAGCTTAGCGGCGCTTGCAACAAGACGAGACGTTCTTATACTACGTGTGCTATGAATCACCTGACTCTAGCCTCTGGAAAAAAAAATGTATCAACGGTTTACTGCTTAGACTTTTGTGCAAGTGAATTAAGTTTTCCTGAACGAAATGGCCCTGTTCTAACTTTGCGGTACCGCCAGAGGAAAAGCAGGCATAGAATGAAGTTTCGAGTGGAGAATGAAAAAGTGGCTTGAAAGAAGGGGGAGGAAAGTCCCGAATAATGAGTTAACACTATTAGTTACGCTAATTTCTGAGAAACCTTATTTCCGCCCAATAAACGACGTACAAAGGTACCATATTTCTTCAGTGTAGAAGCAGCCGGAATACAAGCTTCAGGTCTACCACGCTGCCAGGAACTGCCAAGAACAAATCACTGCAGCCGGTTTCCCTTGTCAGTGTCGGGTAAGCTACGTCTCCTGAAAAAAACGTCAACTATCACATTTGAAAATTATACAGAGATCTTCAAGCGATGAGCGAGAACCTAAAAGAATGCGGAACGTTCGTTTTCATAGGTACTATGCCAGTTATGTATGGCTTCCACGTGTACAGCCCGCAAGACACGTCAGCCGTAATGAGGTTAATAAAGATATGTGTTGTTGTTGTTGTTGTTGTTGTTGTCTTCAGTCCTGAGACTGGATTGATGCAGCTCTCCATGCTACTCTATCCTGTGCAAGCTTTTTCATCTCCCAGTACCTACTGCAACCTACATCCTTCTGAATCTGCTTTGTGTATTCATCTCTTGGTCTCCCTCTACAATTTTTACCCTCCACGCTGCCCTCCAATGCTAAATTGGTGATCCCTTGATGCCTCAGAACATGTCCTACCAACCGATCCCCTCTTCTAGTCAAGTTGTGCCACAAACTTCTCTTCTCCCCAATCCTATTCAATACTTCCTCATTAGTTATGTGATCTAATGCAAAATAATTTATGTTAAAAGTATTAAAGGTGGATCTAACGCGGCCAATGGATGCTTTTATAGACCTTCTGCCTCAGGAGCAGTAGTGAAGGAACATTGAGGGGGGGAACTGAGAATATTACGCGTGAATTTCCTGATCAGGTTGTTGTACCGGAGGGGGGGGGGGGGGGGGGAGATTTCAAATTGACAGCTGTAGACCATGTGACAAACGATTAAGCCACGTAGTAGGGATAGGAAATCTGAAATTTTTTTTTTAAATGCCTTATCTGAAAGTTACCGTGATCAGCTCTCGGGGACCACATTACAACTACGACACCTGACGATGGGCTTATAACAGTCTGAAAGCGGTCGTGTGAAAATAAAGTAATTTACAAGTGAAGCGGTATATTTCAACCTCTGGATTAATGAGAAACCTTTCTTGGTAGGCGTGTGCTATTGTGCCATGTGGTTTACCACGGGCCAACAGGTGAGGATTTGCATTTTCAACATACCCGACCGTGTAAAGGTAGCCTCATCAGTAAGTAAAAGATTTGCAAGGTAGGTTTCATTGGCTGCAGTCTACTGTAGGTACCAACGAACATACTTGAGACGTTGAAGATAATCGTGAGGGGTCATTGTCTGCACTGTCTGTAAGTGATATGGATGCATTCCGTCTTCATGTAAAGTCCTCAAAAAAACTGATGGTTCACACCCAACCACGTCCTATAGCTCTCGAGCTTATCGAGGGATAAGCCTCTACTCTGTTTTGTGTTCTTTCTTCCACTGCAGGAGTTCTGAGGTATCTCCCAAAGCCAGTTTCACGCTCAGAAGCCTAAAACGACCCGTACGTGCGTAATTCCCGATAAAGACGCTCGAACGTTCGGAGATCCGGCTGATTGCTATCCGGGGATCTCTCCCTGCACATCGTTTGAGCAGCTGATCCATTTCCTTGTGCAGTCCCGTACATGAAATGCACGTCGGCCAGCTCCGCATTGAACGATGTATGCTGCTCGAGAACCATGCGGGAAAAGATGAATCCTCCTAGTGAAGAGCTTTTATACGCCGCAGTCATCGACGCTCTCTACCGGCTCAAAGCAACACGCACACATTCCTATGCATCTGCTTATTTCGGTTCCCCTCTACCTGCCGTTACATTTTTGACGTATAGTTAGGACCATTTTTTGTACATCTCATTTAGCCAAGAGAACCAACTCTTTATTTACATTCATTATAGAATAAAACAGTCTCCAACTTGTTTTTACGCCCATCTGCAAGAGTCCTGTGGTGCAGGGAAATTAGCACCATCAGACTTTCGTTTTTCTTGAACACACAACGTATAACTGTCAAATTCAAACCAAATATGATAATCTAACTTCTCTGAACTCTGAAGGCATCGTTTCTACTGGAATTTCCTTTTCGTTTTGTTACGCTGCTTCTTAATGGAGCAGGAGCAATTTCCATCGTACTGTGTACCGGTGTTTTGCTCATTGGGGAGAGCGAGTTTTATCATGACAAGTAAGGAAATCACCAGCTACAAGTATGCCGCTTCTATGATCTAATTCTTCACTGCTTACTGAGACGCTAGACGACGCTATCTCCCTGATCAAAGAGCTTCGTCTTCAAGCTATCCAGTAGCAATTGATTAAAGTTTTCGATTATTTGTGCTGACTTCAGATGATCATTTGTGTCTTACAAGTAGTATTCTATCCCTGTTCCATGTAAAGAATGACAATTTGTTACGTAATTATTCTGTTTATGAAACTAAACTTATAATCATCTGAAAGTATTTTGGCAATGAGCAACGCACTTAACTTTAAATAACTATTCAGTTGCAACTTTAAAGTATTTCTGAACTTTCAAGAGTGTGTATAACTGTGCAGAATTGATAACGTATAGGTTAACTTGCTACTTGAACACGCCACTCAAATCAGTGACGAACTATTAGAAGGACGACTTGTTTGTTAAGGGGTCTGAACGACCTCTGTCATGCATTGCACGTGTAGAAATACAAAATTCGTAAAATAAAATAAGGAATGTCTTACAACAAATAACATTTTCCAAAAAATGCAGTTGTTTTCCAGCTATTACACGGAACATCAACAAAAAAGGAAATGATTTAAGACAATTTAATGAGAAAATTAAAGGCTGCAGGGTCACATGATGTACATCGTTAAGTATCTGAGAGTGTTCGTGTAGAGCTATTTAAAGTGGAACCACCACATAAAACGAATCACAGGAAATGCAGATGGCAGACATTCATTGGAAGCAGCCTCAGAAGTGTAGAAGCAGAACTGTAGTTCACCTATTAAGGACGTAGCTTACAAAACCCTCGTTCGTCCAAAAATTTTGTTATTTCTTCTCAGTTCGTGATCCGCACCAAAGAGAACTGATGGAGGAAATAGAGAAAGTCCAAAGAAAAGCAGCACGTTTGTTTGCAGGTTCATTTAACAAGCATGAAATCGTCACCAAGATGATCAGCCGAAACTTACCCGTAACCTATAAAAATCGAAATGTTTTATTCGGATTACTCTGTTCCACCACACCGAAAGTAATTACTATTCCAGGTAGCCTTTATTTTAGATGGTTACGACCTAGTAGGTTACGACCTAGTAGGTTGCTTGATGTTTGTACACGACGCTCCGCAGCTTCTTATTTCTTATTGGTTTCTCAGTTCTCCCTCGGCGTTTCACTTAACGGCGTAAGTTAGCAGAAAAAGGAACATACGCGTTCGTAGTACAACTGAGTTGTTATATATTACGAGATGCAGCAGCTGAAGTATGGTGACGCGCCTTACATCGCAAGGCTAGCGGCCCTACGTTGGGAACGCTGTCATAGCGGTGACGTCACTATGTCCGCTTGACCGCCTATCGCTTCTGGGACTACCTCACCCTCGAAGTGTCGTGGTGCCCGACTGTGTCGGCAGCCTGTCACATTCGGGCGACACTGCATTCCACTGAGATCAGGTTTTTCTAAACTGCCGAAGAATTCTGGCGTAGTGTGGGACATTGGTTTCGCAAACTGTCTCAGTCCTTGCAGCTATGTTTCAAAACCCGAGGGCCATTTAGAAAGTAACGTTAAGCCTTTGTCAAGAACAAGTAAAATTTCAGCTGGATAAGGGAATCGACCTTCTTGTAGGAATTATCTAGGTATTTAGCAGCAACGAAGTTGGGGGAAAGTTGATTCGATGGGCACCATACCTGAAAGTCGCGAACCTTTAGTGATGCCTAGTTTAGGTATCTGAATTGTCACAAGAAAACCATTGGGTTTCTTCCTAATGCTCTAACCCTAATGATCAGCATTTTCGGAACTTATTTTCTGTCTTTAGTAACTTGACCTGGCGGACGCTTAAAGGCAAGAAGAAAATTAAACTTAATGTCGCATATGGAGAGATACTTCAGCCACCTACGTATCGCTCACGTAGGTACCGTGAAGACCAAATTAGGCGCATTCCAGAACGTACGGAGGCATTCAAGCAATAGAATGCCAGGTAAGCGGCAAGGTGTCTCTAGACAACGGTTCGGCCGTTAAGTCTCGTTTCATTCTGACGCCATCTTCGAGTTGGCCAATTTCTCTGCTGTTTCTGTAAATAAACTTCTCACGGTAGCAGCGACTCCTATGTCTGTGCGCGCCTGCCAGTAAATTTTACTGTGTGATCGACATTTATCTGGGACGAGCTCGACCACGTCCGAAGCTCCCTCTCCCGACCAGTAAGAAAAACCTCGAAGACGGAACAGTATCCGCTACAGTGACAGGGATGCACATTTTCTGGTCACATGTGTATACAATTGTCTAATGGACAAATTCTGAAAGAGGGAATAATAAAAGCTTTTCAAGTCAAACGTGAGAAGTTAAAATGGTGTTTTCGAATTTGAACTGCTACCCGAATCTTTAACCCATCGAGACGTGTCCGCCTTTAACTTTGCTATCCGTGCACACCTCAGTTTGTGTTTCTCTCCACACCTATCGAATCTCAGATACGATGGCGGCAACGTATGACATACTGAAACTACGTAGGTCCGTGAACCAAACAGGGTAGCGTAATTGGCTGCAGGCTTCCTGCGCAAACCATGGGACCCCTATTTCAGTCTCGGTCCGGTGCACAGTTGTAAACTTACACAATTGGTTTATACCATCCCATTCGAGCCAACAGCAGGAGGTCCCATAACAGCTATGAAAATTTTACTAAAAAAAAAAAAAAGAAAAAGCGATCTAAGTTCATTACACTTTGAACGGTCGGCAAATCGCGTTGACGCAGTAAAAAGAAATATCTTGCGAAAGTAAGAAGTGGATTTTTTCTTCTCATACAGGCCTTTCAAAGCGTTAGGGTCAAATCTGTATGGATTTCGGAGGACACCGAGTTTATTCCTTTGAGATAAACTAACCGTCAACAATAAATATTTAGTTCTTTTTTGTTGGCGAACGACTTACACCTTACAACAACAACAACAACAACAACAACGTATGTTCACTGAATTTGTGCAAAGCGATGACCGACATTCTCAATAAATGCGTTGTAAAAGCTCATAAAATTTTGACACGCTCAATTTACACTATTGCCCGGGGCACAATGAGAAGCAATCAGGGCACTACCAGCGAGCGTGTCTTCAGTTCTGCAAGTCACCTGTTGCGAACATTCTCTCTGTGCATTAGTTGAGATTTCCAGGGCACTACATTCTGACCACCCAACTTTAAATGGATGCCTGTCGCTGTAACGGATACTGCTCCGTCTTCGACAAGCAGTCGTGTACTGTAAACAGTGATAAAACTGCACCACCAACACGTCACAGACAAGTGAATTTTTTCGATGTAGTGGCACGAACATCTGTGAGGAAGGCCGTTGTTTGTTGAGAAACACAAAGAACTTTGACGATGCGTCTGAGGCACGTGTTTCCATTACACACAACCTAAAATAATTTCCACTCACTGGTTCCTTCCATCAAAATACTTTGTAATCACTTATCGCGTATATATCCCTAGACTGCACGGTGAACGCCATTTGGCAATAAACCATAGATTGACGTATGTAAAACTATGGTTAATGATAGCACTGATTTGGTGTGTCTGTAAGTGAACGATTACCTATTGACATTTTCCGTTTGTTGGAGTATGGCAACCCTACCCTCGTATTTTCTCACTGCACTGGTTTCCTTAAAAAGTCATGGAATGGAGCAATCAATAACTTGGGTCCTAAAGATTTGGAACACATTGTTAAAAAGGATGGATATACCAAATGTCGTGCATACTGCTTTAACTTTTACTGTAAGTAACATACCTCAAGCACAGGTACGTACGGGTTTGATTCATTAACAGGATGCTGGATGTAGTTAGCGTTTCGAATCGTTCAGTCATCTTGATTTACGTTCCCAATGTGATCTACACATAAATGATGCCACAGCTGTTACCTCAGTAAATATTAATCACTTGAAATAAATACTATGCAATAGAGTAACACCAAGTCTGTATCAGCCTCTACTTTTCTAAACTCGTAATTACTTGTCAACGTGTAACATGCTGAGACACGCAGGATTGCGGATGATCGCAGAGCTCTTCGTTCCATTTGTAATATATGAGAGTAAAGGTTCTAAAATGGTTCAAATGGCTCTGAGCACTATGGGACTGAACTGCTGTGGTCATCAGTCCCCTAGAATTTAGAACTACTTAAACCTAACTAACCTAAGGACATCACACACACCCTGCCCGAGGCAGGATTCGAACCTGCGACCGTAGCAGCAGCGCGGCTCCGGACTTGAGCGCCAAGAACCGCACGCCCACCGCGGCTTGAGAGTAAAGGAAAAGCAGTTGAGGACAGATACTGTGTATCGAGACGAAAATCGTGTCTAGTGCGTGTTTGGTTCCCCATATGGTATCTGTTCTGTTGTCTGAGGCGTTGCCACAAAGACATTGAGTCAGGCCGTCGGGGGAGGGGAGGTCGGTTGCGTTACTGTTTACAATAAAATGACCCGCGTGCGCCAGAAAGGCCCGGAATGACCAGTGCTCGCTGTAAACAGACTGGAGCTATTTCGGGGCCGACTTCGGCGTCGCTCTCACGTCGCCTCCTGACAACGGAAATAACACGCGCCACGTTTACCGCGAGTTCCGAACTGGAATACGCTTCCCGTCTGAAAGTAGCTTCTGTGCCGAGTGTTCCGTGCTGCCGAGAGGCTTGCGTAGGAGCAATGAAATCATGGGTCCCGTTATCCTACTTCACGCGGACTTTTTTTTAGGATTTGCTACTTTTAACTGAACGGTACTGTCTTCTCCTGCGCCGTGCTGCGTGCCACAACTTTCTACTCTACTATTTAAAGTTGAACGCTAGACCACCCCCATGCTTCCCTGTTGAAACATACAACCAGTGCCTCATGTCATTGAATGAGCTTCGCAGGGGATGCTTCTCTTTGGTATTCTCTTCGAGTGCCCGTTGTACTGATAGGTATTAACAAATTAAAATCGCATATATTCAACTTGGAAAAAACATGTTTCCTCCAGTCAACGCGACAATTTTGCTGCGTGTTTTGCCACCTCTTCGTGTAAACGAAGAGAGCTTTCCTTAAGCTTGCTTTGGGAGTGGTGGTTTGTTGTAACATTCACTTTTGGGACGGGTTTTCATCGAACCCTCCACGATAGCCTCACATGTACAAGCCTCTTCATCTTTGCGTAACTATTGGAAACTTCATCCGTTTGAACCTGTTTACTCTTTAACGTAAGCCCTGGTCTTTGTCTACAGTTTTGACCCCCTTCACCACACTTGCCTGACGATTCGTTGATGCCTTCGTTTACTCAAGTTATGCTCGAAATTTATTTTATCCTAAAGCTTTAGTATCTCTTCATCAGTTACTCTTTTTACCTTTCTAATTAACAACATTCTTCGGTAGCATCACACTACAAAAGCCCTAACGGTCTAACCTTTTCTTCTCAAATACTTTGAGTGCATGCTTCGCTTCCGTACAATGCGACAATCCATGTTGACATATTCCTCTTTTCCAAACATGCTTGCTTGCTTGCTATTGTATTTTATACCCTGTACGTCGACCATCTTCACTTATTTTGCACTCCAAATTGCAAAACTTAATATTTTAATAACTCATTTCCTAATATAATTCCCGCAGCTCCGTCTGATATAGACATTCCATTCCGTCGTTTTACTTTTGTTGACGGTAATATTCTATCCGCTACTTAATACGTGTATTCCGATCAATTACTCTTCGAAGTCCTTTGCCGTCGGACAACTGCAATGCCAGCGGAAAATTTCGAAAACCTCATTTACTTCTCCTGAATTTTAATTCCGTTACCCAATTTGTTTCCTATACTGCTTACTCAGAGTACGAATTGCAAAACATTCGTGATATGCTACAAATCTCTGCACACCATTCTCAACCACTGCTTCCCTTTCGTGTCATGAATCACACAATAACTGTAGTCTGGTTTGTGAATAAGTTGTAAATACCATTCACCGGAATTTTAAATAGGGCGAGACATCTTTGTAATTATGAACATATGTCATTTTATTATGTTTCTGGGATACTGTCCGATTACAAAACGTATTTAACCGAGTCACCGCTTGCTAATTCCGACGAGTGTTCGCTTTTAGACAAATTAACTTAATCTAACTGCTTTGCATAGGTCAGTTTTATGAGGAAACCAACCCCTATGAAGATGCAAAGTAGTATTTCTTTCTGTCTACAAGCAACTCGCCTAGTTGAAGTCCGTAAGTGGAAACTTCGGTGCAGAGAGCAAAGAGAAATTCCTCGCAACAATTTCAGTATCAACACATCCAACTGGAGAATTAAACTCACCATGAAGTTCTCACATCCGGCACAAGCAACCCGCATACGGGCCAAATTACTCCACAGTGTGTGTTGACTCAAAATTTCAGTTCGTTTCATAGATTCGCATGGAGAAAAACTTCACGAAATGTTTACAGAGTGATTAAAGACACAGTCACTGGAAATTTTTCGTTCTCTAGGTAAAATGGTGGGTTCACAATCAGCCCATTTTTTTCTCTATGTCACGACCTTCAGAATGATCGTTGCAAGCGACAATAAAAGAAAAATATAAATTCAAACTGTAAGAAAGGTGTCACATAATGAGATTTTCACTCTGCAGCGGAGTGTACGCCGATATGAAACTTCCTGGCAGATTAAAACTGTGTGCCGGACCGACACTCGAACTCGGGACCTTGGCCTTTCGCAGGCAAGTGCTCTACCGCCTGAGCTACTCAAGCACGATTCACAACCCCACCTCACAGCTTCAGTTCTGCCTGTACCTCTTCTCTTACCTTCCAAACCTCACAGAAGCTCTCATTCTGAAAACATCCCCCAGGCTGTGGTTAAGTCATGTCTCCGCAATATCCTTCCTTTCAGGAGTGCTAGTTCTGCAATGTTCGCAGGAGAGCTTCTGTAAAGTTGTCTGTGTTGATTGTGACTTCAACCGTTTCACTACTGCTGTAAGTAAATGGCCATACTTTAACTACCAGCCTCAATTTCCGAATTACAATATCAATAGCGAAGCCTTTCCAGTAAGTAAGGCCAAGAATTTACTCTTCTGTCAGCAGGGATTACAGCGAAACTGGATGTTAATGCGTCAAATGGAGGATTTTGAACGAGTTCATAACGGACGCATATAATAATTCACAATCAGAAAGAAGTGAGCAAGCATTGGTGAATTAGCAAATTGAAGAAATTGCAGAGGGGCAAAGATGGAAGAGACGATCAAAAACTTTCCGTTTGGGCGGTGCTTCAACGTAGCGGGACTCCGATGGGGTGTATGAGCTCCGACATGTAGTCAATCTACAGGGTTATTACAAATGATTGAAGCGATTTCACAGCTCTACAATAACTTTATTATTTGAGATATTTTCACAATGCTTTGCACACACATACAAAAACTCAAAGTTTTTTTAGACATTCACGAATGTTCGATATGTGCCCCTTTAGTGATTCGGCAGACATCAAGCGATAATCAAGTTCCTCCCACACTCGGCGCAGCATGTCCCCATCAATGAGTTCGAAAGCATCGTTGATGCGAGCTCGCAGTTCTGGCACGTTTCTTGGTAGAGGAGGTTTAAACACTGAATCTTTCACATAACCCCACAGAAAGAAATCGCATGGGGTTAAGTCGGGAGAGCGTGGAGGCCATGACGTGAATTGCTGATCATGATCTCCACCACGACCGATCCATCGGTTTTCCAATCTCCTGTTTAAGAAATGCTGAACATCATGATGGAAGTGCGGTGGAGCACCATCCTGTTGAAAGATGAAGTCGGCGCTGTCGGTCTCCAGTTGTGGCATGAGCCAATTTTCCAGCATGTCCAGATACACGTGTGCTGTAACGTTTTTTTCGCAGAAGAAAAAGGGGCTGTAAACTTTAAACCGTGAGATTGCACAAAACACGTTAACTTTTGGTGAACTGCGAATTTGCTGCACAAATGCGTGAAGATTCTCTACCGCCCAGATTCGCACATTGTGTCTGTTCACTTCACCATTAAGAAAAAATGTTGCTTCATCACTGAAAACAAGTTTCGCACTGAACGCATCCTCTTCCATGAGCTGTTGCAACCGCGCCGAAAATTCAAAGCGTTTGACTTTATCATCGGGTGTCAGGGCTTGTAGCAATTGTAAACGGTAAGGCTTCTACTTTAGCCTTTTCCGTAAGGTTTTCCAAACCGTCGGCTGTGGTACGTTTAGCTCCCTGCTTGCTTTATTCGTCGACTTCCGCGGGCTACGCGTTCAACCGTTTCTTCCCTCACTGCAGGCCGACCCGTTGATTTCCCCTTACAGAGGCATCCAGAAGCTTCAAACTGCGCATAAAATCGCCGAATGGAGTTAGCAGTTGGTGGATCTTTGTTGGACTTCGTCCTGAAGTGTCGTTGCACTGTTATGACTGACTGATGTGAGTGCATTTCAAGCACGACATACGCTTTCTCGGCTCCTGTCGCCATTTTGCCTCACTGCGCTCTCGAGCGCTCTGGCGGCAGAAACCTGAAGTGCGGCTTCAGCCGAACAAAACTTTATGAGTTTTTTTACGTATCTGTAGTGTGTCGTGTCCGTCAATGAATGGAGCTACAGTGAATTTATGAAATCGCTTCTGTCATTTGTAATAGCCCTGTATTAGTGGAGCAGTCTTGTCTGCCCTAAGTGCGTGCGATGAATGTGGAAATAAACTGTGGTGACGTTATTACCAAATGCGTTCTACAGGACCAACGTGGTGTTATTCTTTTCTTGTCTACCGAAGGACAAGTACCGGTAGACATGTACTGGATAATGAAGGATGTACGAGGCAGCAGGTCTATCGAAATATGTAAATCCAACTACGGCCAGGTGTGCTGCTGTGTCGTAACTCGCGTCTCCATATCGCAAATGTCGTAACGCCAAAGGCAAGCCCACTCAAGTGGGAGAGACGCTAGAATCCACCCTGCAGCCCTGGTCTCTCACCATGCGATCACCACGACTCTTGTCCCTTAAAAAATATCTTGAATGGTCGACGATCCTTGTGCAGCAGGCAGTTACGGACTACTACATGCAGCAGGACACTGTGTTCCCCAAGCAGCAGTTTTCAACCTGGTGAGTCGGTTAGTGTGATCGCCTCAGTGCTCAGGGCGATTTTGCCTGATCAGCATACCAATTCTGGACTTACGGCCTTTGAACGGAAAAACTTTGATCGCCCCTAACATAACAGAGAAGGATAAGTTACACGACCTACACTTCGATAAGTAATTGGGAAAGTGGATGAAGCCTTTCATGTGGCACATCGGATAGCCGAAGACTGATACCAAAGATACCGACGCTCTACAGTTACGTATGGGCCTGATTCATTACCAGCAAGCTGTAAGTTACTGTTTGGAATTACGTTCAACCATCTGTGTGTGTTGCCAATGGGATCATTCCGCAAATGAGGCCTCAGCTAATTCCTCTACGTATATTAATCCATTGGAACAAGTTCTCTACAAAGCAGTAACACCACGTGCATATCGAACGGTTAAAGAAGATAGTAAAGGATACAACTTCCAGTGGATGACACAGTGATTGTAAACGGCACGAAGTCGGTTTCAGAAAATCACAAGGAATGGTTTAATCTGGATAGTGAGACCTGTGCTCCAACAACTGAACATCGTCGCTCGTTTTTATCTAAGCTACTGCAGTGGAATGGAGGGAGGTATTTGCCATGTAGTTTTGGAGGAACCAAATCGGAATTTATGTGGGAACTGATTTTGGGGAAGGAATAAAAAAAAAAAAAAAAAAAAAAAAAAAAAAAAAAAAAAAAAAAAAAAAGCTGTACCGGGCCAAGCTTTACTATGTGACAGTCTGCTTAAATGGAAAAGTAAGAAACTACACTTTCTAATATGTGTGGGAATTGGACATGCATCCTCTAATCTCCTGCACTCCCGTATGTCTGTCCATCCCCCCCCCCCCCCCCCTCTCTCTCTCTCTCTCTCTCTCTCTCTCTCTCTCTCTCTCTCTCTCTCTCTCTCTCTCTCGTCGATCTCCTTCCCCAGTTTTCTGTGTCCATTTCCATTTGCGATGTATATAAAACTGTTCAAAGATGTCGAGATGTCGCTAAACGCGCCCAAAGATGTAAACAACCATGCATCAGCAGCGTCTATTACACGGAGGAGGTCGACAGCCGATCAGTTCCAGTCACTCCTCCGGTAAGGAGATACTCGGGGTAGTTCAGCCACGCCTAGACGGTGAATACCGCGGTTCGATCGCGTCCGCATTGTTACTTGTGCCAGGAAGGGCTCTCAACAAGGGAAGTGTCCAGGCGTCTCGAAGTGAACCAAAGCGATGTTGTTCGGACATGGAGGAGATACAGAGACAGGAAATGTCTACGACATGCCTCGCTTAGGCCGCCGAAGGGCTACTTCTGCAGTGGATGACCGCTTCCTACGGATTATGGCTAGGAGAAACCTTGACAGCAACACCACCATGTTGAATAATGCTTTTCGTGCAGCCACACGCCGACGTGTTACGACTCAAACTGTGCGCAATAGGCTGCATGATGTGCAACTTCAATCCCATGGCCAGGTCCATTTTTGCAACCACGACACCATGCAGCGCGGTACAGATGGTCCCAATAAAATGCCGAATGGACCGCTCAGGATTGGCATCACGTTCTCTTCACTAGTAAGTGTCGTATATGCGTTCAACCAGACAACCGTCGGAGACGTGTTTGGAGGTAACCCGGTCAGGCTGAACGCCTTAGACACAAAGTCCACTGAGTGGAGCAAGGAGGAAGTTCCCTGCTGTTTTGGGGAGCCATTATGTGGGGCCGACGTACGGGGCTGCTGGTGGTCGTAGAAGGTTCCATAACGGCTGTACGATACGTGAACGCCATCCTCCGACCGCTAGTGCAACCATATCGGCAGCACATTGGCGAGGCATTCCTCTTCATGTGCGACAATTCGCGCCCCATCGTGCACATCTTGTGAATGACTTCCTTCAGGATAACGACATCGCTCGAGTAGAGTGGCCATCGTGTTCTGCAGACATGAACCCTATCGAACATGCCTGAAAAGGGCTGTTTATGGACGACATGACCTACCAACCACTCTGAGGGATCTACGCCGAATCGCCGTTGAGGAGTCGGACAATCTGGACCGACAGTGCCTTGCTGAACTTGCGCATAGTATGCCATGATGAATACAGGCATACATCGATGCAAGAGGACATGCTACTGGGTATTAAAGGTACCGGTGTGTACAGCAATCTGGACCACCACCTCTGAAGGTCTCACTGCATGGTGGTACAACATGCAATGTGTGGTTTTCATGGGCAGTAAAAAGGGCGGAAATGATGTTTATGTTGATGCCTATTCCAGTTATCTCTACAGCTTCCGGGGCTGTCGGAACCGAGGTGATGCAAAACTTGTGTGTATATATATATGATAGATTTTTTAAAGAATTAGGTACCTAAAAACACGCCCGTATTAGAATTCAACGTTGTGTCACAATTTTCAAAGTAGTCATTTAGGAACTTCCTGAGACGCACGATTTTGTACAAACGAACTTTTTATTTATTTAGATGAAATGTGAGCCTTCAGAGTAGCATAGTTGGGCTTACAAGAGTTGCGCTTCGTTTGGGGGAAATGAATGGAGATATGGCTGGCCGCTGACTAAGCGGCTCGGGCGGAAAACAGGCGTCGCAGGACGCGATGCTATTTGAGACGTCACAGCTGGCCACGTCCGGCCTGTTCGCGCCTTGTAGCACACGGACCACGTGCCGGTCTCATTTCTACCGAGGCACCTGATCACGCTTTGCCGTGCCTGACGCCGTGTAAATGATTCATTACGTCCAGCTGCTCCTTTTCTTACTTACAACCGCAGTACTGAAGGAAGTTGTGATTGCCTTTTATGACATATCGATTAAATCCGTTATGTTACAGGATGTAATAGAAATACGTTTATAAATTTTACAGGTTAATTTCACACCTAAAAAAACGAAACAGTACTTGTAAATATGTGATCGAGATGTCATTTTTTCAGATATTAATGTAACGTGTTTGAAGCTATCAAGCTCATTCAAATTCTTTAACAGCAATTCTCTAAAATTACCAAAAATTCACTTGCTTCTGTATACGGATGCACTCGTGACATCAGCAGCTGTCGTACCCTTTCCTTTACCACCAGACAAATGCCGAGTAGGTTTCGCAGGCTGCCATGAGGTTTTGATGTATCATCAATGCCGCTTTAGGAATTTGTGCTGCGTATCCCAGTTTTCTATGTAACCCCGCAGCCCACAAATGTTAACTATTACAAGTCGGAGGAACGTGCCAAACAGTCATCTTTTTAGACAACACCTGACTCTGCGCGCAGTATCATGATGTAAGTACAGTATCCGCGAGGAAACTACCAGGAAAACTAACCTTGACAGATTGCATTCGATACTGTCATACAGGGCTGGTCAAAAACGTGGAAACACTACAAACAACACATTACCATGCGTAATACGGTTCAGGAAACCCGCTGGCATTCTAGGCAACTGCCAGCCGTCTCTGATTGGATAAATACAGGTCCTGTATGCTTTTCAAGGTAATCTTATACCATTCTTCCTGCAAAACAGTGGCAACTTCAGATAATTATGATGGTGGTGAATAATGATCACAGACCATTCTCTCCAAAGTAGACCACAAAGGTTCAGTAATAGTGACAGCTGAAGACTGTCGTATCCAGGGGAGATGCGATAACTCGCCCTCGTGATCGCAAAAAAAAAAAAAAAAGCGCGAATTGTGTGAACAGGGACCCCTGTCGTACTGGAGCACTGCGCGCCATTTGGGAACAAACAGCGAGCCACGGGATGGACCTGATCAGCCAAAATTATTACATTATCTTGGCAGTAGTGCGACCGTGAAGAGTAACCGTAGAGCCCGGGGAATACCACGATACGGTTGCTCCAACCATAACCTAAAGCCGCCATGTTTCTCTCTTGAACGCGAACTCTGGCAGAAGTTGGGAACAACAGCGTGAAACAAGACTCATACGGCCACACGACAGCCTTCCATTGTTCCACAGTCCAGGTTTTATGGCTTCGGCACCACTATTCCCTGTTACGGGCATTCCCACGGCTGGTGAGTGGTTTTGGAATTACAGCTTGCTTGCCGCGCGATTCCGTGCTTGTGGAATTCCTCTCGCGATGTTTTCGTGCTGACAAAGTTCGCGGCTGCCATATTCAGTTCTGTAGTAACTTTTGCAGCTGTCGTTATTTTCGTCATAATCGTCATTAATGACCGTCCTTCACGATCGGTCAACAGAGTTTCGTCCCCGTTGTGACTTAGCGGACGATGTTTTTCCGCTTTTCCTGTATGCTGTGTAGATTATCGGTAACTGCCTCTTTAAACACCAGGCGCTTCTACCTTGGTTACGAAATGTTACAGTTTACCCCGTTCAAATGAACTCAAGCTCAGACATAATGCACAACTACACCGAATGCCTTTCTAACCATGATTGATGCTTGCAACTTATTGACGACATTGCGCTTGTACCGTTTGTGGTCGAATACAACAACGCAACCTGCAAGCTTCACTACCTGCGTTTATGTTCAAAAATTCATTTCTCTCGTTGTTTCTATATTGTTTCCGACCGCTGCACCTCGATACAACGGGTATTCGGCTCTCGTCCTAGTCAGCACGTTCTCCAGAGCTCACAGTAACTGCAAACATCTGGCCATGCATTGCGCAGAGATTTGTTTGTCACAACTCGCCAGTCAGTAAACTGGTTAAGTCTGGAAGACAGTTGAAGCAGCAGAGGAATGACCTACCAATGTATATCAACCAATGTCAGTTCGAACTCTACGCCTATCGGTGTACTCAATTCCTTACCCTGTACGCCTCGAAATCACCTAGAAATTTAATAGTGTTCCTCATACTAAACCGTATACTCACAGTAAACGAGGTTTCATTACTTGCCATCCTCCTTAATGCGACACCCTCGTAGCACACACTCGTTTCAACGAGGGACAGAAGGTGAAGGTATATATCGTAAACCGTGAACACTTAGACCGATTTTCAGTTTCAAAAGTGATGACAACTTGGACTTCTGTGATATTTGTGGTAATGAACACAGGGACTTGTATCAAAGGATTATATACCAATTAGTATATACATTTTGTAATACGTAATGGAAAAAAATTGTAGATGATCAAAGTTATGATGGACTTGGGGATACACACATACTTACACTTCCATCACAGCTCTCAATCACCATTCCACTTGTGATCATTATCCCAAAGCCACAATGAAATCTTGACAATCCAGGAATAAATACAGTGATCTAAAGTTCTCGTAAATGCTTCATTCAGCCTCATAAAAGAAAAAAAAAAACTCAGTACGGTTCGTTAGTCACAGTGTGATCCATCATCAAGATTATAAATAAAATAACAGATACAAGGATGGATTGCCACACGTGTCCGTATTTGAGCATAGTATCCTTAATTTCAACCTATATGATTGTTTCCATTACATCCAGTGCAGTTAGAACTAAGGCCACCTGTTCTTTATCGAGCCAATAACTGCTGTGTGTGGCCAGACAACCTTCACTCCTTGTTTCCAGATGTATTTGACATTGTGTGTCATACCGAAATAATCAGCTCTTAGTTTGAGCAATATGTGATTGGCATTTGTTTTTTATAGTTTTAAGAACATTGACTATTGCACACAAACGTTTGTCTGTATAGCGAAGGTTAATGTTTGTATTCTTTAGTCCCACGCTGTCATTGGAGTCAAAACTGTTTAATGAAATGTGGTTCTGTGAAAGTTGAGCTGACACTGACCCGTGGCCATAGTAACCGCGAAACAGAGGAATCAAGCACATTATCTTAGAAATCGTAATACAGTGGCACATACATAGATGTGAGCAAAAAATTTATTAGTAATCTGTTTCGAGAATTAATCGAGCAACGTACATGATATACTCGAAAATACCGAGGGCTTTCCGGGTAAATGATACGGGTGGATTTTGCACATCAAGATTTTAACAACTTTTTCGTATACAATTAAGTCTTAACAGATTCGCCAACTGTTGCGCAAGAAAGTCTGCACTACACGGCACCATCTAGCGTACACTGCTGGAACTTTACCACCAAACAGTATATACTAAACATCCAGCAGAGAGCTGTGAAACTTTTGGGGTAAGAGTGGTCAAAGTAACCACGGCTGTCAAAGTATACCCGGGTTACGGTACAATCAAGAATGCCAATAAGGTTACTCAGTGACTTAATAGCTGAATTTCGTAACAGATGAAATAAAAATACGTGTAACAAAGTCGTACAAGATACCGCTGTTATGAACCACATTTATTGTGCTAATAACAGACAGCTCTAAATTCTACCGACCACGGATTGTACTGCTTTACCTCATGACATGTGATCCGTCACTGCCACATGGATGTGACATAATAGCTTACACTTTCTTTATTGTTATAGTTTCGATGCAAATGATCGGAAATCAGGGCGCATTTCGATGTCGAGACAAAGAAGCATTTGATAGGCAAAGTGCGTCACATAATAACCAATACGAACTTCTGTTCGTGCAGAAGGAGATCAGTCACGTTTTAGTGCAACCCCAACACACTGAGTACACAAAAAGTGTGCCACCACGTGCTTAACATGAGACTACTGTAGACTGTCTCAAAACACATTTCCCCCCATTAAGACATCATCTAGAGAAGTCACTGAACTGGAACATTCGGTAAGGCATTTGGTAGACATCTTTCTTCTGAACGGAAATAGACAACCTGCGATCGAATGCCATTAGCTCTTTCCACCTCCTGCTACGGGGAATGCGGCTAACCACACTCGGAATGAGGTGTGGGCGTAAAATATTGTATAGCGAGCGACCTCATGAAGTTAAATACAAGTGCTTGCGATGGTTGTGCATTTATCGTTAGACTGGTACAAAAAGCATCGTTTATGTAGCAGGGCTAAATTGTTAGTCACAGAGATGATATTCACTAGTGTTCTTGCATCCCAATAAGGCAGGTATGAACGAAATAAATTAGAAACACTTTCGTAGGAAATGACACTGTAGACATGCATGAACGAAACATATATGGCATCATTGCAAACAGTAAACTGGCTATTAAAATCGTCGAACTATATGTTTTTAAGTACGTAGGTAGGAATATTACAGCTATATAACACCGTTTACGACAACTTGAGAACACTATTTCCATCACGTTGCGTCACATATTTGGTACGAAGTGAACCATTCATATTTCTGTTGAGTGCAATGAAATATGTTAAAACTTTTGTATTAAAGCTGTATCAGACAGCTTACACCTACTTTGATTGAAGTAGTAGACCATCTGATGAACAATTGTTCCTTATTCGACAGCAGACTGAGGAAGACTGACTGAAGTTGCTGAAAGTGGCTGCTGCTCATTATCTAGCTTGACCGGATCTTGCAACACTATCTAGTATTTCTACTGTACGAACAAACTATGATACGCGTAGCTTCCGCGTATGAAAGTTACGGGAAGTTTCGATGATTCTCAACAAAATTTGGCATCTTCCTGATCTAGGTTCATTTCCACCTCCTGATTACTCTTGTCTTGAGAGACTGCGGAGGAAAGTTTAAATAGTCGAAGGCCACATATAGCCTTACGTACAGTCAGAACCATATGCTGCGAAGGACTAATATAAATATATGATGAAACAATTCTGACGCGAACTGTAAGAACTACTGGGCAAAAAGTGTGTGTGTTAATGCTTTGGTACTCTGATATTCCCGATTTGTTAGCAACTGCTTCGTGACGTTTCGTTAGATGATGCCTGATATATCGATCTAAGTTACACTAAGGCGATTCCTCACATGATACTGAAATGAATCGAGTTCAAGGTAGTGGTACAACATATTGAACACTTTGTAACTTCCTAATTACTGCCCAGTTAACGATATGCGGCATATTCGACATCAAGTAAGAAAACCTAGGACTGACGATTAAGTAAAATACGTTTAAAGAAGTGGAACTATGGTGTGCACAAGAGCAAAGGAGACACACACTTCCGAGCACAGCCGTCACCCGAGAGCTAACTTTGTAACGATCCGTTACCTCGTCGCCTCTCTCCAGTAACGGAACCGGCGAAAATATTCCCGAGGCTTGGCAGCTCCCCGCACTGGAAATACCCACCCTTTTGTACTGGGCTGCTTTTGTGAAATGACAGCTTGCCTCAGAACACGGCGAGACTTAAGTGCCCATACACGGCTAACAGGCAGAGGGGGAACAAAGGATGAATATGTGCACCCTTTTATCCGTCTCTGTTGATGTGGTTTATAACACGGTTTTCACTTAATCGTTTCCTGAAAGATATGATTAATAGCAAGAATCAGCCTCTCCAGGATCGAACTAGCACTGGTTTTCTATCTGAATAAAGTGAAGGTGGTGATGATCGAGAGAAATTTTTATTATTTCGGGACCAATCGGGACAAAAATAACGGTGAAACCCGAGATGCGAAACAAGTTCGCGCAGGGCAACATCGTGATTCATTTATTACTAGCTTTTACTTACCGGTACTTCTTTCTCGATAAGAAAATTTCCTTCTTACTGATTTCCCTTGGCCTCCGTTTACATGAGTGGCTGTATGTCTAGGGCCAGTAATTTCCTTCTTTCGTTACTTTGTATGCTCGATAATGTCCGCGGCTCTCGACATATACTTTATAAACACGAAGTGACGTAATTACGAAATGTTTAGTTGTGTGAGAAAGCATTGCTCTTTTTCAGTTGTTATTGACTAACGAGAAGAAGCAATTCCACTTTTTATTAGGTCGAGGTTTATTATTCCTAACGCTCTAGTCCTTTCATGTTCTCTTTGATGAAGTGCTAATGTAAATTACACTGCTAGAAGTAGTGGAACCCCACACAAGTTGTTCATAGAAACGATTTTATTGCAGCATTAGTAGTTTCTGGCCTGAGCCTATCGTCAGACTGTAGAGCTGACTTCTTGTTAAGTTTTATACTTGCGTCTTCATGAGAAACTCTCCTTTACATGTAGGAGAGGTTTGATTTTCTTTTCCGATCCATACTGGGAGTTGAGCTAAAGTAATTCCTTCAAGTGTAAAATTTGTCAAGAAATCGACGCTGCCCCTTGACGATGGGCTCAGGCCCGAAACTAGCAACGGTACAATAAAATCATTTCTAAAACAGACTGTGGCTGGTTGCATTATTTCGTACAGTGTAATTCACGAAAACTGCGATATTTTCTCAAACCAGAATGAATAAAGTGCTAATGCCTGGGAGCGTCATCTGTCAAACCAAAGTTCCGTTGCGTACCAGGAAATTTCATATCAGTCCTGAGAATAAAATACTTTGGCCATCTGAATGACTTCTACAAGGCACACAGCAGGTCTAAGTGTTTTAAGGGTTCGAGCTCTCAATTAGTGGGAGCAGAAGTGTGCTTGCTGACCCCTCTGTAGCGCACCTTTTGAACTGCGCCACCGTGCTCTCGAGTGTCGCGGCTGGGACACGGAGAACAATTACCAGTTACTCTTCATTTCCCCAGGAGTGCTGGAGCTCTTTGTAGCGATATATTAGGGCCGTGCCGCCGGGCCCGCACCTGCTGCACCCTGCCGCCAAAGCACCACTTTGCGGGGTTTCCCAGTGGCAACGAAATGAGGGGAAGAGGGCGCCGTGAGGCTCTGGGGACATCGCCGGAGCTGTGTGTGTGTGTGTCGTCTGAACAGAGAAAGCCAGTGACAGCTGAACAGGAGGGTATTCGCGTCACATACTCAGGCTAATTGTGTTGCAATACACATTAATGAGAAACCGCTGGGATCTTGCGAAACTTTCGCACTTTTCTAGTTTTACCTAATGGCAGCATGTAAGTGTGGTCATCGAGGTAAGGATAGTTGGGGGAATGAAGAGAAAACATCTTTAAAAATGAACCGAATGGCGTGAGATGATAATCATGAATTTATGAGGCGTCCTTGTATTTGTATTTCCATGCGTTACTGCTTGAAATTTTAACTTTCGACCCTAGCTGTTACTGAAGAGAAGCGTAATGGCAAATACGAATATAAAATACAAGTAAGTAAATAAATGCGAAACGTTTAGAACATACTGGTATATTACTAAGACCACTGTAACCTTTAACTGTATATTGAAATTTTAATTGCACTTACTCCTTTATGTAAGAACGTTAGGCCGTACTAGCAACAAGTAAATAACAATTCAAGGCGACAATGACAAATATATTTGGCGTTTCGGAAAGCACATTCGTTTACAAAAGTCAACTTTTCCGGTGTGCAGAGAGATCCGAGTACCGTACTGATCAGCGATTTCTAAGATATTGCTGTATACAAGCTATCCAGTTAATAAATACTTCAAAACAAAACTATATGAAAAATGAATCTTATTCACAGTCAATTAGTTACCTTCGCAAAACAGGTATGAAGCTGAGCATCCATGATGCCTTTTTGGCCATGATAGTTAACAGTATTACGTTACAATTTTCCACAAACTTAAAGTTTTCTCGCAAAATCTGTATGCAGTGTCAGAAGCCGGTTGAAAAAGCTTTCTAATGATACCTTATTTATCCCTGTACAGCTAGCATGTGCTTCAGAGAAAGGTCTGTTGACTTGGGAAATAATATCTATGATTGAAACAGAAGCTACTGCTGTGTTGAAATGAGGGCGTCACTATCACTTCCAGTAATCACGTGATGCATGTTATTGAAAGTCTTAATTTTGATTAAAACTTTGCGCTAGACACCCACCCCCCACCCACGCGCCACCTTGGTCCGAGAGACTGGTTTATAGTGGAGCTCTGGGTCTAGGTTACGCCGGAAGGTGGCAATTTGGTCGGCGACTTATCTTGTTAAGGGAGCCCCAGCATCCTGTAATGTAGTAAATATTCTTTTCGTCGTCGTCCACCTTCATTTTGACGAACGGTTGTCTGCAGCTATCCACGACTGTCTATCCTCTGCAAACCTCATGATTACTGAAACCCATCTTCATTTGAAACCGAGTGGTGTATTCATTCCTCTCTTCCTCCTCTTTTCCCCTCCCCCCCCCCCCCCCCCACACACACACACCTTACACCCTAAATATTGTCGATTCCTTGATGCCTCAGATTGTGTCCTATCAACAGACACCTTTTACTCAATTTGTACCATAGACTTGAGACTGGAAACCATAAGCGCCCAAATAACAGAAACGAAGATTTGAAGAGCATACGTGTTCGTGAAACGGTTTTATAGATAAACTACAGCTCTCATAGTTCGGGATTACTTTTCAATCGAATCAGCATCCTACACTTCCTATAAAAAAAGTAATTTACCTACTATGTTATAAAATATTGATATGATTGTATTTATTTTTAATGTTAATACACAAAATTCTCATACACCGTGGGATGGTTAAAATTGTTTCTAGAAATATCTGGAACACTACAACTCGCATGAAAAAATGTTGCAATGAAGTTGTTCGTCTCGAAGCCAATAACTCTGAACTTCATCCCGCTGCTCCATTCCCAGGAGGTGGCAGAGGGGTCAACTTTCAGATCTTTAGTAGGAACCACAGATTTTTATTGCGGATTCAGAATCTCCGGAAAAAATACGTAATTTTTGTATGGAACAATTTTATCGTTGCGTGATGGATGCCCGAGGGCGTATGTATCGCGAACGACGGACAAGGAAACGGCGGTGCGAAGCGCTCCCGTTTCACTTCGGTGCGAACGATCCAACCCGAAACCTCGTCCTATGCACGCAACGATGTTGAAGAGTGCAGAGATGGTTGATATGGTTTCGTACTTTGTGTGAAATAAGCATGTAGGATAAGCTCGTCGACGATATGCTCACCTGTTCCCTGAGAGGAATGTTCCTTCAGCAATGGCATTTCGCAGTACTACCCAACTACGTACTGCAACTAGGAGTGTTCAACCCACACGAAGAATCCGATCGCGGCCTGCGACGAACGAAAATGCCTCACTGTACGTTTTAGCTGTAACTGGTGCATATCGTTACATTCGTTTCCGGGAAACTGCAAGACATGCAGGAATTTCGCGACGAAATGTTCAAAGCATACTGTACGAACACACATACCACGCATATCATCTGTCTTTGCTTTAAGCCGTACATGGAGGCAACTTTCAAAGCCGCTTGAACTTTTACAATTGGATGCATCGAGAACGTGTAGCCAAGGAAGCTTTTCATTCACAGGTACTTTTCTCTGATTAAGCAATGTTTACGAATCGTGGCCAAGCGAATCGGCATAATAAGCGTTACTGGGCAGTGGACAATCCCCGCTGCTGGTTCCACCGGAGTGTCAATGTTTGGCGCGGTGTTTCAGGCACCTGGATAATTGGCCCATACTTCTTAAACGGTGTATTGGATTGTAAATGGTGAAACTTTAATCAGGTGCGGCGAATTATCAATGCCGAGAGTAGTATAAACTGCCTGCTAGATTTGGACGTTCCGTGCTACGAACGCATCTCTCTGGATTAAGTAACCAAAGATGTATATTTGAGGACTACGTGAAGTGATTACAAAGACAGAACGTGTTTTATGTTGGAGAGATTTTGCTATTATTGTGCGACGCTACCTAGCTCCATTGTGAATGTTTAGGTAGTCGATGGCACAATAAACAAATTCAAGAAAATAATGCGCATTCAAGGTGTGTATTTAGCAATTTATAAAAGATCTGACAAACATTCTTCAGGTATCACGTGACGTAGATCGATCGCAGGTGCATTGTGGAATGATAGTGCGAGCATGCATCTCTTCACGGTCAGTATTCTTCGAGAGAAACTCTCAGAAGCAATAAACCTTTCGTTGATAAAGTTAGACCCATCAATCCATACGCATCATACAACATAGCACCTACTTGTGCCGAACGATCTTCGTAGCGAAATATACATTTTAGAGATTTCAGCCATCTGCAGGAACGTACGATGTTTATGCAGGATGGCGCTCCACCCCATATTGCTAGACGCGTGAAAGATTTCTTGCGCGCGTCGTTTGGTGGTGATCGTGTGCTCAGCCGCCACTTTCGTCATGCTTGGCCTCCCAGGTCCCCAGACCTCAGTCCGTGCGATTATTGGCTTTGGGGTTACCTGAAGTCGCAAGTGTATCGTGATCGACCGACATCTCCGGGGATGCTGAAAGACAACATCCGACGCCACTGCCTCACCATAACTCCAGACATGCTTTACAGTGCTGTTCACAACATTATTCCTCGACTACAGCTATTGTTGACGAATGATGGTGGACATATTGAGAATTTCCTGTAAAGAAAATCATCTTTGTCTTCGTTGTGCTAATTATTGCTATTCTGATCAGATGCACCGCTATCTGCCGGACATTTTTTGAACTTTTGTATTTTTTTGGTTCTAATAAAACCCCATGTCATTCCAAGCATGTGTGTCAATTTGTACCTCTCTATTATTTCGTGATTTATTCAGTTTTCAAATTTATACTGACTTTTTGATCACCCGGTATATCTAGCTCTCCTGTGGTATTTAAAACCAGAGACTTATATTCTTTAGCTTTTAAAAGACTGAAGCTAAAACCTAAATAAAACCACTGGAAATCTTAATTAAAAATACCAAAAATAGCTAAGAAGCAGAGAGTTTTCTTAAACTAAATTTCTTAAATAAATTAATTAAAACATAATTAAACGATAATGTGAACGCTCAACTGATTTGCGACTTTATAGATGATAAATTGCCAGTACTACAGTCCCACTTCAAAGAATGGGTACATGGTTTCAACACAACGGCTGTACAGCGCGTTATCCATGGGTATCTCGTGAAGTTCTTAATTGATACTACCCCGGTCGGTGGAATGGACGATAAGGTCGTCAGGAGTGGGCCGCGCATTCGTCCGATTTGACGCCTCCCAATTTTTTCTGTGGCGAACGCAAAAGAGAAATACTCGTACATGGAGGTAGAAACAACCCGTGCAAATATGTGACAGCGAATTATTACTGAATGTGGAAACATGAGCGAAGTGAGACGTAGGACTGTCTTTCAGAAACAGGGTTGCAACATGTACGGCAGCAAACAGGCACATTTCAAACATTTGCTTCAGTGAAACCTGGAGATTTGTGAGAAGCAATGGGATTCACCTAAAACAAACACCCTGATGGTGAGAGGCGAGAGGACTCAATAAGAAAGCATCCCGAAGGGAACAAAATACCACGTCTCATTCCTGGGTAACGATAAATGTAATTGTTAATGCCTTGATAAACAAACCAATGACGTGTTTCAGCCGCTTACCACTTCAGTGCCATCTGTGTGAGTTATTACACCAATAATGTGACACCACGATCACGTTGGTTTGCTATAAAATACCGGCGTCGCATTGCAGAATGTACTCTTAAGAATACCGCCCTTTTACCTCCTGACATCCTAATCTGTTTTATAGTTTCCCGAGATATTATCATGTTTCATCGGATTGTAACCCATTTTGATTTGTATTTATGACAGCGCCATTTGTCACGCAACGATAAAATTGTTCCATAAGCTGCGTATTTTTCCCCCAGAGAATCCGAATCCGCAATGAAAATAGGGGTTCCTATTGAGGATTTCAAAGTTGACCCCCTCCCACCCCCTGTGGGTGAGACAGGGGTCAGGTGTAGTGTCCTACGGTTTCCCCTTCGAGACAGTCAAGCGTTATTACAACCCTTTTGTAATCCTGTGTGTAGTTTCGCATGTATTTCCCAAAAACATTTTAACCGCCCTACTCTGTAGAGACTTGTGACAAGTGTCTTGACCGTTGTTACGTTCGTAATTAATGAGGAACGAGAATCAGAATATAAGGGATACTAAATTTACCACATACAAATTAATGACGTATTGTAACACCTCACGGTCCTCGTTATATTCGTTAAGTACATTCTGAGGTTTGAGGTTCGGATTAAACTACAGATACGCCTCCGAATGTGAAGTATTTCTACCACCTACAAGAGGTATACACTAGACTATGTTGCCAACCCTAGATAACAGTTCGACACCGCAGAGCCATAAAATTATGTTTTTTGTTGGTTTAGACCATTTGGAAATAAGTATCCGACAGATCGGTGGGACACCTCTTCGTCGATGTTCATATGTTTAGTGTGGGGTTACAGATACAGATAAAGCTGTTTCACCATGAGATCGGCAGATGTGAAGAGTACACATACATGCTGCATGCAGTCTCTTGCCTTAGGCCCTTATTGTCCTCCGCACCTCATTTCTTGCTGCTTAATTCAGTTACCTACCATTGCACTGATTATTCGATCTCTGCATCTAAGCTTCGCAGTATTCTTCTGAAGTACTACATTTCAAAAGCTTCTATTCTATTCTATTCTTGTCTGAATTGACTAACACTTAAGTTTCACTACCGTATAAAAATCTCCAGAATACATTTTCTAACAGTTAAATTTATATTAGATGTTATCGAACTACTATTCTTCAGAAATACTTTCTTGTTATTGTCAGTATGGACTATATATCTCCGTAATGAATTCTTTTCAGTCTAAACAACAAAGCTTATCTATTTTTAGTGTGATTTTCTAATCTTAGTCCCTTGGCTTCGCCCGAGCCCCTTGACGTTTGATGTAACTACTCGTACAATGTTGTCAGTAGACCTCTAAGTTTATGTTTCTTCTTAGTTTTCTTTACTGATAGCTGTTCGGACAAACTACCATTTGCGATAGGCTGTAACCCTCGCCGACTCTTCTCCACCACTGCCACCTGTTCGGTCGGCGTTTATTAGTTTCCCTATTATTCTATACGTAATTCAATGTCAGTGTTTTGCAACCATGACATTAAACTGATACTTCGGCTCTATTCTCAGCGATCAGCGCCTGGTTTCTTTGGAACAAACTGTTTCTTTCTTTTCTAAGCCTTGTGGTATTCCCCCCCCCCCCCCCCCCCCTCTTACATATTTCACGTCAGGTGCACTAGTTTTGTCATGGCTGGCTCTCTTGAGGATGTCTGTACTTCTGCGTGAATGACGTGTATTCCAAGGGCTCTCTTTCGACTTATGGCATTTCTGTGCTCCGTCAAACTCTTCGCGTAATATCGTATCTCCCACGTCAAGTTGTTTTACTCCGTGTTCTCTTTCTATACCACTGACTTAAGTTCATTTCCCTGTAGAACCATATATTCCTTCCACCTTCTAGCTTTCCTTTCTTTGTTTGGTACATATGAGCTGCTGCTATTCATACACCTGTTCAACTAACTTGTGGGAATGCAATCTAGTGTCGTCGACAACGGCAGACATTTCGACGGAGGCTTCCCAGTCATTTTCAAGGCGAAACTGCAGCAGGGAAGCGCTGTGCAAGGAAATCTTTTAAGTAGGCTGTTTCTGTTTTCTTATTGGTAACGCCACGTAGCGCTCTGTATGAAAATCACTGGCTGTGCTGTGTGCAGTCTGTGGCTAGTCTGCATTGTTGTCTGCCATTGTAGTGTTGGGCAGCTGGATGTTAACAGCGCGTAGCGTTGCGCAGTTGGAGGTGAGCCGCCAGCAGTGGTGGATGTGGGGAGTGAGATGGCGGAGTTTTGAAATTTGTAAGACTGGATGTGATGAACTGCTATATATATTATGACTATTAAGGTAAATACAGCATTTGTTCTCTATCAAAATCTTTCATTTGCTAACTATGCCTATCAGTAGTTAGTGCCTTCAGTAGTTAGAATCTTATTTAGCTGGCAGTAGTGGCGCTCGCTATATTGCAGTAGTTCGAGTAACGAAGATTTTTGTGAGGTAAGTGATTTGTGAAAGGTATAGGTTAATGTTAGTCAGGGCCATTCTTTTGTAGGGATTATTGAAAGTCAGATTGCGCTGCGCTAAAAATATTGTGTGACAGTTTAAGCACAGTCACGTATAATTTTTAAAAAACGACGTTTCAGTCTACAAAATTCCGGAAAGATATGTCTTATTTATCCACGCACGCGCAGTAAACACTAGCTCCAGGACACCAACCATATATGACCGACGCCTTATGTTAACGCTACCTCCCCTGTTGTTTAGGAATTTTCACTATCGCTAACTCTGTCGCTCTGTTTTTCTTTTCTTTTCTTTTATTTTTAACAAGAAACTGTAGAATTCCACACAGAATTTAAGCAAAAACCTATTTACAAGGATACTTGCTAATTTAAGGGGAGTTACAACGGAATTGGTAGCTCTACACTACTCCGCACCAGGTTGAGGAAGTTGAAACAAAGTTTAGACGCAAACTTTCTGATGGTAAAACCATAAGAGGCAGGCTCACAGACAAAGTGATTGATGAACTACAGCAGTATTATGGAATGGGCATTAGAAATAATACTGAGGATTTGTTGAAAATGAAGCAGGCAGTATGGGCTACCCTCTTCCACAGAGACTCAACTGATGAAAAACCAGTACACCACCTTTGCCCTCCTGGACCTGATTCATGGTGCAATTACCGCAATGCCCAGTACTCAAACAGATCATACAGCCATAAACAATCATCATAGCAGCAGCCATGGGTATCATAAAACCTATTTAGAGGGACCTGGCAAATCCTGAATTACTGAAGTTTCTGCATGGCAGACTCAAAATCCCAATGAGTCGTTCAATAATTATCTGGACTCACGAAAAAACGTTTTTGTTGGAACCAAGACACTGAAGTGGTTGTGGTGGCGATGGGGGGGGGGGGGGGGCGGGGGGGGGAGGGAGGGAGGGAGGGAGATCCGTGATGCTGTTATTGCCTTTACTGATGGCAACATTGGTAGAGTGAAAGTGCTACCGCATATGGGAATTAATCCTGGAACAAACTCCATCAGAGAACTTTAACAGATGAACAAGGGTCACATTGATAAAGCAGAGTATGCGGGACAGTTGGCTACTAAGAAGACCAGAAAGAAGAAAAGAAAAAAGTTGGAAAAAAGATCAAGAGGAGATATAAAGTGTGGTGCACGGTGCTTCTGAGTGACTAAAAATAAAAATGAAGCATATATTAAGTGAATTACAATCTTTTGAAACTTTAGAAGCCATTCCTGAAAATTTACATTATTTGCTATATTTTTCCCTAAATCTCAGAAACCACTTCGAGTACAGTATTCAAATTTTCAGAGAGTAATAACGTACACATCCTGAGTCTACTGAACTAAAAGAAGAACAATGTTATGTATAATTAAAATTATTTAGGATAACGTACAAAAAGTACGCAAAATTTTAACCGTGTAATTAAAAAAGTTTTATTTCCGAAAGCAGTAGCTGAAATGCAATTATTTTAGTTCAGTGTACTCAGAACTTTAATGTCCTGTAAAAGTTTCATGTCAATGGCTACAGTGGCTCCTGAAACACAGGGAAGCCAAGTCACTAAATTTAACATTGCGAGATAGGACGTTCCAGCTCCCGTTAATTTCAACTTCCTTCTCAACAACAGTATCCCAATTGCTGTTAGCACGAGGCTAATCCGAAAAGTAAGGTTATAAGAATTTTCTGACTTACAAAAAATGAATTTTAATAAAATTTACACGCATTGTAGCATAGGTCTATTTTACACATAATCACCATTTACCTCAATACATCGTGTCATCCATGGGACGAGTTTTTTGATTCGTCTGTCAGACTTCTCCCGCTGCTTGTTCAGCTAATGGTTCACTCCGATTTTCAACTCGCCACCGTCGGAAGAGTGTTTTCCATGAAGGTGTCCTTCAATTTAGTGAACAGATGATAGTAACTAGGTGCGATATCGGGACTGTGAGAGGGGTGGCTTAAAACATCCCATCCAAACGAAAACAACTCTCGTGTTGCATGAGCAATGTGCGAACACGCTCTTTCACGAAGGGGAGAGACCCGTTGTCGGCATCCCGCGACGTTTGTTTTGTATGGCTCTGCGAAGTTTCTTCACCGTCTCAATGTCTTGCAGCATTTACTGTTTCACTTCCTAAAAAAAAAAAAAAAACCACCAGAGCCCTTTTCTGTCCCTCAACTCTGACACTATGATTTTCCTCGCTGTTTGCTGCGTTTTGAATTTTTTGGCTGAAGGAGTATGGCGCTACTCCATTGATTGTCTTTTGCTCTCTGGCGTAAGGTGATGAGCGCAAGTTTCATTTCCTGTCACTATAGAGTCGAGGAAAACCTCACCTTCAGTCTCAAAACTGCCAAAAATTCGCGAGCGGCACTTACCGTTGATTTTGTTTGCTTCGGTAAGCATCTTTGGCACCGATCGCGCGCACAGCTGGCGGCAATTTAGTTGATCAGTTACGATTTCATTAACAGTAGTTCATGAAGTGTTTGGACAAACTGATCGCTCTTCGACAATTGACGACCCGTGTGCAGAGACGATATTTTCGCCAATTTTCTGCACCAGATCGTCAGTCAGAACGCACGGGCTTCCGCTTCTGTCTTCATCGTGAATTTCCGTCCTTCCAGAATTGAAATTCCGTACCCATTTCGTCCCGTGCTGCCTTGACATTACATTCTCTCCGTAAACAATTTCACGAAGAATCGCGGCGGCGCTAGCATTTAGGTGTCTAATTACAGCGCGCACTTTGCACTTGGCGGGAGCCGGAATGAGGAAGCTCATTTCTAACAGTCACCACTACACTAATCGACGAACTACTGATTGCTGGGATGCTCGCTCCTTCCGCTGGTTTTCCCGCTACACGGCACTGGTGCCAACTTCTCCCACGGACATTCCATGCTAAAGCTACATGCCTTGTAACCTTAGTTTGCGGATAACCCTTGTCCATCGCACAATTTCTGTTATATTCCATTGTGTGAAAGGTGCCAAGAGGAAGTTCTGCAACAGCCGATTTGCTCGGCTGTTGTAGGCGTGTATGACGCTTACGTTCTGTACACCCGTCCTCCACAGTCCTAATAGTCTGACCAATACATGACATGCCACAACTGCAAGGAATACGATAGACACCCGCCTTACGCAAAGCAAGGCTATCCTTAACGGAACCTAAATGCTACTAGTGTTAGATGGAGGTCTGAAAACACATGTCACTTAACATTTCCGCAAAATATGGCCGATCTTACTAGGGATGCTCTCTGGGCAAGGCAGAAAGGCGGTAGAAATCACTCGGCTGTGTTCCCGTACGTCATCTGAACATTCCATACGCCGGGAGAAAGCCAAGCAGCTGCATCTTTTCTGAAGTCCTCTTTCTTGAAGGCGGTATCCACGTTTCCCCTAATAAAATTTGCTTTTAAGTCCTTACATTTGTCCTCTAGCCATTCCTGCTTAGCCATTTTGTATATGATGTCAATTTCGTTATTTCGGCGTCTGTATTCCGTTTCCTCTGCCTTTTAAGACTTCCATACTTTCTGCATTATAGGATGTTGCACTTCTTCACCAAGATATACTTGCCTTTATATCTCATTTCGATAACAGCTGCTAAGTGCTTGAAGACGAAATCATAAAAGCTTCGACGTCTACCGCAAGTAAATACAAAATGCAGCTGAGTGAAAAATTAGTATCAAAATAACCAGTGTATTCCGAAACAAAATAATATCACGGAGTTCTGACTATTCGTGGGCATGGAGCTTTCTGGAGAGCCACGTACTCGCTGCATTGTAGAAGCAAGCTTGCTGGCGCAGTGGCTTAGACAGCGAGTCGTATTCGACAGGGAAGTGGTTCAGATACATGTCCAATCAAACGGATTTACATATTCCGTTATGACCCTAAATCGAGCAAGGTGGATTGCCGCGGTTAGTATCTCGAACGGTCCTGTAACAGGCGTTCAAAACGAAAGGCTGATGTGTGTGACATTTGTAGCACGTGCTATGCTCGCGTATTATGACATTTCTCGAGACTGAAAATCATCTCTGTGGGAACCAACGTGAATTCCGCAAACAACGATCATGTGAAACTCACCTCGGTGTGTTGGTCTACGAGACAGCGGTAGATACAGGCGCCCAGGCAGATACCGTGTTTCTAGACTCCGGAAAAAGCATTCGATGCAGTTCCTCGTGACCGCCTAACGGATACACTAAGAGCGTATGGAATATGAGATTAACTGTGTGACTGAAGTTTCTAGCATATAGAACGCAGGATGTCGTCCAGGACGGAGAGAGGCCTTCAGGTGTGGAAGTAACTTCCGGAGGGCCCCCGGGGGGAGTGTTGTAGGACCATTACTTTTCACAACGTATGAAAGTGGCGTAGCAGATAACGTCAGAAGCTCCACGAAGCTTTTTTCGGATGATTATTACGTATACAGTGAAGTCGCAACGCAAGAAAATTGCAGCTAAATTCAGGAAAATCTGCAGCGGATAGGCGCTTGGTGCAGGGAGTGGCAATTTACCATCAACAAATACAAATGTAATGTATTGCGTATACATAGACAGTAGCACCCACTAATGTACGATTAGATCATTGGAAGCAGTTACTTTCATAAAATATCCGGAAGTATACATAAGGAGCGGTTTAAAGTGGAACGATCATATGAAACCAATCGCAGGAAAGTGATTCCAGAAAGATTCAAAGAATTCTCAGGAAGTGTAGTCCACCAACAAAGAAAGTAGCTTACAAAAAATTCTTTCGACCAATACTTTGGTATTGTTCATCTGTGTGGGATCCGTGCCAGACAGGATTGGTGAGAAAACACAAAATCCTAAGAAGAGCAGCACGTTTCGTTACAGGTTCATTTAGTAAGTGTGAAAGCATCACGGAGATTCTCAGGTAACTCCGACCCACACATCGCTTCCCCCTCCATGTATCTCGCGAAGATACCATGAAGATGAGAGAGATTCGAGCCTACACGGAGGCTTCCCAGTAATGGTTCTCCACGCGAACGATACACGACTGGAACAGGAAAACGGGGAAGTGACACTGGTAGAACGAAGTACCCTTTGCCATTCACCGTAAGGTGGCTTACGGAGATGTAGCTGTAGAAGGAGTGTGGCCGGTTACACTTCCAGGCAGAGCCTACGCTTTATTTTTAATTAAATCGTCGCTGACGGGTAATTAAATGCTAGCTTGCCTACCTTTTGTTTTGTAGGGACATGCAGATATACAGATCCGGACAAATATGAACGTTATTTTATACACTTGTGCACTCCAGAAAACTTAAACTGTAGTTGCCTTGGCTGGACGACTAGTGATTCGCTGCTGAAAGCGGTCATGTTATACTATGAAATAATGTGATAACATAACACATTTAACTATCATACATGCAGTTTTTCACATATGTACTGTTCAAATAAATGGGATCCCTATCACGAGTAACCTATTACATTTTCGAGTCTAGATCAGCACGAATGGCCGAATTACCACAGTTCTAACGAAAATGTAAAAAATTTGGACTGCCGGGCACTCAAGACGTACTTGGCGAAAACTTGCTATGGAAATTCCGAGAACTGGTTTTCAGTGCAGAGTCGGCGGATATTTTGCAACGCTCTGCTCATCTTTGAGTACGGAAGTGCGGTAGGTGACGAGAGTAACTAGTCGCATAGTTTATCCAACTTAGCGATCCTTCACATGCTCGGCCCGTGGATGAAACGGAAAGTATTCCAAATAAAGCGCCTGATATCGAAGAAGCTGAATGGTAAAACAAACACTTGTCTTGATCGCCAAAATAAAATTCTCACCTCATGATGCGTTTCGGAACACAAAATGAATATAGAATATCTTGTCGCTTCCTACTCCATTCCGTAACAACATCTCGATTGCAGTTGCAAGTGTCGAGATGCTTCGTATTGATTTTAGTACATCCTATGGTATTTTCCCGAAACGCTTCATGAGATGATAAAAATTATTTTGGCTATTGAGACAAGCATGGCACCGTTTAGTGCCAAAATGGTCATAGATTTCCTTAGAGTCTTTTTGTCCAAAGCGGTAAAGGGAAGAAGCGGGACTGCTGTCATTACGAAAGAACTGTTTGTGATACCGTTTTCGTGCGTGTCTTTTCTTTCAATTTCGGTGTCCTAAGGCTTCCTCTCACGGGACGTGAAAACGTTCGTGGACGAGGAGCGGGTGACGTCACAGCGTGAAATTATAGATTTGAGTATAGTAACAAAGCATGAAAGGAAAAACGTTCTACGTCATATTTTTGTTTCGTGGAGAGGAACGTGGCAGGTTTCAAGTCAGAAGTGGAACTTAGGAGACGCCATATTGTATGGAGTTAAACCACGCATTTGGTGGTTTTTCTTTAATCGTGGAGTACGTCGTGTCAGTCAAGCTTTTTCGAAGCATCAGCACACTGCGGATCAGTGGAAAACGTGTCGTTTTAGGTGCGTTCTGTTACAAAATGACAGGAAACTACCTACCGGTAGTTAAAGGCTCTCCATTTTGATGCTTATTGTATTACATAACTACCATGGGATAGCACGATGAGGATCACAAACTTTTGATACAATTTGTTGTAATTAGTCACAGCCTTTAGACATTGCATACCAGATATCTGAGGCGCTGCTGTCACGTTACAGTCGTAGCGTCGTGTTTGGAGTCTAACTGCAATGTGAAATGTACGAGAGCTTTGCGTATAGCTGCTTCCAAATTTTCTTCAGCTTTTGCTTTCTCAAAGATTCTGGGACTCATTAATTTGATAGAAGTATTGTCTACAGTAGTTGGCGTTATTTATAATAACGTATCTGCTGCAATTCTTATCGCGTAGGCCAATGTCTGGACTGTTTCTCTGGTGGTCTGAAACCGTAACGTGACTGCCGGCGTATGTCACAACGAAAACAAATTATACCCTAAGTTCTTGCTATTATGAAACTGCGTGTAGAAACTTGTCTCATTTTTATGAACTGCCTCATGTTCGTATCTTGCTGGTTAATATCTTTTTTCCATGATGAACAGCTTCCGAAAAAAAGAGATCTGGTCTCCACCTGAATGAAATTACGAAATGAATATCCATGTTGAAACCCATATCTTTAAGTACACTGCTTCAGAGTGATGGTACTCAATGTAACATCGAGAATATGTATATTATGCATGATAAAACTGGCGTCAGGCACTATAACTAGGTTCGGTTTAAAACCGAAAGTGTGAGAAGATTCGGTTGAGTTAGGGAATAAGTTTTACTGGTATCTATCGGAGGTCGTGCATCATACGTATTGTTCCTCTACCGCCACTTCGCTGTTTAAGTCATCGACCAATCGGAATCTTCTTCGGTATGTTCTCCACTCTTCTTCGACTATCACTAACAGAGTTGATGTAGCTGTTTTACCAGCGTCCATTTTCGTAAACGAACTGTGTGATTAGCGCGCCAGATGCAGCCAGGAACTGCCGCTGGAGAACACTGTGGTCCCAAACCACGATGAGGAGAACGTCATTTTACGTGAGATGGAGCGGATCGTTTCAGAGCGTGCAGCAACCACGACGGATGCCTCTCACCGCGAAGCACGCTAAACACGTCCCATGTGAGGGTGGCTTTATGCTGTCACGGTTTTCAGTCTTTTCCTACAACACAGTGGAAGCACGCTGCTATCTCACGGTATATGAAACGCAATGCCTTCAGTTTGAAACTGAAGAACTGCACGGGACTCCTACCAGATCGGACTAACCGGAGACATGGAGCGTGTACAGAGAAAGCTGCTGAGAGCGGTCAGACCATTTTTTGACTGGCGAAAGATTATAACGAATGAAAAATCTCTATGAAAAGACCCACTAAGATATTTTTCGTAGGCGTTGCAGTAGCTATTGTCGGCGACGCTGAGACGGTGAGTACTGCATCTATTTTAGAGGGAACCCTAATAACAATCCCTCTACTTTTTTGTACATTTTTACGTTGCCAAAGTCTGGTCTGGTGCGTGGTTGGAAATCTAAACGTTGTGGGATCAAATCACGGCCCGACTACGAATGTTTTCAGTCTGCCTTTAACAAAGTTTCCACCTCTCGATAATGTGGAGATTCTTCATAAAAGACGTTTGGGTCTGATTCCACGTTTACCTGTAGTCAAGGAGGATTACTGGGAGAAGTTAAGGACATCCAAGTCGTCCAAGTGGCTACCAGTCCATTGAGCCACACAACGAAGTTCCCTACTGGTGTATCAGCAAACGCAGGTTTTAAAGACTACATTACTTTTAACGTTTTAATTCTACAACAGTGTAATTCCGTTAGGTTTTATTGAAAGAAATAATAGAACAACAACTACCACCACTTAATTGGGGAGGGGGGTGTAGGCTCTTGGTAATTTGAGAGTAGGGTAGGGTATGTGCAAGGCACAGCGCCGTCCTTTTTATCACCTCACACCAAAGTTTATTATGCCTTTGTCTGATGCTCTTCACTGACTAAACAAACCCGAGCAGAGCCGCATAGAACTTTTTAGAATCTTCTCCACATCTTCCACTGACACCGACTTAGGAGGTGGAATGCTCAAAATATGAAAAATCAGTTTTTTGCCTAAAATATCTGAGGGGTCTGCTTTACTGTAAGATCCTGTCCAAATTCGACACAAACTCCATCATCGACTTACGAAGCGAGTTGTGCAAGGGTCTCAAAAGTCACAGCGGGGAAAAAAAGTAGTCTACACGTAATTTCAACGACTAACAGGCATTACGGAAATTATGAACGTGTTCGAACTCTAGACGTGTTCGAACTCGAGACGGGACCAACCTGCTACAACTTCTGCACAAAAGCGAACGAGAAACTGATCGAGCCAGTAGAGGAGTGGATAACAGAAGCTGCCGAAGAGGCCCGCAGGTCCACCATGGCCACGAAGAAGACAGAAGACCTTTCGGATAGGGAAGGATGGCTGTACAGTACTGGGGTTGATGAACTTAACTGCAAAGCATATAACCCAAAACTTTAAAGGCGTCTTTCTCGGAAACCAAATCATTCAAATTTGCGGGAAACGTGGCTAGATAACGGCACATACGATTTTAATCCCCCCCCATGAACCATGGACCTTGCCGTTGGTGGGGAGGCTTGCGTGCCTCAACGATACAGATAGCCGTACCGTAGGTGCAACCACAACGGAGGGGTATCTGTTGAGAGGCCAGACAAACATGTGGTTCCTGAAGAGGGGCAGCAGCCTTTTCAGTAGTTACAGGGGCAACAGTCTGGATGAATAACTGATCTGGCCTTGCAACACTAACAAAAACGGCCTTGCTGTGCTGGTACTGCGAACGGCTGAAAGCAAGGGGAAACTACAGCCGTAATTTTTCCCGAGGGCATGCAGCTTTACTGTATAGTTAAATGATGATGGCGTCTTCTTGGGTAAAATATTCCGGAGGTAAAATAGTCCCCCATTTGGATCTCTGGGCGGGGACTACTCAAGAGGACGTTGTTATCAGGAGAAAAAACTGGCGTTCTACGGATCGGAGCGTGAAATGTCAGATCCCTTGATCGGGCAGGTAGGTCAGAAAATTTAAAAAGGGAAATGGATAGGTTAAAATTAGATATAGTGGGAATTAGTGAAGTTCGGTGGCAGGAAGAACAAGACTTTTGGTCAGGTGAATACAGGGTTATAAATACAAATTCAAATAGAGGTAATGCAGGAGTAGGTTTAATAATGAATAAAAAAAATTGGAGTGCGGGTAAGCTACTACCAACAGAATAGTGAACGCATTATTGTTGTCAAGATAGACACGAAGCCCACGTCTACTACAGTAGTACAAGTTTATATGCCAACTAGCTCTGCAGATCAAGAAATTGAAGAAATGTATGATGAAATAAAAGAAATTATTCAGATAGTGAAGGGAGACGAAAATTTAATAGTCATGGGTGACGAATTCGGTAGTAGGAAAAGGGAAAGAAGGAACCGTAGTAGGTGAATATGGATTGGGGCTAAGAAATTAAAGAGGAAGTCGCCTGGTAGAATTTTGTGCAAAGCATAATTTAATCACAGCTAACACTTGGTTCAAGAATCATGAAAGAAGGTTGTGTACATGGAAGAACCCTGGAGATACTAAAAGGTATCAGATAGATTACATAATGGTAAGACAGAGATTTAGGAACCACGTTTTAAATTGTAGGACATTTCCAGGGGCAGATGTGGACTCTGACCACAATCTATTGGTTATGAATGGTAGATTAAAACTGAAGAAACTGCAAAAGGTGGGAATTTAAGGAGATGGGACCTGGTTAAACTGAAAGAACCAGAGGTTGTACAGAGTTTCAGGGAGAGCGTAAGGGAACAAATGGCAGGAATGGGGGAAAGAAATACAGTAGAAGAAGAATGGGTAACTTTGAGGGATGAAGTAGTGAAGGCAGCAGAGGATAAAGTAGGTAAAAAGACGAGGGCTAGTAGAAATCCTTGGGTAACAAGAAATACTGAATTTAATTGATGAAAGGAGAAAATATGAAAATGCAGTAAATGAAGCAGGCAAAAAGGAATACAAACGACTCAAAAATGAGATCAACAGCGAATGCAAAATGGCTAAGCAGGGCTCGCTAGAGGACAAATGTAAGGATATAGAAGCATGTATCGCTAGGGGTAAGATAGATACTGCCTACAGGAAAATTAAAGAGACCTTTGGAGAAAAAGAGAACCACTTGTATGAATATCAAGAGCTCAGATGGAAACCCAGTTCTAAGCAAAGAAGGGAAAGCAGAAAGGTGGAAGGAGTATATAGAGGGTCTATACAAGGGCGATGTACTTGAGGACAATATTATGGAGGATGTAGATTAAAATGAAATGGGAGATACGATACTGCGTGAAGAGTTTGACAGAGCACTGAAAGACCTGAGTCGAAACAAGGCCCCCGGAGTAGACAACATTCCATTAGAACTACTGACAGCCTTGGGAGAGCCAGTCCTGACAAAACTCTACCATCTGGTGAGCAAGATGTATGAAACAGGCGAAATACCCTCAAACTTCAAGAAGAATATAATAATTCCAATCCCAAAGAAAGCAGGTGTTGACAGATGTGAAAATTACTGAACTATCAGTTTAATAAGTCACGGCTGGAAAATACTAACGCGAATTCTTTACAGACAAATGGAAAAATCAGTAGAAGCCGACCTCGGGGAAGATCAGTTTGAATTCCGTAGAAATATTGGAACACGTGAGGCAATACTGACCCTACGACTTATCTTAGAAGCTAGATTGAGGAAGGGCAAACCTACGATTCTAGGATTTGTAGGGAAAGCTTTTGACAATGTTGACTGGAATATTCTTTCAAATTCTGAAGGTGGCAGGGGTAAAATATAGGGAGCGAAAGGCTATTAACAATTTGTGTAGAAACCAAATGGCAGTTATAAGAGTCGAGGGGCATGAAAGGGAAGCAGTGGTTGGGAAGGGAGTGAGACAGGGTTGTAGCCTCTCCCCGATGTTATTCAATCAGTATATTGAGCAAGCAATAAAGGAAACAAACCAAAATTCGGAGCAGGTATTAAAATCCATGGAGAAGAAATAAAAACTTTGAGGTTCGCCGATGACATTGTAATTCTGTCAGAGACAGCAAAGGACTTTGAAGAGCAGTTGAATGGAATGGATAGTGTCTTGAAAGGAGGATATAAGATGAACATCAACAAAAGCAAAACGAGGATAATGGAATGTAGTTGAATTAAGTCAGGTGATGCTGAGGGAATTAGATTAGGAAATGAGACACTTAAAGTAGTAAAGGAGTTTTGCTATTTGGGGAGCAAAATAACTGATGATGGCCGAAGTAGAGAGGATATAAAATGTAGACTGGCAATGGGAAGGTAAGCGTTTCTGAAGATGAGAAATTTGTTAACCTCGAGTATTGATTTAAGTGTTAGGAATTCGTTCCTGAAAGTATTTGTACGGAGTGTAGTCATGTATGGAAGTGAAACATGGGCGATAAACAGATTAGACAAGAAGAGAATAGAAGCTTTCGAAATTTGGTGCTACAGAAGGATGCTGATGATTAGATGGGTAGATCAGGTAACTAATGAGGAGGTATTGAATAGAATTGAGGAGGAGTTTGTGGCACAACTTGACAAGAAGAAGGGATCGGTTGGTAGACATGTTCTGAGGGATCAAGGATGACCAATTTAGTATTGGAGCGCAGCGTGGAGGGTAAAAATCGTAGAGGGAGACCAAGAGATGAATACACCAAGCAGATTCAGAAGGATGTAGGTTGCAGTAGGTACTGGATGATGCACAGGATAGAGTAGCATGGAGAGCTGCACCAAACCAGTCTCAGGACTGAAGACCACAACAACAACGATTTTAATCGCAATTTGATGCTGGCGTTCGAAACTGAATTCTCTATCAGTTTAACAGCCGCTTTGCGATATCTTCAGAAGAGTATTTTCGGTGTAAGCTTCTGTCTCGATTTTGTAGATGAAGACGATCATGTTTGTTTCAACACATTTTGTTCGAACCTAACATTTCTCGATTATCCTGTTCATGCCGATAGAAAATACATTTAAAATTACGCATACAAAATTGTTTTGTCGCAGTCCAACTGGTGGTTTTCGGGAACACCCGTCGATGACCAATGTTCCTGCTGCGAGAGTTGTTATTCCACGTTACCTGAAGCGTCCGATGTGGGCACAAAAATTATTTCTGCACGACAGAAGTGCAAGGAATAAAATTCTATCGTATTTAGCATAAGTTTTTATTATACTTAAAAAGACTTCACTACAATCAGTTGTGGTTCATGCGTTCAAATAGGGTTAGCCTTAGGGCACGACACAGGTCATCGTAAGAAGTGGCTTTCAGACCTTCGTCTTAGCAATCAAATTTAGACATTTCCATGCTTTCTGTAAATCGATCAAGGCCAGAAATTGGAATTGTTTTGAAAGAGGGCGTAAGCTTGTTTCCGTAGCCTTGTCCAACCCGAGATTGCTCTGTTATAACCTCTTCGTCGACGGTATGTTAAAACTTTGGCTTCTTTTTCATCATTGAAGTACTAACATTGTTTGAACAAGAGATATCTCTGTACTGTTGACGCTATTTATTGAAACTGTTAAGGAACAATTTTATTTGAACAAAATTGCATGTAGACGGTTTTTGATGTTAATACTGATTGTTGACGTTTTCGGTTCTACATCAGTACTTCGCAAGCCACGTGACGGCGTGTTGCGGAGGGTACTTCTGGTACCAGTCGCTGATCCCCTCTGCTGTTGCATTCGCAAATTGCGAAGGGAAGAACGATTGTTGGTAATCCTCTTTACTAGTTGTGATTTCTCGAATTTTCTTGTTTCCATTTCGCGAGACGTGTGTGGTATGAAGTAATATGCTACGAGATTCTTCCCGGAAAGTGCTCTCTAAAGTTTGGTAGTAAACTTCACGACGCACCACGCCTCTCTCGTAGCGTCTGCCAGTGGAGTTGTTGAGCATATCGCTGACGCTATCGTGCCGACTAAACGATCGCATGGCTCGTTGTTGGATCTTCTCTCTCCTCTATGATTGAGCCCCGTGGTGTCAGGCGTCTTGTCACGATTCGTTGTCTGGACAATCTCTTTTCGATAAATATCATCGGCTAGCAACAGAAATATTGTAGGATCCATATACATAAATTCGCAGTTAGTCCAGGTGGACGGGGAACATTGTATAAGCAGAACATTACTCATCTCACTGTGGATCTATGCGAAACAGATAGAAAATCAACAGTTCTGGCAATAAAATTCTAGCACGCGTCTGAGAAGACTGGGGAAAAGTCTAGCGGTGGGCTTCCGGCTGAAGTAACAATTTACGGTATCTCTGAACACAGATAGTCAACCGATTTGCTGCGAACCGACCTTGTTCACGTGCAGTCTTGTTCTTTAATAATATCTAATCAAAACATAGATGAAAATAATAAAAATTACTGTAACTACGTATCTGGTGCCCAGAGACTGGACAGCAACGGGAAGCCTTCGATGTACTCTAACGAGCTACTAATGTTTTGAAATTTCATTCATTCTAAACTTAATTTTTTTTTCGAAATGGCAGCTCTGTTGGTGAAACAATGAGAGAACGATGCCGTGGTTAATAGCAAATTGTTTTGTAGCTTATATGCGCGGTCTATTTGGAGCCATATACGAGGCGATCATCAGGACCCGGAAAAACGATTATTCAAAGTAGTGGCATCCCTGAGCTGATTGAACGACTCTCATGAATATGGAGTGCGAGGAGGTAAACTATTCCCTATGGCTCATCTTCGAAATCTGCCGAGAGCCAAGAAGAACTACGCTTCACGTGCCTCTGCATTTCAGACGCTGCACCACCTAACCTAACCTAACCTAACCGCAGTGCACGTGACGTATCGGTCATAGCTTGTGTTACAGCAGAAGTGGAGAGGATTGATTGCAGCACATTTCTTTTCGCACGTTCAGAACTGTACATTAAGTTCGATAAATCAAGCCCAACATTAGACGTATCAGACTTCTTTGCAGTGTTATGAGGGAGACGGATGATCGCTTTGGACAGGGCGCTGCTATCTTGAGATGCCTACACGCGCATGTTGCATTCCATCAAGTGGTCAGGGGATACATTCTATTTGTAATCGCGATGTTTCCTAGTAGGTCATGACGATTGTATGGTGATATAGTATCATCTCTGGATGAAAGAAATAACCATATGTGCATATCCAAAACCGATTCTTATTTTGATAATTTATCAAACAACATCGTTTAATTAAACTTATTTCGTCCGTAATACTCCCTCCACAGGGCCTGGTAGGCATTCAGGTTCACCCCGACCGCCGTGCCTTACCCTGGCAATGGCGCCATTGGTTGCAGTAAGGAGAGGCTTAACAAGTTGTGTGACATGAGCCAGCATTACTTGATCAAGTAGCTCCTCGCCTGGCTTCACGAGGCTGAGGGTACCCTGTTTCCAGTCCTCCCACCAAGGAAAAAAATAACTGACAGTACCGAGGATCGAACCCAGCTCCTCTGCATGGCAGTCAGCCCCACTGACCACTCAGGTACAGACGCTGTTACTTCATCCAGGTTGGACAGTTTTGTAGAGATTTGTTTATGGTGCGAAGGACCCTTGAAAGCAATAATCAGTGTCAGTTATTTTCTTGTACGACACTTTTCAAGACATTTTAGAGCCATCTTTAACTGGTTCAATGGCTTACATCAGCGTTTCTCAACCTTTCAGTAGTCGCGACCCAAGTTTCAGTCATAATATTGATCGTTCCCCTCCCCCTTTCCTCCTACGATAACTATAACGTATTTTGTAGCATTTTGCGTCAAAATGCTCAAAGTCACAAATGACCAAAAACAAGTAAATTTATTGCTGTTTCGCAACACTGATCCGCTATATAGGCAAAACCAAAATCGATGGTCCACTATTGCCCTTTGTCTCAAAGGTAGCGCGAGAAAATACTCCTGAAGGTCTCTCAACTGCCGAAGAAGTAGTAATTAGACTTCATGCCAAAACGAAATCTAAAGATAATTTAGTAATAAATCGCTCAATGAATTTTGGGCACGGTGGATTGAGTTTTCTGCATTGGAAATAAGGAAATTTTCTCATACTGTTGCTATTTTGAATACCCTACCGCTGGAAAAGTGGTTGTTCTGCGCTGGATAGAGTGTGTGTTTCTAATATTAAAGACTCCTTCGAAAACCTTTGCTCTGCTCACCAGCATTAAGGGAGACGTTAATAACTATAAAACTTGTTTTTAATTTGATAATCACTAAAGGCATTTTGCAGTACTGTTTCAGTGGAAGGGGTAGAGCACCTGCTCAATCTGGGTAGGCTTTTTATTTTCTGAATTCTCAATCATTTCTAGATACGATTGGCTCTGCTTCTACCAGACAACAAATGTAGTAACCCGTATGCAGTTGGAAACCCTGTGCCTTTAGTAAAGACTACATTGTTCGCTATTTGCTAGTTAACGGGAAATTATACCATTTTTGTGTCGTGGCGGCGGTTTCAAAGTTTTTTTTTTGCCGTCTCGAGGAACGTGAATTATATAGAACATTACCGAAATGGAATACCCGATCACTGCACTATCGCTTCCTTGTTGAGCCATTAGGCCTATAATCACCAGGCGCCGGCAAAAATTGCCTGTACATTTTGCTTTTATTAAAAAAATCATATCTTAAGTTTATGGGCATTTTTCTATATATCTTTCGTATTATAAGTTACTGTACTGCTCATCTATATGGTTAAAATAATAAAAACTGGAAATTAAAACAGTAACTTTTATGCTTAAGTGCATACTTCGCCCTGTGTTGGTACTACTGTTACCGCAATTCAAACTGTCGAAATTTCATATGGCAATCCTGCACGCAGTAACTGCAGTAATTCGTTCAGAAAACTCTTGTTTCCTGGAGTAGATTTATGACTACTTCTTTGTAGCCATCATATACTATGTCTTTATTTACATACGTAAACACTGCCACTGCACTTGATAGCTGGCATGGGAGTCACGAGAATATACGGCCACGTGGCACTACCGACAGGGAAGACCACCTCTTTCGATGTGTGTTTCTGGCGCGGGGTGCCGCATGTACAGCCGCAACTATAACAGCAGTTGGGCACCGCAATGACACACAGAACTGGTGTAAATCAGTTACTTCAAGGACAGGGGCGAGCCAGACCTGTGTCGCGCATTCCTCCGAACCCAGCCACCATTTGCGGCGCCAGTTGTGTGAAGTTAGAGCTCGTTGGAGGGCAGTGTGGAGGTCTGCTGTATTTTCTGATTAAAGCTGATATCAGTTACGGTCGTGTGCTGACAAAGAGGGGGCCAGTTTACGGTCTGCAACCAACGTGTCTGCCTATTCAGCACATTGGATATTGGGGTAATGGGCAGGCGTGCGATTTCGTACGACAGCAGGAGCACCCCCGTCGTTGTCTCACGAACCCTGACTGCAAATTTGCGCGTCAAACTGGTGATTCGACCTGCTGAGCTGCCGTCTATGAATAGTATTCTAGGGTTTTTTTTTGTTTTTTTGTTTGTGGTTTTAGGGCGCAAAACTTCTATGGTCATTAGCGCCCAGCCCGTGACATAGAAAACAGGAAAAAAACGAAATTTAAAATCAGCAGCAATGGGAACAAAATCATAAAATTTGAGTAACTAAAGGCAGAAGGAATGCTTAAAAATCCACTATAGAAAGGGGTTGGTTGTCCCCCAAAAAAAAGCTTCAAATGACTGACGTCATTTCACTGTCACTAATAAACTGTAGAACGCGGTCAGCTGAGCGCGTGTCATCTGCTAAAATCGACGATAGATCAGGCGATAGCTGTAGACGGGAGCGTAACGGATTAAAATAGGGGCATTCAATTAAAAGGTGTCTGACCGTCCACAGCTGAGAGCAGTGGGGACAGAGTGGGGGAGGATCACCGCTTAAAAGATGTCGATGACTAAAAAGACAGTGCCCTATCCGGAGTCGAGCTAAAATTACCTCCTCCCGACGACGCGTTCGGGAGGAAGAGGTCCAAGCGCAAGGAAGGGCTTTCACTTCCCGCAATTTATTGTGGGGAAGTGTTGACCAATGCACATGCCATAAATGAGCAGCTTGGCGGCATAAAACGCTCCGTAGATCGGTAAACGGAAGAGACTGAATAGCTGGCCGAGGAAGAGAGACTGCAGCCTTGGCCGCTATATCGGCCGCCTCATTTCCACAGATACCAGCGTGTCCCGGGAGCCAGAGGAACGCCACTGAGACGCCCCCCAGGTGGAGCAAGCGCAGACAGTCCTGAATCCGGTGGACCAGAGGGTGCACAGGGTAAAGAGCTTGGAGACTTAGGAGAGAGCTGAGAGAATCTGAGCAGATTACGTACTGTGTCCGCTGATGGCGGCGGATGTAGTGGACAGCCTGGAGAACAGCGTAAAGCTCCGCAGTATAAACCGAACACTGGTCGGGAAGCCGAAAGTTATTTGGGGTGTCGCCAACAATATAGGCACTCCCTACACCTAACGATGTTTTCGAGCCATCGGTGTAAATAAATGTGGCATCCGTCATTTGTGCACATAGAGCAGCAAATGCCCGACGGTAAACAAGTGTAGGGGTACCATCCTTGGGAAATTGACATAGGTCTCTGAGCAAGTTGATCCGGGGACGGAGCCAAGGCGGTGCTGTACCCCAAGTTGTCAAGAAGGTTTTAGGAAAGCGGAAGGAAAGAGAATGGAGCAGTTGACGGAAGCGGACTCCCGGGGGTAGTAGGGAGGAGGAGCGGCCTGCATACCCGACATCAAAGGAGGCGTCGAAAAAAAGGTCATGCGCTGGATTAGCAGGCATGGAAGACAGATGGCTAGCATAACGACTCAGAAGGACTGCCCGCCGATTGGACAGCGGAGGTTCAGCAGTCTCAGCATAAAGGCTTTCCACAGGGCTGGTGTAAAAAGCTCCAGATACTAAACGTAATCCACGGTGGTGGATAGAGTCGAGACGCCGAAGAATAGACGGCCGAGCAGAGGAGTAGACTATGCTTCCATAATCCAATTTCGAGCGCACTAAGGCGCGATAGAGGCGGAGAAGGACCACTCGGTCCGCTCCCCAAGAGGTACCATTCAGGACACGGAGGGCGTTAAGCGAACGCAGACAGCGAGCCGAAAGATAGGAAACGTGGGAGGACCAGCACAGTTTTCTGTCAAACATAAGACCCAAGAATTTAGCGACGTCGGAAAACGGAAGGTTGACAGGACCTAGATGTAAGGAGGGCGGAAGAAACTCCTTACGTCGCCAAAAATTTACACAAACGGTCTTACTGGGTGAGAAACGGAAGCCGGTTTCGATGCTCCACGAGTGGAGGCGATCGAGACATCCTTGAAGACGTCTTTCAAGAAGGCTGGTCCGTTGAGAGCTGTAGTAGATCGCAAAATCGTCCACAAAGAGGGAGCCCGAGACATCAGGAAGGAGACAATCCATAATTGGATTAATGGCGATGGCAAACAGTACAACACTCAGCACGGAGCCCTGGGGTACCCCGTTTTCTTGGGAGAAAGTACGGGAGAGAGTAGCGTTCACCCGCACCCTAAATGTGCGCTCTGCCATAAATTCGCGAAGAAAAAGGGGCAGCCGGCCTCGAAAGCCCCATGAGAACAGTGTGCGGAGAATGCCTGTCCTCCAACAGGTATCGTATGCTCTCTCCAGATCAAAAAATATTGCTACCGTTTGGCGTTTCCGGAGAAAATTGTTCATGATATAAGTGGAGAGAGCAACAAGATGGTCAACGGCAGAACGATGCTTTCGGAATCCGCATTGGGCTGGTGTTAAAAGACTGCGGGACTCCAGCCACCAAGCTAAACGGTAATTCACCATACGCTCCAAAACCTTACAGACACTACTCGTGAGAGAAATGGGGCGATAGCTAGAGGGGAGATGTTTGTCCTTTCCAGGTTTCGGAACGGGAACGACAATAGCTTCCCGCCATCGCCTGGGAAAGGTACTGTCGGTCCAAATTCGATTATAAAGGCGAAGGAGGTAACGCAGGCTATGGGTTGATAAATGCAGCAACATTTGGACATGGATACCATCCGGTCCTGGGGCGGAGGAGCGAGAAGAAGAGAGTGCATGTTGGAGTTCGCGCATGGAGAAAACAGTATTGTAGCTTTCGCGATTGTGAGAGGAGAAAGCAAGATGTCGCACTTCCGCTGCACGTTTCTTCGGGAGAAACGCTGGCGGGTAATTTGAAGAGCTCGAAATCTCAGCAAAGTGCTGACCCAATGAGTTAGAAATTGCGACGGGATCCACTAAGGTATCATGCGCGACAGTGAGCCCAGAGACCGGGGAGAAACTAGGCGCGCCTGAGAACCGTCGAAGCCGACTCCAAACTTCCGAGGAGGGAGTGAAGGTGTTAAATGAGCTAATAAAGTATTTCCAGCTTGCCTTCTTGCTATCGCGGATGACGCGACGGCATCGCGCACGGAGCTGCTTATATCGGATACAGTTGGCCAAAGTTGGATGGTGACGGAAAATGCGAAGAGCACGTCGCCGCTCACGTATTGCGTCACGGCATGCCTCGTTCCACCAAGGAACTGGAGGGCGCCGGGGCAATTCGGAGGTGCGTGGTATTGAACGTTCCGCAGCTGTGAGAATAACGTCGGTAAAATGTGTGACCTCATCGTCGACGCTGGGAAAGCGACGGTCATCGAATGTCGCTAGAGACGAAAAAAGTGTCCAATCGGCTTGGGCAAACTTCCAGCGACGCGAGCGCATATATGGCAGTTGAGGCTGCAGTCGAAGAACACATGGAAAGTGGTCACTCGAGTGTGTATCATCAAGGGCGAACCATTCGAAGCGCCGAGCTAGCGGAACAGTACCGACCGCAAGGTCCAAATGAGATAAATTTGCCGTGGAGGCAGACAAAAATGTGGGGACCCCAGTGTTGAGGCAGACTAGATCCGCTTGGTGGAAGACGTCTAGCAATAGTGAGCCACGTGGACAAGGATGTGGAGATCCCCAAAGCGGGTGGTGGGCATTGAAGTCCCCAACCAGCAAATAGGGGGGTGGAAGCTGATCAAGAAGATGAAGGAGATCAGCTCGTGCCATTGGTGTAGACGATGGAATGTATACCGTACAAAGAGAGAACGTGTATCCAGAAAGGGAAAGACGGACGGCGACAGCTTGGAAGGAAGTGTTTAAGGGGATTGGGTGATAATGGAGAGTATCATGGAGCAGAATCATGAGTCCTCCATGGGCTGGAGTGCCTTCAACAGAGGGGAGGTCATATCGGACGGACTGAAAATGAGGGAGAACAAAGCGGTCATGGGGACGCAGCTTTGTTTCCTGAAGACAGAAGATGACCGGCGAGTAGGATCGTAAAAGGATCGACAATTCCTCCCGATTAGCGCGAATGCCGCGGATATTCCAGTGGATAATGGACATAGGGTGAACAGAAAATGGAGGAACGTGACCAAGGGTGCTGTCAACTCAACGACTGCTCAGAGCTTGCGACCGACAGCATGGAATGGCATTCAGTCGAAGGCAGAAGATCCTGATCCATAGGTTGGTCAGGAGCAGCTCCTGCCACCAACGATCGGCCAGTTGACCGGCCACCAGCAGTGCGCCTCGGCGACACAGAAGATGGCCGAGGGCGATTTCCGCCAGGTGGTGCTGTAGATGGGACACGCCTTGGCGGAGAAGGAGAGGAACTGTGTTTCTTCGTAGCCTTCTTAGAAGTATGATGTTTAGATGAAGGAGGAACCGATGGTTGTGAAGTTGCGGTACGTGAAAACTCTTCACGAGAATGCTCTTTTTTCGAAGACTTGGCGTCTGACTTTTGGGCTCGAGATTTAACAGAACCCGATGAAGGGTGAGTCATAGAGTGGGCAGGCGAAAGGGGTGAGGTTGAACGGGCGATCTTTGCGCTGGCCGATCTGACGACCGTGGTACTAAAGGTGAAGTCGCAAGTCTGCGTGGCCGCCTCCTTTGTTGGTCGAGGAGAAGCAAGGACAGCGCTGTATTTACCTTTCTGAGGCACGGTGGGCTGTCGACTGGCGAGTAACTTTCGAGCAGCAAAGGTCGACACCTTTTCCTTCACTCTTATTTCCTAGATGAGCTTTTCATCCTTAAAAACGGGGCAATCTCGAGAGGAGGCAGTGTGGTCACCCATACAGTTGATGCAGCGAGGGGATGGAGGTGGACAAGCACCCTCATGGGCATCCTTGCCACAAGTAACACATTTGGCCGGATTGGAACAGGACTGGCTGGTATGATTGAACCGCTGACATCGATAGCAACGCGTAGGGTTTGGGACATAAGGGCGAACGGAAATTATCTCATAGCCTGCTTTGATTTTTGATGGGAGTTGAACTTTGTCAAATGTCAAGAAGACAGTGCGGGTTGGAATGATGTTCGAATCAACCCTTTTCATAACCCGATGAACAGCTGTGACGCCCTGGTCAGACAGGTAATGCTGAATTTCTTCGTCAGACAATCCATCGAGGGAGCGCGTATAAACGACTCCACGCGAGGAATTTAAGGTACGGTGAGGTTCCACCCGGACAGGGAAGGTGTGGAGCAGAGAAGTACGCAGCAATTTTTGAGCCTGGAGGGCACTGTGTGTTTCCAACAACAGGGTGCCGTTCCGTAATCTGGAACAAGACTTTACAGGACCCGCAATTGCGTCGACACCTTTCTGTATAATGAAAGGGTTGACCGTGGAAAAGTCGTGACCTTCGTCAGACCGAGAAACAACAAGGAACTGTGGCAACGATGGAAGAACAGTCTGTGGCTGAGACTCAGTGAACTTACGTTTGTGAGCTGACATAGTGGAAGGTGAGGAAACCATTGCGGAAGAATCCCCCATGATTACCGGCGTCTCCGATGGCGCGCTCCTCCCTTGTGGGGGCCCTCGCCGAGGGCACACCCGCCTTAGGTGATTGTTCACACCTCAGGTCACACCTCCCGACAAACGGACGGAGGGACCAATCGGCACTTTCGGAAGGTATCAGCTCGGGTAATCACCCCTCCCTGGGCCTGGCCGTTACCAGGGGGTACGTACGTGTCCTACCTGTCTACCCGGGGCGGGGAATTACGCGTTACCCCGTCACCGGCTACGCATGGAAGTGCGTGGGTCGGCCTTCAGACACGCACAGGGAGGAAAGAAGAGAAAGGGAAAGGAAAGAAGAGGGGGTCTCAAACGCCGTAGCGGAGAAAAGGGCAAGGAGAAGAGGGAAGGAAAAGAGAAGGACAGAGGAAGGACGAGGACTGGCAAGTGTAAGAGCAAGGAATTTGGAACAGTTTCGAGCGTCCGTCTCCGGACGTAGGCACAAACCATACTCCCAGAGGGGGAGAAAGGAAGGAAAGAGACAGAGGTGAGGGGGGGGGGGGGCGAAGATGGGGGACGGGGAGGGATGCGGAAAGGGAAGGGAAGGTATGCAGCCCGGAAAAGGAAGGAGGGCCACATTAGCTCGGGGTCCCGTGCTCGCTACGCACGTGTCCACAAAAGAGTTGTGGACCCCCTGGGGGGATTCTAGGGGGTATTTTCCAACAGGCTGACACCCACCCCCATGCTGCTGTTGTAGCCCAACATGCTCTACGGAGTGTCGACAGGTTGACTTGGCCTGCTCAGTCACCAGATCTGTTTCCAGTCGACCACATATGGGGGACATCATGGGACAATTTCAGCCTCATCCACGAACATCATTGACACTCCCTCTATTGTCCGACCACATGCAAGAGGCATCCGGCACTTTTGCAACACAATGCATGCACGTTTGGATGCTTGCATTGAACGTTCTGGCGGTTACACCCTTTATTAATCTACCAGCATTTCACATTTGCAATGGGTTATCTCGAGCTGCCATTAACCTGTTATCTTGCATTGTTAATCACATCTATTTTTCCTATAGCGATTGTAACGGAATGTGAATAACAATGTCATGATATAGCCCCTATAGTCCTCTTGTGGGGCAAATGCAGAACAAAAAGCTGGAAGGGAGGATAAAATTGTGGAATTCGAAGGCCGAAAACTTGTCTGGGCCTTCTGAAACTATATAGTGCTAAAACCTAGTGCAACATCCAGCGATAGCCTTAGAACTTCTGTACTCTAGTTAACATGGACACACAGTAAACTGCCAGAGGATACGAAGCGCATTTGGTATTGTCCTAGGCTTGTAAGAGTTGGTTGTACCTACGAGTTTGATGGTTGTTTTCGAAGGTTTTATACATTCACATTCTTATTAGTAATGTAAAATCACTTACTTTGCCTGTAGTAATGTTTTATTTATAGTATAGCAGTATCTACCTTCCGAAAATATTCACTGGATAAAAATCTTACGTTTAAAATTTGGTAAGTCTTGTATTCTTCGTGAGGGATTTATTTCTTTGGGGACAACACGTTCTCGAACTGTATTAATCACTTTTATAAAAAATGGCACTTTTGGAACCTTGCCCCGCTTCAATAAATTTCTGCGGCCTCTCATGGACGTCAGCAGTGCTGCAGTCGTCGCACGTAACATGAATCTAGTAAAACTAAACTTCAGCATTCACTTTTATGACGTCAGATGGGTATTTTTAATACAGAGGACAATATGCTTCGCGAGGATTCGAAATTGGTGTGACAGCCGGGAATAGCGGAAAATTTTTTTACAGAAGAAGCGAAGTTTCTAGAACAGAAAAAAGGACAAGAACAGGCGAAATTCTTATCATCCATGGTATCAGTTTGCGTTGTAGTGAGCTGAAAACAGCAGAGTGCAAATGTTACTTTTATCTGTAACAAACTGCCTGAAAAAAGCTGCATAAATATTAGTTCTTGAGAAGTTATCGAAGTGGAGCAAAGACTGTCAATTTTCTTCAAATGTACAGAAATGTCGATTGATCACTACAGAAATCGATACAATATGAGTGAGTCACAACTAAAATTACTGAACTGATACACATCCTGTCTAGTTTTCGGAATATGAAATGGAGCGATCGCGCAGACTACATGGTGGGCAAAAAGCAAGTGATCGTCTCATTATTGCGGCACTGGGACACAGCAGTCACTTTACAAAGGAGGATGTTTGCGAAACACCTGTACGTCACATGTAAGACTATTGCTAAAATGTGTGGAACCCATAGCGGATAGAATGAAGAGGCGATACTGAACGTGTACCCATAAGGGCATCAGAAATGGCCACATGAGCAGTAAGACAAAACGACGCACCAGTAAGGAATTATCCGAATAGAACGGAAATCTGTATGTGCACGTACAGACAAATCGTTACTGTGGTGTCACCGCCAGACACCACACTTGCTAGGTGGTAGCCTTTTAAATCGGCCGCGGTCCATTAGTACATGTCGGACCCGCGTGTCGCCACTGTCAGTGATAGCAGACCGAGCGCCACCACACGGCAGGTCTCGAGAGACTAGCACTCGCCCCAGTTGTACGGACGACTTTGCTAGCGACTACACGGACGGAGACACTCATTTGCCGAGAATATAGATAGCATAGCCTTCAGCTAAGTCAATGGCTACGACCTAGCAAGGCGCCATTAACAGTATATTGCATGTATCTAAAGAGTCTAACTTGTATCGCCAAGAGCGATGTACACCAATGATGGATTAAAGTTAAGTATTCCAGCAGCTACGTACTTTTCTTTATAGCATTCATTACGTATCCTGTTTCAGACCTCACGCCAGCCTGCGTGAGTTTAAGCGTGTGCCTTTCGGTTACCCGTCACTGTGGACTGGCTGTCTTGTCAGTCCACAACAGTTACTATTTCAGAAAAAAAATTGGACGGTTCATTCAAGAGAAAGCCTCACAAATTGGGCAGGTCAGTTACGTATTGGTCCGCTTCTGCCCTTATGCAAGCAATTATTTGGCTCGGCATTGATTGAGTTGTTGGACAGAACTTGGCATGATACCCATCAGGATGACATCCAACTGGCGCCTTAGGTCGTCAAAATCTAGAAATGGTTATAGATGTCTGACAATGCACCAAACGTCCTCTATTGGGGAGAGATCCGGCGACCTTAGTGACCAGGGTAGCACGTGGCAAGCACGAATGCAAGCAGCAGAAACTCTCGCCGCGTGCGGGAGGGGGGTGTGTGGGCCAGGGGGTTATCTTGCTGAAATGTAAGCCCAGGATGCCTTGCCGTGAAGGACAACAAAAGGGGGGCGAACTACCGCTGTGCTGTAAGCCAACCAAATAGGTCTTGCTATGAAATGGAATGGCAGTTCAGACCATTAATCTTGGCTCTTGGTCGTCGGTCCCTACAGTCATCCTGGAATCTCATGGAGTGGATTAGAATTATCTTCAGTGGTGAGTGCCGCTTCCAACTGAACCCCGATGATCGGCGACGACGTCTTTGGAGACGCGCCGGGCAGCGCCGGGATATCCACTTGATTGTCGGTCGGCATACGGCCAAACAGGAAGTGATGGCATTTCATTTCATAGCAGGACCCCTTTGGTTACCGTCCACGGCACTCTCACAGCACAGCGGTTCGTCGAAGACATTCTACGCCTCGTTTTGTTGACATCTTTGAAAGCCATCATGGGCTTATATTTCAGCAAGATAATGCCCACCTGCACATGGCTAGAGTGTCCACTGCCTGTCCTCGTGTTTGTTTACTTGCCGCGCATTGTCGCGCATCTTTTCGCAGCTGGGAACGTTTCGAGCAGGGCTCTCCAATCAATTAGGGATTTTAACGATCTAACGCGCCAGTTGGACATAATGTATGGCGATATCCCTCAGGACGTCGTCCAACAATTATCAACCAATGCCCAGCCAAATAATTGCTTGTTTAAAGGCCAGAGGTGGGCCAACGTTTAACTGTGAAGCTCTCGCTCTTGAATGAATCAGTCAATTTTTTTTGAAATTGTAATCATTTGTCTGTACATGTACATCACATCTACCAATTTCCGCCCCATTCGGATTATACTTCCGTGGTTACAGGGGACTGTACGGAAATGCTGAAGCATTTGAAGTGCCAGACGCTTGAAGGGAGATTTTAGTTATCCAGTGAATTATTACTTAAAAATCGACTAAGTACTAAGCGAGTAATATTTCAAATGTCATGATCATTCTAGAAATGTATTAGAGCCTGGTACGTGTCACCACCCTCTCCCTCCCCAACGACCGCAAAGGGAAAATTTTGTTAATTACAGCACACACAGACCCATTCAGATGGTCATTCTTGCCGCTCTCCTTAGAAATGAACGGGCAGATACGCAGTTATTTGCTGCAGTGGGGAGTAACGTCTACCATGCACTTCGCAGTTGTCTCCAGAATACGGATGTAGAGAAGCTGTTGCCAACATTTCCCCTTTTGACTATTACAGAATTTACGCTCGCAAAAGCAAAGTAGAAGTAACTTCACAGTCCAATGCTGACATCTGTTGGATTTGCCATTACACTAATCTCGTAAGTCCTGAGAAACGCTGGTCAAAGAAACGAAAAGCCGGGCTCTGCGGCGGAGGAGAAAAAATGGGACTCGTAAAAAAAAGCGCTGCTGTGAAGGAGGCAAGCAGGCCCGGCCCAGCCAGCCGGGGTATTTCACACAAGCCCCTCCCTCCCTCCCTCCCGCCCTCCCGAGGCACTGTTTTGCTGGTCGGGCCGCCCCGGGCGACAGACAAAAACAGGTTCCGAGGGCGGCCGCGACCTTGGCGGGCCAGCGCAGCCACCCTCAGGCCTCCCGTTGCCGCTGCGCGAAATGTCGCAGGCGGGGCGCGCGCGAGGGGCCTACTGCAGACTACCCCCGACGACGTACAGCAGCAGCCGACAAAAGCGATCGATGCATCTCACCAACTCTGAAGCCGGTATGACAACTTAGATGAAAAAAGGCACTAAAGGCTGCAGCAAAAATGACGGTTTGGCGGTTTTTATCTACAAGGCCATTTTAATACTTTGATCGATCAGTACTGGGGTTCGTATGCCGTTTAATCTACCCGGGCAGGCTGCTTTCTGCATCGAGGAGCTGCCACTGCCGCGTTGCTACCTGCCGTTGGTGTGCCGCTACCTCGGGTGTTTTCGCGCTTCTTCGTCTGTTATCACCTGTGTAACTTTCAGCGCATCGGGACACTTGCAACGTGGTATAATCTGACACGTTTCGGAATGTTTTTCTCAAATGAAGTGCTTTTTGCGACGACGTTGCCAGCAACTGGACACTTTTGGCAGCAGCTATGTTTATTACGAGAATAAGAAAATTATTTTTTATTTTGATAGCCTTATGAAACATTTAATGGCGGTACTAACGCATACGTGATTCCTGTTGGGAAAAACAGTTTCAAGAATTTTTTTCTTTGCATTATACATTTCAAAGATTCGTGGCCTGTGCCCAGAAGGCACAACACTGCGAACGAGGAACACAGTTCTAAATTGTTCGTTGGTTCGCGCTTGTGCTGAAACGACCGTTGTATCACCGAAACGACCGTTGTATCACCAAATCGACCGTGTGAACTCGCGAACTGTTCACCATATTCGTTCAAATGGCTCTGAGCGCTATGGGACTTCACCATCTGAGGTCATCAGTCCCCTAGGAACTTAGAACTACTTAAACCTAACTAACCTAAGGACATCACACACATCCATGCCCGAGGCAGGATCTGAACCAGCGACGTTGCGGTCGAGCGGTTCCAGACTGAAGCGCCTAGAACCGCTCGGTTACTCCAGCCGGCTCACCAAATTCGCCTCATCGTGTAACACACTACGTGTGAATGTGAAAGGATGAAATGCAAAATTTGTGGTAAGATCCTATGGTCCGCCCCGGTAGCTGAGTGGTCAGCGTGACAGACCGTCAATCCTAAGGGCCCGGGTTCGATTCCCGGCTGGGTCGGAAATTTTCTCCGCTCAGGGACTGGGTGTTGTGTTGTCCTAATCATCATTTCATCCCCATCGACGCGCAGGTCGCCGAAGTGGCGTCAAATCGAAAGACCTGCACCAGGTGAACGGTCTACCCGACGGGAGGCCGTAGCCACACGACATTTCCATTTCCATGGGACCAAACTGCTGGTATCATCAGTCCCTAAGCTTACACATTACTTAACGCCCACGCACACGAATTCTTAATCCTGGTGTTGCTAATTTACTCCTGTCTGCACTACAATTAACAGACAAAGTTCTTGTAGAACGGCAGTCAGCACTACTTCGGCGTGACTTTCGCTCCTTGGCGTTTCTGTACTAAAGTTATCGCTGTCTTCTTCGCACAGCACTAACACCAGCGATGTTTGTTCCATTCTGCGTAAACTAGGTAGTGCGAACCTTGCAGCTGATACACAACCCTCAACACATTCTGTAGAGGCCGCGGTCCGGGCGCCGTTCATACCGCAGGTAGCGCAGCGGCGAAAGGCAGCCCAGCCCGACTTAAGCACGGAGAGCGCGCACGTCGAGGCAGTGGGCCAGCCCGAGTACACAGTCCGGTGAAGCTGGCGCCCAACTTTCAAGGAACATTATTTTCAGATTTCTTCATAGGTATGCCATAGTTCTAACGTACTATGTACAAAATTTAAATAGCGCTGCAGAATTTCGCGAAGAAAACCATAGTGAGCGGGAAAACTGACGCTGTAAAAAGAAATAATTGCCGGTGTGCGAAAATAAAATTGTGATAACAATTATGAATACCTCCCCAAGAGTTCTGCAGAAAACCTTCGTGGCATTTTTGTGCAGGAAGTAGTTTATGAGATAACTGCAACAATGATGAACCGATTTTCGCTACAGAAAGTATACGAAATCGCACTGGAGTTCTGATGACAGTTCCATCACAGTTCTGGTTAACACCCTGAGAGTTTCATCGTAAAACGAAATATAATTTCTTGTGAAGGTAATCGTTTACAGTTGCAATAACGCGGAACCCACTTGACTAACACAAAGATTTTCGATCTGAAGCTGAGCTTCACTGCCGTAGTTGTGATCGGTTGATGTAGGTACTAGCCCATACACATCGTGTAGATTGTCGCTATGTATCCGACTGCTGACAATCTAACTGTAGTTGCCATTTTTTCGTCTACTTATGTTCTATTACAAGAACTATAATTTGATATTCTTTGCTACAAGTAAGTACTGGCATTAAAAATAGCTCTGTCTGTAACGTGAATTCACGACCTCCTGATACTTTCAGCGTTCGATACATACTGGGGATTTCCCAACGTTTAGCGACACATACGCCTTTTTTTTTGTCACAGGAGTTCAGGGGTGTGTGTGTGTGTGTGTGTGTGTGTGTGTGTGTGTGTGTGTGAGAGAGAGAGAGAGAGAGAGAGAGAGAGAGAGAGAGAGAGAGAGAGAGACACTTGAGTAACATTTTTAAAGGACTTTATGCAATTGAACAACGTGTCACAGCTCACAGGTCAGGAATGTTGCATACCATTAATTTGATTTTTTATCTTTACGTTGTTTTGTCTTCAGTAAATGTCATGGGTTGGAAGTCATATTTCTTCTGAATGTCCTCTCACAGAGAGAGATGCCTATGGAACTGTGTACAAAAGTTCGTAGGTTTAGGAAATGTTCATTGCCTAATCAATGCCAGAAATTAATCATGGGAAAATTTTTCGTGGAATTCATAGTTTGGAGTTCATTATTTCTTTTTATAGCACATCAATCAATAACAGATTTTTGCATTGTCTCTTTAAGTAGTCTCTCATAGAACAGACTACATGATCTTGACTGACGCTACAAAACAAAGACTAACGAAGAAGAAATTGAGTTTGTACTTGAGTCCCACCTGTGGAAAGAATTCGTGACTTAGGAAAAGGAAGAAGCCATGAAAAATGTTATATATGCTAAAGTAAATTACGAAGAGTTGGCGATGATAACATAAGCGTCACATGAACTGTTAGTACCGAGCGGGGAGCGCACTGGACTTTCACTCGGGAGGACGACGGCTCAAACCCACGTCCAGCCGTCCTGGTGTAGGTTTTCCGTGGTTTCCCTCCATCATTTGATGCAAATGCCGGGCTGGCTCCTCCGAAAGGGCACGGCCGCTTTCCTTCTCCATCCTTCCTTAATTCGAAGTTGTGCTCCGTCTCTACAGATCTCGTTGACCACGGAACGTTAAGCACCAATATCCTCTCTCCTCCTTTAGCGTTAATCAAAATAAACTTTTTTCTGATGGGAAAGATAAACTTGGTCTCCAAATACTTGCAAGCCATGTTGGTAATAATGGTACTGAAATGAAAGCTAAGAAACTGCTATATCAAGGCAACCAATAGCGAGACGAAACTAAGAACTGTCAGGTAGCGTCAAACCAACTGGAAGACCTTGTCAACTACTGTACATTCTGTTCTCTAGCTTCGGCTGGATCAACGGACGTACGCGATGTTGCCCAGTAAAGCAAGAGGATCAGAAATACCTGAAAATTAAAACTGTGCTTCCAAAAATTTAAAAGCAGTTTACAGCAAAGTCATCAATGTGTGTACTGACGGAGAGCCGTCCTTGATATATAGAATCAATGGCACTACAACTTTGGTCGAAAACTTTTTAAATCATCTTGTACTAAAATATTACTCTATTATACACCAAGAGTTAGTGTGTGGGAAAAACCTTAAAAATGCAGAATGTTATGCCATCTGTTCTGAAATGTCTGAATAAACCTTCGAGCTACGGCATTAATTACACGAGAATTCTGAGGTTACCCCGAATTGTTGACTTTGGAGTTTGGTGTACGTGTCCTACATAGTGAGACGCATTATTGCTGTTGGAACACGTCCAAGCAAATTCGAAGAAATGAACCCTGCGACATGACAACAAACAATTGTATTTGGCATTTTTGGTTGAAGTTAGGTGCCATCTCAAAGCCGAATTTAAAACTGCACGGCAAGAGCATCAGTTCATTTGAAACTATATTAAAACTAATCATCTCTCAGTTATAAAATGATTTCCATACCTGAACGAATAGTGTGAATGTACTGCGGATAACAGCAATTTGGCCAAATTTACTGAAAAATGTAAATATTGCAAGGGTGATTTGGAAGACTTTTTCATAAGTTTTAAACCCACTTTTATTTAGTGAACAAAATACACGGCACATTACTAATGACGCAGAAATAGATCTGATTAGTTTAAAAATTCATTTGTTAAAAATGAAATCTAACAATCATTTTACATATCGAAATGATTTTGCCAAAATTTCAGGCATTCATTGTGCAGTGAACATTTCCTAGAGTTAAAAAACTATTATAGTAGTTATATATTGGACTATATCTATCTGAGACGACATGACACATGACGACCGTGAATTTTTCCAGTGGCTCCTACCAGTAACAAGACCACAAGGACGAAGTGTACGTAGGAGAGTGCTGGCTCACAGCCTGAAAATGAGAGTACTGCAAGAAGGAAAGGAGGATATCTTTACGAAAGAGTAGGAACAAGCCCTGTTGTCTTCAAAAGGTCCGGAGGACGATAACGACGACGACGACGACGACGACCACCAAAGGACTTGCAAACATCGTCTACGTACCTTCAGTTAGTTGCTATGGACTCCTCCAATCTACTGCCGAACCTGTCAAAAACAGGCCCCCAAAACCTTATTGGTTATGACAGATTTCCCTGCGAATGGTCCCGTTTACGTTCGTCCAGTGTAAATGGTATGTTTACGTACACACTCGTCTACACAAAGGGTGCCCTTCAAAAATATTGTGGGAGTAGTTGTTCCGCCTTTCTGTTACCGCAATCAGTTGCGATTGAGAGCTCGGGTACCGTGAAATTTTCAAGCATTGGTAAATGACACGCTGCAGTCACTGATAAGGGAACCTCCCCATCGCACCCCCCTCAGATTTAGTTATAAGTTGGCACAGTGGATAGGCCTTGAAAAACTGAACACAGATCAATCGAGAAAACAGGAAGAAGTTGTGTGGAACTATGAAAAAATAAGCAAAATATACAAACTGCGTAGTCCATGCGAACATAGGCAACATCAAGGATAGTGTGATCTGAAGAGCGCCGTGGTCCCGTGGTTAGCGTGAGCAGCTGCGGAACGGGAGGTCCTTGGTTCAAGTCTTCCCTCGAGTGAAAAGTTTTTCTTTATTTTCTGTCCGTTCGTTCATTGACGTCTGTTCACTGTAGTAAGTTTAGTGTCTGTGTTTTGCGACCGCACCGCAAAACCGTGCGTTTAGTAGACGAAAGGACGTGCCTCTCCAATGGGAACCGAAAACATTTGATCGCAAGGTCATAGGTGAACCGATTCCTCCACAGGGAAACACGTCTGATATATTCTATACGACACTGGTGAAGGCATGTGCGTCACATGACAGGAATATGTTCTTGTACACTTGGCGAATGGGTAAAAAGGTTCTTCTACCTTGCCCGATTTAGGTTTTCTTGTGGATGTGATAATCACTCCCAAAAAAGTGATGAAAACATAAGAGTGTCACATGAACTGCAACAAATGAATGCAACAGTTTCACAGTAGCACAGTTTTCCCTGTGCTCTGTCAAAACATATGTTTTTAACGTTTTCAAGTTTTTCCGTGTGTAGACCGTCAAATCCTGCATATGTCCAAGCAAATCTGAGCATGGCCTGGAATTTTGGAGAGCGAAGTTAATTGTGTGTGAGTGCCTGAACATTGATAATTGTCTGAAAATAAAAAAAATTGAACTTTTCGCTCGAGGGAAGACTTGAACCAAGGACCTCTCGTTTGGCAGCTGCTCACGCTAACCACGGGACCACGGCGCTCCTGAGATCACACGGTCTTTGATGTTGCCTATCTTCCACATGTACTACTCAGTTTGTATATTTTGCTTATTTTTTCATAGTCCCACGCAACTTCTTCCTGTTTTCTCGATTGATCTGTGTTCAGTTTTTCAAGGCCTATCCGCTGTGCCAACTTCTAACTAAATGTGAGGGGGGTGCGATGGGGAGGTTCCCTTGTGAGTACCATTTCCCTACAAACTACACGCCTCCTAACTCCGCATTAGCAGTTAGTCATCGTGAAATGGGACGTTCATTCATGTCTATGGTTTCTACCTGATCAAGAGCGGAAATTTAAGTACATACCTGAAAATGAGAACCAAGTCTTCAATCACCATTTATTCGGATAGTGTAATTTGTTTTTCGTAATCTTGAACCTTTAGTTTCTGAACCAGACATTCTGTAAGAATTATCGAAATTAACGCAGAGTTGTGACGCAAGGACCACCGCTCTTAACAAATGTTTCCAAGATGCAAGCACGATGCTTAGACAATTACAGCCTTTTGTTACTGAAACGGCGTCACACAGGGAACAATGCGCCGCTATTTTACAGCAAATACGCAGGTTTTAACTAAAAACCGTCAGTTCTTTTGTAGACCTCCAGACATATATCCCTGCTGAAGAATACCAACATCCGTAACAAAAAACAACAGGTGTCAGTGTGTACATCGTCAATACCTCTGACATCTGCATTTATATTAACACAGTAGTTAGTATTGCACGTAACGAAAACGAGGATTAGTTTCTAAGTTTTTTCAGAAAAAAACCAGTAACTCTTTCGTTAAGTGCAGAATATGTCATAACAACCTCCATTGGGTTCAGCGCATTTTTGCGTAGCCTAATACCAGCGTTTTCTGTACCGCGACAAAGAAATTTTCTTCCAGTTGTGTACAACACATATTCACAGCACAGACAACCTAAGCCAAACCACGTACTGGGGTTCGTAAACAGATCCAGCGGTACGTTAGGTGGATTGGGAACTATTTAGAAGTCAGGTCGTGCCATTTTTCGTATCAAAATTGCCAACTTTCCACGCAGACGCATTGTCTTAGTGCATCACGCCTCTGCAAGCCAGTTTTCGGTTTCAAGCCCCCACGAAAATGGCACAATAACTGTTTAATAAGAGACCAGCCACTGGTTTACCCTTTCCAAAACAGTCTTACCTTGGCGAAACCTTATTAGTGTCAAACTTTTGCTACTGACAAAGGGAATTTTGATTTTTCAGTATAGCTACACCTCTGAGAAATACTTCATCGTTTTATTTTTGACTGAGATAGGTCATGGTAAATTCATGATTCTGAAACCACAAAGTGTTTGAAGAAATCTTTCGTAGTTTTGAACTGACCTTCGGAAATTACTAGTCGTCGTCCTTTCTTCATGAAGTTTGTGTTCTTTAGTTTCCGTGGCCGACCTGTCTTCTTCCTTTCGGATTTTAGTTTAAGATTTTCTTGGATACCGTTCATCTTTCTTTCTATTTATTTCCAGAATTTTTGCTATTCAGTTATTTCCTCATTAACAGCATGTACATTAAACTTTCCGCACATCTTCATTCTTTTCTTATTAAATCTCTTCTTTAGTCTCCCCGAGAACCTCATCTCTGCTACTTGTTTTTTGCTGTCATCTTTTAGGTAACCTACGGTCGCTTCCATGTAACAGTAATGGTATCTCACTAGTTTTATGAAATACCATCCGCTCACCCCAACTACCCCCACCACCCCTACCCATGTAGGAGACCAAATATTCAGGATGCGACCCTTGTTCAGTTGATTTGTTGTTAGTTACAATTTTCGACCTAATTAGGTATTTATGAACTTTTTAAGTGGTATTCTATAAATAAATGGTTTAGTCAGTGTGTCGCTATGTGCACTTCATTTTCTTTTATCATTACTTTATCATCTGCCATAATTAAACCATGAAGATTAGTATGTTTAATTCATGGACAATTGTGTGATTTCGAATTTTTAAAGATATTGTCGATATAAATGTGTGTTTGGAAGGGAACATCCCTGCCTCACTCCATGACATTTTCTCTTTTATTATTTTCTTTCTTCTTTTTTCTCTTTACATATTTGTGTTTAAGACAGAGGTTCAATGCCATAAGCATACACACTACATTTGTCACCTCTAAACATACAAATTATACGTTATTTTTCAGAAGTTTTAAACAGACACTGAGAAAATCTGAGCTTTTCACTTTGAAATTATCTATAAACTACATTTGATGCAGATTCTTATGTGTTTTATCAACATCACCGTAACGCAGGCGTTCCATTGGCATTAGTGCAACCGAAGTTGTTTGCGTTCCAAATAAACCATTATTTGTCTAGCTTCGTCTCGTAGCTCCCGCACGTGTCTTTTTTTACACTGAGCGGTTACTTTGTCAGCTCACACCACATCTTCATTTTCTGCGTACGAATAAACGCAGAAAATTTCTCCATCCAAAAACTTAGTAGCCGGCGTCGTCGTCATTTCTCAGCCAGTCATGTACGTCATAAACGCGTTTCCATATCCACCGCGTGAGTTGAGTAGCGCCTAAAACAGCTCGGCCATCCCGGCCGGCAGCCCTAATTAATTCGGTTCTCTCCGATACAGACATTTGAACTGCTGAGGAGTTACTCAAGCGTCAACTTTACATTACAAATTACTCAGGATGTAATTAACATTTTACAGTGTAATAAACGGCATTGATTAAGTTTTTTCTGTTTTCAGTTGTGCTAAAAATAACACGTTTCCATTTTAAAAACCTAAGTACGTGTTGAAAATCTTACTTCCGTACACTTCTCAATGGTTTATACTAACTAATTACGCCAGCCCCTCTCACTTTCGGTCTGCGGAATTTGTTATTCAGTGTTTGTTGCGGTTTGAGAGGTGTTTCCAGTGGTAATGTTAGGTGACGTTCCTCCCCCCCCCCCCCCCCCCCTCTCCATACACACACCACAGGTTGACAATGTTGGTTGGGGGGGGGGGGGGAGGGTAGAGAAGGGGACCGGACAGCGAGGTCATCGGATTAAGGAAGGAAGTCGGCCGTGCCCTTTTCAAAAGAACCATCCCGGCATTTGCCTGAAGCGATTTAGGGAAACCACGGAAAAACCTAAATCAGGATGGCCAGACGCGAGTTGGAATCGTCGTCCTCCCGAAAGCGAGTTCATTGTGCTAACCACTGCGCCACCTCGCTCGGTTTCACTTTGTTAATCGAAGGTTATTGCTGTTGGCAGAGGTATGGGATCACAGCCATTAGATGCTTCAATCGTGGCAAAGCCAACTACCGCCGATGATAATAGCAATTTCTGGGAATGAGTTATTCAGAATCCATGAGGTGATAGATGCTATTTCCTCTCAGACTTATTGTCTGATGGTTTCTGTATCGGGGTTTTCTACCAACGTTCGTTTGACGGTTTCTCAGCTTTTGATAGCACGAGTGGCTGGCATGCTCAATGGTTTCTCTCCACAGCTAATGGCGGACTGGAGTCGAGGTCGCAGCTGGAGATTTGTGTAGATGTACCTCCGAATGAGTGCTCTGTCAGTGACAGGATCACTGAACACAAAGGGTACCGGAAGTTGGAAATTGTCAGTCGTGGAGCATGCGCTGAAAGAGAGAGGCCACACAATAAAATCCATTCTAGAATGAAATTTTCACTCTACAGCGCGGTGTGCGCTAATATGAAACTTCCTGGCAGATTGAAACTGTGTGCCGGACCGAGACTCGAACTCGAGACCTTTGCCTTCGCGGGCAAGTGCTCTACCAACTGAGTTACCCAAGTACGACTCACGCCCCGCCCTCACAGCTTTAATTCCGCCAGTACCTCGTCTTCTACTTTCCAGGAGAGCCTCTGTGAAGTTTGGAAGGTAGGAGACGAGGTACTGGCGGAATTAAAGCTGTGAGGACGGGGCGTGAGTCGTGCTTTGGTAGCTCAGTTGGTAGAGCACTTGCCGGCGAAAGGCAAAGGTCCCGAGTTCGAGTCTCGGTCCGGCACACAGATTTAATCTGCCAGGAAGTTTGAATAAAATCCATTGTTTCTCGCTGTGGAGGAGAGCTACTGCTCCGTCTTGTTGAGGGAAGTCAGAATTTCTTGATCATGGTAACAGCTTCAACTAGAAAGATGAAAGCCTCGAGGTAATCGGATCCTGGATTCTTGCGCTGCAGCAAAGAACTGTTTCAGGTAGCGAGGGGAGAACCATGAGTACAATGATCAGGTGAAAGCATTCAGACGCGAGCGCGCCATGTCGCGAGATCCACTAGTCTGCCACTAGCAGTGAAAGTGAAACTTTGATAATGCCAATCGTGCTGGCGAAACGCCTGGGAAACGGTTATACATCGGACGCAGAACCCGAGACAGATGCCTACAGCTTCAACATGTTTGTATGCGAGGGAAGTTCACGTAGCATGAAGTGGGGCACCTAACACGTCTTATCTGCAAACGATGCATAAACCTACTGTCCTAACGTGAGGATTAATTCGTTCAGCTTCAGTAACCCAAAGGCGAGCGTACTCTCAGCAAGACAATGCATGACCTGTCAGCTCCTGTGGTTTGGGGGATACTTCATGTACATTTTGCTGCGTCGCGTTGTCCTCGGGGTAAACTGCATCTAGGACCGTCATCGAGAGTCATCTATATACACATACAACCCAAGCCACCGTCCGGTGCATGGCGGTGGGTATGTTGTACCACTACCAGTCCATTCCCTTGTTCCATTTGCAAATAGAGCGAGGGAAAAGGCTATCTACGCCTCCGTACGAGCTCTAAATTCTATGTTCGTGGTCTTTATGAGAAATGTATGCTGGCGGCAGCAGGCTCGCTCTGCAGTAGATTTCAGAGTCCAGTTTTGTGAATTTTATCAATAGCATTCCTCGAAAAGACTGTCGCCTTCCCACCAGACATTCCCTTCGATTTCCCGAACCATCTCCGTAATGCTTGTGTGTTCATCGAACGTACCGGTGACATATCTATCAGCCTGCCGTTGAACTGCTTCGATGTCTTCCTTTAATCTGACCTCGCGTTGATCCCCAGCATTCGCAGTACGCGAGGACGGGTCGTACTAGTTTTTTTTTTCAATAAAACGAAGTCCGTGCGTTCATTGGGAGAATTTTGGAGAAGTGTGTCTTATCTATAAAGCAGACCGCATATAGGACGCTTGTGCGACCTATTCTCCAGTACTGCTCGAGTGTTTGGTATCCGTTCCAGGTCGGATGAAAGAAGATATCGAAACACGTGTCGTTGGTTGCTAGGTTTGTTACCGGTAGGTTCAAACAGCACGCGAATGTTACGGAGATGGTTCGGTATCTCAAATGGGAATCCCTGGACACAAGGCGAAATCCTTTTCGAGGAAGAATTACTGAGAAAATTTAGAGAACCGGCATTTGAAGGTGACTGCAGAAATATTGTGTTTCAAACAATATACATTTCGCGTAAGCACCATGACGATGAGGTACGAGAAATTAGGGCTCACAGGGAGGCATATAAATAGCCGCTTTCCCCTCACTCTGTTAGAGTGGAAGAGAGAAAGGAAATGACTGATAGTGGAACAGGGTATCCTCCGTCCCGCCACACACAGTACGGTGGGGCTAGGGATTATGTATTCAGGTCAGTTCGATCCACTCACCTTCCCTATTGCAATCCTTGCATGCTCGATTTAATCGACGTGACTGTCAGGCAGGACACTACTAATGCTGTATTCTAACATTCAAATGGCTCTAAGCACTATGGTACGTAACATCTGAAGCCATCAGTCCCCTAGTCTTAGAACTACTTAAACCTAACTAACGTAAGGACATCACAAAGATCCATGCCCGAGGCAGGATTAGAACCTGCGACCATAGCAGCAGCTAGATTCCGGACTGAAGCGCCTAGAACCGCTCGACCACAGCGGCCAGCTGTTCTAACATTACAGGATTTGTTTTCTCCCACCTATCTGCATTAGATTACGTTTTTCTACATTCAGAGCTAGCAGCCATTCATCACACCACCTATAAATTTTGTTTAGGGCGTATGTTATCCCATTCTTACTTAACGGCGGCACCCCGTAGACTGCTGTAGCCGTAGACTGACGCTAACGCAGCCCGCCGGAATATTTATGTATATAAAAAGTAACAGCGATCCTATCACGCTTCCCTGGAGCGCTACTGACAATTTCCTTTTATCTGCTGAACACATACCGTCTCTAATGACCTCGATGTCGGCGGGACAAACTTTCTCTTCTTTTCTTCCAGTCAAAATGTTCAGAAATTGGTAAGTAGGATTATGCATGCGTAGAGTCACGGAAGTGGGCCGGTAGTGGGAAGAGCACGTGTGAGAAATGTGCAAAAAACGAAGTTCTTTGTTTGAACAATGGTGAATAGAATTTCACGATGGGTGCCTTTTCTTCTACCTCTACGGGATGATTTAGAATTCCGATGCTACCTGCTGCCAAGGGAAAATAATGCACAAAATTTGTTGAGCTTCCTCGAAACAGAGAAGGCAATCTTTGCTCTTAATAGCTGTGTAGATGCTTGCGATAGATCTGTACTTCTAGGCTACCGATAGAATCGCATTGTTAGCCGTAGGAAAAAATTTGTAGCTATTACGCAAATTATTTCATTACTAAACTTGTTCCGGCGTAACCACAAGCGCTGGCACGAAGATGAACACAAGAGCAGACAAGGCTGTGAGACATCGACAGCCAATAGCCCTCTGACAAGGACCGCACCACGACAGGAGCGGAGAGAATAGAAGCGCCGCTCCTGCCAGACTCGACCGGACAGTATTAGCAGCACAGTACTAGGAGAGCACTACAATAGCAGTGACATGTGACCATGTCAGTTGCTTGCATGGACCTTGTGTACAGTAAAGGACTGATTGCATGTCGCCCATCGCTTGCGACACCGTTGTAAATTCAAAGTTAAGTATTGTCAATCTTCTTATTTGTAATAAGCACTATTGATGTGATTTGCTTGAATAATTCTATAGCATTCCGAGAACTTCGTTACTTATTGAATGATGTCTAAAAGGGGTTCACACCCGTTTGTTACGTATGAGGTCGATTTACAGAAAGGGTGCAATCTGGATAAGAAAAACGTCATCTTGTGCCACTCATCTTTACAAGCATACCTGCCATGTCCGTGCTTGTTACTGAAACGAGCCACCTGATGAAGACAAGCAATATTGGAAAATGCTACTCAGTTCTGCAAGACAAATTGTAATTCAGAACTTTTCTTAAATCATGTAAATTATATAGCAGCACTACCGTGTCCAGATTAATTTACAGCGTTGTAAAGGATTTACTTCGAACAAAGACCCAAATATACAACTGCCTAGTCCGCTGGTCTCAACAACTGCCAGTAACACTGTTGTTCCACGTTATCTTCGCTGGCACAGAACTGTGTTCTAAAGATAACAGAATAACACAATCCTCCGCTGCTACAAGCCTACGCGGCCCGCATGTAGTGATAACACTACCTCTAGGCGACAGAAATATATGGGACTAGTCGAATTAGAACTCAGCACACCAATAGAGCAGCTCATATCCGACACCTACACAGATGAGCCAAAACTGTAGTGACAACCAGTTACTTACGAGCGTGCTGCTCCGCTTTTGGAACCCAACGCTGCAGCGATACTGCATGCCACAGATTCGACAAATCCTTTCCGGAGGTATGTGCCCTCAGATGCCTAAGCACGTATTACGCAATTTCCAGAGATTACGAGATGGTGGTTTGTGGGTACGATAGCGAATTTGGCGGACAAAAAGTTATCCCCAGTTCACTATCATGCTCCACAACCCACTGTAGCACCGTTCTGGCCTTGTTACACGAACGCTTTGCCTGTGTGGAGATGCCATTGACGCCGGGGAAGGCATCAAACATGAAGGGATGCACTCGGTACGTAATAATGTTCACATTGTCCGCAGCTCTGATGGTAACTGACTACTACCATAGGTACCAAGCAAGCCCTTGTCAACGTCCCCCTGGTATAATACTGTCCTTAACAACCTGCGTCGGTACAGCGGTGCATGTTTCGAGCAGCCGTTCCAGTGTATGACGCCGTATTTGGACGCGACCATTTACTTGGTGTAACAAACTTTCTGCCCGACCCCTCGAAACATTTACATTGATCCTCGGTTGGTTTCTAGGACCCCATGCCCACTGCAATCGTAGCCGATTTTGAGTCAACATAGGAACGAACACGTAGGGGGTCTGCCTCCCTCAGAGCTCTATGTTCAAGAATGTGCGTTTAACGACATGCTTCAAAACACACTTGCTTGCACCTGACATTGTACTTTACCGCAAATCGCCGTCTGTTCCGCTTTACACAGCGGGCGACACTAACTTCCACGTCCTGTGACGGGACGTGAATGTCCAGCGCTTTGTCCGCTACTCATCGCGAGTTCAACGTTCTTCCGTCACTCTCCGAAGGTGACGACGACAGCAGCAGGTGAACAGCCGACCACCTTAGACGTTTCCGACATACTAGTTCCCAGACAATCTGCCCTTTGTCAAAGTCACTTATGCCAGTGAATACTCTCATTTCCGGCTATAAAAATGGTTCAAATGGCTCCGAGCACTATGGGAGATCTGAGGTCATCAGTCCCCTAAAACTTAGAACTACTTAAACCTAACTAACCTAAGGACATCACACACATCCATGCCCGAGGCAGGATTCGTACCTGCGACCGCAGCGGTCGCGCGGTTCCGGACTGAAGCACCTAGAACCTCTCGTCTACCGCAGCCGGCTTTTCGGCTAGAAAGATACCCCATTTGCCTCTGCTCCCCTAATACAGAAACGACTTTAAAACTTTTGAATGATGTAGAAATTTGAGATAACTTGCAAAATCGGTATATCGATCGTAGGCAATGAAAACCTCTTAACTCCATTTTGTTAGATTTTTTCAAGTGAAGCAACATCGGTTTGTTAAAAAATAAAATTATGCAGAAAGTTGCTGCGTGTGTGACCGTATGGTAGAAGTCTAGTTATTCAGAGATTACGAGAAACAACGCACTTTCAAATCTCTCTGGTTATGGAGTTAATGGTTACTGGAATTACGAGCTTTTCACAGACGTAGATACGAGGTTTTCGTTGCCTACTATCGTTGTGTGTCATTTTGTAGCAAACAACCTGAAGTTTGATTCACGTAGTGCATCAGTAACCCATTCTGCCACTAGTGAAGTGTGAAATTAACGTAACTACTGTCACCAGGGCGGAGCGTGCTCGTTCTGTGTTTTGGTATCACGGGACGAACTCTGCGGCAACTATTCGGCCTAAATTTCGCGCCGAACACGCTAAAGAACCTCCACAAACGGGCCTACAATTTACTCTTGGCACAAGAACTTTGCTGAGACAGGTTGTTCACTGCGAAATGATAAATCACTAGGTTGTCCGTGGGCTGCTGAGTATGTTGAACATGTTAGGGAGAGCTTTGCCCGCAGTCCACAAAAATCATCCGATGTGCGTCACGCGGGACTGGCATTCCACAAAAACCTTTTGGCGATTACTGTGTAGACGTTTACACCTGAAACAATACAAATCCACAATGGTACAGCACATTGGTGATGCAGATAGTGTTGCTCGAGGGGAATTCTATGCAGAAACATTGCATTGAGGACGACGAACATTCCTGAACACCATCTTCAGTGATGATTTAACATTTAAAATCAGTGGTAGGGTGAACACCCGCAAACTCATAATATGGGGTCGCGAAAATCCACCATGCAGCCCTGGAACACTGTGACAGCCCCGAAGTTAGTGTGTTTTGTGCCCTTAGAAAAAAGGAAGTGTACGACTCTTTCTTCCTCACGGAGAAAAGTGTCACTGCTTTGCGTATATGGATATGCTTGGAGAAACATTTTTGTCCCACAGATCGATGAAGATGACCGAGGTGGGATAGTTTACTACCGGCAAATACGGTGCCTCACTTACTTCCTGACAAGTTTCAGTTTTCTTCTATGTTTTTCTTTAAGGCGTGTGACGAGGGCCTCCCGTCGGGTAGACCGCTCGCCGGGTGCAAGTCTTTCGATTTGACGCCACTTCAGCTACTTGCGCGTCGATGGGGATGAAATAATGATGATTAGGACAACACGACACCCAGTCCCTGAGCGGAGAAAATCTACGACCCAGCCGGGAATCGAACCCGGGCCCTTAACATTGACAGTCTGTCGCGCTGACCACTCAGCTACCGGGGGGGGGGGGGGGGGGGGGGGCGGACTGTTCTATGGTACCTTCCTATTTCGGTGGGTTGGCTGTCTTCGAGCCAATCGCATGGCCACCTCGTCGCTTCTCAACACTGGATTTCTTTCTCTGGGTTGTCAATAAAGACTGTGTATATTCCTCCACTACCAAACAAATTTGATCGACCTGAAAAATTGAATCTACGGTGACATTGCAAAAGTCCGATTTGCTGCAGTAAGTTTGGGGAGTAATTGATTGCCGGTGGGATGTTTGACGCATGACAAATAGTAGTCGCATCGAACCAAAATGACACTTATGTGAAACTTGGGGTTGTTTGCTAAAAAATGACATCTGCCGATCCTGTAAGTGATTTCAAATTTCTGCATCATTCAAAAGTTGTAAAGCCTTTTGTCTCGCCCTGTATACCATGCCAATGTCGTCACGTGCCCGCAGAGCAACCAGGCGGCATTCAATCTCATGGTGGGCTGTTGTGATTATAGTTTTATCCCTCAAGGTCGTAACTGTGACACCCGACTGACTCATCATAATGAGAGAAATGCTGCTCAATGGAAGATTCGTCGTGACACTTCAAGGATAAACGAGCCGACGGATGAATCAGAAAATGGTCTGCCTCGGCTTGCTTCGCTGCCGTATAATGTTGACACTAATGACCAATCAGACCATCTTCAAACAAGGTATTTTAGGTGTTTGCATAATGTTGGTATTAATGCAATCGGAGAAAGACGAAGGTAATGAGAAGTAGTAGAAAGGAGAACAGCGAGAAACTTAACATCAGGATTGATGGTCACGAAGTCAATGAAGTTAAGAAATTCTGCTACCTAGGCAGTAAAACAACCAGTGACGGATGGAGCGAGGAGGACATCAAAAGCAGACTCGCTATGGCAAAAAAGGCATTTCTGGCCAAGAGAAGTCTACTAATATCAAATACCGGCCTTAATTTGAGGAAGAAATTTCTGAGGATGTACGTCTGGAGTACAGCATTCTACGGTAGTGAAACATGGACTGTGGGAAAACCGGAACAGAAGAGAATCGAAGCATTTGAGATGTGGTGCTATAGACGAATGTTGAAAATTAGGTGGACTGATAAGGTAAGGAATCAGAAGGTTCTACGCAGAATCAGAGAGGAAAGGAATATGTGGAAAACACTGATAAGGAGAAGGGTCAGGATGATAGGACATCTGCTAAGACATGAGGGAATGACTTCCATGGTACTAGAGGGAGCTGTAGAGGGCAAAAACTGTAAAGGAAGACAGAGATTGGAATACGTCAAGCAAATAATTGAGGACGTTGGTTGCAAGTGCTACTCTGAGATGAAAAGGTTAGCACAGGAAAGGAATTCGTGACGGGCCGCATCAAACCAGTCAGTAGACTGATGACAAAAAAAATGCACGTGAAGATTCGAAACCTTAGAACCAAAATTGGCGGACGCTATGTACAGGAGCAACCACCATTCCTGGTCCAGTAACGAATGTTGCACAGAATGATTGGTTGATAAGCCTTCGTGTTAGTACGACGTATACGTAGCTCAGAACAATAAATACGTTGACTCTTCGAGCAACCTACTGTCTCGAGAAACTGATAAAACTGCTTCGTGGTGCACAACGCCTCTTGCACCATCGGCCAGCCGGCCGGGGTGGCCGAGCGGTTCTAGACGCTACAGTCTGGAACCGCGCGACAGCTACGGTCGCAGGTTCGAATCCTGCCTCGGGCATGGATGTTTGTGATGTCCTTAGGTTAGGTTTAAGTAGTTCTAAGTCTAGGGGAGTGATGACCTCAGATGTTAAGTCCCATAGTGATCAGAGCCATTTGAACCATCTGCCACTGGAACTGGGCGAACATTTCCGTTAGGCCTCGGCGCTTACTGATAGTCCCAGTGACTAAATTCGCTGGCTGCCTTTCGATGCTCTGTTTCCTGCTTCACTCGTACCCTTCAAGGGCCGCAGAGTCAGGAGTACCACTGAAGTGACCGCCGAATGGGGGTTTGTAAGCTACTTTCTCCTTGGCTGATTTGCTCTTTTTGAAGATTTTTCTGATGACTAGCTGGTATCTGACTTTCGTGCGGCTGAATTTTGTTTGGTTGTCTTTAAACCATCCGTACGCATACTCTTAGGCATTTCATGGCCGTAACTGCATCCATTAATTCCTCGACAACAGTGTAATTAAACAACAGCGCGTCCTTCCGTTTATTTATGCGCAGTACGTTGTATTTGTTTATATTGAGGGTGAACTCAACTCCCGCACGAAAGGTCTATCTTCTTTAAGAATTAGTGCACTTCGCTACGTTTCAAACTTCCACATATGACAGCACAATCCGTTAAAAGTCTCAGACGTACCTTCCTGGGTCATTTGTATGTGTTATGGAAAGTTACGATCCTTCAACACTCCCTAGAGTAACAACATACTACAGCCGTAACCACCTGAAACCCAATCCAGGGACGAACAAACATTCATGTTTCACTTTTGTAACTATTACTGGAAGATAGAAATATCCAATGAAACTAAATCTTACTACATCTAAATGACAATACAAGGTACCTAAACATTCGAGGTGATCGGAGGACTGATGAGAGAAATTGTAAAATCTGTTCGAAAATGCTCTTGCTCAAGGTGATAGGAACCATGTAGATAAATTTACACGCGTTGCACTCGACTCGCTGAGCTCCATTTTGCAGTGGTATAGAGTACGTAGTTCTATCTGGGGGAGTATCAAAATGGATCTGGCGCCGAGCGAATCAATCTAACTAGCTGCCTGAGAGAGAACAGCGCAGAAAATATTTCGTTTACTAGGCGTCGTACAACCAATGCGGGAACTTCATTCATGGTGCAGTCATGGGCTCGTCCAAACACGACAGTTCCTTTCCGTCATTCCGTTACGTGACCATCTTACAGCTCCGATTCCAAAAAACCGACTGGCACATGCGCCCTAGTTCACTGTCACTTGGTGGAGGTCACATGATGGCTTGTACCAGTTCCACGGCGCTAAAAAGGAAGACCAGTGTGCTCTTATGATTTGCTTGGTGAGCTTGTGTACGGTTTACCACAATGATACTGATTAATTCGTGACCAAATTGCTCGAGGCTGCCCTCCACATGGATAAATAGTTGTAGCGAGTACCCCGGAGAAATTCTGCTCATTATAACGCTGTATCCCCATGTTCTTACATGAAATGTTGCTGAGTGTTCTCCGTTACTTCTCGCATGAAATGATACCATTCACTCGTCTTAAGTCGCGCTACGTTTAACAGCTGACAGTTTCCAGACCTGCTGCCCGCCGCGGAACGGAGGACAACCATCTGGTGCATGTTTGTGTTGTTTTGCTTCGTGGCGAGTCTGCACAAGTGGGTGCCGTGGACCGCCGCTGGCTTCGTTCCTGCGTCCAACAGCGCCGCTGCAGGGGGGAAGGAGAAGGGGGGGAAGGGGATGTGTGGGGTGGGGTATTGATTCAACCCCCGGTGGCTCCCGCGTCCCGACCCACCGTACGGCGCCGCCACCCCCCGTTGCCAAGCGCGAGGCTACAGCCGAGGGTGTTTTACGGCGCCCCGAGCAGGTAAATTCTTTGGAGCCTCCGCGACTCTTAACACGACGTACTGCGAGTTGGAGATGTTTCGGCAAGGTCGCGGTGCTCTGAGCGTGTTGGTATCAGAAACTGCTAAAGGAGAGCAGACATCGTTGTTTTGCACAGATCTTTGTTCCTCGTCTCGGCTGTATTTTTGAATACTGCAAAACAATTCTTTATGCTGGACGGTGAATATTCAGTGGAACACACAACGAGATCTAGTAACTCGTTATTGCGCTGTCAGTTTCGATTTACAGGACGATCATGAGGCCGCAAAGCATCACGTCAGTGTACAAATTAGCCACCGAGCTGAAGGTTTCGTTTCACACTGCAGTGTCGTAATAGGCGTAATCCCATTGGTGACGGTATGCCGTTGCCTTCCACCGATCTGTGAACTGACTGACACAGGCAGTTTCAGTGGAACCTGCAGTTTAACACTGACTACGAACCACGGTGCAACTCGGCACTTTTCACATCAACAAACACCGCCAGATCTGAAAGTTGTGGAGAGCAAATGATTAAGATCATAGCATTGCCTGAGAATGGAATACACGACTTTTGGACTTTAATCTGGTAAGTTAGCGGTGATCTACCAAGACCATAGCCTAGCATAACACGTATTAAAAATCCATCATTATTTCCACAGCGACCATTCTGTCTACAGCTTAAAACATTTTTCAAATCTGCTTCTGAATTTCTATCTTTGGAATGTAAAATGTACAAAATACAAGCTGAACGTATGCGATGGTTGTCACTAAATACTTTTCTCAAGTTTCTCAACAGAAGTTCAAATCTGCCGTTGTTGTAATGCTCACCATCACGTGCTCTCTATCCAGTTGCTGAGAGAAAATTCAACGACGGAGCAACGCTATCGGAATGAGCAAAAACACATGTGACACTATCATCTTGCTCTTCGACAGTTCTGGCATTCGACGACAGCGGAAATAGGTTTCAGTAGATGGTTTATCAAAATTTAATTGCTCAATGACATCCACCATGTATCTTTCAACCTGTGGCTTTGTTGACATTGCCACGAACTGTGTTGCATGCAGTGTGGCGTAACCAGTGGCGTCGTTGGCTGTCATGCTGCGGGTAGCCGCTTCAAACCCGACCACCAGCACTTATGTCAGTTCTAGAAGGTTTTTGGAATCTTGTTTGAAATGTTTGCATATTCTGGAATGTTCGAAGTTTGTATAAGTAGCAGCACTCTCCATACAGGAGTTCTGTTTTGGCTGTGTGTTGGTGTTCGTGATGAACGTACTTTCAGTGCTAAGTATTGTATTTTGTTGACGACCGTGCTTTCAAATTCTTACCATATGAGAAAATTTAACAGCTCAAAGTAAGCTTTAGAACCAGATTTGCTCTTACATGTTTCAAACTGGTGACGGGATAGTTACTATCGAAATGATGTACGCGAAATTGCCGTTTTGTCGCATAATGCAAATGCAAAATACAGGGCGAAACAAATAGGTGTGGCTAAACATTCAGGAAACATTCCTCTCACTTAGAGGAAGGCAGTATGCTGTATGAACATGAATTCGGAAATGCTTTATTTCTAGACTTGATAAACACAATCATCGGAAAAACACGAGAGCGGAAGATACCTGCGTTGCATAAGTTTACTTACTTGAAATATTCAAAATACCCTCTTGGTTACAGTGTTCAGTGTTTCTAAATGAAATGTTCATAATGTCTTCGGTAGCAGGGATACATGTATCAACCTATCGTCGTACTGGATCCCTGATGCGCTGTTGCATCGCTGGAGAATGGCGTCAACAGATTTTCCGCCAACGTTTGGGCCTGCGTTGTTGGTGACCGTTAGGGCCTCATGTTTTATGACGGAGAACCTTACCATGCTTTCTTACATAATACTTTACCTGTACTGCTACAACATGTGCCTTTATAAGCGCGACAAAACGAACTTCACGCACGATGGAGCTGTTTCTCATTTCAGTGTTAAATATGTTAAATTTATTTACGTTCAGCGTCAAATGCCAGAGACTACACCATTCATTAATCCTCTGCGGGTCATCCTGCAAATCGACAGTCTTTTGGCGTTGCTACTTTCTTATAGATAACCGCATCGTCTGCGAACGATCTTAAGAGGGCTTCCGGCGCTTTCTACCAGATCCTTTACATATATTGTGAACAGTACGGTTCCCCCACACTTACTTGGGGCATTGCGGAAGTTACCTGTACATCTGTCGATTTTGTTCCGTTGAGAACTACGTGTTGAGTTCCGTCTGTAATGACGCCGTTAATTCAGTCGTTGCTCTGTGAGCTCGTATTCTTTTTCCACTAAATGGCAGTCCAGAACGCTGTCAAATGCCTTCTCGAAGTCAAGAAACATGATCGTTGTTGGTGAAAGAGGAGTAAAAGGAAGGAGATATTTTTACGGAAATTTTTTGAGAGTGTCTTCGAAACTGAGGATGAGCGAGTGAAATTCTCGAATTGTACTAGATCTTGCGCATCACAGTTTAACAAAGAAACTCGAGAAAAATCAGTTTTTTGCGAGAATTTATCACTTCCTTAAATTTCATTTTGCTAGTGAATTGAAATCTATCAAGAAACCAATTACGGTACTTACACGTCCTCATTGCCAACACTACGTGCCGAAGTCCTTACAACATGTCTGTCTGCAGCACTGTGAATGCAGATTTTTATTCTCTTTTTACTTTCGTTTTTCTTACAACATACGTAATTTAATGCTGTATTAGATTTGTTTGCCGCGCGGAATTAGCCGAGCGGTCTAAACATTTTTTTAGATTTGTTTCTTTTTGCGGTAATGTTTACATCTGATAGCAAAAATAAGCAGCGTCATATTAGCAATTGAAACACGTGTTCTTTGAACCAAGTTGCCACCTCCTTTCTTCTCGAAATCGCTTTCAACCCGCTGCGGGAGATGCGAGGTGCACACCTGCAGAGGCTTTCGTATGAAAGCACGCCTGTGAGTGAACGCTTTGGCTTCCGTCGGCAGCATCGTATGCGCTTTCACGCACGGATATAGACTTGCCTTCAGTTTCGTGCAACAAGCAGCAGTAGATTGTGGGTGGCTAGGCAATCTGCTGAACTCTTCAAACTATTTGTGCGCGAAAAGGGACATGTAAATATGCACTTGGATGTAAGAAGATACTCAGGGCCCTAATTTGTCAGGTTAAATAAATGAATAAATGCATAAATGGATAAACGAGTGAAGTCCCTTGTTTGTGTCCGTCCTAAGGTATTAGCTTAACCCTACGTCGGGTACTACAGGGAACCACGTTGACAGGCGGTACGCCTGCCGTAGTTGCGTTCCTTCCGCGTGGCGTCAGCCCGCCCGACCCCGGCGCCCAGTCATTAGTCAGCGAGTGTCTGCTGGGGATGAAAGCCGCGTCGCTACCCCCTGGCAGCGCAGCCTCCTCTCCGAGGCGGCGGCCCCAGAGGAAAAGTACCGGCCGGCGGTGCGCGCGTCGCCTCCTGCTGCTGCTAACGTAAGGCGACCGCTCTGCTTGGCGGGCTGCGGACCTCGCAGGCGCCACGGCTCCGCTAACTGCTGAGCGCAGCGGAACGTTCGTGTCAGTGTATGGGGGCAATCTGCATCTATGCGAAACTTGAGCGTTTGCCGACGCATCCAGTTTTCAAGTAACTTACTAGAATGCAATTGGGCTGATGTGCTGGTAAGGGGGAAAGACGATGGTACTTTCGATAGACTCCTTGATTATACTCTCCCGGGTTATGTCGATTATTAGAAAGAATGCTTAGAGTGGCTGATGTTGTAGTGAGTTTTGATGTCTCTCTTCCCCCTCGCATTCCTCTGTCTGATTTGTTACGGTTGATGGAGGTCAAGTTTCGTGTTGAATTAACGAACCTACTTCGAGATGTGTTTACTTCGACTTACTGTTTATTCAGTAACCAGTACTATGAGCGTAAAGGAGGAGTTGCGATGAAAAGCCAGTTGCCTCCTGTTATAGCCAATTAGTTTATTGAAGACTTAGAGAGGACCATGCCTTGGAATAGGAGGCTTTGATTCCTAGGTGGTTTTTCAGATGTGTTCGAGCTCATGGTACTGAGAAGTTTAGCGACTTCTTAGAAAAATGGAATTCACCCCAATATTAGATTCACGGTGGAGGTGCGAAAGAATGGATTGCTTCCCTTCCCTGATGTGTTCGTCAGTAGAAAGGTTGACTGTACGTGTGGACATGACATTTTTGGGAAGCCAGCTGTCACTGATTTTTATCTTCAGGCTGATAGTTGTCACCAACTGGATGCGTACGAAGCTCCTTTCTTTGCAGATGCTGTTTGTCCACGTAGCTCATGCTACAGGCCATAGTCTGTTATAGCATCCCCTCCGCAGTGCGTATTTTTTCGGGGAAAAATAAGTTTTAACAGCTTTGAATTAAAAGTAACACTTCAGGAATTTGTGCGTAAGACTGCCCAATTTTTAAAGCACTAGAAATAGATCACTGACAAAATTCTGTATTTTTGAACGTATGAGAAATATACTCAGCGTAAATATATTTCATTAAGCCACATTTTACGTAGAACAAATAAGCATTAGAGTTTTGTTCACATGTTCTGTTCCACAACAGCAAGCTATACATTATTACGAACTTGCGGCAAAATACGTATTGACAACGGAGGTTATTTGGCTGACTTGTTAACAATGCTCGCCTAGTAATCTTTTAGTGGTACAGCTTCTAATCGAACGATGTAGGCCGAACCACGTGGGAACCCAGAACAGCTGGCAGTCTGGCAGCTATTCCTTTGAATTAGGAACAGTGAAACTCTATACTATACGCCAGTGTTCCCATTCCCTCACGTCAAGTATTGCGGTGTTAGGCTTCCTGATTCAACCGCTACGGATATCAGATATCGGGAAACCTATTCTGTTTGTCGCTTTGTCGCAATGTTTTACTTTGTGGCATGGAACCATACAGTTTTCGTCTAGAAATACTTTTCTGGCCTTAGATCAAAACTATTTAAGTTAGTAATACGACGCATTAATGCGAGCTGCAATAAATTATAATCAATGTCAAGCCAGCCTGCAGAAGAGTGCTTGCTACAGCAGGCAGATGTCACTTCTGCTTGGTGGTACTTCGAGCTATGATAAATATTTACGTGTCACTTTAGTTACTTTGCTGTTCCCACATAGTGTAACAGGAGTAACAACACCGAGATCACTTTGCCAGTTTCAGTATAAGCATGGCCTACGTAGTTAGAGGTCCCTAGAATTTCCCTATGATGTAAACTGAAGTAACTGTGACAGACAGTTTTAGCGTCCTTGAGTAATGCATCTTGGAATAATCTGAGCAACAAAATTCACGTGTACAGCATCAGTTACAAATGAAAAATTAGGAAACGCGACTTTATGTTACATGGAAGTGAAGTAATAATGTCTGGTTTGTGGGGCGCTCAACTGCATGGTCATCAGCGCCCGTACAAAGTCCCAATTTTTTACTCAGTCCGATTTTTTCACAATCCAATCTAGCCATTGTGACGAATGATAATGAGGATGAAATGATGAGTATAACACAAATGCCCAGTCCCCGGGCGGAGAAAATCCCAACCCGGTCAAGAATCGAACCCGGGACCCCGTGACCCAGAGACAGCAACGCTAGACACTAGACCACGAGCTGCTTACAGGAAGTGAAATAATACGTTTAAACGTATGATTTTATGTTTACAGTAATCCTGAAGTTCACCAGTGCTATGGGACGTCCGTATCTTCTTGGTAACTTGGTTCGTAAGGAGCACATAATTTCAGTAGCGTTATGTTTGTTAGCGGATTTAACTCAGTTTTTGCCAGAATGAGCACTGTGACAGGTCGAACACGTGTCGCACTACCGACCAACCGTAAATAGGATGACTGATGGGAGTAACGATGCGGCGCCTAGGTTTACAGCTTTCTCGACTTACAAAGGTATTTCGGAAAGGGTGGATCGTATTCTGAGGAAGCTCCTTTAGCGCCGTTTTAGAGTCTTTAAGGGGCCATCTTGATTAGCAAATGGTGGGTAACCACCGTATCTCAATTAGTAATGCCGATCATACTAAGAACCGTATAAGACCGATGCATATAGAACACGGACATCACACATACCACAGTCGAGCAAACCGGAACTTCCTATTAGTTATGATACCAGTAGTCTGGTATTTCTTATGACAGTGACTCATTATTGATTACGTTGAATCGATACAGATACCACAAGTGTCGAAACAGAACTATCGACTCTGGTATGAGTAACGTCCCTCGTTCAGTTTCCGCGACGCGCGTAAGGAGCCTGCAGTACGGCCCCTCGGAGCTGACAGCTTTCTGGAGGCTTTTTGGTCGTAATCTAATACTCTCCAAGCTCACACGTATGAAACAGCATCCCAACATCCCTAGTGGGTCAGCAGCATGAGTGACGAATTAATTGTGCTGGGTGTAGTGTCCCAAAAGGTTTAATGTGCTGAAGACTGCGCATGTACAGAAACATGAGAATGGTCTCCTCATCTGTTGTCATCGAAGTTAACCCGGTCTCGTCGCAGTAGTGGATTTTGTTGCACGGGTTACTTCATTTCCTCGTACTGGTGATCTCCCGTAAGAGAAACCATATATCTCAAAGTTAAGAGGTGTTTAGGTTTTACAATACTTGACAGAGAGAAACTCTGCAGCAAGTATAAATGAAAACGTAAATATGTGAAATTAATAAAAATGGTTTGAACCGTGAAAATTCAGATTATTCAACGAGAAAAGCAACTTTCTAGAACGTAGATTTGGCGTTTTAAGTTTTATGTGAAAATAATTTGCAGACTCGTCAGTATATTCTCCAGCGAACAACTGTTCTGAAACGTTTGGGCGAGAATTGTCCTACTCTTTCAGTTCTCAGACGTGTGGGGAATTTCGTTTAAGACCTTTGTCAGGAACCTTCAGTATGAATTTTATTCAGTTTATGAATCATTTCTGGCATTGCTAGTTCCTTAATTCTGTTACGGTATTTCGATTTTTCTCAGGAATACGGTCTCTCAAGACCTCAGAGTTAAGGTGCCCGACTGCGCAGCAATTTTTGTGCTAACAAGTAAATGGAAACTACCAGTCGCTGAAAAGTGAGACAAAATGCAGGAACGACAGGCTAGGTGCGCAGCAGTCTACTCACGTGCCATGAGTGGCAGAGTGAGAAAAAAAGGTCACCCTTGGTAGGCCGATACTGCCAGATGAGCCGTCACTGCTGCTACATTTCTACTGCACGGTTATCAACCAAAATCCAGGAAGAATTTCGTTGCTAGTACTCAACAACTGGAGGTAATATCAGAGTTTATCTGTGTCACCATATGGAATAGTAACTGGTGCCGGATATCCCTGCAAAGGAAGATCTAGCCCCAGAAAATCATCTGTACAGACGTCATTCGATCGTCTCAGGGTGAGTGATCCCCGTTGCAAGACCGGCGTGTATGTTACCCCTGGCCTGCAGGAGACAAGTCCTGCGTCTATGGATAAGGGATGGAGTTATCACTTAACCTGTTCTCTGTTACATCGATTTTTTCCATACTGAGTGTTAAAACCACTCAAAATAAGCGGTTTCTGAAAAAAGATTAGAGATTTTTTATTCCTATTATTTCCTATGGTAAACGTACAGACCTAATAAAGACTGAAAATTTTGACTCAGTTTCAAGATACATAGACTCAACACATTAAATTGGCAAATAAAAGAAAATTTCGTTCGTCCACCGTTCGCTGCAAATAACCAGTCATACTCTCTTCTCGACTAATTTTTTTTTGAAACGCTATTCAAAACTTATGTCATCTGGAACCATAGCACTATTTAAATATTACGAACAGTCAGTGATATAGGGTGTGAAAACTAAGATTGAAGAATTCTCTTTTTCGTGCTTATCTATCCGTTTTCAAGGATTACAAGCAGATAAAGGCATTATGTATACAAATGCAGCTACCAGTTACTTTCTATTTTTAATGTATACTATGAATGAATTGTTAAGTTTTTAATTTATTATTGTTACCATAATTTCCTTCCCCTATCATTCTTTCATGGAAACGGCGAAGAAAACTTTTATATATAAAGGAAATTAGGCATTTAGTTAATTGGTACATCACTTCGTAAAAGCATTTCCAGACTAGGGTTGGTGCCATTCTGCAGTACAACGGACGTCCGGCGACAACAGCAAGTACCATACAGACCAGGTGGCGTCAAGTTTGGTACGTTGCACTTTTACCTTAACCTACGAAACACGACAGCACGGACATTACTGTCTGAACAATGCTCTCCCAATTCTCATGCCATGTGTTTGGTGCTCGTTTCTGTCGACGCTTTTAAAGTAGTACTGATCGCTTTTCCTATTTTCTATAGTACGTTATTTACAACGTATTGGTTAAAAACAGTCTTTGTTGCAATTTTAGTTTTTTATTTTCAACGACGCGTTTTGCCGTATTTAGGAATCTTCGGGTTATCTTTTCTAGATGGACGCGAGAGGCACCAAGATCTGCATAACGCGTTGTCGTTCACAGGAGCGAGTAACAGAGTAAGATGGGGGCTCAGGTAGCAAGCGTAATGCGCCACAGCGTCGTGTGGATTGGAAGAAGTATTATTTAAAACGGATGCAATTTTTTCTAATAAAAGTAATTCCTTGTTTTATTTAACAAGGAAAAATTTTAGTGCTGCTGCTGTGATTGATGTTTCGGTTTTTACTCTGTTATTAGTAAAATATAAAGAACTAATGTTAGAACGGAGATCAAATACCGAAAAAATACCGGTTATTCAGAAGTGAAATACCGGTATTGGTTTTAACCTCTGTTTTTCCCATACCTAATGTGTATCCGGGTCAATTTCTCACACGTCCTCTCCTGGAACAACCTTGCACAACGTAGGACTTTATGAAGGCAAGCGGGCCGCTTTCGCCGAGCGCTTCTAGGCGCTTCAGTCCGGAACCACGCTGTTGCTACGGTCCCAGGTTCGAACCCTGCCTCAGGCATGGATGTGTGTGACGTCCTTAGGTTAGTTAGGTTTAAGTAGTTCTAAGTTCTAGGGGACTGATGACCTCCGATGTTAAGTCCCATAGTGCTTAGAGCCATTTGAACCATTTGATGAAGGCAAACAAGGGCATAAGAGTTCTTACGATCTGTAAATGCTGGTCGGACACGGAAATTAAATGAGTGAGCGAACGGGCTCTCAGCAAGCTAAGATCTTCACATGCCGTAGGCGCTATTTCCCTTAGGGCAAGTACACTTCATCGCAGATTTTAGTCAGTAGAGGTATTGCCAGTATGGCCGGCGTGAGGAGTTTTCTGCGAGGGCGAACGCTATGGAGGGAGAAGAGGAATGCGAGGCGGAGCAGAAGGCAGGCACCTGCTGGCGGCGACTCGCCGGCCCTCATCTGCATCACAAGGGCGGACACCCCGACCCGGCCGGACGGACGGAGCCTTTTCACTACAGTGCGCGCCGCCCCGGCCTCCTATCGATCAGCTGGCGGCAAAAAAACCTCACGTTTCGCAAAGCGGTCGACAAATTTGCCAGCGGCAGAGAAACTGCACTCACTGGTACCAGTCTGACTGCGCACAACATCTCTATGTTCAAATCCTCCTTGTGTAACAGGAAACTGTGTTAATTTGCAACTAACCCCTTGAGTGGGAGGTTGCAAAAGGTATGTTATGTGCTCCACATATTGTCTACTACGCAATCACAATATTAAGCCCGTCTCACACGGAGCAAGATTCGCTGTTAAGTTTCCTTGCTGGCTCGCGCGACGGCTACCTTGCGGGCTCCGTCGTCTTTTAGCGGGCTGCCTTGCTAGGAACCTTGTACGATTTCCAGGATAGGTTCGGTGTTATTTTTCCTGTAAGGTTCCCTGCGTGTTATCTGTGTTGGCCAATCATGAGACGTTTCGTTTGTGACGTCAGACGCGGAAAGCTTGGGCGGGAAGCCTTTGTTGATAGTCGCTTTTCTGCTGTTGTGAGGTGCAGTAGGAAGTTCTTATAATTAATAATGGCACCGCAGTGGTCCAAGGAAGCGACTGAAGCACTGATATGTACTTATAGGGAAGAACAGTGCCGGTACGTCGTGAAAAGCGCAAACTATTGTAATAAACACTTGCGTGCAGAAGCACTCGAAAGAGTTGCAAGTGCTGTGTGTCTTGTTCGACCATATACGACGAGCAAGGAGTGCTATAGCAAAATGCACAATTTACGTACTCAATTTAAAGTGGAGTACGCCAAAGTAAAATCATCGAAAAGCAGTGGCGCTGGGATGAATTGCGTGATGCACCACCGTGTCTCTTCTGAATCAGAGGCGAAACCATAGAAAGCAGTTCTTCAAATACCAATACATCTATTCGTATAAAATTTGCAAAGGGTGTACGATCTTCTATCCTATAAAATAAAGTCGTATATAACAGTCATTATTGGTATATTTATAAAGTCAAACAGTAATGAAATGGTGATACTTTTCAAACAAAAGTAGGTGTTATGTGAACTAACCTCAGCTCTTAATGAAGCATGGATAGCACACCTTTTCCAGCGTTTCTCCTCTTAATCCAGTTTTTCGTCCATTATTTCTTTCTTCTTCTCTCATTAGAATGCATTTCTGCATCGTTTAGCACCAAAACAGCTAATAACGCCAGTTTGCCCTGAACATCTGTACCTGAAGCAGCCATCTTCGTTCGATACAACATGCAGCCGATCACAACACTACTGGCTGCCGATCTTGCACCGTGGGAGAGCTTCGGCATGGAAGATAGCCGGCTCCTTTCCCTGCAAGCCGGCAGGCATGCACGCCATCTCGCAAACTTGCGGCGAACCTTGCTCCGTGTGAGACGGGCTTGATCTGCTAACGACGGAACGGAGGCTGGACTGGAGGTATCCGATGATGAGCACAACATGAGGATACGGAGCGAGGTTGAACTGCTTAGTCAACGAGTAACTCCCAGCACTGCTACGGTGCTAATGTTCATGATACAAAGCAGAGCAATGGCAACGATAAACAAAGCAAATATTGCATTATATCCACGACAACAGTTGCCTAAGTTTACATTTCGTCGGGAAGGACCCAAGGAATTTTCAAGGTGAGAAAGAAATTGATAAAATATTAGCGTTTCTGCAAGATGAGTCAGTGGAATTTATGGTGGTGTATAAGCTCGACTGTGCGGACTATGTACATAAGCAGTACAGTAATGACGATACGTGGTTAACAAGTGAAAGTGGTATCGAAACCTGTGTCGAGCCATGAAGTTTAGCATCCTTGTTGGGTATGAAGGAGGAGGAGGAGATTACTGTTTAACGTCCCGTCGACAAAGAGGTCATTAGAGACGGAGCACAAGCTCGGATTAGGGAAGGATGACAAAGGAAATCGGCCGTGCCCTTTCCAAGGAACCATCCCGGCATTTGCCTGAAGCGATTTAGGGAAATCGCGGAAAACCTAAATCAGAATGGCCGGACGCGGGATTGAACCGTCGTCCTCCCGAATGCGAGTCCAGTGTGCTAATTGGGCATGAAGCCACAAATCCCGTCACCGTAGTAAAGGTGAATCTTTGTCCAAGGAGCGGGAACTAAATGTAATTACGTACATGGAAGGTCATCCGCAGCATATTAAAAACAATTTTAAGTAGATTTCGAATAATTCTGCGGCAATATATCATTACAATGTATAAGAAAAACTACGCATATTCAAGAGAGGACAAGGCGCACTAGTGTTTTTGCGTTTCAAGTACGCTCGATACTATTTGCAGGATACACACTGTAGTGACCTAGTACGGTAATGACAAACTGCGCGAGACATGGATTACTGTGGTTTCAAGGGAAGCAGTGGATGATTGGACAACTTCAAAACAGTGCAACAGAATTGGAAGACTTAAGATAACGAAATTTCAATCGGCGAACTGCGTAATCTACTACAAATTTTTGTAGATGAGGTAAACTTATCCCATCGTTCAGTAAGGAAAGTCTTTTCAACTCCGACCAATCGGATTTGAGAAAAAGCATATGTAAGGAACTCTGGAAATAGAGTTGGCAAGAAAGTTTTATCAAGAGCAACTAACATCAATGCCTTAGCCCATCCGTATACAATTACGCTGACTGTTAATCTGGGTGGTAAATTGGCAGGGAAGTTAATTATTGCGTTGCGAGAAGTTGGAGGTGTTCTGCCTCCTACGAGTGTTTCTCGTGTGCGTGATCTTTTAAAGGCGGTAGGGAATTATTTAAGTCACAGGAAGAAAGAAAGAATGGGAAAATGGGCGTGAGATAACTACAACTACGTTTGAAGACTGCTCTTGGCCAGTAGCTGATCAAAATAACTTTTGCTTGATTCCCGGTATATATACAAGTAACATGCTCCTTCAGAGCAAACTATCCCTCCTGAAAAAAAAGGGTCATCACATTGCAGGTCATACCACCAATAACTACTGGGGAAACTCATCCTCTGGACGCTTGTTTACCCGTGCCTATAGAACATTTTGTAGCACCGTCTGCAGGCCTTAGAGCAGTGGTTCCCAGCCTTTCTTTAGACTATTACCCTTGACTGCAATTAGACATTAGCTAATACCCGCGCCATTCCCCCACCTCACACTGTCTGTTGCCACTCCCCTCCCCCACATTTTCACCAACTTTAGCACCTAACTAAACTGTAGAACGAAAACCTGTTCTTGCAACACTTAATTTTAAATTTATGAAAGATGAACGATTTTGGAATTCGTGGTGCATCGCAAGTGCTACTCATGTCCTTCCAAGGCAAGAAAGCTAATTATCTACAGTGAGGGTAGATACTTTTCAGTTCCCCTGCATTACTCCTCTCCATGATCACAAAGGTTGGCACCATCAACATCGAAGGCGGGCTCCTTGGGAGTTACAAACCGTGCAACCGAATGAAGCAATTTCTGGACTACGAGACTGTGGCAACGGTAATGACATTTAGTTTCGTGAATGAAAAAGAATCTTTTAGTTTTTACCCCACAGAAAATTTCATTTTGTCTCTCAGGAGTAATTAGCCCCAGGTTGGCAACCACTGCCTTATAGAATGCCCAGTTGATGAGCTTCACGACAGACTGTTTCGCATTCCGTTGCATGCCTTCGTGTTCTATCACCTCGTTACACCAATGTGATTCTATACGCATCCTTTAGGAGTGGATACCTAGCTGAACGTCCTACACGGTTTGTAACCCTGAAGGAGTTCGCCTTCGATGTTTGTGATCACCGTGGCGCCTCAATGTTCATGGTGCAAGTTGTTCATTTATTTTGAACGTATCTTTAATGTCGACGATGCCCATAGAAGGTTGATCTCTGCATCTCCCGGACACTAGTTTTCCGTCGTCCTGATGCATGCGGTGAATCATTAGCAGCTAATATTTTTCCTGTCGTAATTGTTAACTCAACGACTTCAAATGAGCATTACTAAAGATAGAACTTGCGATCACGCACTCAAAGGATTCCTTGAGTAGTTACGTAGTCCTCAATATCTAAAGGCACCACGAACAGATTACAGAGTAGTGCAATTTGTGGAGGAATAAAATGAGTCTGACAAAGAGGAGTGCCATGATGTTCTCAACCAGGAGACCTAACAACCGTCAAATCATTATCGATGAACGCGATCGCCTCTGTTGTGACACTGTCATATATTTGTGCCTAAATTTGATTAACTTTTGTGGAATCCACGCATCCGATGCCTGTAATCTGGGTCGAATAGTCTGCAGCAGTTATACCAATTCCTCAAAGACAATGGGCTGACCACCCAAGTCAAACTACGCACGTGGAAGACGGTGGTCCTTCCAACTTTATGGCAGTAATAGTTGGGGCATGGCCGCAGATACACACAAGAAAACTGCAGGCTCTCAGAGCTATAACTGATGCATCTAGATTCATCCGAAACCACACAAAGACAAACATGCCTTCGATGTCATCAATCATTTAACAAAGAACCAAATTATACAATACAAATTCAAAAAACTCATCTCAGCAACTAGTCTCAGCTTTAGGCACTGACCCATTCCTGGTCAACTAGAAACATCCACAAACCACTGCCACCCGTCACTTAAGGGTTTAAATGACTCTTCGCACACACGTATACTAACGCACGCCAAAAACAAAACATATGTAATCATCATGTCCCTCCCCACGTTTCAAAACCCAAATTCGGAAGGCATTAAGGAAAAGATGACAGGTCGTTCAAAACTACATGGACGATAGTCCAGACATGATACGCGGTACAGTGCGGTACCAACTCTGCTGTCTTTTGCTGGGGATGGCAGCAGTTAGTAAGGCGCTGAGAGCAGGTAATACGAAGGTACACCAGTAAGTTTGAAAAATACTAAATAATATCATTTTGGGAAAAGAAATCTTTCTTACCATTGTGCTGATTGTGTCCGGTCCATAGCGTGAAATATTAATGCCTGTCCTCCAAAAGTGTTTACCTGAGGCTTCGACCTACCATTCCTGCTTGGAATTGTCGCGCTAACACTAAAAAGACAAAGTGACATCGGTCCAGAAAATAAGTAAAACTGTTCAGCAGTGTTTTTTTGTTTTGGTTTTGAGGCGCAAAACTGCTATGGTCATTAGCGCCCGGTCTGTGACTTAGGAAACGGTAAAAAACGAAAATGGAAAGCACCAGCAATGGGAACGAAACTCAAAAAATTGGAGAAACTAAAAGCAGAAGGAAAGCTTAAAAATCCACTACAGGAAAGGGTTGGTTGTCCCCAAAAAGAGCTTCAAATGACTGACGTCATCTCACTGGCACTAATAACCTCGAGAACGCGATCGGCTGAGCGCGTGTCATCTGCTAAAATGGAAGATATATCAGGCGACAGCTGTAGACGGGCGCGTAACGGAGTAAAATAGGGGCACTCAATTAAAAGGTGTCTTACAGTCCACAGCTGAGAGCAGTGGGGACAGAGTGGTGGAGGATCGCCGCTTAAAAGATGTGGATGGCTAAAAAGACAGTGCCCTATCCGGAGTCTAGTTAAAATTACCTCCTCCCTTCGACGCGTTCGGGAGGAAGAGGTCCAAGCACAGGGAAGAGCTTTCACGTCCCGCAATTTATTATGGGGAAGTGTCGACCAATGTGCGTGCCATAAAAGAACAACACGACGACATAAAACGCTCCGTAGATCAGGGAAGGGAATCGATCGAATAGCTGGCCGAAGAAGAGAGACTGCAGCCTTGGCCGCTATATCGGCCGCCTCATTTCCACAGATACCAACGTGTCCTGGGAGCCAGAGGAACGCCACCGAGACGCCCCCCAAATGGAGCAAGCGCAGGCAGTCCTGAATCCGGTGGACCAGAGGGTGGACAGGGTAGAGAGCTTGGAGACTGAGGAGAGAGCTGAGAGAATCTGAACAGAGAACATACTGTATCCGCTGATGGCGGCGGATGTATTGGACAGCCTGGAGAACAGCATAAAGCTCCGCAGTATAAACCGAACACTGGTCGGGAAGCCGAAATCGATTCGGGGCGTCGCCAACAATATAGGCACTCCTTACACCAAACGATGTTTTCGAGCCATCAGTGTAAATAAATGTGGCTTCCTTCATTTGTGCACATGGAGCAGCAATTGCCCGACGATAAACAAGTGAAGGGGTACCATCCTTGGGAAATTGACGAAGGTCACGGAGCAGGCAGATCCGGGGACGGAGCCAAGGCAGTGCTGTACCCCAAGTTGTCAAGGTGGTCTTAGGAAAGCGGAACGAAAGAGAATGGAGCAGTTGACGTAAGCGGACTCCCGGTGGTAGTATGGAGGAAGGGCGGCCTGCATACCCTACATCCGAGGAGGCGTCGAAAAAAATGTCATGGGCCGGATTAGCAGGCATGGAAGATAGATGGCTAGCATAACGACTCAGAAGGACAGCTCGCCGATTGGACAGCGGAGGTTCAGCAGTCTCAGCATAAAGGCTTTCCACAGGGCTGGTGTAAAAAGCTCCAGACGCTAAACGTAATCCACGGTGGTGGATAGAGTCGAGACGACGAAGAATAGACGGCCGAGCAGAGGAGCAGGAGTAAACTATGCTTCCGTAGTCCAATTTCGAGCTCACTAAGGCGCGATAGAGGCGGAAAAGAACCACTCTGTCCGCTCCACAGGAGGTACCATTCAGGACGCGGAGGGTGTTGAGGGATCGCAGACACCGAGCCGAAAGATAGGAAACGTGGGACGACCAGCACAGTTTTCTGCCGAACATAAGACCCAAGAATTTAGCGACGTCCGAAAACCGAAGGTTGACAGGTCCTGGATGTAAGGAGGGTGGAAGAAACTCCGTACGACGCCAAAAACGGTCTTACTGGGAGAAAAGCGGAAGCCGGTTTCGATGCTCCAAGAGTGGAGGCAATCGAGACTTCCTTGAAGACGTCTTTCAAGAAGGCTGGTCCGTTGAGAGCTGTAGTAGATCGCAAAATCGTCCACAAAGAGGGAGCCTGAGACATTAGGATGGAGACAATCCATAATCGGATTTCTGGCAATGGCAAACAGTACAACACTCAGCACGGAGCCCTGGGGTACCCCGTTTTCTTGGGAGAAAGTACGGGAGAGAGTGGTGTTTACCCGCACTCTAAATGTGCGCTCTGCCATAAATTCATGAAGAAAAAGAGGCAACCGACCTCGAAAGCCCCAAGAGAACAGTGTGCGGAGGATGCCTGTCCTCCAACAGGTATCGTATGTTCTCTCCAGATCAAAAAATATTGCTACTGTTTGGCGTTTCCGGAGAAAATTGACCATCTTGTTGCTCTCTCCACTTATATCATGAACAACTGCAGAACGATGCTTTCGGAAACCGCATTGGGCAGGTGTTAGAAGACTGCGGGACTCCAGCCACCAAACTAAACGGCAATTCACCATACGCTCCAAAACTTAACATACACTACTCGCGAGAGAAATGGGGCGATAGCTAGAGGGGAGATGTTTGTCCTTTCCAGGTTTCGGAACAGGAACGACGATAGCTTCCCGCCATCGTCTGGGAAAAGGACTGTCGGTCCAAATTCGATTATAAAGGCGAAGGAGGTAACGCAGACTATGGGTTGATAAATGCAGCAACATTTGGATGTGGATACCATCCGGTCCTGGGGCGGAGGAGCGAGAAGGAGAGAGTGCATGTTGGAGTTCCCGCATGGAGAAAACAGTATTGTAGCTTTCGCGATTTTGAGAGGAGAAAGCAAGAGGTTGCACTTCCGCTGCACGTTTCTTCGGGAGAAACGCTGGCGGGTAATTTGAAGAGCTCGAAATCTCAGCAAAGTGTTGACCCAATGAGTTAGAAATTGCGACGGGGTCCACTAATGTATCATGCGCGACAGTGAGCCCAGAGACCGGGGAGAAACTAGGCGCACCTGATAATCGTCGAATCCGACTCCAAACTTCCGAGGAGGGAGTGAAGGTGTTAAATGAGCTAGTAAAGAATTTCCAGCTTGCCTTTTTGCTATCGCGGATGACGTGACGGCATCGTGCACGGAACTGCTTATAGCGGATACAGTTGGCCAAAGTAGGATGGTGACGGAAAATGCGAAGAGCACGTCGCCGCTCACGGATTGCGTCACGGCATGCCTCGTTCCACCAAGGAACTGGGGGGCGCCGGGGCAATTCGGAGGTGCGTGGTATTGAACGTTCCGCAGCTGTAAGAATAACGTCGGTAATATGTGTGACCTCATCGTTGACGCTGGGAAAGTGACGGTCATCGAAAGTCGCTAGAGACGAAAAAAGTGTCCAATCGGCTTGGGCAAACTTCCATCGTCGCGGGCGCATGTAGGGCAGTTGAGGCTGCAGTCTAAGGACACATGGAAAGTGGTCACTCGAGTGTGTATCATCAAGGGCGAACCATTCGAAGCGCCGAGCTAGCGGAACAGTACCGACCGAAAGGTCCAAATGAGAGAAATTTGTCGTGGAGGCAGACAAAAATGTAGGTTCCCCAGTGGTGAGGCAAACTAGATCCGCTTGGTGGAAGACGTCTAGCAATAGTGAGCCACGCGGAAAAGGATGTGGAGATCACCAAAGCGGGTGGTGGGCACTGAAGTCCCCAACCAGCAAATAGGGGTGTGGAAGCTGACCAAGAAGATGGAGATCAGCTCGTGCCATTGGTGTGGACGATGGAATGTATACAGTACAAAGAGAAAAGGTATATCCAGAAAGGGAAAGACGGACAGCGACAGCTTGGAAGGAAGTGTTTAAGGGGATTGGGTGATAATGGAGAGTATCATGGAGAAGAATCTTGAGTCCTCCATGGGCTGGAGTGCCTTCAACAGAGGGGAGATCAAATCGGAAGGACTGAAAATGAGGGAGAACAAAGCGGTCATGGGGACGCAGCATTTTTCCTTAAGACAGAAGATGACCGGCGAGTAGGATCGTAAGAGGATCGACAATTCATCCCGGTTGGCTAGAATGCCGCGGATATTCCAGTTGATAATGGACATAGGGTGAACAGAAAATGGAGGAATGTGACCAAGGCTGCCGTCAACTCAACGACTGCTCAGAGCTTGCGACCGACAGCATGGAATGGCATTCAGCCGAAGGCAGAAGATCCTGCCACCAGCGATCGGCCGGTTGATCGGCCGCCAGCAGTGCGCCTCAGCGACACAGAAGACGGCCGAGGGCGATTTCCGCCAGGTGGTGCTGTAGATGAAACACGCCTTGGCGGAGAAGGAGATTAACTGGGTTTCTTATTAGCCTTCTTGGAAACGATGTTTAGATGGAGGAGGAACCGATGGTTGTGAAGTTGGGGTACGTAAAAAATCTTCACGAGTATGCTCTTTTTTCGAAGTCTTGGTGTCTGACTTTTGGGCTCGAGATTTAGCAGAACCCGATGAAGGGTGAGCCATAGAGTGGGCAGGCGAAAGTGGGGAGGTTGAACGCGCGATCTTTGCGCTGGGCGATCTGACGACCGTGGCACTAAAGGTGAGGTCACAAGTCTGCGTGGCCGCCTCCTTTGTTGGCCGAGGAGAGGCAAGGACAGTGCTGTATTTTCCAGTCTGAGGCACGGTGGGCTGTCGACTGGCGAATAATTTTCGAGCAGCAAAGGTGGACACCTTTTCCTTCACTCTGATTTCCTGAATGAGCTCTTCGTCTTTAAAAATGGGGCACTCTCGAGAGGAAGAAGCGTGGTCACCCATACAGTTGATGCAAAGAGGGGATGGAGGTGGACAAGCACCCTCATGGGCATCCTTGCCAAACGTAACACATTTGGCCGGATTGGAACAGGACTGGCTTGTGTGATTGAACTGCTGACACCGATAGCAACGCGTAGGGTTCGGGATGTAAGGGGGAACGGAAATTATCTCATAGCCTGCTTTGATTTTCGATGGGAGTAGAACTTTGTCAAATGTCAAGAAGATAGTACGGGTTGGAATGATGTTCGTGTCAACCCTTTACATGACTATGAACAGCCGTTACGCCCTGGTCAGACAGATAGTGTTGAATTTCCTCATTGGACAATCCGTCGAGGGAGCGTGTATAAACGACCCCACGTGACGAATTTAAAGTACAGTGCAGTTCCACCCGGTCAGGGAAGGTGTGTAGCAGTGAAGTATGCAGCAATTTTTGTGCCTGGAGGGCACTGACTGTTTCTAACAACAAGGTGCCATTCCGTAATCTGGAACAAGACTTTACAGGACCTGTAATTGCGTCGACACCTTTCTGAATAATGAAAGGGTTGACCGTGGAGAAGTCGTGACCTTCGTCAGACCGAGAAACAACAAGGAACTGTGGCAACGATGGAAGCACTGTCTGTGGCTGAGACTCAGTGAACTTACGCTTGTGAGCAGACATAGTGGAAGGTGAGGAAACCATTGCGGAGGAATCCCCCATTATTACCGGCGTCTCCGATGGCGCGCTGCTCCCTTGTGGGGGCCCTCTCTCAGGGCACTGCCGCCTTAGCTGATTGTTCACACCTCAGGTCACACCTCCCGACAAACGGACGGAGGGACCAATCGGCACTTTCGGAAGGTATCAGCTCGGGTAATCACCCCTCCCTGGGCCTGGCCGTTACCAGGGGGTACGCACGTGTCCTACCTGTCTACCCAGGGTGGGGAATTACGCGTTACCCCGTCACCGGCTACGCATGGAAATGCGTGGGTCATCCTTCAGACACGCACAGGGAGGAAAAAAGAGAAAGGGAAAAACAAAGAAAGGGAAAGGAAAGAAGAGAGGTCTCAAACGCCGCAGCGGAGAAAAGGGTACAGAGAAGAGGTAGGAAAAAAGGACAAAGGAAGGATGACGTGCAAGCAGAGAAAGCGAATAATGTGTTACATTTTCGAGCGACCGTCTCTGGACGTAGGCACGAAACATACTCCCAGAGGGGGAGAAAGGGAAGGAAATAGGCGGAGGTGAGGGGGGGGCGAAGATGGAGGAAGGGGGAAGGATGCGGAAAGGGAAGGTATGCAGCCCGGAAAGGAAGGAGGGCCACGCTAGCTCGGGGTCCCGTGCTCGCTACGCACGTATCCACAAAAGAGTTGACCCCCTTGGGGGGTTCAGCAGTGTGGAGGCTACATAACCTGATGGGAACCCGTAAGATTCTGCATAGAATATGCAGAAACGACCTCCCTCCCTCTCCTACTGGCAGTCTGTCGAGGGTACAGATATGCGCATGTCATTCCTGTCTTAGCGTTTGACAGCTCATTCGACGTTAGTCTCACTCCTTGCAGTATTAGTGGTGTCATTTCATAGTTTTTTTCTTAAAAGTAAGTCGTATGTTTACCATGTTTACCCCATGCGCTTCAGAGTTTCAGACATATAATAAGACATACGCATAGAAACTAAAATCCATTTTGACATGGTACAAACGATGCAACGAGGGTTGTGTATCGTCCCATCTACGACGAGACGAAACAAGCAACAACTGGGCAAGAAAGTCTGCCATATCCTTACAGGAACCACCCTTGCATTTGCCATAAGAGATTTAGGAAAATCGTGGAGAACATAAGTTTGGATATCTGGACAGGAATTTGTACCAATATCCTTCCGAATACGGGTCCAGTGTCTTGCCACATCGCAACCTCCTTCGGTCACCCATTTTTATATGTATACAGTTTCCTTTTTTTTCTGATATGTAGTGAGTTAATCTTCAGCTTGCAGTCGAAAATACTTATCAGGACTTTCTCTGATCGTGCAGATACGTGCCTCTAGCATCTTGAACTAGTTACTTCGGCTCGTGTTATTCTGACGGAGGCCATGAATACATTAGACATGATGAGGCTACGATTCAGTACACACTACTACGATCTAGGTGTCATGCTGGAATAACCACTGTCGCATGAGTAGCCAGTGAGAAGTCCAACAGCAGCAATACGCGAAACCGACAAATCACTAAGCGGAATCTCAGCAACGTGGTCTGCTCAAGGACTGTCATATCACGGCGGACCGGTTTCGGTCGCACCTAGCTCATTATCAGACCATGCCTCATTAGGCAGTGAGCAGAGAGAAGGGGCGCAGCACTGTCAAGTGTCTGAAGACACCTCTGGGGACTGCTCAGAGCCATGACACGTACCAGAGGTCCAATCGTCTCTGCTCACCACCTAACTAATGAGGTCTGATGATCATGTAGGTGTGATCGAAACCAGTTACCTCTAACACCTGATTTTTTAATTTTTAATAAATTTTGGGATCAACACTAATTATTATTTCAAATTATCGGTACGTGCAGCAACAGTAACTTTAATATACTTTATCAGGCTATAAGATGAACATCAACAAAAGCAAAACGTGGATAATAGAATGTAGTCGAATTAAGTCGGGTGATGCTGAGGGGAATTAGATTAGGAAATGATACACTTAAAGTAGTAAATGAGTTTTGCTATTTGGGGAGCAAAATAACTGATCATGGTCGAAGTAGAGAGACTGGCAATGGCATGGAAAGCGTTTCTGAAGAGGAGGGATTTGTTAACATCAAGTATAGATTTAAGTGTCAGGAAGTCGTTTCTGAAAATATTTGTATGGAGTGTAGCCATGTATGGAAGTGAAACATGGACGATAAATAGTCTGGACAAGAAGAGAATAGAAGCTTTTGAAATGTGGTGCTACAGAAGAATGCTGAAGATTAAATGGGTAGATCACATAACTAATGACGAGGTATTGAATAGGATTGGGGAGAAGAGAAGTTTGTGGCACAACTTGACTAGAAGAAGGGATTGGTTGGCAGGACATGATCTGAGGCATCAATGGATCACCAATTTACTATTGGAGGGCAGCGTGGAGGGTAAAAATCGTAGAGCGAGACCAAGAGATGAATACACTAAGCAGATTCAAAAGGAAGTAGGTTGCAGTAGGTACCGGGAGATGATGAAGCTCGCACACGATAGAGTAGCATGGAGAGCTGCATCAAACCAGTCTCAGGACTGAAGACAACAACAACAACAACAGCAACAACAACAACATCAGGTTATTATTAGTTCCGAGTGTCCACGTTCATAGTCATGTGAGGTTCGTCATCGTTTACACATACGCCGCACTGATCACAAATGTAGCGTCAGTGCGTTCTTCTCCCCCGTTTAAGCAGTTTGAGGGCAGACGCAAGCGCAAACGCAGTTAAACATAATCTGTAATTTGTCAGATATAGTGTTCGAAGTGTGGAACTGTACGAACACCGGCCGGCAGGGTTCCGAGCAAAGAGCGTGGAGGGCGCGTCCTGTGTGAGCTGTGCTGGGACGAACACTGACAGCGCAGCGCGTCCACGGCAAATATCGCTTATCGGGCGCACTGGCAGCCTGACTGGAAGCGGTGTAGCCTCTTCCTGTGATAAGGCGGCGCGTCCGCGCAGGCCGCGTGTCCGCAAACCAGCTGACTGCGCGTCGCGTCACGCCGAGAACTGGAGCGCTAAGCGCTCCTCCGTAGACCCTAAAGCTGCAGGTGACGAGTTAGGAACGCGACTGCTCTCTGAAGCTGAGCTGTGACCTTTTAAGTTATTTGAACTATCAGTAATGCAAAGCACGAAAGGAACAGATTCCATATCAGACGCCGAGTAGAACAGTCTTGTTGATATTTTGCAATAACTGACCTTACACTCCTCCATTGAGCGTGAAGTGAAAACACCTGTTAAGTTGGTGCGTCGGCGGCAACAGTAAGAAATCGACTGTCTAAAGCAGTGGTCGTCAAACTACGGCCCGAATCAAGTACGTGTGGCCCTCGGTTCTCACTCGTATTTTATTACTAGCTGCCAAACTTGGCATTGCTCGGCTATTCAGTTCGCCAGTTTTCTATTGGAAATGAAAAAGGAAGACTGTGTTTGTAGCGTGCGCAGCTGCTTCGCGTGTCTACAAAGCGATACGTCTCTATGGCAACACATCTTGACAGCTGTATAGGCACCTATTGTTTATGCCTGAAGTTTGCGCTTCACAGCTGAAAAATGTCAAACGTGCTAAGTGTCAGGGATTTGCTGAAGTTGACTCGACAGTAGGTGTTTAGTAACTAAGAACAAATTCATTAGAACTTAATGCATGATGCATTTCTTCACGCACCTCATTGTTTATGACGTCAGATCTCCTTATCCGTTTGTCATACAATTACATAATATGGAAACTGTCTGCAAAATGTGTTGTGGATAGAGTTAGTAACAAACAAGTAATAAATTCAAGTCCAGCATAATGTGACAGTTCTTCACACATCTCTGTGTGTATGACGTATCTCGTGACCTACGATAGGTAAGTGATTATTAGCACCACAGCGACTTTTGCTGTTAGTAACAGCTGTGTGGACCAACTCTGGTTGAAATCGGTGGAGTCGTTTAGCAGACGTGGAACGCACACGCACACACATTTTCATATTAGGTTTAGGTGTGGCCTAGCAACTAACAGCCGAATCCAAAAAGGTCATCTACCGGTAACAGCTTCTTAACAACGTAGTTTTTCTCTTCACTAAGAAACAAAAATACGTTTAGAGGCAATAATATTTTAAGACGTGCTTAATTCTAACTGATGGTGAATTCGGCCGTGAGGTAAGTAATGTTGGCCGGCTTACCTCAGGGGCAGAGGAGAGAGGGAATGTAGCTCGGCCACGGCGTGGTTCGAGAGAGTGTGGCGAGGAATGGTTTATTCTTTGTCTACCAGTGCTGACGACTCAGGGGCGTGCGTGAAACGTACTTAGTAGCTGCTATGGTATAAATTTTGACATGGAAGTAACGAATTCGTGAATGCAAATTACAGGGATTGTCACCTTCGAATGCGTTACTTATTTGTAGGAGGAAACATTTAATGAAGACTGTAGTAATGCAACGCAATGAGTGGAAGTAAACGTATGTGATCGTGCCTCACATTGCATAATGCATTTAAAAGTAAGTACAATTACTCTTATTAATGAACAGACAACATACAGACAACACAACACTTCGTCCGGCAGTAACAAAGCCAAAACTTTGGGATCGATGAGGGTAGCAGCAGTCAGGGATGGAACAGTCAACACGAAGTGATTCGAATGGAGCCGACTTGACATTTGTCTGTTGGGGGGCTCATAACGTACTAATTTACGTAGGTCACCATTGCGCAGGTCATACGACCGGCACGTATGCGCCTGTAGGTGCTGCCCCCAGTTCCTGTTTTGACTGTTTAGCAAAAAAGTTTGACGACCACTGAACTAGAGCTGTTTCTTATACATTATCAGTGCTCCACGCGACAGATGGTAAATGATATAACCGTCTGAATTTATCCGTTTCGTATAGTTGATACCCGACAGCTGCAGTGGGCTGGGCGTGGGAGCTTCGTGCGCCTGCCTCGACCAATAGTGTAACGCGTTTCTCTAGACATCTCTATGGCAACGACTCGTTGTCACAGCTTTATAGAAGGCTATTGTTTTCTCCTACATCCTTTTGCTATTCACAGCTGAAAGATGGCAACAGAACTGCGTTCTGTCAGTGATCTTACGCCATCTCTACTACAGCTTAAGCGTGGGTGGGTGGGGCGCATAAACGACTGTTGAAACGCCTCTAAACAGTTCAGGCTTTCCCAAGTTACTGACGTGACTATTACCTGAAATACTTGTGCTAAGAATAGAAATCTTTATTGGCGAAATGCAAACCATGTCGGTGACACACTGCATTTACTCGTAATCTCTTTGGATTTCAATGGGCGATTCCCAAGCATTCACCCTCTTACTACCCAAGCCGATATACAGGGACAAAAATAAGGAAACAATGAGAGAAATGTATGCTTCAACAGCTTTAACACAAACTCAGATGCTGGCCTAGCCTGCAGGTTCCACGGTTGTATTTGACCACAAACGGCACAAGTGCAACATCCTCAATGCGTTGCACTGCAGCTGTGGTGAGAACAGTTCTCTGTGTACTTGTGTTGGAGCTAGCCGAATTCCAACATGGGCAAATTGATGATGCTCATATGGTAGGTGCTTCCGTAACCAAGGCAGCCGAAGTGTTTAACGTTTCAAGAGGCTCCGGGTTGAAAATTGATACCGCATACAAGGAAAATGGGAAAAACACATCCATTAAGTCACAATGCAGACGAAAGCGTACGCGTGCGTTTCTCGAGTGACCCTTACAGTCAGCCATTGAAGAAGACTGACGAAGCAAACACTGTCAACACTAAAAACAACACTAAGAGAGATCCATAAACTGGAAATTGCTGCGTGAGCTGGAATTCAAGACCCACTTATCAGTAATGCAAATGCCCCTAAGAAAAAAAAGGTGGTAACCATAAAACATCAACTATGGACCAATGGAGGAAAGTAATTTGGTCGGATGAGTTGTTTCACAGCGTTTCGAAATCATTATTGCATTTTAATAAGGTTAATGTTCTGATTTCTTAATTGGAAATTGTAGGATCACTTACTGTTTATTGGAAGTTGCTTACTAGAACGAAAATTATTCATCCCAATTCCCTGGTGTCGCCTACATCAGTTTCAGGCGTTAGAATAAATTCCTGTTATTAATTATTCAGTTATCCTGATACTTGTCTATTATTAACTGTCAACTCTAGCCAGTGCATACACTGTTACTGCAGGATCACAGCCACAGCTTAATACAGGTTATTATTTGCTGCGTGTTACTTGCTAGGCATGAAAGATGTGTACGGCTCAACCCTTCAACTTCGTTGAGTCATTCTTTTTTATCCCTGCTTCTGCTCAGCGACGTAAGTAAGAAGCTGCAGGTTGATGAAATTTGGACTTGTTTTTTTCCTCGACGGGGCACAGCCTAGCTAGAGCCCCTCACACGCTCTGCATTCAAAATTTTGGACAGGCCTATGTAATATGTAGTACCACGGACGAGGGAACGTAGAAGACGCTAGGACGCTAGGACGCTAGGACGCTAACCGTGATTAACTTTTACTCTCGTTCGAAAACAATTAGCGCCCACACCAATAGTGAACGCGTCGGATTTTTCCGCCACAAAATATTGAAATGACCGAAGATTATTTGTTGATGATTATGGGGTTTCATCCGACGGGAAGGATGCCAAAGCGCGGTTATCAACTCGCAACGAAACCACAAGAAAGACCATGAGCCTTTATAAGAGTTCTTTTTTGAGAGCTGAAATCATCTTGATGTATAGCAAAACAGTACTTCTTGAATGAGATTTTCACTCTGCAGCGGAGTGTGCGCCGATATGAAACTTCCTGGCAGATTGAAACTATGTGCCGGACCGAGTTCGAATCTCGGTGCGGCACAGTTTTAATCTGCCACAAATATTCGGAGTGTCTTTATTATCACATCTGAGAAATAATATCTTGACGTACTGTCCTCAAATAAAATAACGGAACGAAGGACAAACAATTAGCAGCAGATGTCCATCACAGGGGTTTAAAGGGGTCGTTACTTGGTTGTAAGCCGGAAAACTAAAATTTTGTCCTGTCGCTATACAAAAATAATCGTTATCCAAGCACTTCGTCGAAATCCTTTCCTGTGGACAACGAAATAATCGTCTTCTAAATCGAAAGCTTCTGACGGAAATATGGAATGCAGAATTCTCGCTGACACATTAAGTAAATGTTCACGTCCAATGGTTAAATCGTGCTTGGAAATTAAATGTACCTTAAATAAGGGATGTGGAAGTTTGTTCCAGTTGTTCTACAGGCCCGGTCTTACACAGTGTCATTTAGCAGACCAGCTGCCTATTCCCAGTACACAAAGAGACATGTACTGGGATGTGGACCACACCAAGAACACTTGAGACAAGTTGTCTAAATCTGTTTTTCTGTTATTACTCTTCTAATAAAGTGCCATAACGAAAAAATCGCAGCACATGGGGCATAGAGAAGTGAATAAGGACGTCTAACAGCACAGTAGATCACGAAATCGCATTAACTGATGATGATGCTTGGTTCGTGGGGCGCCCAACTGCGCGGGCATCAGCACCCGTACAAAGTCCCAATTTTTACACAGTCCAATCGTGCCACTGTCACGGATGACGACACAAACATGCAGTTCCTGGGCTGAGAAAATCCCCAATCGAACCCGGGACCCAGAGGTGGCAACGCCACCCACTAGACCACGAGCTGCGGACATTAAATGAAGAGAAAAGAACACGCAAGAATAATTAGAACAAATTACACTCGTATCACCACATGCTTTTTGGAATGGTATTTTCAGGATATTTGTAAAGGTTTCGCTATATTTTTCCGTGTTTGTTCCTTACCATGTTCATTCCAAAAATATTCCAAAAAACAATTTATCAGACATTTCCACGGAGAATATTGCGTGAATTGTGTCCCATAATCCAGATCATATTTTTCTTCGTTTAGTGGTAGAGGTTCCAATGTGTTACGATAGCGCCCGAACTGCTGATGTGGTTCATGGCAATTTTGTTCCCAAATTGCAGCATGTGTATGTGCCAGGTGATACGAAATTTACGACACACACGCGCATATCGGAGCCACTTGATCGGAGTAGGTGAATCGAGTAGAGCTTAGGGGAAAGACGAAGGAGGCCACTCCACACCACTGCAGCGGCTCGTCTGCGTACGGCTGCGCAGAGGAACCCTCCGTCCAATTTGCAGCCAGCTATCAAGACGACAGTATCATCTTAAATATGGCACCAGTTTATTAAATGTATCGGGCAGAAGCATTTGAAGTAAAAACAGGCGTGAGACAGGGAGATATATCACCAACACTGTTCAATTTGGCCCTCAACACCCCGAGGACAGTAACATGGGAAAGTGCAGGAGTCACCAGTGAGACGTGGACGCTGACAAAGAAACCCGAGAAAAAACTCATCGCTTTTGAAAATAAAGTACTGAGAAAAATGTATGGACCAGTGAAAGGAAATGAACACTGGAGAATCGGAAAGAACAGGTAACTCAGACAATTATACACACTGCCTGGTGTGGTAGCGAGTGTGAAAATTAAGAGACTAAGATGGTAAGGACAGGAGGAGGAAAGGGGAGAACGCAGTAATAAAGGCTGTAGTGGATGGAGAAGCTGGAGGAAAGAGACCACTGCGACGGCCGAGAGTAGGATAGTACCATAGGAGACATGCAGACATTGGGTCTGGGAGATGAAGATCCAGATGACAGGAAAGTGTGGAAGGCAGGACTGAGTGAGGCCAAGGACCGGCTGCGGGTTTTGTGGCCAGTATAAGTATTAGGTAGAACGTAATGTGAGCATCGTCAGTTATTCTTCAAGAAAAGAGTTTTTTTAAATTTGTATCTACTGATAATTTTATATTCGAAGACAGTTGTAAATACTCGAAACATTACTGTGGAAATGGATCGCACAAAGTCAAGTAAATCTTCGTATCTGTATTGTAATAAAGTGAACTAAGGATTGGAAAAGGGCACAGGTCATCCCCGTTTTCAAGAAGGGACGTCGAACAGACGTCTAGAACTATAGACCTATATCTCCAACGTCGATCAGTTGTAGAATTTTGGAACACGTATTATGTTCGAGTATAATGACTTTTGTGAAAACTAGAAACCTACTCCGTAGGAATCAGCATGGGTTTCGAAAAAGACGATCGAATGAAACCCAGCTCGCGCTATTCGTCCACGAGATTCAGTGGGGCCACAGACTCTGGTTTCCAGGTAGATGCCGTGTTTCATAACTTCCGCAAGGCGTTCGATACAGTTCCCCACAGTCATTTAATGAACAAGGTAACAGCATATGGACTACCAGACCAATTGTGTGATTGGATTGAAGAGTTCCTAGATAGCAGAACGCAGCATGCCATTCTCAATGGAGAGAAGTCTTCCAAAGTAAGAGCGATTTCAGGTGTGCCGCAGGGGGGTGTCATAGGACCGTTGCTATTCACAATATACATAAATGACCTTCTCGATAACATCGGAAGTTCACTGAGGCATTTTGCGGATGATGCTGGGGTATATCGAGAGGTTGTAACAATGAAAAACTGTACTGAAATGCAGGAGGATCTGCAGCGAATTGACGCATAGTGCAGGGAATGGCAATTGAATCTCAATGCAGACAAGTGTAATGTGCTGCGAATACCGAGAAAGATAGATCCCGTATCATTTAGCTGGAATATAGCAGGTCATCAACTGGAAGCAGTTAATTCCATAAATTATCTGAGAGTACGCATTAGGAGTGATTTAAAATGGAATGGTCATATAAAGTTGATCGTCGGTAAAGTAGATGCCAGACAGATTCATTGGAAGAATCCCAAGGAAATGCAATCCGAAAACGAAGTAGGTTACAGCACGCTGAAGACTCTGCAGAAGAGACGCTCAGTAGCCCGGTACGAGCTTTTGTTGAAGTTTCGAGAACATACCCTCACCGAGGAGTCAAGCAGTATAGAGACCATGAGGCATACCGACAAGCCTTTCCACGAACAATACGAGACAGGAATAGAAGGGAGAACCGATAGAGGTACTCAAGGTACCCTCCGCCACACACCGTCAGGTGGCTTGAGGAGTATCGATATAGATGTAAAATATTACCTGTTACAGTTGTGCTCAAACTCTTCGCAGAGCAAACCAAAGAACCCACAGTTGTGCCGACGATTACTTTCGTACGACGCTAGGTGGTCAAGTGCCATTAACAACAGCAACAACAACAAGACGAAGACGACGACGACGACGACGACAAATGCAAGTCATACGCCAAATATTGAATGTATGTGAAGGAAAACAGTCATACATCAACAGAAAATTATTCTTTCTGCAACTGACATTTCTGCACTATTTCCCGATGGGAACCAATATAAATTCGTGAAGTAAGTTTATGGTTATTTTCCAACGAAAGTACTAAATGAACTATTATTACTAGTGGCGCCTCGTGGCAAAAAAAACGAATAACTGGGTTAGACTTCTGATATTCGCTGTGTTTGGATTGGAGGAGGTTCAGAGCATCTTATTTGCTACTTTCGTTGGCATCTAAACACTGCCGCGTGACTATTTCTTTCTCTTGGAACAACAACAAAAGACTGAGCGCGGCGCCGTGTAATTTAGACGTTTAGGCCGTCTTATAGGCTGCTTATTAGGGAGAAACGGTGCCGCCCGAAGGCGAGCAAAGGGCCTGTGAGGCGGCAGCTGAGGGGAGGCAGCGAGCGCTCCCACTAATTAGCTATTTACTTAGGCCCCGGGGGCACGCAGGTAGCCACACCCACGCAGGCCCATAAGGCACCCCGGGGGAAGCGGCTGGCGTGTTACGTGACAGCAATCCACGCTATGCTAGAGGCACAGAGCATGTTCAGCTCTCGACCAGGTAGTGGTGAACCAGGGTTAAGGTAACATGAAACCCCGTTTCCACCCCGATTCTTAAAGGAATCGAACGTGTGTGTATTAGAAATTGGTAGTTCGCGAACTAACGGGTGCAAAAGAACGGTTCACTAAGATGAACGAAAGGACCGAGGAACGAATTCCAAGGAACGATCGGTTCATAGTTCACTTCGGCAGTTTTCGCTCCAGCCTCGGTCACGTGCTCTTCTCAGTCTGTCTCCCTCCGCCGCACTCTTCGTTCTTCGCATGACCACCTGTCTCAGTTCCACTGCCGACTGCTCCTAGTTAGTTCAGTATCCAGTTGTTCCGTTTCGTTCACTGTGCTCGCCTATTTTACATGTGTTCCAAACTGTTCTTGCACTTGGTTCTGGCTATTCAGCGACCACGACCGGTAATCAAAAAGTATTTAAAGTTACATAAATTACATAAAAATTACGTTGTATGTAATAGGTAGTCTACGTCTTTTCAGGTAACAAAAGGGCATATCAGCTCACGTCATTACATCGATGAACAGCAGAAGACATACTTATTACAAGGGAAGTTTTTTGTTATTCATATATCTTTTGGTTTCATAGACTTGATTTAGCAGCTAAATTTCAGTAATTTGCTTAATTTTTAGTGTAAGAAAGTTCATATAAAACGATTTTCGTGTATCTTACATATACAGAACATTACATTTAGGAAGGCTCTAATTATTTTTAAGTTTGGTTGTTTCCAATTTGCGTTATCTTCTAGTTTGGTTTCTTTGAAAAAAAAAAAAAAAGTGGGTTGTGCGTCATTTTGGCTCAGTAGGAAAAGCGGTACCTTTCCATTTGAAAAGACAAATTCCCATAAAATCATTTTTACTTATTATCTCAAAAACATTTGTTCAGAAGCAGCTTTCAAACCAAAAACTTTATTACTGCGAACTTATTATTATAATTATTATCATCATCGTCATCTTTCCTTTCTCAGACCTTAGGTCTGGTTAAAAATGGAAAGCGACGCGGACCTTGATCAAGCGTGACTTCCTTTTAACTTTACGGTATATGTTATATTGCATTTAGGAACTTTCGGGTAATTGAACATGTATCAATTACGGATTTCTGTAGTTGTATATATAAGTTTGGATGTAGCTGTATTGCATTCATGTACTGGTGGATATTGTGTGGTATGACTCCCGTAGTTGATGGTATAATTGGTATAATGTCAACTTTATTCTGATGCCACATGTCCTTGGACTTCCTCAGCCAGTTGAATGTATTTTTCAATTTTTTCTCCTGTTTTCTTTTGTATATTTGTTGTATTGGGTATGGATATTTCGATTAGTTGTGTTAATTTCTTCTTTTTATTGGTGAGTATGATGTCAGGTTTGTTATGTGGTGTTGTTTTATCTGTTATAATGGTTCTGTTCCAGTATAATTTGTATTCATCGTTCTCCAGTATATTTTGTGGTGCATACTTGTATGTGGGAATGTGTGTTTTGTAAGTTTATGTTGTATGGCAAGTTGTTGATGTATTATTTTTGCTACATTGTCATGTCTTCTGGGGTATTCTGTATTTGCTAGTATTGTACATCCACTTGTGATGTGATCTACTGTTTCTATTTGTTGTTTGCAAAGTCTGCATTTATCTGTTGTGGTATTGGGATCTTTAATAATATGCTTGCTGTAATATCTGGTGTTTATTGTTTGATCCTGTATTGCAATCATGAATCCTTCCGTCTCACTGTATATATTGCCTTTTCTTAGCCATGTGTTGGATGCGTCTTGATCGATGTGTGGCTGTGTTAGATGATACGGGTGCTTGCCATGTAGTGTTTTCTTTTTCCAATTTACTTTCTTCGTATCTGTTGATGTTATGTGATCTAAAGGGTTGTAGAAGTGGTTATGAAATTTTAGTGGTGTAGCCGATGTATTTATATGAGTGATTTTCTTTGTGTATTTTGCTAGTTTCTGCTCGTTCTAGAAAGAATTTTCTTAAATTGTCTACCTGTCCATAATGTAGGTTTTTTATGTCGATAAATCCCCTTCCTCCTTCCTTTCTGCTTAATGTGAATCTTTCTGTTACTGAATGTATGTGACGTATTCTATATTTGTGGCATTGTGATCATGTAAGTGTATTGAGTGCTTCTAGGTCTGTGTTACTCCATTTCACTACTCCAAATGAGTAGGTCAATATTGGTATAGCATAAGTATTTATAGCTTTTGTCTTGTTTCTTGCTGTCAATTCTGTTTTCAGTATTTTGTTAGTCTTTGTCTATATTGTTCTTTTAGTTCTTCTTTAATATTTGTACTATCTATTCCTATTTTTTGTCTGTATCCTAGATATTTATAGGCATCTGGTTTTTTTCCATCGCTTCTATGGAGTCGCTGTGGTTATCCATTATGTTATCTTGTTTAGTGCGTTTTCCCTTGACTATACTATTTTTCTTGCATTTGTCTGTTCCAAAAGCCATATTTGTATCATTGCTGAATACTTCTGTTATCTTTAGTAATTGGTTGAGTTGTTGATTTGTTGCTGCCAGTAGTTTTAGATCATCCATGTATAGCAAATGTGATTTTGTGTGGGTATGTTCCAGTAATATTGTATCCATAATTTCTATTATTTAGCATGTTGGATAGTGGGTTCAGAGCAAGGCAGAACCAGAAAGGACTTAGTGAGTCTCCTTGGTATATTCCTCGCTTAATCTGTATTGGCTGTGATGTGATATTTGAATTTGTTTGGATATTAAGTGTGGGTTTCCAATTTTTCATTACTATGTTTAGGAACTGTATTAATTAAGGATCTACTTTGTATATTTCCAATATTTGTAGTAACCATGAGTGGGGTACACTATCAAAAGCTTTTTGGTAATACATGTATGCATAGTGTAGCGACCTTTGTTTAGTTTTAGCTTGATGTGTCACCTCTGCATCTATTATCAGTTGCTCTTTACATCCTCGTGCTCCTTTGCAACAGCCTTTTTGTTCTTCATTTATAATTTTGTTCTGTGTTGTATGTGTCATTAATTTCTGTGTAATGACTGAAGTTAATATTTTGTATATTGTTGGTAGGCATGTTATGGGGCGATATTTAGCTGGGTTTGCTGTGTGTGCTTGATCTTTAGGTTTCAGATAAGCTATTCCATGTGTAAGCGTATCAGGGAGTGTGTATGGGTCTGCAACGTAACTGTTAAATAATTTAGTTAGATGTGAATGTGTTGAGGTGAATTTCTTTAGCCAGAAATTTGCTATTTTATCTTTTCTGGGGGCTTTACAATTGTGAGTAGAATTAATTGCTTGGGTGACTTCATGTTGCAAAATTAGCACTTCAGGCATTTGTGGTATCATCTTGTATGTATCTGTTTCTGCTTGTATCCACCGTGCATGCCTGTTATGTTGTACCGGGTTTGACCATATGTTGCTCCAGAAGTGTTCCGTGTCTGTTATGTTTGGTGGATTGTCTAGTTTAATGTGTGTGTTATCTATTGTCTGGTAAAATTTCTTTTGGTTTGTGTTGAATGTTTGGTTTTGTTTCCTTCTATTTTCACTTTTTTTGTATCTTCTAAGTCGTTTGGCCAATGCTTGTAATTTCTGCTTCTTTTCATCTAATTGCTCTATCACTTCTTGTGAGATTTTACCTAACCTTTTACGTTTTTTATTCTGACATTTCATTTCTTGTAAATTGTGTTAGCTGTCCAATGTCTTCTCAGTTTTTCTATTCTGATCTGTAGCCTGTGTTGCCATGCTGGTTTTGTGGGTTTCTTGTGTGTGTTGGTTGGTTCTGATCTCTGCCTAGTGTGTATATTTAGTGTAGTGAGTGCTACTACATAAACCAGTAGTTGTAACTCTTCCATAGTTGTGTTTTCATTTATTTTGTTGTGTATGATTGTGTCGATAGTTGTTATTGTTGTTTCGACTTGTGGGTTATTTGGCGGTCTATGCAAGACTGGTCTAATATCTGTATTTGTGTCTTTGTATTCTGTATATGTCAGCTGAAATTTTTCTTCTATATTTAACATGTGTGTCACTTCGTGTTCTATTTGTGCTTGTTCTGGTGGCTCTTAAGATTTCGTTTTCCTCTGATTGTTTAATTGATGAGTTTTGTTCTTTGTTTGTTTGCTCTGGAATGTTTGAGTCCATTACTGTATTTTCTTCTTCTTCTGATTGCACATTATTTTTTTCCAGTATTTGTTATACTTGTTTGATGTTTTCTAATTCTGACTGGGGTATCCTGTTACTTTTGATTATTACACGGATCTGATCAGCTAGTCGTTCTGTTAAAAATTTTGATTCTGGGTATCTGGTAATAAATGTCGTGTTGGTTCCTAGTTTTGTTGCTTGGTAATAACAGAACATGAGGTGTCGATTAACCTCATCTGACCATCTCATCTCATCCTCTGTCTGTTTTCCTTCTAGGGTGGTTGCAGGAAGCATATCCTGCAAAACACCTCTATTTGGATTTGAATCTTTTTCCAGTTGGCTAGCAGTGTCGTTACCATTGTGGGGGGGGGGGGGGGCATAGGGCTCCCGGGCCTCCACGGGATTATTATATATTGTTTATTATTATTATTATTATTGCTGCATTAACGTTAATAATGAAACATAAAAACCTAATTTTTACTAAGCGTGTGACGCAATTATGAGAAAACCACATTTTATTTTATGCTTCCATAAAGAGTCTACTTCGCCTACGAACTCAGACAACGTGGAGCATATATAGGGTGTAAAAGATTATTGTTTACAACGTAACATAGCTATGTAGTGGAAGTCGAAACGAAGAATTTTCTACAAGACACTTGTGGTCTATTAAGTTGAGAAACAGCCACCAACAGGTTTACAAGACTACATGAGCTATAGCCCATGCGTGTCGCGTGAGATTTTCATGTTCTCTCCTCCAGCTCTCTACACATCGTCATCGATTGTTTCGCAATTGAGCTTGCATTATCTTGTTATTCCTTCACTGCCTCATTATTACATGTTTGTTGTATCTGCTCGTAACGGGCAACACATCGTCCGAAATTGGCGAGCAGTCTGTACTCGGGGCCGGTTTTCCGTGCGCCACCCTATATTATTTCCTTGCTATCAGCCACACAAGGCTACGGTTGCCTAAACGACAGGTTCTGCAGAATCACAGAAATTACTTCTGAAAGTGTGTAAGAATTCTGTAATGAATAAAAACTCTGTACTCCAGGGGGGGGAGACAAGTGCCCCTCTTGGTACCCTCCATACTTCGGTCACCTACACCACTAGTTTTCAGATTTTCATGAGAACCATATACGAAGCACAAATGAACGGTGAACGAGTAAAAATGAACGGTTCCCAAAAAAGAACGATCAGCATTGAACTAGTTCCCAAGGATCAACGAGTTTGCCCATCTCTAGTATGTATACCGTCCAATTACACTAAAGTGACCACTGCCTATGGTCGACGTCAACGTGCGGTACTCACAGACTGCACATGGCAGCGCTAGCAGTAGAGGGCGTATAAACCGTCTCGGGGCGATGTGGAAGAAAGTGCAATGGTTGTCGTAATGCGGAAAGGGGGGCGATGTATCTGACCTCCGAAAGAACATAGTCGTTGATTTTGGGTCCAAGGGTGGAAGCATTTCCGAAATGGCTACGTGTGTAAACTGTTCTCGTCCCGCCATGGATGAGGTTGAGGCATAGAGCCTCCGCATCGCTCCTGTCACTTGTTAGGACGATATCGTTACAGGCATGAGTCATCGACAGACGTCACCAGCTGACATGGACCTGAGTTACAGAGCTGCACGTAGTTGCAGTAGTAGGCGGCAGAGGTCAGCAGTTGACGGACAGTGCTAGCAGTCGTAGTCTAAACAATGTTGTAAAGTCATGTTTGATTAATATTTAATGTATTTGCATAATTATAATTGTTTTATATGTGTAGTAATTAGCAGTGTGAGTGTTATATGATGGGAGAAGAACACAAGTACATGAAAATTGTTTTGATTATTCGCGAAGTACCAGTTAAACTATACAGGGGATTTACTATAATTAAATGTGCAGTCAGTTTATGGTGCTAATAAATCTTGAGTAGAACACAAATTAATCGGTAATTTCCGAAGGAGTAATTTCATATTTGATACTTTTCTAAATTTATTTAGCAATTGACACAGAAATGTTTTACTATGATTGGTCATTGAAGTAAAGCGCGGGATAATACCGCAACTTGATTTGCCGTTTGTGACGTCAGCCAATCAGAAAAATGCAGGCTCGCGCCAATCTATGCTGGGAACAAATGGTTCAAATGGCTCTGAGCACTATGGGACTCAACATCTGTGGTCATCAGTCGCCTAGAACTTAGAACTAAGTAAACCTAACTAACCTAAGGACATCACACACATCCATGTTCGAGGCAGGATTCGAACCTGCGACCGTAGCGGTCACGCGGTTCCAGACTGAAGCGCCTTTAACCGCACGGCCACACCGGCCGGCTATGCTGGGAACAAAGCCTTTGGTGTGATCTAGGGGGGTCGGGGCTGAGGGTTCGAACTAATAGCATCTCATCTCATTGAAAGCAGCTCCGACGAAAGTACTGTAAAATCGCGGAAAAATGCTAATTACGAGTTCGCGAAGTAGTACAAAGTGTATTTAAGTGAACGGTATAGTAAGACTGGAACAGGTATTACGTGTAGAGCAAGGTGCACATTTGAGCGAGCATTTTCATAACTAAACGATCCGGTGAACACTATTGACTTCGGTAACGGGTGTAAATACCATAAACTGACTACGTGTGTGATTGTGGTGTGCGTGTGAACTTTACATTGTGTTGCCACTTAGTACAGACTTGGCAGTATTGTGATCCTTATCGTAAAAATACACCTGAAAATTTACATTGCCAAGTTAAAACATTTATTTCAGTAGCTAGCCACATCCCATTTACCGGACAATTCTATGTATGTTGCGACCTGCATTAGACGGTAGTGGTCTAGTATTTTCCACTACAGCTTTTAGCTAGACAAATTAATGTTGCTGGACACTGGCAGGGCGGTAAAAAAAGTAACGTGCCGCGTCGCAAGGTGTACGGTGTATAGCAAAATGGCGCTATCCGGAACGGGCGCCGACGGAACTGTGGGGCACCACGCCATACAGATAGCAGGGGCTAACGACAGCTGCGGAGGCGTGTGAAGAACCATGGGGCTTCTGTCGGTGTCTCTTCGACGAACGTTGCTGCGTTTGGGCCTCTGAACGAGAGGCCTGGTTGATGCTCTCATGAAGCTAGTTTGAGCAATTGCCAGAGAGCGTCCAGAAAACAGGCTGTAATGCGCATGCACAGCTACGATGACGTAGGCAGCCGGTGTTTGTTCTCCTCATACATTTCTGTTTGGAATTTCGTGCGTGATTGGGCATCACATGGCCGTGTGCAGCCTTGCGGCATGTTGTTGAGGGGACAGAGTCGTACCTGGAGCAACTGTTTTATCATATCCTAGTCAGAGAAGGAAGGCAAATAAGAAAGCAGTTTTTGGCATAATATTCGTTTCAAACCTACACATTACAGCTCGAACTACCCTAATATTTTGCTATGTGGTGACTTTAAACATAGTTTTACTCTTACTCAAATATTGTGGATCATTTGCAACCAGGGTTAGATCTACACAGCACAGCAAAACGCTAGTGAGAAGGAATACAAATTTCTTGCAAAAATAAAAGAGTTCCTTGGGTAGCTTACACCAGAATAAAGGACACTAAATTATTTTATGACTGTTTCAAAGTGTGTAAAAAATTAACAAGGTTGTCTGTGGGACGAAAGAACTGTACAAGTATATTCTACTGTAGTAAAAAATATAAAGGCAGATGGAGAGTTAAAAATGACAAAGGTATGCTCCCAGTCTACAGTTTACCACAGTACGGAATTCCATACATTTAAGATGCAAACAACACAAATTAAGAAATAAAGTCGAGCCTAGAGGAAGTATTAGACATGTGCCTTGTGATCTAAAAACTTTATTTCATGGAAGGCAGATCTGTAAAATTCTGCTAAAGCTTTCAATATATTTGAAAAAAATATTTAATTCAAAACTACCGACCAAATTTGCCTGCTTAGTCAGCTGCAAGTGAATATTTACGCATTTTCGTACGTATATAGCATGAGAAGATCTTACAGTGTCAGCATGAGAAGATCTTACAGTGTCAACATTCGTCTCAAGACCCCAGGCCGGAGATGGAGCGTTATGATCTGCGGAATGGTTTCGTGGCATTCCCAGGGTGATATTCCAGTAGACACGATGGATCAATGCAAGTAGATATCTATCTTTGGAGACCATGTCCACACGTCATGCAGGTTGTCTTTCCTTGGCAGAGTGGCATTTACCAGCAGGATAATGCAATCTGTCTCACAGCTCTTAGTGTATGTGCATGGTTCGAAGAGCATCAGGATGAGTTTACCGTGCTGCCCTGGCCACCAAACTCCTTGGCTTTTTTATCATTATTATTTTTCCGTTTTGGGCAACAGACCATACAGCCAACAGTAGTTACAGAAGTGCCATATTAACGAAATCATAATTTTCACAATAGAACAAGAAAACCTTTACAAAGAAGTTCTTAATGAGAAAGAGAAGCACTAACAAACGAACTCCAAATAGCCACCATTAGTTACAACAGTGCACGTTAACATTACTTTAATTTTAATAATAGACCATTGTCTAGTACAAAATGCAGTACATTATATGAATTTGAAAGAAACTACAAAGTTTCGTACCAGTTCACGCCTTTCTTCGGACTATTACCCTTCACTGCAATTAGACATTAGCTAATACCCGCGCCATTCCCCCTCCTCACACCGTCTGTTGCCACTCCCTCCCCCACATTTTCACCAACTTTAGCACCTAACTAAACTGTAGAACGAAAACCTGTTTTTGGAACACTTCTTTTTAAAATGATGAAAGATGAATGATATTGGAATTCGTGGTGCATCGCAGTTCACACAACTTATAGGTCAAAGCTGGACATCTGTGTCTTTAAAATAGTTCGCTAGCAAATACATATTTCTATATCGAAGTGGTGAAATAACGGAGTTACTCTGGTAGAGAGGTGGTAGCCCCTCACAACCGATTTCTTGAACAAGACCGTCTGTGCGACCAAGTACTTGACTCTCTCGATTTAAAGCCAGCCAATAATGCCTAAGGTCCATCTCGACTGGGCTGTTATCGCCATGACTTCTGGACCAAATGTTGTATAATGTCTTGCCATCAATTATTTTTGTGTGTTTTCCTGGAAATGCTCATCATTTTTATAACACTGTACTAACTTATCTTTCAGTATAGCAAAGAGGTTTATTTTTTTCAAATTACAGTCCTCACTGACACAGGTTGTTTTTGTAGGAAAATGTAACGGAGTGCGAAGGCTTAACTCTGTAGGTGTATTTACAAATCTGTAACATACAAATTTTTACAGAACAAATAGTTAAGTTACATGAAAGATGTATAGAATTGGTGAAACAAGCGTTCATATGTCTCCACTACTGTCGTCAGAGTCAATCACCCACCTTATTACTCTCCACAGGCAATGTTTTGAAAAAGTCTTAGCTGTCAATCGTCAGAGACGAGCAAAGCGCTTAGAGGTATTTAATACTCTACTGCTTACTTTTGGGTACATCGTTGTAAATCTCAGTGAAAGCTAACTAACGTGGAAGGTTCACGTTGTTCCCACGTGCACCCATAGGCCAAGGTACTGTGAAACTATCACACACTTGCAGATGTGGTGAAGTTAGTTTGTTTTGGAGAAAAGGCAATGACTGTATTCCAATCAGGTACTTCAATGATTAATTTTGTTTATGTCAAATTAAGGAGAAATCTATCTCACTGCGAAAAAAGAATTGCCTCTCATGGGAAAGATATGCGTTAGTCTGCTGAACTTTTCAGGCTATCCACTAGCACAGAGAATTTACATCACGAGAATTTACATCACGAGAATTTACATCACGAGAATTTACATCACGAGAATTTACATCACGAGAATTTACATCACGAGAATTTACATCACGAGAATTTACATCACGAGAATTTACATCACGAGAATTTACATCACGAGAATTTACATCACGAGAATTTACATCACGAGAATTTACATCACGAGAATTTACATCACGAGAATTTACATCACGAGAATTTACATCACGAGAATTTACATCACGAGAATTTACATCACGAGAATTTACATCACGAGAATTTACATCACGAGAATTTACATCACGAGAATTTACATCACGAGAATTTACATCACGAGAATTTACATCACGAGAATTTACATCACGAGAATTTACATCACGAGAATTTACATCACGAGAATTTACATCACGAGAATTTACATCACGAGAATTTACATCACGAGAAAATGTCCGTTCTTAGCAGCGTTCGTTCCACTCTGAAGTCAAAGCTAAACCTCTCTCCAGATGTTGCCTGCTTTTCAAGTGATGAAACAAAGAGGTCACTTCATTATGGTGGTTGGAGGAACATTTTCGCCGATGCACTTCATCACAGCTTCTTGTTCTTCATTAAATTTCATCCCTTTCTTGAAGTTTCTGCTTTTGAGGCCACTGAACACCACCCTCTTAATTCATTACAAAACCAGACAATCATCACTTCCTAAAGAGTAGACTGAAATAATCCAACAAGTACAACGAAGCCGACAAAGAACATTGAGGTTGCATTGTCGCCTGTTTTCACACAAAAATATCCCTTGTTAAATGACAAAGGCTGTTTGTGTAGGGCCATCACATTTTTGAACTGCAATAACTCAGGCCAAGAGCCGTTTCTGCCATAACAGATTTGAAAAACATTAGTCTCGGATAGGACCCCACGACTGCGAGGGAACCGCGGAAACAAAACGAACAGACGAGGGTTTTTTATGAATTTTTCAGTTTCAGCATAGCTTTCTTAGACAACCTGCATACATCAGTGTAGATCGCGAAGTCTTTCAGCGTACAAAAAGTCGAAAACGAAAGTTTCGTAATTTTCTGTTTGCGCGTCTCCTTAAATCTGTTATCTAGGCACTACTGAAGGCTCTTTCTCCCTCTATTGGTGAAGTGCACAGTTCGCTATGAAAATCTCCCGCGCCGCCTGTAGTACGCGGCTTGTAATTAACGTCCGGCTAGTGACGTCACACATGGAGTGAGGTGGAGTACTGACCCACACAGGCAGCCCTGCGGCTGGCGAGTTGCGACGGTCACGTGACGTCACGTCGCGTCGCCACGTTCTGTTGTGCGCTCGCCGGCTCGGCTGATCCCGTTTTTACGCGGCTCGCCCATAAACTCTCTCTTCCCTCCTCACCCCATCACATCCCTGGCCCAGCCGTCACGTCCCGCCCACCCTTCCAGAAGGCTCCCCAATAAATGCGTGGGCGCATGCGCACGGCACAGCTCAGCACGCGGCATCGCGGCCGATTCCAGTGCGTCCGCAGCGCAGAGCTATGCCTACGTCACTACTCCAGGTCAACGCTGGCCTGTCCTCCAGCGACGAACCGTGCCGTTCTGGAAGCTTCCGTGCCGTCGCGGACATAACCTACGCGTTCTTCCAGCGATGCGCGGCGTGCGCGAAGCAAATTACGTGAAGCGTTGCTCCGAATTACGGTTGCGAAAAACAGACCGGTTTAAACGGATGCCGGTCTGTTAGTTCTGAACAACACGTATTTTTCTGTATTTATTTGATCTCAATTTTAACAGGCTTCTTATTTTATACTAATAACCAGGTAAAAATACCGAAAAATTTAAATAAATCTTTTTAAACGACTAATTTTTATTCGTAAAATTCCCATTGCTTTGAAATATTGCATTATTATAGAAAACGAGAAAACATCCAGTGGTATTTCAATAACAAAGCCGATGAACATACACATAGCGTAATAATTGTTACGGCATTGGTGAAACAATACTGTAGCCCACCTATTACGGCGTGGCGTGGCTTACTATGCACATGCAGTGTGGAAGACTTGTGTCCATTCTCGTCTATATGGTAGTTTCTCGCAGTAGTCGTCGAGCGGCAGTTGCATTACAGAATGACGTCCTCCCTGGTTTTCCAGTATTTTAGGAAGTGCGGTATCAGTGAAGCACAAGGCCCCATTTGCTTTAAAAGATTAACAACGGGAGGAGTCACAACGAACTTGCGACGTCATTTAAAGGGAAAACCATTCGTTCGTAGTTTACAGTGAAAATAGAAAGTAGCTGTTCCGTTGCCTGTATCTCTATCACATGCATTTATCTGCTTGTAGCTCTTGAAAACGGACAAATTAACGTAAAAAATAGTTCTATCTCAGTTTTCGCCTTTTGGCGTTGATCTTTCGTAATCCCCTAGTAGTGGAATGATCCTCGAGTTTATTAAGACTTTCGAGAACAGTGTTTCAGCTTAAAAAAATTGAATAGGAGGATACTGATGATTTTTGTAGAAGTCTACTACTTACCAATTTTCGAGAAAAGCGGCGAACAGTGGACGGAATTTTCACATTTCATTCAATATTTTGATTCTCTGTATCTTGAAACTGAGGAAGTCAAAACTTTTCAGCCTGTTAGATTTCTAAATGTATCACAGAAAATACTAGGAATAGAAATAGAAATTCCGTTATTTCAGAAACTTTATTTGAGCGATTTTGACACAGGTTAAATTGGCTTTGAAAAAAGAGAAACGACGTAACCTAAATCAAGACCGTTTCAGCGATAACCGCCATCCGTCCTCGGAATAAGAGATTTCATAAAAAGCTTCACAAATGCTAATTTTAATTTTTTTTAGTCTTGTTGGTACACATGTTCCTGATGTATTTATGCATTTTGAACTGTTCCGAATGTCTTGTTTATTGTTGACAGTCGGCAAGGTTACACGTGTTTTCGAGTTCTCGTCGAATTTTTCCATTTCAAAAAAGGTGGTTCAAAGAATTTGAATTACATTTTGCTTGAACAATGAAGTACCGCACCGAATTCAAAATGTTGACTGAACCTTTTGGCGAACGTACCATGTTTAAGAGAAGACCTGACGAGTGGTGTAAACGTTTCAAGGACTGAGAAGACGCTAAAGACGACAACCGCCCTGCTCACCCTAGCACATTACTGGCGACAGTGGGAAAGAATTAACGAAAACTGTTCTGGAAAATTGCCGAATCACCATCAGAGAGGTCGCACAGGCATACGAGTGTGACGTCGAAACAAAGGCCCAATCGTCTTAATGGAAGCTACGTGAAGAGTCAACAACAAAAATATTCGACAAGTTCGATCATATGGGTTCTTCTCACTTTTTTCTTCGATTACCTTGGGATAGAGCAACATGTCTTTCATCCTTATGGTAGTACGCTCACTAACGGATATTACCGGGAAGCCACGCGCCGTTTGCGCCAAGAAATCCGAAGAAAACGACCAGAACTGTGGCAAAACGACTCGTGGAAATTGCATCACGAAAATGCTCCCGCTCACACCTCAATGCTCTTTCTTTAAGGATGTTACCTCAGCCACTGTATTCGCCGGACATGGTCAGTGCGACTTCTTTCTATTTCCGAGGCTGATAAACTATGACAGGACTTCGTTTTCTACCACTGGTGAGATAAAAACAGAATCAAAGAAGGTAAACGCCATAACAAAAGGTGGGTTCCTGAAGTGCTTCCAAGACTGGATAAAGCTCTGTTACAAGTGTATTATATCTTGCGGGAGGGATTACTTTCAAAGAGAAGAAATTGTTTAATAAATAAAAAAATTCCTTTACTTTTTCATCACACCTCATACTGAAGAGGACCGGGTTATAAGAACACTCAACTTCTAGATTTCTACAACTCTTAACACCGTTCCTCACAAGCAGCTTCTGATCAGAAGTTAGTCTCGGTCCGGCACGCAGTTTTAATCTGCCAGGAAGTTTCATATCAGCGCACACTCAACTGATAAGTAAATATCTCATTCTGGAAGCTTCTAATCAATTGCGTGTCTACGTAGTATCGTGACAGAAATCACGGGTCCTGTTAGAAAGATTGCAGTTCCTAGTAACTGAAACGGAAACTGAGAATAAACCAGAAATGACATCTGGTGTCCCGCTAGAAAGCGTCAGACTTTCTGCTGTTTCTAATCTATCTCGTTGCGGCAACATTATCTAACGAAATTTCCATTACCAACTTTCTACTCCGAATGCGAAAATATGTTGACGCCCACCTACGTAAGAAAGGGCCATCATAAGAGAAACTGGATCTTGCACGAAAAAATTTGTGTATTTCTACCACGTGCTATTCGACAGCGGAACGATAGGGAAATAGTCTATGTGGTTCAATGAAGTCTTTGCCAAGCACGAAAGTGTGAACTGCAGAGTACTCATGGACATGTACCCTGTCCGGAAAGTCTAAATAAGGGTCTCCCCTTTAGTATTTAAAAACCCTTGCACCTGTAACCATATTCTACGTGATCGGGTTGCTTAACACGCATCATTCTAGTTTGTGAGGAAGGGGAAAGTACTGCTTCGGTGACATGTTAATCTACTCTGTTTTCATGACATTGAAAATATTTGTGTACTTGATGCAAGTTTTCTCTCAAGAGACTTTGTATCTGAAAGGCGTATAGGTTTTTTATAAGGGGGCACTCAAAAAACATTTCACACTATACAGAAACAAGAACGTAAATATACTGACGAAAACAATCGCAACACCAAGAAACAGTTGTGTGATCGAAACAAAAGCTGGCGTGTTTCTACATCTGGAAAATTATGTCTATTTAAATTTCATACTAGTCGCGTAAGAGTGACGCTGGAGGATGGAGATGAGGTTTGCTATAAATACACAGTCGTGAGCATTTGTTACCTTTGAGATTCAACTGTGAGTAGTTGACGTAAGTAGGCTGTTTAGGTTTTTATGTTGGTAACGCCACCTAGCGTTCTGTATGAAAATCACTGACGGTGCTATGTGCAGTCTGTGGCTGGTTGGCATTTTTTAAATATTCTCTATTGTAGTGTTGGTCAGTTGGACGTGAACAACGCGTAGCGTTACGCAGTTGGAGGTGAGCCGCCAGCAGTGGTGGATGTGGGGAGAGAGATGGCAGAATTTTGAGAGCGGACGATCTGGACGTGAGTCCATCAGAAAGAGTAAATTTGTAAGACTGGATGCCATGAGCTAATATATTCATATGACGTTGGAACATTAAGATCCAGTAAGTAACACTTTTATGATCTACTTCCAAAAAAACGAGGGAGCACAAAAAGACATTTCCCTTCACAGGAATTGCATACATAATTTTTGTCAATGACTGGATAACTTGTTTCGTAGAGTAAGTCAAGGTAATGCATCACTAATGTCAAGATGTGACAGTTATTAGACATTTCCCATCTTTACTGTAATATTTTCCTGCTTGAGCTTTGTCATGTTTAGATATAAGTTATAGCATTTGCTGCTGCTGTTTGCCATGCATAGTGCTACTGAATTTCATTTTGTATTACTCTGTTAAGCCAGTTCTACTACAGATTTATGTTTCTTGTTGCTCCACATTGGCTCATTAGTTGTAATGTTGCATGTGTTTTGCTAATTTAGATATACTGCTGCTTGCTTTGCCAATTTGCATTTTTTGTCATTGCTGTTTGTGTGAAATTCTCTTGTGCTGCTGCATTGCCTTGTCCCTTAGTGTATATATATATATATATATATATATATATAAGTTGGCTTAAGAGGGGGTAGACTATATAAGAAACTAACTATGAAGAATAGGGAAAGAATGCATTGAGAAGGTATATGAAAAAGATTTGGGCAAAAATGAGTATTGTACAATGAGAAATATTTATTTTAAAAGAGGCTATGAACAAAACAGTGGGGTTTAGGGACAACAGGGTCACAGGATTTTTTTTTTTTTGCTGGAGCAAATGTTGAAATAAAAGGAAACATCTATGGAATGAAGTTTTGGGTTGGACTGCAGTACCAAATGTTACACTGAAAACGACCCCTGTCATTTCCTTTTGTGTTATTCCGCTATGTGTTTGTGTACCCTTGTGTATTTGTTTCTTTCCTGTCTTCATGTGTATCTGATAAGAGTTATGTTTTAGAATTTTTCTAATACTATGTTATTTACTTTATAAAGATGTTTAGACAATTCTGTTCCAATGCTCATGTGTGAAATTAATGTTTCGAAAACTATTTTCATTATTTTATGTATTTACTTATGTCATAATTCCTGTAACACTGATGTATGTTTATTTCTATTCTTTTGTAAAACCCGTATTACTACAAATGTTATCTGTATTGTTATATTCTTTAATGATGTATTTTGTACCTTTGTAATTGTATTCTGATGTAAATTTATAATTGTATAGACACCAGTTCTTCAAATTAAGTTACATTTCACTGCACACGTTTCTGTTGGTCATAGTATATGCACAACAGATGAGAAGTTGGGACTGTTAGTGTTTGCACGTGTGTTAATAATTCAGCAAGGGACTGGATAACAGCATTGCTGGTTCTAAGGACATACCAAACAGTTTGTGAGTGCACAAGTGCTGGTTTATGGACTTGCTATATTGTCTGCAAGACTCTTTAATGGTGACTGTGCACCCACACAGTCCCAACAGATGGCTGCTGGGCATCTCTACAAGGACTATAATGGGTCTGCACCTTTGATGGCCCACCAATACCATTATCTCTACGACTACAGTGGGTTTGCTCTGTTGTGGCCCATTACCTGTGTGCATGTCAAGAGTCAGCACTGTCTTCCCGTTGGAAGGACAATACTACTACAAGACTGCATAGAAATCCACTACTATGTGCATTTTCTTTTACTGCCCAGACAGAGAAACACTGCAATTCTACTGTGATGAACGATCAGGACTGTCTTTATGGACTGTGAGAAAATCTTTGCTTTTGACCAACATTGTATCAATAAGTTTGTGCATTTGATTTCTTTGTTATTGTAATTATGAAAAAATTTTTCAAATCTGTATTCGCCACTGCCCAAAACAATTTGTAAAATTTTTTGTGGGGAGTGTGGGGGCTATGTAAGTAGGCTGTTTACGTTTTTATGTTGGTAACGCCACGTAGCGCTCTGTATGAAAAATCACTGACTGTGCTGTGTGCAGTCTGTGGCTGGTTGGCATTGTTGAAATATTCTGTATTGTAGTGCTGGTCAGTTGGATGTGTACAGCGCGTAGCGTTGCGCAGTTGGAGGTGAGCCGCCAGCAGTGGTGGATGTGGGGGGTGGGGGGGAGAGATGGCAGCATTTTGAGAGCGGACGATCTGGACGTGTGTCCATCACAAAGAATAAATTTGTGATACTGGATATCATGAACTGATATATTCATGACGACGACTTTTGAATAATATTAAGGTAAATACATTGTTCTCTATCAAAATCTTTCATTTGCTAACTATGGTTATCAGTAGTTAGTGCCTTCAGTAGTTTGATTCGTTTATTTAGCTGGCAGTATTGGCGCTCGCTGTATTGCAGTAGTTCGAGTAACGAAGATTTTTGTGACTTAAGTGATTCATGAAAGGTATAGGTTATTGTTAGTCAGAGCCATTCTTTTGTAGAGATTATTTGAAGTCAGATTGCGTTGCGCTAAAAATGTGTGTCAGTTTACAGTTGATCAGAATAAAGAGAGAAATGTCTGAGTACGTTCAGTTCTGCTCAGCTGTTTGAAAATCAAATAACGTAAGAGATTTATCAGCACAGTAATTCATTAATTTTTCTAAGGCGACGTTTCAATGTTAGTAAAGAATAACTTTCACGCGACTAAGACACCATTATCAACACATCACCCGCAGTTTGAATGAAATAGTCTAATAGGGCTATGAGAAGCTGGATGTTCGTTCTGCAATACTGCAGAAACACTTGGCAGTAACTTAGCCACTGTACGTGATTGCTGGCAGCGGTGATCACGATAATGAATGGATGCAGGAAGACTAGGCTCTGGTTGGCCATGTGGCACTAGTGAAAGGGAAGATCATTGTACTACAACTGCAGTAGCCATTTGACCAGCAGCTGTCACCAAAGTAAACAGTTACAAATTCGTTACTTTTACGACAGCTCCGAGCCATGCATGTATTCCTCTGACCCCAAACCACAGCCATTTGCAACTTCAGTGGTGTCAAGTCAGAGCTCATTGGAGGTCAGGGTGGCGGTATGATTTGTTTCCTGATGAAAGCTCACTCTCACTCTGTGCCAGTTATCGCCTTTTTTACCAGGAAGCCAGTTGACTGCCTAAAACCAATCTTCCTGCAGGCTAAACACACTGGACATCCACCTGGAGTTATGGTCTGGGACTGTTTCATATGAAAGCAGGCACACTCATCTCAAGCATCCTGACTGCTAATTTGTATGCGAGTCTGCTGATTCGACCAATTGTGCTGTTATTCACAAACAGGGTTCCAGGAGTAATTTTCCAACAGGATAACGCTCGCCCACACACCGCTGTTTTAACAACATGCTCTATGGAATGTCCCCATGTTGCCTTGGCCTGCTCAATCACCTGACATGTCTCCAATAGAGCACATGTGCAACACCAAAGCACAAGTCCAGCATCATCCATAAACAGTATTAACCATCCCTGTATTGAACAGCCAAGTACAACAGGTATGGAACTTATCCCACAAACTCACTCGGCACTGGTACAACAAAATCCATGCACGTTTGCATTCAACCTTCTGGCGATGCATCAGCATACCAGTATTTCACAATTGCAACGGCTTATCTTTCACTTACATTAACGTGTGTAATCTCCCAACGATAAACAGTTAAATATGTTACTTGTTTTTTCCACCCTGAGACTGGTTTGACGCATCTCTCCATGCTACTCTATCCTGCGCAAGCTGCTCCATCTTGCAGTACGTACTGCAGTCTACATCCTTCTGAACCTGCTAGTGTATTCATCTCTGTCTCCCTCTACGATTTTTACCCTCCACGCTGCCCTCCAATACTAAATTGGTGATCCCTTGATGCCTCAGAACATGTCCTACCAATTGTTCCCTTCTTGTCAAGTTGTGCCACAAACTCCTCCCCAATTCTATTCAATACCTCATTAGTTATGTGGTCTACCCATCTAATCCTTAACCATTCTTCTGTAGCACCACATTTCAAAAGCTTCTGTGGTGTTGTCCAAATTATTTATCGTCCTTGTTTCACTTCCATACAAATACTTTCAGAAGAGACTTCCTGACAAATCAATACTCTATGTTAAATTTTTCTTCGTCAGAAAGGCTTTCCTTACCATTGCCAGTCTACATTTTATATCCTCTCTACTTCCACCATCATCAGTTACTTTGGTCCCCAAATAGCAAAACTCATTTACTACTTTGTCATTTCCTAATCTAATTCCCTCAGTGTCACCCAACTCAATTCGACTACATTCCATTAGCCTTGCTTTGCTTTTGTTGATGTTCATCTTATATCCTCCTTTCAAGACACTGTCCATTCCGTTCAACTGCGCTTCCAGGTCGTTTGATGTCTGTGACAGAATTACAATGTCATCGGTGAACCTCAAAGTTTTAATTTATTCTCCATGGATTTTAATGCCTACTCCGAACTTTTCTTTTGTTTCCTTTACTGCTTGCTCAATATACAGATTGAATAATATAAGCGATAGGCTACAACCCTGTCTCACTCCCTTCCCAACCCCTGCTTCCCTTTCATGCCCCGAGACTCTTACAACTGCCATCTGGTTTCTGTACAAATTGTAAATAGCCGTTCACTACCGGTATTTTACCCCTGCCTCCTTCAGAATTTGAAAGAGTATTCCAGTCAACTTTGTCAGAAACCTTTTCTAAGTCTACAAATGCTAGAAACTTAGGTTTGCCTTTCTTTAATCTAGCTTCTACAATAAGCTGTAGGGTCAGTATTCCCTCCCGTGTTCCAACATTTCTACGGAATCCCAACTGATCTTCCCCGAGGTCGGCTTCTACCAGTTTTTCCATTAGTCTGTAAAGAATTCGCGTTAGTATTTTGCAGCCGTGGCTTATTAAACTACTACTTCGGTAATTTTCACGTCTGTCAACACCTGCTTTCTTTGGGATTGGAACTACAATATTCTTCTTTAAATCTGAGGGTATTTCGCCTGTCTCATACATTTTGCTCACTAGATGGTAGAGATTTGTTAAGACTGGATCTCCCAAGGCTGTCTGTAGTTGTAATGGAATGTTGTCTACTCCGGGGGCCGTGTTTCGACTCAGGTCTTTCAGTGCTGTCAAACTCTTCACGCAGTATCATATCTCCCATTTCATCTTCATCCTCTTCCATTTCCATAACATTGCCCTCAAGTACATCGCCCCTGCATAGTCCCCCTATATACTCCTTCCACGTTTCTGCTTTCCCTTCTTTGCTTAGAACTGAGCTCTTGATATTGATTGATATTCTTTTCTCGAAAGGTCCAACTTTCCTGTAGGCAGTATCTATCTTACCCCTAGTGAGATAAGCCTCTACATCCTTGCATTTATCCCCTAGCCATCCCTGCTTAGCCATTTTGCACTTCCTGTCGATCTCATTTTTGAGACGTTTGTATTCCTTTTTGCCTACTTCATTTACTGCATTTTTATATTTTCTCCTTTCATCAATTAAATTCAATATTTCTTCTGTTACCCAAGAATTTCTACTAGCCCTCGTCTTTTTACCTACTTCATACTCTGCTGCCTTCACTACTTCATCCCTCAGAGCTACCCATTCTTCTTCTACAGTATTTCTTTCCCCCATTCCTGTCAATTGTTCTCTCACGCTCTCCCTGAAACTCTGTACAACCTCTGATTTAGTCAGTTTATATCCATGTCCCATCTCCTTAAATTCCCACCTTTTTGCAGTTTCTTCAGTTTTACTCTACAGTTCATAACCAATAGATTGTGGTCAGAGTCCACATCTGCCCCTGGAAATGTCCTACAATTTAAAACCTGGTTCCTAAATCTGTCTTACCATTATACAATCTACCTGAAACCTGTCAGTATATCCAGGTTTCTTCCATGTATACAACTTTCTTTTATGATTCTTGAACCAAGTGTTAGCTATGATTAAGTTATGCTCTGTGCAGAATTCTACCAGGCTGCTTCCTCTCAATCCTTACCCCATTCCATATTCACCTACTGCTTTTCCTCCTCGTCCTTTTCCTACCATCAAATTCCAGTCACCCACGACAATTAAATTTTCGTCTCCCTTCACTACCTGTATAATTTCTTGTATCTCATCATACGTTTCATCAATTTCGTCATCTGCAGAGCTACTTAGCATATGAATTTGTACTACTGTAATAGGCGTGGGCTTCATGTCTGTCTTGGCCACAATAAGGCGTTCACTATGCTGTTTGTAGTAGCTTACCCACACTCCTATTTTTTATTCATTATTAAACCTACTCCTGCATTACCCCTATTTAATTTTGTATTTATAACCCTGTATTCACCTGACCAGAAGTATTGTTCCTCCTGCCACCGACCTTCGCTAATTACCACTATATCTAACTTCCCTTTTTAAATTTTCTAACCTACCTGCCCAATTAAGGGATGACATTCCACGCTCCGATCCGTACAACGCCAGTTTTCTTTCTCCTGATAACGACGTCCTCTTGTGTAGTCGCCACCCGGAGATTCGAATGGGGGACTATTTTACCTCCGGAATATTTTACCCAAGAAGACATCATTTAATCATACAGTAAAGCTGCATTCCCTCAGGAAATATTACGGCTGTAGTTGCCCCTTGCTTTCGGTCGTTTGCAGTACCAGCACAAGAAGACCATTTTGGTTAGTGTTACAAGGCCAGATCTGTCAATTATCCAGACTGTTGCCCCTGCAACTACTTATAAGGCTGCTGCCCCTCTTCAGGAACCACACATTTGTCTGGCCTCTCAACAGATACCCCTCCGTTGTTAGTTGCACCTATAGTACAGCTATCTGTATCGTTGAGGCACGGAAGCCTCCCCACCAACGGCAAGCTCCATGGTTCCTGGGAGGATATGTTACTTCGACAATGAATTTCATAACTCTACATTAAATATTTTTTGGCCTTCGAGACGAACAGACATTAACCCACCACAAAAACTCAGTTTGGGTATGTCAGTAAGGGTCATGTAATAAGTTAACTTCCAACGTCAACTGCTGTCCCCCATTTCTGCATGTACACAGACTGATACCTAGTGAAGATTTTACAGTTCTACACTCTGCACAAATAGTGCATCAGTGACATCACCTACCAACTCGCAACCTTGTTGGCAGCTGATCTACATGCAAGCAGGTGATGTGTAAAACGACCTTTAGGTTAACTAATGACAGTCAATGGAGAGAGTATTGCTGAAAGTATACAAACTTTCAAATATATGAAAAACTGCAGAACCTGTAAATGAGAGGAATGATAAGGAGATAGCTACCAAATGCATTCAGAAGGGTATGGTGACCAGCCACTGCAATGCAAAAAGGGAAACCATGAACAGCTCAGACCCCACCCCCAGCTGGTTCATCTAAACTTCTGCTGACAGTCTCTTCAATGATAAAATAATGTCTAAGTTCGAAACCAGCTGCCGAAAAGTCAAACACAAACCTGTTTTATAACTTGTTCAGGAGAACATAAGAAGTACATTGGCTTAATTGAACCATAAACCTAAACCAGTTAGTGACTCCACAGTATAATACTGGCCCCTTCCTCCAAACCAGGGCAAACTAGCTGAAGTCCATACTTTTCCACAAAAACTCGCATATGGTCTCCACATATACCACTGGATGTACCTGCAAATCACATCCTTACTTACATTGTTCAAGCAATATGATATAAACATTGAGTTGTGTCAGAAAGAACCGTAGAGCAAAACTCATTAAACATAAAGGTTAGGTGTGTGTGTGTGTGTGTGTGTGTGTGTGTGTGTGTGTGTGTGTGTGTGTGTCTGATTTCATATATGTGCAATGCCATATGTGACATGTGCAGGAAAGAGGCGGCGGGTGGGCAGCCGGAGCAGCAGACCGAGCTGAGCGTAGGCGGCGGGTGGGCAGCCGGAGCAGCAGACCGAGCTGAGCGTAGGCGGCGGGTGGGCAGCCGGAGCAGCAGACCGAGCTGAGCGTAGGCGGCGGGTGGGCAGCCGGAGCAGCAGACCGAGCTGAGCGTAGGCGGCGGGTGGGCAGCCGGAGCAGCAGACCGAGCTGAGCGTAGGCGGCGGGTGGGCAGCCGGAGCAGCAGACCGAGCTGAGCGTAGGCGGCGGGTGGGCAGCCGGAGCAGCAGACCGAGCTGAGCGTAGGCGGCGGGTGGGCAGCCGGAGCAGCAGACCGAGCTGAGCGTAGGCGGCGGGTGGGCAGCCGGAGCAGCAGACCGAGCTGAGCGTAGGCGGCGGGTGGGCAGCCGGAGCAGCAGACCGAGCTGAGCGTAGGCGGCGGGTGGGCAGCCGGAGCAGCAGACCGAGCTGAGCGTAGGCGGCGGGTGGGCAGCCGGAGCAGCAGACCGAGCTGAGCGTAGGCGGCGGGTGGGCAGCCGGAGCAGCAGACCGAGCTGAGCGTAGGCGGCGGGTGGGCAGCCGGAGCAGCAGACCGAGCTGAGCGTAGGCGGCGGGTGGGCAGCCGGAGCAGCAGACCGAGCTGAGCGTAGGCGGCGGGTGGGCAGCCGGAGCAGCAGACCGAGCTGAGCGTAGGCGGCGGGTGGGCAGCCGGAGCAGCAGACCGAGCTGAGTGTAGGCGGCGGGTGGGCAGCCGGAGCAGCAGACCGAGCTGAGCGTAGGCGGCGGGTGGGCAGCCGGAGCAGCAGACCGAGCTGAGCGTAGGCGGCGGGTGGGCAGCCGGAGGAGGAGGTGGGTGACGTGGATTGCAGTGTGTAAGTGTGACTACCTGCTGCCTATTTACAGGTTTTTGGTAAAAGAATGTGAACTAATGTATCCTACTGAACACCCTTTGCGTATAACATAAATAGACGTAAATCTCAGAACAGAATGAGGGTAAGGATGAACTTTTCCTGTTTTCAAATTTAACTTTGTTGGCAGCTACTTTACATCACTGGGTAAGGGAAAAGACATTTGAATGGCCGTACTATGTTACACTTTTCGTATTGAAGAGAATGTGGAATAATGAATGCAAATTTTTGGCTTCTGATGTTGGTTATGTATATTGTCGTACTTTTCCTCACTTTTTGGTTCACTTGTTTCACGACTTGATCTGTCTGGATGCTGGGCCTGCCTATCCACGTATCACCCATTGCACAGCTATTTTTAAAAATCCTCATCATAACTACCTTCCTTCCTGTCATAACTGTAGATTCAGAAACTGACAGTTCCTGAAGAAAGTAAGTTCTGTAGATATTTTTACACAAAAAAAGACAGTTACAGCATCGCTCCACAACTGCTGGGAGCTACTATTTGTGGAGCCAGTGTTTCATTCTTACTCACAGTCAAACTACTACTGAATCCAAGGATACCTGTGGCTGCGTGCGTAATGCAGACAGTGCTGCATTTTGCAGATTTATGTTTGTGTGCAATGTATGTGATCCATTTTTTGAAATGCATCCCTCAGATTTTCTTTGTCTTTAACATCCATACGGATGGAAGATTGACAACTAGTATCACAGAAAAAAATAAGTTTCGCCTCCAAAATTGCAGTAAAGTGCTAACGAAAAAAATATTTTATATATGGTATGGATGATTTTTAAAAAGCAATTAATTTTAATTTTGTCGGAATATCCGAATTAAATACCACGTTTTCACGACATTTAGATCGTCAACCGCATGTTGAAGAGTCTGATGACACATTGGTGTCGTCACTTGCACAACTGAAATTTGTTGTGCGTACTTACGATCGCTGAGTTTCGATTATATTAATAAGAACCTTGGCAATGGGTTGAAATTACACGTGAACAGATTTGTTTGGTTTTTATCATATTTTAGTTATATTTGTAACTTTACTATTCTGTACATAATTCGTTTCCATTGTTAATCTCAAATTTTGAATCTGTATGAACGATTACCAAGTATTTCACTCCTATTAACAAGCCAAACCAATTGTTTCAAACCTGAAAATGTAATGAACGTATGACGTTGATTTCGTTAAATAACAATAGAAAGGACACAATATTGTTTCATGTCACATGTGTATTAAATACTGTACTCATCACCCCTCGGTTCCACAACTGGCAACACCTGAAACTCGTTGCATATACGTACGTGATAGCGCAGCTCATCACTGATATAGTTACAGAAATACAGCTCCAGTAGTCATTCTCGTATCTAGAAACTGTTCGGAAGGCACGGCTATGGAGTCAACGCTAACTTAAAAGTTCTCAGAACGTGCCAGAATGCTTCGTGACCGACAGGTGCCTGACGCACAGAGCCCATTCTTTAATAATGATATTTAACAGTATTTCCGCAGCTGTCTACGTACACACGTAGATAGATGACAAGTTTTGCCCTCTATAGGGCGATATGGTGTCGCGGGGCGAATTTTTGAAGTAGTACTGAGTGGCTGGGTAATCTTTTTTAAAAAGTGTGTTAAAGAAAGATATTAAATATGCGCATCACGTCTAAGGGAATTTGGGGCGTTTTGAGTGATGAACTGTGTTTCAGGGGTGTAACAGGGTTGAAAGGTGGGGGGGAGAGGGTGTTTGTAGGTGTACAGTGAATGTACGATGGAAAGTAGCGAGGTGGGTTGCCGTATGGCGTCCATGCACTTCCCTCCTTCGTAAGTCTCCAGATTAAAGATTGAGAGGGTTATTTCAAACTCTGTCTATCCCTCTGTGTCACAAGAAGCAACTGAAGGGTGTTTCATGACCTTATACCGAACCTCTACAGCGCACCATCTGAATCAAGTGTAGACATGCCCAAGGGGGAAGAGGGAGACATTTTCCACACGATGCGTTAATGCAGCTATGAGTTAGTAATGAGACTAACGCAAAAAAAAAAAAAAAAAAAAAAAAAAAAAAATAATATGGACAGACTCTAAACGAATCTCTACACACTGTTCTGCACTGTTAGAGGGGAAATTGTTAGTCATCCTGTACATCAGCTGTAGTGTTCCTCCGAGAAAACGTCCCCGCCAACAGCGCTGCTGGCTTTTCAGTTTACAGGCGACTGTATACCTACCCCTCCCCCCCCCCCCCCCTCCTGTTTAATGTTCAGTTCTCCTATGCGACTACGCAAAATAACTTAGCTGAGTTCGCGGCCAGTCTACTTGCCTTTAGCTCCTAAAATCGCAGTGTGCATGGTAAATTCTCATAGAATAACCAAAGGGCAGAAACGCGAAAAATACTACATCTCAGCAGTCAATTACAAAGTGGAAAGTCGAGGGCAGACGTACAGAGCAAAGCGTTCGACGATACATACGAAGAGCTGAGTCTCGATGAACTCTCATAGTATTTCAAATTTGATACGCCTACTATAGCACACACGAAAGTAACACAAAAATCTTATTTCATAATTGTTTCTCAGAAGGCCTAATTGCACAAATTAAACACGACTAAAATGAATTCAACCATTTATATGAAAGTTCCTCTGGACTAAGATTTCCTTTACTTTCGTATCCAATTATTCTAGATAACTACGACTCCCATGCAACATTTCATCAAAAATGGTTCAAATGGCTCTGAGCACTATGGGACTCAACTGCTGAGGTCATTAGTCCCCTAGAACTAGTTAAAACTAACCAACCTAAGGACATCACAAACATCCATGCCCGAGGCAGGATTCGAACCTGCGACCGTAGCGGTCTTGCGGTTCCAGACTGCAGCGCCTTTAACCGCACGGCCACTTCGGCCGGCAACATTTCATCCATCAGCAAGTCCGTGTAAAGGAAAGTAGACTAAATTTTCAATGAACGGACCGGACCCTGCTCGGTACTCAGATCTGTCGACGTAGCCACGCGACCCATCACGATTTCTGCACTCGCACCACCATCGACGCTGCGAAGATGTTTACCTCGTAACACAGCAATGGTCCATGGCGGAGAATCGATTTCTGTTCCTGCTGGGGAAGAGGCCAGCATTTTGCTGGCAATGGCTGCGGCTCTTGCTTACTGAATATGGAGCGCATTTTCTCGGTCAGTACCAGAATTTTCTATTTTTCTATCTTAGTTCCGTGCTGCAAATACTGTATATAGTACAGCATACAGTGTGGTTTGACAGATACGAAACAGCCAGTCTTCTGGTGCACTTCCAGATGCTCCCCTGCTTTATTTCTATTAAAACAAGTGTGACGGACTCATCTGTCATCCTCGTATGCTTAGGAAGATTGCACGATGAAGGTAAGACATTATCGGAGGACCTACCTGGAACATATTTTCCTCGTGCATATATTTAAGCCTCTGAAATTGGTAACTAAGCTGTGATTTATTTGTGGCAATATCTTAGTGTTCTCACGGAGAACTTACAGAAATTGCGGAAATTTTAAAATGACATGACTAACTGAAGTCATCCCTCTTTTACTGTTGGGATTAAATTTAAGCACTGAACAATGCAGTGATAACGGTACTTTTGTCGTTGCTAGATCTCCCTTTAAGAATTTTTGTAAGTTTCCCCGTGAAAGGAAAGTAACTGGTAGCAGACTCGAAGGTAAACTTTTGAAGGTTACTCGTCGAGATCCAATAGCTATCGTTCTTTTCCTTCTGCCTCTAAGAAGATTCCAGTGTTTACTGTAGGAAAACCTGTTTCCGAGATTAGCAGTAACAACAAGTGTTGTGACTGGAAGAGAAGCTGCGTCTTGTGGAGGTGATGCAACCAGTAGAGGGCGCGCTCAAGGGCGTTTGGGTTTGACGAGAACGAGGTGTTAGAAGCGGAAGATGCTAAGATAAATTTTTTCGCCTTTGCAAGTATTTAACATTCGACTCAAATTGCCGTGCAGTCTATGGTAGAATTTAGGCATCTGCTGCTTCATAGTTGATCAATAATTGCCAAAAACGTGTCGTGGACCATTTATAGCTATTATACTTTCTTTCAGTAGAAGTGATTTTAGAAGGAAACAGGACTTCCTGTAGCCAGAATTGTTCTAAACTGGTGGATGAAAGACGCTCTTGTGTATATTATACAGAACCGTTAACTTCAAATCAAAGCAGCGTCTGATTGACGAAATCCACAAAAGAAAGAAATATAACCCACTCACTGGGATCAATGGTCAACCAGCAACCCCAAGGAGATTTGATGCGGTTGGGAAGCAGTCGTGTACAGACATACGTTCAGAATGAGTTGGGAAACAGGGATCAGATTTTCCGTGATTTACGTTGACCATACGAGAGGCGATGGGATACTTCCTCTGAATCATCACACTACTTCTCAAGCAGCGTTACAGCCCTTCATCAGCGACTCCTCGCGCATTCCGAAGGATGACTTCATTTCGGTGTTTCAAGTTTTTCTCGATTTCTCTAAATCGTTCCAGGCAAACTCTGAAATGGTTCCTTTGAACCGACCGATATCCTGCCCCATCCTTGAATCATTTCGTGCTTGTTCTCCATCTATAATGACATCTATGTAGACAGGATGTCTCCCTTCCTTCCTTCCAGATGGATCGGGCGTTTAATAAATTTTCGGGAGTGTAACCATGGTCATTAATTCCTGATCTAAAATTTAAGAACCACCTAAGGATTTTCGTAAATTCGCCGGTGCTAGTTCGGTAGATGCAGCTCCTTAACATCTGACTACAGGACGTTTGTTACTAGCAAAGCGCATCTGGAATGAATGTTTATGTCTTTAGCGGAGAGAGTGCTGTTTTGAGTCATCTTTGCTGATTGAAACTTCGTAACTAGGACTGGAATTTTGAACGTCGGCCTTCCAGGCCCAGTAAGAGCTGTACTATCATGGCAGTACTCATCCACTCCACAGCGAAGTGTATACTTCTCCAAAGGGTCCAGTAGAGATATTACACAAGACAAAGGCAGAAAATTTCGTATCCCGAAATGTGTCGCTCAATAAATAGACAAATCTTGCTCCTTTGACGCTGACTGGCCACTAAGTAATCAAGACGCTGGCAGAGATGGAGGATGTCTTCCGTTAACAATTTTTCGGCGTGCGGTAGAGATGGCTGGCTACTTATGAAAGTATTTGCAGTACTCCATGTAGGAGTAGTCTGCATCTCGAATGTGAACAGGTGAGGCGCCTGATGCCTGACAGTTTGCTGCTAGTCAAGTGGCAGAGCAGTGCCCGGTAAACAAGCGCTCGAGGCAGGGCAGAGCAACGCCGACGGAGCTGGGCGGGTCCCTTCCGCTTCCCTCTGGCGGAGCCCTATCGATCCGGACGTCGAGACCTGCCCTGCGCGCTGCGGCCGCCGCTTGCGGTAGGTCAGGGCTGCCTGGCCCGGCACAACGCGTACGCCGCGGCGCTCCGCCCACGCACGAGCAACGCACGCGCGGCCAGCCACTGCGCGCTTACCTGTTCCATCCACCTTGGTGGTCAGTCTTTGCGTTCTCTCTCCTCGGAGCCGGGCGCTAGAGGCTTCGGCGTCCCATCCCTGAGAGCGGTTGGGCGTGCGGTGCGGCAACGCCAGGCGCTGTACTACCGTTCGGTTACACACTCCCCCATCGGGCGTCAGCACGCAACTGCCGCGCCGCCTGGCGCATGGCGCAATCCCGTCAGCCTTCCCCCACCCCAACCGCGCGGGCCCCCACCCAGAGCGCATCCGCCAATCACCGGCCTGCCATTCCCTCCCTTGCCCTGCCAGCGCCTACGCCTCGCCGCATTTTCTTGTGCTCTCTCCTGGTCCGCGACCTTCCTTCATCCACCCCTCCTTCGCTACCGGCGAGGGCTGTTTATATCGACGACCGACAACCGAGTGACGTACGTTTTATGCGATTTGGCAACGGCTGTGGAAAGATACGTCGGTGTCCTGTAAACTCCACCCGGTGAATTTGGGCCCAGAAATGGTCGAGAAAGGGTCCACTAATGACCTGTGCAAACTCCGCGACTTGTCCAGCAGGTAGGAGAGCCGAGGGTTCGCTCCGGATCCGCCCTCAAGGCCATTTACACGAGCGACTTTCTCGTCAAAATCGACTACTCAAAGTGTGTGCGCCTGTCGTGCCTGCGTGTAATATGCAACGTCAGTTGACTATAAATTGAGCCGAGTAGTGAGTTCTAAATTTCCGAATGTGCTGCTTACTGCGCATGCGCAGAAACAAGTGACTTCGCGGTGTCTGCGAAAACCTTAAGTTAATCTATTTTGGCCGACGTCACGCTTTTTATAGAAATGGATCTTGTACCGTCGTGTCTCAACCTTTGCTGTACTGTTTGCTTTGCTTTCGTGGCACTTTGAGACGTTACACAAGGTCCTGATTTTTTCGTACTCGAGTTCTCTTACAAGATAGACGAAATAACTGAAACCAAAAAGATACTTACGTATTACAGAGAAAAGTGTTTTAATGAAAATTATTTCAACTGTGAAAAGGTCAGTTATTTGACGAGAAAAGTAATTTTCGATGTTATTTGGCACTTGGCAAGAAAATAAGGTGTAAAGGTTAAAACAAAAAGATGCTATTTACTGCGGTCTGGATGTCGTTTGATGTGTTTGCACTTTGTGAGCTAATATTTCCTGGAGCAAGCAAATGTATACCGGTGTATTCTAAAATATCTGGGTGACACTTTTCCGATTCTTTCAGTTCTCAGGAGTGTGAAGAATATCACCCGACATTTGACAAGAACTTCCACTATGAATACCGCCGTGAACGTTGTTACTTGTTCCAGTATTTTACTTCTACATTTTTTTCGCAAAAACTACAGTCGCAAACTCACTTTCACCGTTAACATGCCAAACGGCACAGCTGACAGCCCTCCCAACGCTATCTGTTTTGGCGGTGACGTGTTAACGAAAATGACCACTCTAAACAGACGAGACAGTACAGGAATAATACGCCAGGGGCGCTGCAGTAAACTCACTTGTGTGGAGTAGTCAACTGGCAAGGGGAGGCCACGACCTTGGGATCACGGATTTACTTCAAACTTCATACACCTTTAGTAGGCCATCAAAACAACATGACGTGCGGGTAGTAACGTGCGCTACTCTGGCAATTCCGAGAAAACCGCCGCTCATTTCTGAAACTTCAATACTTTCTCTTTCTTCGATTTATTCTCAATTCATATTTTACATTCGTTGGACTATTCATTCCATCCAACAGATCCTGTAATTCATTTCCTCTGAGGACAACAGTATTATCAGCAGATCTTGTCTTGTTATTCTTTTTTTCACCTTCAATATAAATTTCACTTCTCTCTCGAATCTTTATTTCCGTCATCGCTTCTTCGATGTATGGATTGAACAGTAGGAGCGAAAGACTTCACCCTTGCCTTACACCCTTTTTAATCGATGCGCTTCGTTCTTTGTGTTATACTCATTGTTACCTCTTCGTTTTTGACATTGTGTATTACCCTCTTACTGAAAGCTCACCCATGTTTTCTGAGAATTTCGAACATTTTTCGCCATTTGACATCGTCGAACGCTTTTTTCAGGTCGACAAATCCTATGATCGAGTATTTTCTTTTGTATTTCTTGCTTTCATTATCAACTGCGACGTCAGATTTGCCCCTCTGGTGCCTTTACATTTACTAAAGCCAAAATGATCATCTAATACATCTTCAATTTTCTTTTCCATTATTCTGTATATTAGTCTTGTCAGCAGCTTGGATGCATGAGCTGTTCAGCTGATCGTGCTGTAATTCTCGTAACTGTCTGCTCTTGTAATCTTGGGAACTGCATGGATAATATTTTTTTCCGGAAGTGTAGTGGTACATCGTCAGTCCCTCGCATCCTAGACATCAACATGAAATCATTTTGTTGCCATTCGCCCCAACGATTTTAGACATTCTAATGGAGTGCCATCTGTCCCTACTGCCTTACTTTATTTCAAGTCGTCTAAAGCTCGTTTAAATTCTGATTCTAGTACTGGATCCCCGATCTCTTCCCTGTCGACTCCTGTTTCTTCTTCTACCACGTTATCTGATAAGTCCTCCACCTCAGAGTCTTTCAATGTACTCTTTCCACTTATCCGCTCTCTTCTGCTTTTGACAGTGAAATTTCCATTGCAATCTTAATGTTACCGCCCTTGCTTTTACTTTCACAGAATGCTGTTTTGACTTTTCTGTACTCTGAGTCAGTCCTTCCAACGACCATTTCTTTTTCGATTATTTCAAATTTTTCATGTAGCCATTTCGCCTTAGCTTCCATGCACTTCCTGTTTACTTCTGGAGGATGGACAGAGCGTTGTGGTGGGACCAACATGTCTGATTTAACTAGCGAAGATGAGGAAGCCATGTCAACAAGGCATCATAGGCCAAAACCCAAGAAAACGATGAGCGTGTTCCATCGTGAGGAGCTGGCCGTCAAGGTACACATCTGGGTGGGTATGCACTGTATGGCGGCGACAAACGCATAAAGCAGGTCTTAGCAGCAGACAATCGAAAGCCATCAGTAAAAGCCCAAGATGGTGCTCTGCAATTGCTCCTTGCAGTCTGCATTCAGCAACGCCCATCTTGGAGGAATAAAAAAATGCACAGGTCATCAGCATACGAAGAGGGAATGTGTAGGTCCCACAGCTGCCACCAGACCATTGATAGTGATTAAAAAAGTGAGGGATATTAAAAAAAACAGGAATACCACACACACCTGCGTATGCGAAGTTCTATGGGAGATGCCAATCTGTACCTGAAAAGTGCGATATGTAAGGAAGTTCTGGATAAAAATCGAGAGCGGGCCACAGAGGCCCAAACTCATGTAAGATGGCAAGGACATCATGATGGCATGTTGCATCATAAGCTTTATGCATAAAAAAAGAAAACTTCAACCCAGTGTTGACGCAGGGCAACAGACATTCAGCTAGCAGACTCCAGGTGGACTAAATTATCTGCAGTATAGCGGCCTCGGCGAGAAACAACCAGGGTGAAGCCAAATGGCAGGATTCAACGAGCCAGTACAGCCTTCGACTTGTACATTCAAGCAACTTGCAGAGTGCATTGGTTAATCGGATCAGACAATAGCTGTCCATATGAAGAAGTGCTTTACCGATTTCAGAACTTTGATAACGACTCTTTCTCAGCACGGAAAGGGAATTCCCGCTCATTCCAGAGACAGTTGAAATGGGCAAGTATATGACACTGGTTAGCCACCAATTAGTGTTGAAGCATTTGGTTGTGCATCCGATCCAGTCTAGAAGCCATCTTGGGACAAAGAGCAAGTGCGCTGGGAAATTCCCCACAAACTAGAAGGGGCGTTATAAGGCTCCAGCCGACAGGGAAAGAAAGATAAAGGGAGTCATTCCAGACAGTGATTGAGAAGAATGAACGTATTTGTAGTGGATCAACACTGAGGCCTGGGAGAAATGCTCAGCAAAATGTTCAATGTTAGAGTCCAGGCTGGTGGGGCTAACTCCATTCAGGGAAATTTACCAGGGGGCCTGTAGGGTGGCAGCCAAAACTGCGCCTGATCTTTGCCCATACCTGCAAAGAGGGAGTATACAGCCCTAAACCAGCGATGTATCATTCCCAACTATGTTTTAGGCATATAATTAGACAACAGGCCTGGACATTAAGCCATTTAAAAGCCAAGAGATGGTTGAGAGATGGATAATAGTCAGCAATTTTGGGGGTCCACCAAGGGATATACTTCCGTCAGCGAGATCCTGAGGAAGAAGGAATCACTGAAGCAGCTGCCAAAAGGATGGCATCAATCTAACTCTGTATGACATCAGTGCTATCATGTGGTGGAATAGTTGGGATGACAAGGAAAAGACATCCCAATCCACATCAGTAATGGCTGACTTAGAATGGCATCCATATGAAAGATGCTGAAGAAAAGCTCAGACTGTCAAAATATGATCGCTGTTGTTCGAATTGTCATGAACTCCCCATACAATGGAGGGGAGGAATCCAGGGCTACAAATGAAGAGATCAGTGGCTGACAAAGTACCACATGCCATACTGAAAGGTTTGGGAGTTCCAGTGCAGATGAGGCAGAGATCAAGCCCTGTGAAAAAGAAAACTAAAACAATGGGGATTAGGCTGCTGAAACTATACGAGCTAGTCGAAGAGTCTTAAAGGACGTGACAGTACTTTTACTACACTAGGTAAAAGAAAGAGAGAAACCAGGCAGCATCTTGTACAAGGGGAGCTAAAAAATCCCCCCTCCTCTCTGTCTCTCTGTCTCTCTCTCTCTCTCTCTCTCTCTCTCTCTCTCTCTCTCTCTCTCTCTCTCTCTCTCTCTCTCTCTCTCTCTCTCTAAATGCAACAGTTTGGTAGTGGCTGTCAAGGTAGTGAGGTAGGCAAGCTGAGAGTACCACAGATTGGCCAGTAGAGTGCACTCACCATGAACATGTGCCATCGTCAGTACACTACTGCAGCTGCAGGGATATTGCTCCCCCTGATGCAGAAGAAATTCGTGGGCGAGCCTTGTATGGACAATGCGTAGTCGACACAACACAAAGACATCTTTCCGAGAGGCCAGGAAATATGTATGCTACACCTTAGACACTTTAATCTCTCAACTTTTTTGGTCGTAGTAGCCTGCCATGCCAATTCTCAAAGCCTCAAAATATTGCGTCAGAGTTATAAACTAAAGTTTGCGGCCAGTATCCGCAAGTCAAGTTGATCATCTGTAGTTGTATCTTTAGCTAAGCGATAGATTAGTTCATTTCCTGGAATACCTATGTGGCTCAGTGTCCAGATATATGTCACTGTTTTCCCACAACTGGTTTTGCAACCAAAACGTTTTTTTGGGATAGCATAGGGATATGACTAAGGACCTCAGAATCACTGCAGTCCCCTTGCATGTTCGAAAGTGCACCCGACCCTGTTGTTGACTTTCGATCCATCTGTGTAGATGCATACTAAATTAGAATAATCGTGGAGGATTGAACAACCAGGTGTCTTAGAAGGGTAGGATTAGCATCCTTATCAGGCCCACAAAAGAGGTCCACCTGTATCAAAGGACATGGTACTGCCCCCAGGGGACATCAAGTGGGAGCCTGAGGAACACAGACTGACAGGCTGCTGGAGGTCGTTCAGCAGAATATCGAGTCAGATCCCAGGTGGTCTTCCCATTTTTGGGTGATGCATGAACAGTCTGAACTGCTGGTTGTGGAAGAGTGTTGAGTGACATGGATGGGTAGGCATCTGACAGACTGTGTAACTTGCCAGAAGCCACTGCTGTTCAACCCACAGTGGTGTGAAACAAGCTTCTGCCAGGAAGCTGTGGACAGGGCTCATACAGAAGGTCCCCATTGCCAACTGCATTCCAATGTGGTTAACAGTATCCAGCAGGCTCAGTATGGATGGTGCTGCCAACCCATAGGCAACACATCCATAGTCCAAACAGGATGAAATCAGCACATTGTAAAATCTCAGAAGAGCTGTGTGGTCCATGTCCCACAAGGTTGTTGGTTTAAAGGTGTGGGGAAGGGACCAAACTGTTAGGTCATCCATCCCTTGTTTGGAATAAAACAATGCCACAAGTGTGAGAATGAAACAAGTGAGACTGACAACACAAAATTGACAGGAAGTAAAAACCACAAGAACGGAAGGGCAAAAAAGACCTAGATAGACAAAAGGGGAGGAGAAAACCAAAGATACGCAAGAAACAGAAGAGATTAAAACTACAAAACATTACTACTGCTGGCTGACCATGAGAATAAAAAGGAGAAGCCAGCCACTCTGCACTCCACTAGGGTGGAGGACACAGAGGGACAGAGGACATGTGCTGAAACTTAGATCAAATGATAAAACCCACCCTCACGAATAAATTTAAAACTGAATCAGCTGATGAGGCACTGTCAGATAAAATTAGCGCAACGAGTCCGGTAACTGAAGATTTCGTCGCAGGGCAGTCAAAGTGGGACAGTGCACCAGAATATGGGCCACTGTCAACCAGGCGCTGCGTCGACACTCAGGCGGGTCTTCACAGCGCAGGAGGTAGCCGTGGGTCGTCCAAGCATGGCCAGTGTGGAGCCAGTAGAGAACCACAGAGTCCCTGCGAGATGCCCACATGGAGGACTGCCACACATTCGTAGTCTCCTTAACAGCACACAGTTTTTTGTGCATACTGAGACCATGCCATTCAGTCTCCCAAAGCCGAAAATCCTGGTGTAAAAACGAACACATGTCAGTTATTGGAATGCCTATCTCCATAAGAGGTTTCCTCTAGCCTGCTTGGCCAGCCTGTCAATAAGTTCGTTGCCTGGGATTCCGGCGTGTCCTGGGGTCCCCACAAAACACCACTGAACGACCGTACCATCCCTGGGCTTAGAATCCTGGATGGTCGCTACCAGACGATGGCGGGGGTAGCACTGGTCGATAGCTTGTAGGCTGCTCAAGGAGTCAGTACACAGAAGAAACGACTCCCTATTGTATGAAGGGATGTGCTCAAGAGCACTCATGTTTCCGCCAGTTGATAAGCTGGCAAACACAGGTACAGAGCCGTTTAAAGGCTATGAGGTACTCCAGCGAAGTATGCCGCTTATGCCGCTGTGGAGCTCACCGATGCTTCTTAATTGCCTCGGCGACTTCCGGCGACCACTGACGGACTGTCTTTCGCTAGGTGTCCCTAAAAAATGGGGGATCGTTTTCCGCTGCAGAAACGGTCGTTGAAGTTACCTGCTCAACCACCACATCGATGTTACCATGTGGGGGAGATTCAATGGTGACATCAGAGGTGAAGGCTCCCCAGTCTGCCTTGTTTCAATCCCATTTGGGAAAGTGTCCATGGGCCTGACGCTGGGGCAGTGAGAGGAAGATGGTGAAGTGGTCACTACCACACAGATCACCATGTGCTCTCCATTGGATAGATGGGAGATGGCCAGGACTGCAAACCGAGAGAGCAATGGCCAAATATGTGTTATGAGCCACATTGAAATGTATGGGGGCACCTGTATTTAAGAGGCAGAGGTCGAGTTGGGATGGTAAATTTTCGACATCTCTGCCTCAGCCAGTAAGCATGGTGCCACCCCACAAGGGGCTATGAGCATTAAAATCCCCTAAAAGTAGGAAAGGTTTAGAGAATTGATCAATCAGTGCAGCCAATACATTCAGGGACACTGCACAAACTGAAGGAAAACATACTTTGCAGACAGTTATTTCCTGTGTCGTCCTTATCCTGACAGCCACAGCTTCAGGAGAGGTTTGAAGGGCAGAGGTTCACTTCACACTGAGTTCAGGACAGATACAAACTCTACCTGACACTATTATAGTCACTACAGTTCTTTTAATATACCCTATAGCTGTGGAGGGCAGGGGCCCGCATTTCCCGGAAACAGATTTCCTTAAGGGCAATGCAGAATGCAGGTTAAAGCTTAAAAGTTGCCATGGCGCAGCCAGGTGATGGAAAAAACCGCCGCAATTCCATTGGAGTATGACGTTATCATGAGGCTGGGGAGGCATGAAGCATGCAAGGAGGCAGGATGTGCCTCAGGGTCACCAGCTGTCACCAATTGAGTATTTGTAGCCTTTTCTGTGGTGGATGAGACATCAGTGAAATCCAGGTCTGCAGAGAACGCTAAGATCTCCACTGCATCCTCAGATGCAGAATTGATGAGGAGTGGTGGTGTTGGGGCCATCATATGGTACTGTTTCTTAACGGAGTACTACTTAGTTTACATACTCTCTCGCTTATCTTTAGGAGCTTGCTAGTAAGATTTCTCTGAAGTAGCTTCAGGCACAGAGGAAGACCATGAAGCCCTTTATCCAGCAGCTTTTGGCTCCTTGAGCCACTGGCGAGTGCCTGACGTGTGGAGACCTTGGCAGAGGCGGTCCCAATGGACCCTTTCCACACAGGAGGAGTCAGAAGAGGCTGTTACTTCTCCAGCAGGGGGGAGGGCACCATTGTCCCCTGCGTTTGAGGGGCCTTGCTCTTGAAGTAGCTGCTTTGGGAGCAACAGTGGAAAATTTGCACCCTACCACCAAGGGGCAGATGTATTCTGGTGGCCGGGAGGGCCCTTTGTTAATTAGGAACCATTGGCACTTGGGACGACGATGGTGACGTAGCTGCAGCATATGTCGATGTCAATTGGATGGGGAGTAATCTTTCAGATTTACGTTTAGCCTCTGTGTATGTCAACTGGTCCAGGGTCTTGTACTCCATGATTTTCCGCTCTTTTTGGAGTACTGGGCAGTCTGGCTAGCAGGGCGAGTGGTGCTCTAAGCAGTTGATGCAAGTTTGAGGTGGGGCACATTGAGTATCTGGGTGCAGTGGCCGTCCACAGTCTCGACATTCGTGCTGGGAGCGGCAAGACGTGCCCGAACTTCCAGCACTTAAAGAATCGCATAGGGGGAGGGACATATGGTTTAACGTCACAGCGGTAAACCACCACCTTGACCGTTTCAGGCAATGAATCACCTACAAAGGCTAAGATGAAGGCACTGGTAGGAAACTAATTGTCTTTGGGTCCCCTGTAAACGCACCGGATGAATTGGCGCGGAGCTCGTCGTCAGACTGCAAGAGGAGATAACGATGGAAAATGATGCCCTGGACCATGTTGAGGCTTTTATGGGGAGTGACGGAAACAGGAATATCACCCATTCTGTCACAGGTGACTAACACTCGGGATTGGGCTGGGGATGCTGTCTGAATCAAGACTGCGCCGTTTCGCATCCTGGACAGCGCTGTCACTTCTCCAAACTTGTCCTCAAGGTGTTCAACGAAAAACTGAGGCTTTGTACGTAGAAAGGAGTTTCCATCAGTTCTGCTACAGACTAAAAACGAGGCTAATATGGCTCTCCATTCTGTAGCCCTATGTTCCTCCCATGCTGTAGCGAGGGAGGGAAACGATTTAGGGTCATACTCGTCAGCACTGTATTTGATCTTGCCCTTCTTATAGACTGCTGGTACCATATGGGCACCAGCAAGAGACGACAGTCTGCTTCATTGTGGGTCATCCGCCCTCATGCCATCGATCAGGGGCTCTCCCAATGGGCGCCACACAGCCACAGAACAGACCAGCTGGCATGATGGCTGTTGCCTGGAGTCCTGATGCCCCATGAAGACAGGCATCTACTCCTTGGCATACATGGGGAGTTTACAGCTCAGGCGTGAGCAGCGCAATCAGTGTTGTCAGACGGCTACCACCAAATATGTAAATGATGGCCCCATCACAACGGACTGGCTACCATGCTGTATATTGGGTGCAGAGAAATCCAACACTCATGAGGGTGAAAGTCGACAGGATACAACGGAAGAAGATGACAAACCCCAGAAGACGTCCTTATCCAAAGAGCTGAGTCGCTAGAGGAGATGTAAATCCATGACAAGAGACTCAGGAGATCGAATCTAAGGGCACTATGGATAACTCACGCACCATTTAAGGCATCCTTCCCCATATGGCCCACACTTCTGTAGAATTTGGAAAGTGGGAGGTCAAACCATAGAATGGGATCTGAACTCGTAGGGCCGTAAAGTGAGACACACTTTGTAGTCACCTCTTAAAACAGGCAGGAGTACCTCGGGCCTATTGAAAACCCCAGACCTGCAGGGTGTGACTAAGAAAAAGAGCATTCACCTTCTTCATTCAAGCTGCCTTGAGCTAGCAGACATGCAGCAGCCAAGTTAGCTTGTGGTCAATTAAAAAACCTAAGAATTGGAAAGTGGTATCAACTTCAAGGAACTCTTCAGCAGAATACATTTCTGGGTGTGTGTGCACAGCATGGAGTCGACAATAAAGCTATCTTGTGATTCTGCAGGGGAAAATTGATAGCCATGGCTCAGGACCCAGTCATGGACTCTCCAGACAACATCTTGAAGCTGGCACTTAGAAGTGCACAGTGATGCAGAGGCATAATACAGGCAAAGCTCATCCACATATATTTATGGTATCATTGATGGCGACAGCAAACAGCTCAGAACTGATCCCTGAAAGACTCCATTTTCCTGTATGTAGTGGCTGCTGAGAGTCGAATCTATCTAGACCCAAAAAAATCAGATAGGAAATTCTGGGTAAAAATGGGTAAACTGTCCCAAAAAGATGGATGTCGTCAGGTGGTATCACATGCCAGTTGGTTTTGTATGCCTTCTGTAGGTCAAAGAACAGCAGTTAGATGTTGGCAATGTACAAAAGCATCGTGCACTGCACGTTCCAAACGAACCAGGTGACCTGCGGTGGACCAGAAAGCCTGAAAGCTGCTTTGAAATCGTGATATATGGCCTCCAATTGCAAGGCACGAACAAAGACAGCGGTTGACTATTCATTTGAATAGCTTACACAGCCCATTCGTGGCTGGTGGTTACCTAAAAAATGGGGATCCTTTCCCAGTTTCAGGTTGGGAATAATAATGCCTTCCTGCCATTGAGAGAGAAATACTCTCCCCCACCAAATGTCACTAAGCCAGAGTATATATTTCATGCTGTCAGCATGAATATATGTGAGCATTTGGCTGTGGATTTTGTTAGGTCCAGAGCATACCGCGACACTGTCAAAGTGCTGCAAAGCTCCCATTCACTAAATGGCACATTGTGTGATAGAGATCCGTGTGCACGGAATAAGTTGTTTCCAGACCAGAAAGTGAGGATAGTAATGACGGCAGGCAGACACTCCAGCGAAGTGTGCCACAAAACATTTGCCAAGTGTCTCGGGATCAGTGCAGATGTTACCATTGACAATGGCGCCAAGAACTGCCATGTGTGGTGGATGGCCACAAACATGGCATAGTTTAGTCGATACTTCAGATGATGGGGTGTTGGGCTGCACAGTTGAGACATATTGCTCCCAACACTCATGCTCCTTTCTTTTTATTAAAAACCGTGCTTTCGCCTGGAATCTCGGTAATGCTGTTGAATTATCCATAGAGGAATGGCGATTGTGCCGTTTAAACACCCTGCAGCATTCCCTGATAGCTGTGGCCGAAGCTTTCACATTAAACATCTCATCAGAGGAGGAAAGTAATGCCTCATCACACCTATAAACCATGACCTCAAAATTCTCAGTCAAAATGTTGCTGTTGAAGGCTAGGATTAAGGCCACAATGGCTGATATTATTGTTGGGTCCCTTCTGAATACAGCAAACAAAATGGACTTCACTTCATGCCCGAATGGTACACAGCTCATCATCAGGTTAAGTGTTAGGTGCCAATGGAAGATAACACCTTGAATTCTATTGAGCTTGTTTTGAGAAGAAATGGTGACTCATGTATAAACTAACTTGACACAGGCTGGAAGTGTCCGATTGGTTGGCTTTTGACGTTTTTATCAGCAAGGACCCACAATATTTTCAACCAAAAACATTGGCTTCATTGAAATAGAAAGAGCTGACATCAGTGTGGGAACAAACCAAAAACTCGGCAAACTGTCTAGTCCCATTTGTCCTGGCCTGGTTCTGATCTTTATGTACTGTTAATGACGGAAATGCCATAGGATTGTAAACTTGAGCATGAAAATCGCTGTTCCTGACTGCTGAGATGGGCGTGTTGGCACAGCAGCCATTAAGTTTGATCTATTTCATTGCAGATCATCTGCCCCAATGCCACTGATCAGAGGCTATCCCCATGGGCGCCACCACACCAAGGCAAAGGCCACCTGGCACAGTAGCCGTTGCCTGGAGCCCTGGTACCCCAAAGTGAACAGGCACCTACTCCTTGGTTGGTTGGTTGGTTGTTTGAGGTTAAAGGGACCAAACAGCAAGGTCATCAGTCCCTTGTTTCAAATAGACTCCATTCTGCTAACGGGACATCTCAGTATAGTCAGAAAAATAAAACGGATAAAGGGGAAACGTAAAAGGGCAGTCACGTTGTCATTAGTAAAAACAAATGAGGGAAGTTGGCAAGAGAACGAACCCAACACTATGCTGAAACAGCATAGGCAAGACCACCTGTGACTTAAAAGGTACAACTGCTATAATGCAGAAAGCACGTATGGGAACAGAAAAACTAACCAAGCCTTAAAAAGAAGGGGTAAAAACAGAGTAAAAGGGAAAGAAAAGAGGATTCCGGTCAGGGAGGTGAATCGGGAATCTCTGAACACTGCCTACAGTGGGAGACACCCAAACACCCACCGCCCTGCCCCAACACCAGAGGGAGATTAAAAACTTTAAAACTGAGAATAAAAACCACTCTCCCGGAGGAAACCTAGAACCAGAGAGACCATCCGGGAATCGTCAGCCAACATCAAAGGTAAAGTGTGGGGGAGTCTGTACTTAGCACGCAGAGCCAAAAGAAGGGGGCATTCAACCAAAATGTGGGCCACTGACTGGAAGGCTCCACAACCACATAGGGGGGGTGGCTCATCACGCAAAAGGAAACCATGGGTCAGCCTGGTATGGCCAATGCGGAGACGACACAGTGTGGTCGAGTCCTTGCGGGAGAGGCGAAAGGAAGAACGCCATGGGCCTGTATTCACCTTAATGGCACGAAGTTTATTAGACAGTGGAGTAGCCTCCCAAGAATTGGCCCATGACTGTGCAAAGTGGGATTTGATGTAAAGCCGTAAATCCGCTGCAGGAGGGGTTACAGAAAATGGGGGGTAAGTAACTGCTCCCCCAGCCAAACGATCAGCGAGCTCATTACCCGGGATACCCACATGGCCCGGGACCCATAGGAAGTCAATGGAACAAGCAGCACGGTGAAGATCAGCGAGATGGTCATGGATGGCAGAGACCAAGGGATGGCGCGAAAAACACCGGTCAATAGCAAGAAGGCCACTCATCGAGTCCGTACATAACAAAACGCGGTTGTGTTGGGATTGTTTAATAAAGGTGAGGGCCCGGGAAATTGCCATCAATTCCGCAGTAAACACCCCACATGAGGGTGGCAGTAGATGATTTTCCGTTCCAACAAAGGACGTGAAGGCATACCCAACATGATCAGCAGATTTAGAGCCATCAGTGTAAAAAACAACAGCATTCCGAAACTCCCATAAAATTTGGCGGAAAAAGGAACGGAACACCACCGGGGGGATGGAATCTTTCGGACCGCGGCGGAGATCCATCCGAATTCGAGGCCGAGGAACTAACCAAGGAGGGGTGGAGGGGAGGGAGCGAGGAAGACAGGACAAAGAAGGAAGCCGAAAATCACGGGTAAGAGACGCAAGGCGCAGCCCAACCGGTAAACCCGCCCGAGGGCGGGAGTCAGGCGGGCGACGTCCATGGTCTGGGAATAGGATAGAATAGGAAGGATGAGCGGGAGAAGAACGGATAGTAAGGGCATAAGACACCAGAAGCTGGGACCGCCGAACAGAAAGGGGGGGGATCCCAGCTTCAACCAGGAGACTATCAACAGGGCTAGTAGGGAAGGCACCGGTGGCCAAACGGATACCACGATGGTGGACTGGATCCAGCACGTGCAGCGTGGAAGGAGCAGCTGAACCATAAACTTGACAACCATAGTCCAAACGTGACAGAACTAGAGCACGATAAAGACGGAGGAGGAGGGAACGGTCCGCACCCCAGGAGGAGTGGGCAAGGAAGCGAAGGACATTGAGTTTACGGAAACATCCTACCTTCAGGAGTCTGATATGGGGCAGCCAAGTGAGCTTGTTGTCGAAAAGAAGACCTAGGAAACGAAACTGTGGAACCACAGGCAATCTTTGTGCAGCGAGATAGAGCTCTGGATCAGGGTGGACCGTAGTACGGCGACAGAAGTGGACCACCCGCGATTTTAAAGGAGAGAATTGAAACCCGTGGGAGAGGGTCCATGCAGAGGCACGCCGTATAGCCACCTGGAGCTGCCGTTCTGCAGATGGCATCGAGGAGGAACTAACCCAAATGCAGAAATCATCCACATACAGGGCAGGGGCGACCAAGGGACCGACAGAGGCCACAAGTCCATCGATAGCAATGAGGAAAAGAAGGACACTCAAGACAGAACCCTGTGGGATGCCCGTCTCCTGGGTCCGTGGAGAACTGAAAGCAGTACCAACTCGAACTCTGAATGACCGATGGATCAGGAACTGGCGGATAAAAATCGGGAGTGGGCCCCGAAGACCCCACTGATGAAGGGTTAGTAAGATGTGATGGCGCCAGGCCGTGTCATAGGCCTTGCGAAGGTCAAAAAACACTGCAACCAAATGGCGGCGCTGGGAAAAAGCCTGCCGAACTGCGGATTCCAAGCGAAGCAAATGATCGATTGGAGATCGTCCCTCTCGAAAGCCACACTGGTAAGGGGACAATAGATCCCGAGATTCGAGGACCCAAGTGAGCCGACGGGCGACCAGCCGTTCAAGTAACTTACAACCAACATTGGTCAAACTAATTGGCCGATAGCTGTCAACAGATAGGGGGTTCTGACCAGGCTTAAGGACAGGAACCACAATGCTATCCCTCCACTGAGAAGGGAAGTCACCCTGGAGCCAGATACGGTTAAACACCCGAAGAAGATGGTGCCGTTGTGGAGCACTGAGATGTTGAAGCAGCTGGTTATGAATGGAATCTGGGCCAGGAGCCGTATCATGAGAAGCAGATAGAGCAGAAAGAAATTCCCATTCAGTGAAAGGTTCGTTGTAAGATTCTGACTCACAAGTGGTGAAACATAAGGTGACAGCTTCAGCCTGCTGTTTTTGATGAAGGAAAGCAGCTGGATAGGAGGCCGACGCTGATGCCACTGCAAAATGGGTCGCAAGATGTTCTGCGAGAACTAATGGGTCCGTACAAATGCCATCTGGGAGGTGAAGGCCTGGGAGGGTGGACTGCCGATGGCAACCTTGGAGAGAGCGAAGTGTAGCCCATACCTGTGACAGAGGGACAGTGGAACCAAGGGAAGAAACGAATCGTTCCCAACATATCCGCTTGCTCTGTTTGATTAAATAACGGGCTTTAGCGCGAAGGCGCTTAAAGGTAGAAAGGCTGGCTACAGATGGGTGCCTCTTAAACTGTTGCAAAGCTCGACGGCGATCACGGATGGCAATGGCAATGGCCGTACTCCACCATGGGACTTGCCGACGACGAAATTGTCCAGATGAGCGCGGGACAGCAAGGTTAGCAGCGCGAACAATCGCGTCAGACACGTCACGTAGGACGTCATCAATACAACCCGACAAAGAGGGAGAAAACTCGACCTGTGCAGTATATAGAGGCCAATCGGCGCGGTGGAAAGACCAACGAGGTAACCTCTCCATCGGGGAGCGGGAAGGGAGCGTGATAATCAACGGGAAATGGTCACTATCACAAAGGTCGTCGTGTGGCGACCAGTGTAATGAAGGGAGGAGAGAGGGAGAAGAAAGAGAAAGATCAATGGCAGAAAAAGTACCATGACCAGCACTGAAATGAGTAGGGGAGCCATCATTAAGAAGGCACAGGTCGTGGTCTGCAATAAATTGGTCGATAAGAAGACCTCGTCTAGATGGAAAGGCACTGCCCCACAAAGGATGATGAGCATTAAAATCCCCAAGGAGGAGGAAGGGAGGAGGAAGTTGCTGAAGAAGGGTGGTTAAGGCAGCAGGTGTAAGAGTCCTGTCAGGAGGGAGATAAAGATTGCATAGTGTGACTGCAGAGTCTAAGTGGACCCTAACAGCAACTGCTTCCAATGTAGTTTGGAGAGGAATCCACGTGCTAGCAATGTCTGTACGGACCAACGTACAAACGCCACCAGAAGCCCGCAAGGGTCCGACCCGATTTCGACAGAAAACACGGAACCCACGGAGGGTCGGTGAGTGAGCATCAGTAAAATGAGATTCCTGGAGAACCACACAAGCTGCAGAGTAGGACGAAAGAAGGGATTTCAATTCCGGAAGGTGACGATAGTAGCCATTACAATTCCATTGGAGAACCACAGAACGATGGTTTAAATGAGGGCTGAACACGCTAAATCCAGTCATACCGCCGGGTCCCCACCCGTCACCGACAAGGAGGGGGCGACATCCATAAACGACAGGTCAGAATCCGGTTGTGAAGCCGGAGAAGGGACCTCCGGTGACACCAGAGGCTCTTTGTCCCGGGACTTATGTTTCTTCTTCTTTTCAGGCTGAGATCGAGGAGGGCTGTGTGGCATAATGGAGCCAGCTGCAGCAAGATCAGGAACAGAAAGAGACCGGGCGACCTGGGGGCCGATAGACCGCGGCTCTCGCGGTCGCCGCGCTGCAGCAGACCTTTGACCTGGAAGGTGCCGGGAAGGGGCATCCCGGGAGAGGCGCCCTTGACCGGCAGACGCCGAAGGAGTGGGACACTTCTCCGGCTGGGGAGGGGGAGCGGCGCCCAGAGGAGAAGGTGTGGGAGCCGCAGGGGAGGGGGGAAGGAGAGGGGTCCGGGACGGGGGTAAGGAAGGGGGAGGAAGGGATGAAGATGTAACCAAGGCGTAACTAGATGTCATGGACACAGGGTGCAATCGTGCATATTTCTTACGGGCCTCTGTGTAGCTTAAACGATCAAGAGACTTATACTCCTGTATCTTTTTTTCTTTCTTATAGACTGGGCAATCTGCTGAACGTGGAGAATGACTACCATGACAATTTACACATACAGGAGGGGGAACACAGGGACTCCCCTCATGGAGTGGACGTCCACAGTCACCACAGAGAGGGTCCTGGGTACAGCGAGAAGACATGTGGCCAAAACGCAAGCACTTAAAACACCGCATAGGAGGTGGGATGTACGGCTTCACATCACAGCGATAGACCATAATCTTAACTTTCTCAGGAAGGGTATCCCCTTCAAAGGCCAGGATAAAGGCACCAGTATCAATACGATTATCTTTAGGACCCTTCTGAACACGCCGAACAAAGTGAACACCCCGCCGTCCGAGATTGTCCCGAAGTTCCTCATCAGTTTGAAGGATGAGGTCTCTGTGAAAAATCACACCTTGTACCATATTTAGAGACTGGTGAGGGGTAATGGACACGGGAATTGTGCCAAGATGGGTACAGGCACGAAGGGCCGCAGATTGGGCAGCCGAAGCAGTTTTTATCAGTAATGAACCCGACCGCATCTTGCTCAGGGAGTCCACTTCGCCGAACTTGTCTTCAATGTGTTCCACAAAGAATAAAGGTTTGACACTGGTGAAAGTATCTCCATCAGTCCTGGTGCAAACTAGATAACGGGGGAAAGGTTTTGCCCCTAGACGACGGGCCTGACCCTCCTCCCAGGGGGTAGCCACGGAAGGGAAGGCCGAAGGGGCAAGAGAAGCAGCACTTGAGGAATCAGTACCACGCAGAGAGACGGCCGCAGAAGAGCGGCCAGAGGTTTGGACCCTTATGCGTTTCATCTGCATAGCGTCCGCCCTGATACCACCCACTCCGATCAGGGGCTCTCCTCACGGGCGCCACCCAGCCACAGCAAGGGCCGTCTGGCACGGCGGCCATTGCCGGGAGTTCCGATGCTCCAGGATGACGAGCAACCACTCCAAGGCATGCATGAGGAGGTCACAGCTCAGGTATCAGAAGTGTGATCCCTGTGTGTTCAGGGGGCTCAACCAAAAGGGTACATAGCGACCCCACCACACGGGCTGGCTACCGTGCTGGCTATGCACCCTAGCATCAGACAACGACGTAGAAGAAAAGGTGGAATATACTAGGAGGGCACACGTCGGAGACACTAGGTAAGGTGCTCTTCCCCAAATGGCTCACACTACGGAAGAGAAATTTTGGAATGGAGGTCAAACCCCAGAGGGGGACCAAGGAATGCCAGAAGGAGGAGATGATTACGCAACAAAGCCAGAGTGTAAAACCAACAGAACCAGGAGGATAGCGGGGGCCAACATAAGCAAGGACACCAATAGAGGGAGAGGAGAGGGCGAGGGGAAAGGGGTATGGAGGGGAAAGGAGGGGAAGGGAAAGGAAATGCAGCCCGGGAGAGAAAGAAGGCTGCAATGGCTCGGGGCCCCGTGCTCGCCACGCACGTATCCACAAAAGAGTTGTGGACCCCCTGGGGGGGCACCTACTCCTTGACTGACATGCGGAGGTCACAGCTCATAATTGGCAGTGTGATCCCTGTGTTGTCCAGGGGCTACCACAGAGATGGTTCATGACTAACCCCTACAATGGACTGGCTACCACACTGGATTATGGATGCAGAGGTAGATCCACTTGACTGATGGGTACAAAAGGCAACAGAGGAAGTCGCACCCAAAAAGGGGACCAGAGTTTAAAAAACCAACATATGAGAGAAAGTGTTAACAAGAAACATTGGAAAGAGCAAAAACCTTCCTAAGTCACAAGACCAAAATAATCTTGACCCAATTAAGAAAGACTCCTGTTAGTCGCCTCTTACAACAGTGGGGGGAGGGGAGAGGGTGAGAGAAAGATTGCAGAGTCTAAATACATGTGAACGGCCACCACTTTCACTGCAGTTTGGAGAGGAACCCAGCAAGCAATGATGTCCATGTGGACCAATGTAAAGACACCAATGGAGGCCTGCAAAGGGCTGATGTGGGTCGAGCAGAAGGCTTGGAAACCAAGAAGAGTTGGCAAATGAATATCCACAAAATGATATTCCCGTTATACAACACAAGTTACAGGGTAGAAGGCAGAAGAGACTACAATTCTGGAAGGTGACGATATGAAACCATTACAGTTCTATTGGAGGAGAGTAGTACAAGAGCTCAGGCAAAGAACAGACCAGAATCCATCATTGTACTTGCAGTGTGTCACCACTATGGATGGAGTAATGTCCATAAATATAAGATTAGACACTTATTGGGAGGGATACAGTGTGACTGCCTGGGGTATCTTGGGAGGCCTTGTTCCAAGACTTTTACACATCTTTTCCTTTGGAAGATGCGGTGGTGTGGTCATGAAGAGATCAAGTCACAGCATTGTAACAAAAAGACAATGAGCTGCCTTAAGGGCCTACAGAGCGCGAATCCTGCATGCAACTAAGTAACATGCTTCCTGTCCTTGAGATGCTAGGTAGAAGGGCTCCTAGAGGGAGTCCCATTCCTGGTTGGTGCCCAAGAAGAGTGTTTCTTGACTTGATGAGAACGGGCAGTTCCGTGAAGGGAGGGAAAAGGAACCTCTAGTGAGGAGGAAAGGGGAGATAGGTTGGATGTAAGGAGCAAAGGACGCAACATAGACAAAGTCAGGCTTAAAAATACCAGATGGAGATGTTCAAATTTCTGTCAGGCCTTAGAGTAGGACAGACAGTGGAGAAATTTGAATTTGTGATCTTTCTTTCCTTTTTATAGATAAGCAAATCTGATGAGCGAGGAGCGTGTGTGCTAGAACAGTTCATGCACTTTTTCATGCATTTAGGTGGTGGGTTGCAGAGACTCCCCTCATGGATAGGACAGAGACAGTTGCCACGAATAGTAATAGTATCACATCGCAGAAACAGGTGACCAAAATGGAGACACCAGGAACAGTGCATGGGAAGTGTGATATAGGGCTTCACGCCGGTAAAGGTAACCGTAACTGATTTTTTCGGAAAGGGTATCCCCTGCAAACCGAGAATGAAAGCACTGGTATCAACATGATAGGCCTTACGACCTCTCTCAGCTCCCCAGTCGAAATGCGCTGTGCCAGATTAGGCCCGAGTTCCGCATCAGACTCAAGGAGGCGCTCCCTGTGGAACAATTCCCTGGGGAATATTTAAGGAAAGCTGAGGAGTAACGGTCACCATTGTGTCTCCTAAGCACTTGCAAGCACAAAGGGAAGTTTATTGAATGGCAGAAGAGCTTTGAATCACTAGGGAACCAGATTGCATGTAACTCTGATTCAACTTCACCAAACTTACCTTTGATGTATTCTACAACTAATAGCGATTTGGTAGCGGTGAAAGTCTCATCAGTCCGGAAACTAACGAAGTAATGGGGAAAGGGTTTTGCTTCAAGTCTGTGGGCCTGGCCCTTCACCCACAGAGAGGTCAGGGAGGGCAAGGCTGAAGAAGCATACACAGGAGCATGGAGTGAACTGTTCCTCTCTGAAGAGATCGCTGCAGAAGGGAGGCCAGATTGTGGAGCTTAGCACGATCCATGTGCAGAGCGTCCACCTTGGTACTATCTACTCTGATACAGGTTCACTTTTTGGTTGTACCCAGCTGCGTCAAGTGCCTCTTGGTACAGCACTCATTGCCAGGAGTTCCAGTGTCCCAAAGAGTTGACTAACCACTCCTAGGCATACACGAAGTGCTAAAAACTCAAGAACCATCAGTGTTATCGCTATGTTATCAGGGAGCTCAGCCAGATAATTACATAACAGCCCTACCAGGTCGACTAAGTACCATGCTGGTCATCTGCAGGTGAAGGGGTGCAGAAGGAAGTGGGATGGAGGGGGGGGGGGGAGGAACTGACACTGGAGATGCTAGGGAGGGAGTTCTTTCCCAGATATCTCATTATGGAAACAATTTGGAAAGGGAGGTCAAACCCTGAGGGGGTGACCAGAAAGAGAAGAGAAAAAAAAGGGGGGGAGACTGGAAATGCAAGACAAGACTGTAGAGGGAGACCAAGGCTGAGGGAGTACCCAGGTCATCATAAAGGGAAACACTGAAGTATAAAGGTGTGGACAGGAGAAGAAGCAGCTAAGATCAGAAGGGAATGCAGTCGAAGAGAGGAGAGGCTGCAATATCTCAGGGCCCTGTGTGTGCTACATGTATCTACAATAGTAATAGTTGGTTAAACAACATGGCAGACTTCAAATTTTTACTACTATTTTTGCAATGTGATACCTTTGTGTTCTCTTGTTTGTGGTCATGTTTGACAACACATGACCAATGATCACTACATTTTCATTACCGAAGCTACGAAAGCGAATACGTAGTAACAGTACCTGGTGTTCTGGATGGCTTGAAACTGCTAATGCATCAATATTATTGCTGTGAATTTCTGATTCATGGTTTTTTATTGCTTTAAGGGGTAACACCACTGTAGAGTTTTTAAAATATCGTTTTTATTGGATTAAAGATGCTTTGAACCTTCTAAAATATGAGGCAAAAAGAGTAATCCCTGAAACAAAATTTTTTCTACGGAATTCCGAGCTCCTCTTCTACCACATCAGACGACCCTAAAACGCCTACCTGCGACAAATCGATACCCGCATTAGTATCTGGTCATTGTTAGAAGCATTTAGAAACCATAATACGCCACCTTAACGTCATCAAGCTTCATTAAGTGCATGAAAAAGTTCTTCTGTTCCGAACTTTGATTCTCGTACGCAGTAGACTGTTGATAGTGTGTGATCCTATTGTGTACAGTTTTCTCTGTCAAGAAAAAGTGCACTCGGGAAGAATATAAAAACATCGTATCCACCGCGGCGTCGTAGCAGTATCTCATAAAATCGTCCAAGGAGTAAATAACATGCTGAGAGCAGTTCGGAAGGAGTCAGTGCCTCTGCTAAGGAACTGAAAGAGTCTGTCATCAGGATTCAGAAGTGAATTACGGATTGATCTATAGGAGTCTCAATTGTCTTGCTGTTTCCTCTTATTTCTCAACACCTGAGATGTAAAACGTGCAAGGCAGACATCTCATTGCAAGAACCAAGTCCTCGAGGCTTAGGCTTCACAATAATAATGATTGCTTGTCCGAACTGCCCAGTAGTTATAACAGGTAGTAAGTTTATAGGAACGCATATTAAATCAACTGTCGAATCGTTCCAACAATGCGATTGCTTGGAGTAGGGCTAAACGGAATTGTAAAATTTTCTGCTTTCATGGAACTGCCATTGTAGATGTTTCAGTTCTGAAACTAGTGGATGTGAGTTCGATAGCAACGACAACAGTACTACAGGCCATTCCTGGGATAGCAGATTAATGGTAAGCTACAAGCAGAGTTTTTTCATTTGTTCGTGTCTATAATATCTGAAAACTTCAAACTCGTGTTTTAAAAACGGCACACACTGGAACTCCGACAATTTTTAATCCTTTATTTGAAAATATAACTACAATTTTGAACGAACATTTTCCCTACGTGTTTCACTACAGATTAGACAGTTTTATTTTTTCCAAAGTCAAACTGGCACCACTTATAGTGTGTGCCACAGATCGCCATGAATTCAACGCACCTCGACAGAATTGCTGCAGTATCGCCATTTTATGATATTTTCCAGTTTTTTGTAATATACTTAAGGAAAGGTTTACTAACTTTTGGCTCAAAAAATCGATTTTTTATATTGCATTTTTGGATCCATACAGGTGTTTCGAATCCACCCCTGAAACAGTTTTTACGAATGTTGTTGTTTTCAGTCCTGAGACTGGTTTGATGCAGCTCTCCATGCTACTCTGCCCTGTGCAAGCTTCTTCATCTCCCAGTACCTACTGCAACCTACATCCTTCTGAATTTGCTTAATGTATTCATCTCTTTGTCTCCCTCTACGATTTTTACCCTCCACGTTGCCCTCCAATACTAAATTGGTTATCCCTTGATGGCTCAGAACATGTCCCACCAACCGATCCCTTCTTCTAGTCAAGTTGTGCCACAAACTTCTCTTCTCCCCAGTCCCATTCAATACCTTATTAGTTATGTGATCTCCCCATCTAATCTTCACCATTCTTCTGTAGCACCACATTTCGAAAGCTTCTATTCTCGTCTTGTCGAAACTATTTATCGTCCATGTTTCATTTCCATACATGGCTACACTCCATACAAATACTTCCACAGAAACGACTTCCTGACACTTAAATCTATACTTGATGTTAACAAATTTATCTTCTTCAGGAACGCTTTCCTTGCCATTGCCAGTCTACATTTTATATCCTCTCTACTTTGACCATCAGTTATTTTGCTCCCCAAACAGCAAAACTCCTTTACTACTTTAAGTGTCATTTCCTAATATAATTCCTCAGCATCACCAGAGTTAACTCTACTACATTCCATTATCCTCGTTTTGCTTTTGTTGATGTCCATCTTATATCCTTCTTTCAAGACACTATCCATTCCATTCAACTGCTCTTCTAACTCCTATGCTGTCCCTGACAATTACAATGTCATCGGTGAACCTCAAAGTTTTTATTTCTTCTCCATGAATTTTAATACCTACTCCGAATTTTGCTTTTGTTTCCTTCCCTGCTTGCTCAATATACAGATTGAATAACATCGGGGAAAGGCTACAACCCTGTCTCACTCCCTTCCCAACCACTGCTTCCGTTTCATGTCCCTCGACTCTTACAACTGCCATCTGGTTTCTGTACAAATTTTAAATAGCCTTTCACTCCCTGTATTTTATACCTGCCACCTTCACAGCTTGTCAGAAGCTTTCTCTAAGTCTACAAATGCTAGAAACGTAGGTTTGCCTTTCCTTAATCTAGCTTCTAAGAGAAGTCGTAGGGTCAGCATTGCCTCACGTGTTCCTATATTTTTACGGAAACCTAACTGATCTTCCCCGAGGTCGGCTTCTACCAGTTTCTCCATTCGTCTGTAAAGAATTCGCGTTAGTATTTTGCATCCGTGACTTATTAAACTGATAGTTGGGTAATTTTCACATCTGTCAACACCTGCTTTCTTTGGGATTGGAATTATATTGTTCTTGAAGTCTGAGGGTATTTCGCCTGTTTCATACGTCTTGCTCACCAGATGGTAGAGTTTTGTCAGGAATGGCCCTCCCAAGGCCGTCAGTAGTTCCAATGGAATGTTGTCTACTCCCAGGGTCTTGTTTCGACTCAGGTCTTTCAGTGCTCTGTCGAGCTCTTCACCCAGTATCGTATCTCCCATTTCATCTTCATCGACATCCTCTTCCATTTCCATAATTTTGTCCTCAAGTACGTCACCCTTGTATAGACCCTCTATATACTGCTTCCACCCTTCTGCTTTCCCTTCTTTGGTTAGAACTTGGTTTCCATCTGAGCTCTTGATATTCATGCAAGTGGTTCTCTTATCTCCAAAGGTCTCTTTAATTTTCCTGTAGCCAGTATCTATCTTACTCCTAGTGATACAAACCTCTACATCGTTGCATTTGTCCTCTATCCATCACTGCTTAGCCATTTTGCACTTTCTGTCGATCTCATTTGAGACGTTTGTATTCCTTTTTGCCTGCTTCATTTACTGCATTTTTGTATTTTCTCCTTTCATCAATTAAATTGAATATTTCTTCTGTTACCCAAGGATTTCTAGTAGCCCTCGTCTTTTTACCTACTTGATCCTCTGCTGTCTTCGCTATTTCATCCCTCAAAGCTACCCATTCTTCTTCTACAGTATTTCTTTTCCCCATTCCTCTCAATTTTTCCTTATACTCTCCCTGAAACTCTGTACAACGTCTGGTTTAGTCAGTTTATCCATGTCCCATCTCCTTAAATTCCCACCTTTTTGCAGTTTCTTCAGTTTTAATCTACAGTTCATAATCAATAGATTGTGCTCAGAGTCCACATCTGTTCCTGGACACGTCTTACAATTTAAAACTTGGTTCGTAAATCTCTGTCTTATTCTTATATAATCTATCTGAAGCCTGTCAGTATCTCCTGGTTTCTCCCATGTCTATAACCTTCTTTTATGATTCTTGAACCAAGTGTTAGCTATGATTAAGTTATGCTCTGTGCAAAATTCTATCAGGCGGCTTCCTCTTTCATTTCTTAGCCCCAATCCATATTCGCCCGCTACGTTTGCTTCTCTCCCTTTTCCTACTCTCTAATTCCAGTCACCCATGACTATTAAATTTTCGTCTCCCTTCACTATCTGAATAATTTCTTTATCTCATCATAAACTTCTTCGTCATCTGCAGAGCTAGTTGGCATGTAAACTTGCACTACTGTAGTAGGCGTGGGCTTCGTGTTTATCTTTGCCACAATAATGCGTTCACTATGCTGTTTGTAGTAGCTTACCCGCATTCCTATTTTATTATTCATTATTAAACCTACTACTGCATTACCCCTATTTGATTTTGTATTTATAACCCTGTATTCGCCTGACCAAAAGTAAGGTTCCTCCTGCCACCGAACTTCACTAATTCCTACTATATGTAACCTTAACCTATCCATTTCCCTTTTTAAATTTTCTAACCTACCTGCTCGATTAAGGGATCTGACATTCCACGCTCCGTTCCGTAGAAAGCCAGTTTTCTTCTTTTTCCGAATACAGAACGCAAATGTTTTATTCGTGGTTGAACAAAAAATGCACCTGCCTGAAATAGGCCTTTTTCCTGCACCAGTTCATTTCTTTCGGAGGACGAGTTATTCTACCGGTGCTTGGGAGGAAACACACAAAATTCAAATGAAAGTTTGAACGCGTGTGTTTGGAAGTTAGCTCCCAAGCATATGCATTCTGGTGCGAAGACTGTGGCGATTGCGACTTTCCTGGCAGTGAGCAGCTTCAACGAAGGGTGTTCAGCAATTCTGAAGACCATGACAACAATAGACGTCACCCTGGGGCTGTATTCAACGCAGTTCGCCAAGCATTCGGACGACCACCGGATTCAAGCGGCCGAAAACCGCTTGTCACCGGCCGTACAAGCGGCTCTGGAGCAGCGCAGGATGGCCCAGACCGAGCAGAGCGCCCTCTATGAGGCAGAGGAAGGACTAGTTTATGGACCCGGAATAGCAGACTGAACGTAAGTTGCATAATATTGCCTTTATATGTAGTCAAAACTTCAAACGCGTTCTTCTCGAAATGACTTTTTATCGCGCGGTATGGTAACTTCAAATCTACTGAACCGATTGGCATGATTTTTTGTTTCCGACGAAGCTAACTAAATTGTCTAGGAGTTGTACCACTTGTATTCCGACATATCAACTATAAATATTTTAACTTGACCGGCGAAGTCGAAAAATCGATGAAAAACCCTATTTTTTTCAAGTGGCCGCCATTTTGTTTCCTATAGATCAAATAACTTAAGCGAGGCACAACTCCTAAAGAATCTTATATACTTTGCTAACGTGAACTCAATTTTGATCTCAGACGAACCGGCTGACCTGTGACATACCGCGCGTCGAGGTCTACATCGAAAGTGTTTTGTTCCGACGGTACTTCCAACTTTGCTCTTCGACATTTCCGGTCGAAAAAATTCCTGTTTGTAGAGAAAATATCAAACATTTTGACCAAATTTGACGTTGATATCTGTAATGTGGTGTCACCGCCAGACACCACACTTGCTAGGTGGTAGCTTTAAATCGGCCGCGGTCCATTAGTACATGTCGGACCCGCGTGTCGACACTTCACTTCAGTGATCGCAGACCGAGCGCCACCACACGGCAGGTCTCGAGAGACAGACTAGCACTCGCCCCAGTTGTACGGACGACGTAGCTAGCGATGCACACTGACGAAGCCTCGCTCATTTGCAGAGCAGATAGATAGAATAGCCTTCAGCTAAGTCAATGGCTACGACCTAGCAAGGCGCCATTAGCAGTATATTGTCTGAAACTATAGAGTCTCACTTGTATCGTCAATTGCAATGTACCAAGGATGGATTAAAGTTAAGTATTCCAGAAGCTACGTACTTTTCTTTATAGCATTCATTACGTATCTTGTTTCAGACCTCACGCCCATCTGCTTGAGCTTAGCGCGTGCCTTTCGGCTTCCTCTCATTGTGTCTAGGCTGTCTTGTCTAGACACAACATGTAACACTTCCTGAGAAAAAATTCTCAAGTAACATGTTTTTTCGGGCCAAAGATAGTAAACCTCCCCTTAAATAGATAACTGCTCCAAGTATTACTTGGCTGTCACCTTGCCTTCCACGCAAAAAATGTTTAGGAAAAGCTTGTTAGGCAATTACAGTGGTGCCAATTACGGAACTGAGGAATTCATACTCGTTATCAACGACTGCTGTTGCTGATGATGATGCTGCTGCAGCAGTCATCAGCCCAGTGATTTGTTTGACGCAGCACTCTATGCTACTGCATTCTACGCTAGCCTCTTCATTTCTGCTTAACTACCACAACCTACTTCCATTTGAACCTGCTTACTGTATTAATGCCTCTGTTTCCACCTATAATTTTTAACCCCTCACATTTGCTTCCATCACCAAAATGACAATTCCCTGACGCCTCAGGATGTGTCTTGTCAACCGGTCCCTGTTATTCCATAAATTTGTTTTTTCGCGAATTCAGTTCCTCCTCATTCGTTATTCGATCTATCCACGTAATCTTCAGCGTTCTTGTATAGCAGCACATTTCAAAAGCTACTGGGCTCTTGTCTGAACTACTTATCGTCCGCGTTTCTCTTCCGTACGAGACTGCAACTCCATTTACCCTCCGAAAACACATGATAATAATTTTATGTTTGATGGTAACAAATTCCTGTTCCAGATACGATTTTCCTGTTATTGTCAGTCTGCAGTTTTATATCCTGCCTACTTAGACCATGATCGGTTATTTCACTACCGAAATAGCAAAACTGCTCTTCTAAGTCTTTTGCTGTCTGACAGTTATGTCGGTGCGTAAATTCCAAGCGTTTCTGTTTTGAATGTTGGTATTCCTGTTACTGTAGATTTATAGACCTACCTGTCGATTGTCATTTTTATTAGTAGTTCATTGTTGCTATTAGAGTTTACATATTGTCATTTTATTTTGTTGAGATAGTGAGCAGAGCTGTGGACGACAAACCTAGTACCAAGTGGAAAAATCTTAACATTTCCGGCATATTCTTCTGTTTGTATTCAGTAGAGGGGTAACAACAGCGGCAGCAGTCAAACATTTGCGCCGTATGAGAAAAATCCCGTTGGACAGAGCACGACAAGAAAAATATGGTTTTCTCGTTTCGAGGAGGATTGTTTTGACATTAGTAACTCACCACGTGCAGGAAGACCATCGGGATTTAATGGAGACCGTTTAAAAGCATAAATCCAAAATGATCCGGGTCAGAGTACTCGGCAACTAGCAAATGTGATGATGTGTGATCATTCCACCATCGTGTGACAGCATGCAGTGAGAAGTTTTAAAAACTGGGTGTGTGGGTACCCGCATGCCCTAAGTAAAAAATCACAAAAAATCAGCAGGTACCCACATGTGTATCTCTGCTGCTCACTATCAATTGGCTCGTGAGCAGCACGGACCATTCCTATCACGGATCTTTACTGGAGACGAGAAATGCTATTCACCTGATCTCGGGCCCTCAGATTTTCTCATTTTCCGGTCTCTATCGAACAACCTTCAAGGACCTTCCTTGACAGATGAAAATGCGCTGCGAACATGGCTCGCTGTGTTCTGCCAACTCCAGACTACGTGATTTCTACAGTGGCGGAGTCGGAAAATACACCAGCGTTGGCGGACTTGTGAACAATGAAGTAGAATATATTATTGGTCACTGCAGTCTTTGTTGTGTGTATCGTGTGTTTAGTAAACTTCTGGAAAAATACTGCGAACTAATACACCCACCCAATACAATGTGACCCCAAACCATGTTACTATTTTTCGTGCTGAACTTACTCTTTCCAACTTATTCGTTGGTCTCCTTCACTGCCTTCTCAATGTAACAGATTGAGTAAGATCAGGAAGAGGCTACAGCCCTTTGTTAGTTCTGAACTACTGCTGCCCTTTCCATGTCCTTCGATTGTTTACAGCTGTAATCTGCTGTATGGACAAGTTGTAAATAACCTTTTACTGCCTGTATTTTATCCCTATTACTATCCAGGTTCCAAAGAATTTAGTACTATTAGCATTGTCAAAAGCTTTCTCAAATGGTATGAATATAGGTTTGCCTTTCTTCAACCTATCTTCTAGAGTAAGCTGTACAGGCTGTATTGCATCCCAAGTTCCCACATTTCTCCGAAACGCTGAGATCTTTCGAGGTCGGTTTCTACCAATTTTTCCATTCTTTTTTAAAGACTTCGTTTCAGTATTTTGCAGTCGTGATTTCTTAAATTGATGGCTCTGTGGTATTCATATCAATCGACACCTCCATTCTTTTAATTTTTCTTAACTATAGTCTTCCTGAAGTCAGTAATTCGTGCGTCTCTTATCTTACACACCAGGTGGAATAATTTTGTCTTGGCCAACTCCCCCAAGGATTTGAATGATTCTGAGGGACTGTCGTCCATTAAGGGGTATTGTTTGTAATCAGGTATTTCAGTGTTCTGCCAAATTCTTCTCCCAGTCCATCTCCCATCTTCATCGATTTCTTAACTAACTTGCCAGTCTAGTAATAGCGTTAAACTAAAACAAATCACAAAACTTCTAAATTTAACTCACGAACAGTTTTTCTCCTGTGCGGTCAAGAAGTCCTTTAGGCGAATCTAGATCGTAAGAACGTACTATGCAGGCGAGGTCCTTGGCAATGACTGGCTCTGGCAGCCACTAGTCTGATACACCGAAACACGCTTGTTTTGCACATTTTCATTCGTTCATATCCTATGGGATATTATTTTGAGGCAACTTAGTTCACGAACGAATATATTTAGTCCAAAGGCGATCCATCAAGGCCGTAATTGAAGTTCATTTTCGAAGGTCATGTAAGCCTCCTTAACAGTTGAGCTGTAAATTCTTAGATTGGACTTTGTAGTCACCCGCTTACCAGATCAGTGGTTGTTGACCCAACAACACGAATCTTTAATGGGTGATTAAAGTATCTATTCTGTAAACACAATGTAGACCGATCATCCATGTTGGTTGGTTTAAAAGAGGGCGGGCGCGGGAAGGGATGATTGGTTGGTTTAAAAGAGGGGGGAAAGAGACCAAACTACGAGGTTATCAGTCCCTTGTTCAGAATAAAACAATGCCACAGGTGTGAGAATAAAACAAACGAGACTGACAACTCAAAACGGAATGAAAGGAAAAATCACAAGAACGATGAAGGGCAACAAACATGTAAATGGACACAAGGGGACAAGAAAATCACGGAAGCGCAAAAAACGGGATGAAGATATTAAAACAACAAAGCAGATTACCATGGCTGGTTGACCATGAGAATAAAAAAGGAGAAGCCAGCCACTCTGCACTCCACTAGGGTGGAGGACACAGAGGGACAAAGGACATGCGCTAAAACTTAGATCAAATAATAAAACCCACCCTCACGAATAAAGTGTAAAAATAAATCTACCGATGAGGCTTTGTCAGATAAAATTAGCGGCAACGAGTCCGGTAACCCAAGATCGCTGGGCAGTCAAAGTGGGACAGTGCACCAGAATATGGGCCACTGTCAACCGGGCGTCGTACCAACACTCAGGCGAGTCTTCACGGCGCAGGAGGTAACCGTGGGTCGCCCAAGCGTGGCCAATGCAGAGCTGGCAGAAGAGAACTGATTCCCTGTGAGAGGCCCGCATAGAAGACTGCCACACATTCGTAGTCTCCTTAATGACACGCAGTTTGTTGTGTGTACTGTTATGCCATTCTGTCTCCCAAAGCCGAAAAACCCTACGGTGTAACTCTGAGCACAGGTTACGTTCAGAGATGCCCATCTTCAGAAGCGCTTTCCACGTAGCCTGCTTGGCCAACCTGTCGGCAAGTTTGTTGCCTCGGATTCCGACATGTCCTGGGGTCCACACAAACACCAATGAACGACGGGAGCAGTCCAGGGCATAGAAAGACTCCTGGAGGGACACGACCAAAGTATGGCGACGGTAGCAGTGGTCGATAGCTTGTAGGCTGTTCAACGAGTCAGTGCACAGGAGAAACGATTCCCAAGGGCACGAAAGGATATGCTGAAGTGCACGAGAGATGGCCATTGGCTCTGCAATGGATACACTGCAGCCATAGGGCAGAGAATATTGTTCAAAATTGCCTCTGTTGACATAAGCGAAGCCAACATGACCATCAGCCATCGAGCCATTGACGTAAACCACTTCAGAGCCCCAGAACACGTCAAGAATCGAGAAGTGACGGCGGAGAGCACCAGGAGTAATTGAGTCCTGCGAAAGGTACAGACGAATCTGCAGCCTAGGTGTACACCATGGAGGTGTATGCAGACAGACCTGGATGGGATGTGGTAAACGGAAGTATTCCAGTTCAGACAGAAGGATTTGCACGCCAACCGCAATCGTTAGCCCTACCCTGGGCTACCGATGCGGGAGATGAACTGCCGCGGATGGAAAAGGTGACAATAATTCGGATGCTCAGGAGAACTACGAATGTGTGTACCATAACTGGCGAGAGTTGTGCACGTTTGATCTACAATGCAGGGACTCTGGCCTCCACCAGGACACTGCACTGCTTACTGGACTCGTTCTAAAAGCTCCTGTCGCTAGGCGAACGCCACAGTGGTGCACTGGGTCGAGTACATGCAACACTGAGGGCGCCGCCGAACCATAAACCAGGCTACCATAGTCAAGGCGGGATTCAACAAGAGCTTTGTAGAGCTGCAGCAGAGTAGAGCGATCTGCACCCCAGTTGGTGTTGCTCAGCCAGCGGAGGGCCATTTAGGTGCTGCCAGCACTTCCGCTTAAGCTGACGAAGGCGAGGTAGCCAAGTCAATTGGGCGTCTAAAACCAGTCCTAAGTATCGATATTCTCCACTACAGTGAATGGATCGTCATGAAGGTAAAGTGCTGGTTCCAGATGAATGGTGCGACGCCTACAGAACTGCATGACACACGACGAATCTGCTGGAAACTGGAAGCTGTGGGAGAGAGTCCATGACTGCGCCTTGTGGATGGCTCCCTGTAGGCGCCTCTCAGCAACACCAGTACTGGTGGAGCAGTACGAAATGCAGAAGTAGTCTGCATACAGAGAAGGTGAGAGACGGCCCTACAGATTCTGCTAGACCGTTAATGCCCACTAAAAATAGTGATACACTCAATACAGATGTCTGTGGGACCCCTTTCCCCTGGATATGGGAGGGGGGGGGGGACAATGGGAGGCACCAACTTTGACAAGGAAAGTAAGGAGCGACAGGAAATTTTGGACAAAAATCGGGAGCGGACCTCTGAGACCCCAACCGTTTAATGTGGCAAGTATATCATGTAGCCAGGTGGTGTCATATGCTTTGCGTGGATCAAAAAAGACGGTAACAAGGAGTTTGCGTCTGGAAAAGGCACTCGAGGGACAATATTATAAGTGGTAGAGCTACCTTGGCGGAAGCCGCCCTGTCATGGAGCCAGTAGGCCACGTGGCGCCAGGATCCAACCCAACTGCCGACGCACCATATGTTCCAGCAGCTTACAAAGAACGTTGGTGAGGCTGATGGGCCAATAGCTATCCACTATCCAGAACGATGGTGCTCTCCCAACACTGCAATGGAAAGGCGCCATCGCACCAAATCCTGTTGAAGATGACGCGGAGATGGCACTTGTCAGGACGAAATATCTTTAATCAGCTGACTGTTTATCCGATCCAGCCCAGGGGCTGTGTTGGGGCAATGTGCAACTGCACTGAGGAGCTCCCACTCAGTAAATGGGGGGTTATATCGTTCACTGTGGCGTATAGCGAACGAGAGGACTTTCCATCCACCGTTTGATGGTGCAAGTCTGGGCAGTAGTTCTCCGACGCAGAGGCGCAAGCATAATGCTCAGCGAAGTTCTTGGCAATTGCGTTTGCGTCGGTACATAGCATGCCATTGATGGTAACGCCAGGGACACCTCTTGGAGTCGGGCTCCCAAAAAGACGTCTGATCGTCTAGACTTGGGAAGTTGACGTATGGCACCCAATGTTCGACATGTACCTCTCCCAACACACTTGTTTCCGTCGTTTTATAAGCTGGCGTACACAGGCACGGAGCCATTTAAAGCTTATGAGGTGCTCCAGGGAAGGGTGCCGCTTCTGTCGCTGTAGAGCTCGCCGACGCTGTAATTGTCTCAGTGACTTCTGGCGACCACCAGGTGCACTCTAAAGAGCGAGGAATCACGTTTTCTGCCGCATTAATGATTGTTGTTGTCACCTGCTCAACCATCAAATCGATGTTACCATGTGGGGGAGAGTCAATGGTGACTTCAGAGGTCGAAGTTTCCCAGTCCACCTTATTTAAAGCCCATCTAGCAAGGTGGCCGTGGGCCTGACGCTGGGGCAGTGACAGGGAGATGGGGAAGTGGTCACTACCACACAGGTCGTCATGTGCTCTCCAGTGGAGAGCTGGGAGATGTCCTGGGCTGCAAATTGATAAATCAATGGCCAAGTAACTATGAGCCACACTGAAGTGTGTGGTGCCTCCAGTATTTAAGAGGTAGAGGTCAAACAGACAAAGTTCTGACATCTCTGCCTCCACCAGTAAGCATGGGGTTATGGGCGTTAAAACCCCCAAAAGTAGGATAGGTTCAGGGAGTTGGTTGATCAGTGCAGCTAATATTCAGTGGTACTACTGTATCTGGAGGAAGATATACATTGCAGACAGTTATTTCCTGTATTCTGACAGCCCAGCTTCAAGAGGGGTTTGAAGGGGCTCAGGTTCACTACAGACAGTTTAGGACATAAACGCAAACCCCACCTGACACTATTATAGTCACTACAGTTCCTGTAATACCCCTTGTAGCCACAGAGGGCAGGTGTCCGCATTGCCAGGAACCAGGTTTCCTGAAGAGCAATGCAGAATGCCGGTGTAAAACTTAACAGTCGCCATAGCTCAGCCAGGCAGTGGAAAGAACCACTGCAATTCCACTGAAGGATGACATCTTGAGACTGATAAGGAATGGAAAATTCGATGAGGCATTTTACGCCTCAGGGTCACCTGCTGCCACCGACTTTTTGCCTGAGCAGTCTGTATCCATTGTGTCTGAGGGTCCGGCGAGATCCATGTCATTAGCTGACACCAGAATCTCCACCCTATCCTCAGTCGCAGAGCTTTTAGGTAGCCATGGTGTGGGTGCAAGTTCATTGTTCTTAGCGGTCTTCTTTTTCGATTTCTCACGCTGTTCCTTGTGTTTCCCCACCTGGGAGGACTTCACTGAATCAGTCTCCAGGACTGAGGATGAGCTTTAAGCACTTTGGCCAGCTGCTTTTGGGCTTTCAGCCGCTGGCAGGTGTCACCTTTCCCACTAGCAGAAACCCGTGAAGGGAATGACCCAAGGGACCCCGTCCTAGCGAAAGGAGCCAAGGAATTCTTCGCTTCTCTGGCTCAGAAGTGGGCACTGAAATCCCCAATGGTTTGGGGGGGCAGGTGTTACTCCCAAAGCAGGTAGTATGAGAGCAACAGGGAGGGGAAGTGCCGTCGCCCCCCGCCCCCCCCCCCCCCGCGCCGTCAAGGGGCAGATGTAGTCTCCTAGCTCTCAGAAGCGACAGGAATTCGAGGAACTGATGGGGCGACAACTGTTCTCTTAGGGGTGACACTTGAGGTATTCATAGGCAGAGGATGTAGGCACTCAAATTTCCTCTTAGCCTCAGTGTGGGTTAGTAGGTCCAGGGGTCTTATATTCAATTATTCTCCTCTCTTTCTGTAAAATCCTGCTGTCTGGCGAGCAAGGTGAATGATGCTCTCTGCAGCTGACAAGTGGGAGGCGGGGCACATGGAGTATTGGGATGTGATGGACTTCCACAATATCGACAGGTGGGGCTGGAAGTACAGTGGGAAAACATATAGCGAAACTTCCAGCAATTAAAGCACCACATCGGATGAGGGATATATGGCTTGAAGTCACAGCAGTAGACCATCACCTGGACCTTCTCGGGCAATGTGTCACCCTCGAAGGACAAGATGAAGGCCCGGTGGCAACCTGATTATCCCTTGAACTCCAATGGACACGCTGGACGAAATGAACACCTCGGCACTCTAAAGTGGCGCGGTGCTCTTGGTCAGACTGCAAGAGAAATTCGCATTGGGTGATGATCCCCTGGACCATGTTGAAGCTTTTATAGGTAGTGACGGAAACAGGAATATCACCCAGCTTGTCACAGGCGAGTAACTATCGGGATTGGGCTGGGGATGCTGTCTGAATCGAGACTGCGCCGTTTCGCATCATGGACAGCGCTGTCACTTCTCTAAATTTATCCTCAAGGTGTTCAACGAAAAATTGAGGCTTCGTAGGTAGGATGTAGCCCCCATCAGCTCTGCTACAGACTAAAAACAGAGGCGAATATGGCTCTGTAGCCCTATGTTCCTCCCACCGCGTAACGAGGGAGGGAATCGATTTAGGGTCATACCTTTTGGCATTGTATTCCATCTTGCCCTTCTTAGAGACTGCTGTTGCCGTATGGTCACGAGCAAGTGAATACTTAGTCCGCTACATTGCGGGTCATCCGCCCTGATGCCAGCCACTCCGACCAGGGGCGCTCCCCATGGGCACCACCCAGCCACAGCAAAGGCCAACTGGTATGTTGGCAATTGCTGGGAGTCCTGATGCACCAGGAAGACAGGCAACTACTCCTTCGCATACGTGGGGAGTTTACAGCTCAGGCATCAGCAGTGTAATCTCTGTGTTGTCAGTGGGCTACCACCAAATAGGTACATGATGCCCCCACCACAACGGACTGGCTACCATGCTGGATAGTGGGTGCAGAGAAAACCAATATTGTCATGGGGGCGAAAGAGGACAGGAGACAACGGAAGATCACATACCCTGTAAAGTGTCCTCGCCCAAATAGTTTTATCGCAGGTGGAGATACAAAGCCATGACAAGAGATTCAGGAGATCGAATCTAAGGGCACTATGGATAACTTGTTCACTACATAAGGCGTCCCTCCCTATGTGACCCGCACTTCTGTAGGATTTGGAAAGTGGCAAGTCAAACCATAGAATGGGACCTGAACTCATAGGGCCGAAAAGTGAGACACTCCTTTTAGTCGCCTCTTACGACAGGCAAGAATACCTCGGGCCTATTTTACACCCCGGACCCACAGGGGGGAATTTGAGTGGAATATTTAAGTTTTATCTTGTACTGGGCGCAAACGGTAACTTCGCATGGCTTTCAAAATCCGTGTCTAGAATAGTTTGTTCTTATGTTATTTTTCTGTTCGTATGTGACACACTTAAGTTGATGAGAACAGCTGGAGATGAAACGTTCATGGCTCAGGCTAAATTATTAGGACGTGTTTCCAGCGGCGAGACGCCAGAAGAAGTGGAATGTGGCACGACCGTTACTATTCACTGCGTATATAGATGTAGCGGGAAACGACGCCAGCAGGCCTGACATGGCTCGCGGTAGACATTTCTGCACAGGGTCAGTCAGGAGGTAAGGTACATGCTTTGAGGGGTAGTATTAGTGATTCTGTCAAAAAGAAAGCTTCATATAGACATGTCTTATTCCGATCAATATCCGATATAGAACACATTAAATACCATTTTTGTACGTTTCTACTGAATAACCCTGGAACCGAACCCTCCAACGAAAACGTGTCGTTGTACAAAATCGAACTATGTTAAGTTTGCTAGAAAATTTAAAATCTCGGGCTACGTTCGTGCGTTGAGGTAGTTTTTGTAGGCCAACTTGAGGTACTTTCCCAACTTGACCCCAAGGGTTCTGTATCAGATTGATCGTCTCAACTTTCTCTACACCACCACTGTTGTACATAGTGAACAATGAGAATGTTTTAATGGAGAAAATAAGTAATGTACATTAAATGTGTTCTATCTTTGATACCATTCGGAATAAGGGATGCGTCGATAGGACGTATTTTGTTCAGAATCAATAATACCGTCACCCATCTATGCATGCACCTTTCCTCCTGACCCATACTGTACAGAGAGGATGCAAAATTATACAAGTCGTGGAGACCAGCTGATGTTTCACTGTTCATTGAGAGAGAGGTAGTTGACAAATGCACGAAAACATTGGAGTGTGTCAGCTGTGAAATATCCAGGAATATCAGTGTAAAGCACGTCTCGTATGGTGGCAGGTGCCTGATACTTCTTGCCCCACATGATAACCCTGGTATTCACACTTCAGTTTTCAGGTGAGTTCATGGAATCACTTTCAGGCTGTTTTACTAGCGTTCCACCCGCTAACGCAGAGTCGTAGCAATGAACACCTGTACCTTATTGTGCGAGTTCATTTATTTTATCATGGTCATTTCTCCCTACGTAGGTGAGAGTCGACAAAATATTTTGCCACTCAAAAGATAAAGTTGGTGGCAAGCGAAGGGCTGTCACTGCAGCGAAAACCTTCGTCTTAATGAATGTCATTCCAGCTACCGTATCATGTCCCTGATGCACTCTCCGCCTTTTGTTAATACAAAACTAGCTGCCTTCGTTTGAACTTCAACGTCCTCCGTCAAACCTGTCTGGCAAGGATTCCTCACTACGCGGGAGTATTTCAGAACAGGACGGACAAGCGTAGTGCAGCCTGTAGACTTAATCCACAAATATAATTTGCATATATCGCAGAACTCAAAGTGACTATCTCGTTAAACACATGTAATCTGACTAACAAATGTCTAACTTCGTTTTGCATTCAGACATGAAATCAATGGCGAAGGCTGTCTCGGTTAAAACTGGAGCAAAATTTCATTTTGGCTCACCTTTCTAACGAGGTTTGCGATGTGATGTTTCCAATTTTAGTTGTTCGCAATTGTAATCCCTAGGTACTTTGCTGAAGAGACGGCTTTTAATTTTGGTTTATTATGTGATCCAACTTTTTTTAATCACTCGTGTGGAAGATTTCAATTTGTGTTCAGACAGTTCCACTTCCTGCAGCATGCAGGTACTTTGTCTAAATCATTTTGTGATTCTTCTGATGACTATACAAGACAGTAAAAGACAGGACCATCTGCAAAAAAAGTAAGAGACCTTCTCAGATTGTCTCTTAAATCTTTTGTACTACGAGGGTTGCCCAGAAAGTAACGCACCGCATTTTTTCTTCAATTTTTTATTGAAAATAGAACATAATGAGAATTACACACACGAAAGAATGGTGTTTCATCTACACACCCTGTTTTTCCACGTAATCTCCATCCCGTTCTATGACCTCCTTCCAGCCCAAAACAAGGGCTTGTATGCCGGTACCAGTCCTTGTTTTGTTGGCGGAACCAGTGCTTCACTGTGTGAATCACCTCTATCTTCCTCAAAATGTCTTTTTGAGTCGTAATCAGTCCGTCCTCGAGAATGACAACTCGCTGCAACATGTCAGCCGTGACAGCCGTGCATGGTCTCACCGACCGCTGCAAATCGTGGAGGTCCGCCCAACCGCCTTCTGATGGCCTCACCCTCCGTGCCCCAGCGACTGACTGTACTTCTGTCGACAGCAGATGCTCCATAGACTTTGCACGCGCGTTTGTGAACATTCGCCACAGTTTCTTTCTCTGCAGCGAGAAATTCAGTGACTGCTCGTTGCTTCCAACGTTCACCTACAGGCGCAGTTTTCAAACTGCCTGTCGGAAGTGACGAAACCTTTGCGTGCTCGCTCAGAAGACTTCGAATAACACATACGAAACGTTTCGCATTCGTAGCATTGTTTTCGGCTGAGAAAAAAAATGCGGCGCATTACTTTCTGGATAACCCTCGTAAGAACGGCGTAGGGCCTGTACTGCTCCCTCCAGGAACCCAAGATATAACATCGGTTCCACTATATGATTTCTCCTTCATTTACTACGAACTCTGGCTTTCCCGTCAAGGAAACAAGAGGCCCGTCGTAAAGCTCACACGGGGATCGCACCTACTCATCACCCACTTCGTCCAAATGAGTGGTTTCTGTAGGGCTTGGCCAGAAATGAAAGTGACAGAAGTGGAAACTCCAGATGGCCAAGCGTTTAGAAAAAGCAGCACTTTTGGGGGGGAGTCGTGCGACGCACGAGTCATCTACACGTATGTTATGGCAGCTGCATTTCTTGATATCTTTTTAAGGAAAAGCAAGGGAAACTTTGGTATAGCAGATTTCCAGGAAAGGATTGCAGGGCGTACACAAATGCGTATATAAAACTGCATTCTTTTAATATTGTGTTAATTTGCACGTCGTGGGGCTATAGGGGAAGCAGCAATTTTCTCGGTATCTTGTGGACGCAATAAACGCTGCATTTTTTTACAATTACGTGTTAGTTTTGAATTTTTTGTAGAAAATCATGGTTTACGTTCATCGAAGGTTCTTTCTCATCGCGCAGCTTGCAGCAAACCACGCGCGTGACAGTACTGGAAGGTCAAAATGAAACTAATGGAATACGAAGTCTTGCACTCTTATTACATTCCGTTCCTGGAAAGTTATTAGCAGAGTCCTCTTGGAGCTGGAAGTACAATGCCTTGTTGGGAATTTACTGGCCATCGAAAATTTTCGATTGCCTTCTCTTTTTATATCTTTAATGAAAATATCAATAAATGCAATGTATTCAGCATTTCGGTTGATTTTGAGGGTAAGGTAAAACAGACTGCGTAAGGACTCGAAACCCACACCCTCGCAGTGCCGTTGGGTACTCTTCACTCTGTGCAAACCATTGCCTGGAAACTACGCTAACAGAAATGGCACATGTGTCGCCCGACATACACCAAACATGTTATTCTTTTTGTGAAAGCTTGGCCACCTGGAACTCCCACTTCTTTTAGTTTCATTTCTCGCCAACCGTTACACATTCCATAAATCTGTGCGAAATCTGATGAGTAGGAGCGGTCCCCCGTACTCCAGAAGTGCTGTAACGACCAGTAGCCACCTCCTTCAAATTTATGCAGTTACCGAATCGCAGCCATGTTTAAGATTTTGATTAGAAGCCACTTGTGATAAACTGTGCAGGAAGCCTTATGGAAATCCAGAAATCAGCCTGAGACCCCGTGTCGATAGCGGCCATTACCGCGGGAGAATGAAGAGCGAGTAGTGGTTTAGAAGACCGATATTTTCTGAATCCGCGCTGCTTGTGTGTCAGTACATCGCATTCTGTGAGATTTTATAATGGAACGAAGTATATGCCCCAAAATCCTTAGATACAAGAGAAAAATGTTACTGCTGTGTAATGCATCCTCGAAAGGAATAGTTTAACTCATCCGACTAGGTGTTTTGGTATTTGTTAGAATTAAATACTTACCAAATGGCATGGATAAATTCGGAGGAAGGGCTCAGCGATTCATCACTAGTTTCTTTAGTGAGCGACAGTCTAACGAAAGTGCTTGGTCTCCCGTGGAAGGCGCAACAAGATCACATGAATGAAGTTCAAGTTTACTAAAGGCCACGAACACACGCTCGAGTTCATGGGTCAGTCGACCTATATAAGTCCCGACCGACTGCATTCAACGATTACAGCGCCGCCGTGTTGTTCATTGAGTTTGTGTTCTACGAGATCCCGTTTGGTTTTTAAACAGAAACCAAAAGGGGGTTTGTCTTTGCTGTTTCAAAGTTAGCAAGCCCGAAGAACCCGAGAGAAAGCTGTGGGCATAGAAGTGACTGATGCAAGGAAAAATTCGCCCATGCACTGTTACTTAAAGAGCTGGCAACTGATGATTTTCGTTATTGCCTAAACATGGTTGAATCGTGAATTTCGGAGCTGTTGAACACCATAAAACCAGAAAATCTATTCGCAGCTGCGTGGACAACGATCAGCTGTATAATGGAATGACAGTGAAAATGTGCCCGGGAACGGTACTCTATCACGGATTTCCCGCTTATCGCCTTACAATTAGGGTATCCGAGCAGGTTCCAAGGCCAGTCCCAAGCTTCCAAATGCCAACCTGCAGTCGCACATTCATTCATTATATGTACTCACGTACAGGGGAGATTTAAAGTCACTTGTCCGGTGTCGGCGAAAACATACTTTGTGCCGTTAAGAATTTTTCCTTTTGGAGATGTATGCGTGTTGGAAGGAACGTGTCATCTTAATTCTTAACACAGGCACTGCAGCATAGTACCAAAAATCATTCAACGAAAAAGAATAGAGGCAGAGAGGCAGTAATACGCGAGGAGAGGTAGGTGGCTGCATTACGATTTCTGGCCACTGGCAGACGTTAAGAGGATCTCAGATTCAGTGCCGATGTATCAGCACGATTATTAACTAAAATTATTCCCGAAACCTACGACGTGTTGTATATTTGAGGAAATACATCGTGTAAAGCAAAATAAAACCAAACATGTAGAAGTTAATTTTTGTAGCTGTTGATATACTTTCCGGGATGTGAGGTCGTGGTCCAAGAACTTCTCTACTCCTTACGTTTCGTCCAGGACTGCGCTGGACTTCCTCAGAGGCGCTGCTCCGCTGAGTCTTGTCGGCTGTCGGTAAGACTCAGCGGAGCAGCGCCTCTGAGGAAGTCCAGCGCAGTCCTGGACGAAACGTAAGGAGTAGAGAAGTTCTTGGACCACGACCTCACATCCCGGAAAGTATATCAACAGCCATGTCACCCGGTCGTGAAAGCCTTCATTTTAATTTTTGTATGTAGCGTGAGATTATCTGTACGTTTAAGAAATGTATTTCAAATTCGAAGAAGATTACACAGGGTTGTGACGCACATTATCTAATGTATGCAACAGATACATAATTAAGCATTTAGCAGCTGTCAGATGTGTAAAAATCTGAATCTTTGCTCTTCACAACAGATGGCTTGAATACAGGTAGTGCTTTAATACTTTTAACAATGAAGCAAGTGTATTTTATGAATTAACATCTATTCAGTTTCGATAATTCGGTTTCTGGATATCACACTAAGGTACCACGTAGTAAAATGGGAAGTACGGAACGGAATCAAACTGCAACATTGTAACCTCCTCCACGCCACGTTGTGGCTGCCAGGAAGAAGTTGTACTGCATTTACAGTCTTTTTATTGCAACATCGTTAAGGAAACGAGAAGGTGGCAAACTAAACGAGCATGGCGGCTAGAGGGCAGCACTGTCTACGTGATCTATTATGCGTAATATTCAGTCAACTAGCGGGAAATGCACGAAAATACGGTACACCATTATTCATGAATCCTGTAAGCACTGAGCGACAGCAAGACAAGAAAAATGGAAAATATCTGATGAATGGACTAGGGATATGCAATTTATTTAAAATGGTTGGCTCTGAGCACTATGGGACTTAACATCTATGGTCATCAGTCCCCTAGAACTTAGAACTACTTAAACCTAACTAACCTAAGGACATCACACAAACACCAAGTCATCACGAGGCAGAGAAAATCCCTAACCCCGCCGGGAATCGAACCCGGGAACCCGGGCGTGGGAAGCGAGAACGCTACCGCACGACCACGAGCTGCGGACGCAATTTATTTAGGTTTTATTTTTATAGACGCATCAAAGTCGAGCGTGTGGTGAAATTACCTGTGATAGTCTGTACATCTATATTACTATACGACTAACCCGAGGCACGGTCCTATTGCAGCTCGTCCGACAGTGGCACTTATGGGCAACAAAAATTTTATATTCGGTATTTCACACAGTTACTGACCGAACCTTAACAATTTAAAATCGTAATCTTCTCAACAGCTATACTCTAATGTTACAGGTGCAACACAGTAAATTGAGCACTGAAGTTACAAACTGTGTGAAGATCTTTATGCAGCGCAGAAGCGTGCAAATTACTGATATTGCAACCATCCAGTATTCAAGAAAAAGAGCAGCACCTTCCAGTAAACTTTACACACAGTTTTAAACCTTTTAGAAACCTTTTGCTTACAGCCCCACAAAATAAAAGGCAAAAAGTTTATCGCTTATTAAATGTTTGTTGTTCAAGCAACAAAACTTCGGTGTCATTTTAATGTATCACTTCTTTGCTACAAACTATTAGCAACAATTTGCTGGCAGCATCCCTACTCATACCACTGAATGTACCTGCAAAATATCGTACGACATAGTTCGAGGGATATGACGTTCCGTATAATAGAATTCGATTGTTTAAAGAATCGGGGTAGGGCTTGACTGGAACGGAATCAAGATGCAGCTTCATTCACAACACGGCCGACGCGTTCCCTGTTTTCCAGGACAGCCGCCTGCTCACCCACCATTCCGCAAAAAGGAACTACTGCTGCACTGTCTCGTATCACTAGCGATGGAGCGGCGAAGACTACAAAACATCCGCCGTAAACAGTTGGCATGAAACGCGAAGGCGTCAGCCTTGTTAATCTTACTCTGGTCTCTGTCATAACGGTTACGAGTAGCTCATGTTGCCCCAGACACGACAGAAAAAGAGTAATATGATGAAAATCCAGAAATACGACTATGAATCATAAGCACGTTACAATTATCCTACGTAACGGTGAACGAACTATTTCACGCATTCAAGTGAATAAGACAAAAGTCAGTGGTCACAGGAGCTTATGTACTTCAATTTTACGTCCATTTAATTGCGTAATAGGAACGTAATTTACTGAAAGGAATGGGAAAATAAAATATACTGCTCAAATATGTGTACTTGCATTTTACGAAATTTTCTAATGAGGCTAATCGGCATTGGTTAACAATGCAAAAAACTTCAAAAAAATATACCGTCGGCTCTTGTTCATTAGATCCAAAACATAAATGACAATTACAGGTAACTAAATCTGTCAATTAATCAAAGCTGTTTAATACACACCCACAAAATCTTAGAATTTCCCCACTAAAATGTTTGACACGTCGCGAAGCGAACTTTAATTTTTCCTAGAAAACTACGCAACAGGTGGCTTTTTAGCTAATATGCGTTATATGATTTTTGCTGTTAAATTTATTGTATGTCGAAACTAATACATTTGCTACATTCAAGTCACTACTTGAAATTTTAATCTATAATTGACTGGCATGCACCCTTAGTCACAGACATATTTCGACAGAAATCCAGCAGATTCTCTATGCAACTTCGAATTAAAACTTCTCATATTTATTTGTTAATAAATAAAGGCTATGTATTGACGTTTCCAGCTATATTATGTAGTAAACGGAGGCTCAGTGGTATAAGAGAAATATGCATATGAAAGCTGATGTAAGTGAGGGAGGAAGTAAACTAATTCATAAAATTTTGAGGTAGGACTTTTAGAATGTGTGCGAGATCTGTAAAACGATCACCAAATACGTAACATATGACTGATGAAAGTATGACCGTACACAGAAATGTTAACGAAAAATAAATGTTTATGCCTATGTTGCACATTATTCCTGTGTCATTTTCTGACTGAGCTGACACACGACTGGGACAGTGCTGCATTTGGAACTTAGGATCTGAAGAAATACTTCACAATTTGAATGGCACTCTGAAGCTCCGATCGTCTAAAACATCAGGAATACAACATAACAGTACTAGCACAGGTCACAATTATTTTCATTGCAGTTATCGTCTCTTTTCGTTCTTCCTTTAGCCATAGTCAATACGATTCTTTTGGCGTTTTAAAATTTTCTACATCCATAAAACAAAACACTGAAAATGACTATTAAACTACGAATGATGAGAATATTAAGAATAGAATACCTAACGAATACACAGAAAACAGTGCCAACACGACATAAAATAAGACCACGTAAACATCTTTTAAAGGTACTTTACCGCTAGCGATGCCTCTCAATCCGACGTGTCACCACGTCCAGGCACCACAGTGAGTCGTATCAACAGGCGGAAACGTCAAGCAGTTCTCTTCACTGTCGACACGAAGAAGTAAACAACGCCAGAGATCTTAGTAGACACCTCCTTTGTTTCCCTGTACGGTTTTGCTACGCCATAGGCAATTGCTAAAAGATTGTTTCAGCTAAAAACATCCCGTTTGACCGGGCTCAGTTTCAATACAGAGTTCCTTTTTTATAATGCCTTCAGCACAATAATATTCTAAAATACGGGAGAGGAAATAATTAAATTTACGTAAGCGGACGAGAGGACTTGTGACTGGCAACGTGATTAGCCCTGTAAGGAGCCGTAAACACGTGCCCAAAGGAGAAACACATCATGTGTGGGCAATTCCTAAAACCTTATCGCTTTAAATGTATCCATACTCATAAAGATGTTCGTGGTGGAATTGGAAAGAAGTAAGTTAGTAATGCTGTGAAGAAACGGCGTTTAGCGCTGTCACTGGCATAGTTTTCACAAAACTGTCGACTGTTTCGTAGCCACTTGTTGATGTATTTCCTATTAGCTTTCGTCTTAGGCTGGTATTGTCGAAGTTTCTCATATTGAGAAAATAGAAGGAGCGATCTACACTCAACCTGAAAAAACTTTTTATAGTCCAGATCGTATTAATTAATATTTATTATTGACTACCGTTTTCGGCAGTGAAAACTGTCCTCTTCTGATCTTAAAAAAATTTACTGATAAATCGTGTTCCGTTATGAGTTTATCGCTCATACCATGCCGTCATACTGGTGGAGGATATTCAGCACATTATACATGGGTTTGTCAAAAGTAAAAGCAAGCCCCTTATGGAGATGGGCGTGTTCTCACACTAGCATTAGTCATAAAACGCACGGTGAGTAGTAAAAGTGCACATTTGTACAAACGTTTACGCATAAATGACATGTTGTATTCACCATCGTAACCATTAGGAAGTTGAACACGTGTCCAGGCCAGACATTCTCTCAGTGTCACTGATGCTCACTCCTATTATTTCCGAACACCACAATTAAAGGTTCTGGCTCAGGGTGGTATTTCACATAGCAAGTCGAAAATTTGAGGCCGTCCTAAAAGCCTACCAGAGAGCCTAAATGCTTAAAAGAAACATTTGTAGCGACTGGACGCGATCCGCGGAAGATGCAGTTTGGAATATCAGTGAAGCACATGTTTTCATTTCTCACGACATGTCCATTACACTGAGTGAGGGTACGGCATTCCAGTACGAATTTAATTCACACCATTTCATGTATTTGCATTTCGTTGGTTTCATCCCCATCGAATCAGTTCCTTTCACTTCAGTGTGTTTAATTCAACTGAGAGACAAGTTAGTATTCTCGTATTCACGCAAGTTATTCTCTTCCTCTAAAGTTTCAGCGTACTTTTGACTTCGATCGCTAATGGTACATTATCTCGGTTAACGAGTAACGTAGAAGTAAATATCCTCGGAGTAGTTAAGCAACTTAAATCACTTAATAAAAGCAAGTCTTCTGGTTCAGACTGTATACCAATTAGGTTCCTTTCGGAGTATGCTGATGCATTAGCTTCATACTTAACAATCATATACAACCGTTCGCTCGACGGAAGATCCGTACCCAAAGACTGAAAAGTTGCACAGGTCATATCAATATTCAAGAAAGGTAGTAGGAGTAATCCGCTAAATTACAGGCCCATATCGTTAACGTCGATATGTAGCAGGATTTTAGAACATATATTGTGTTCGAATATTATGAATTACCTCGAAGATTCAAAAATGGTTCAAATGGCTCTGAGCACTATGGGACTTAACATCTTAGGTCATCAGTCCCCTAGAACTGAGAACTACTTAAACCTAACTAACCTAAGGACATCACACACACCCATGCCCGAGGCAGGATTCGAACCTGCGACCGTAGCAGTCCCGCGGTTCCGGACTGCAGCGCCAGAACCGCTAGACCACCGCGGTCGGCTTACCTCGAAGAAAACGATCTATTGACACACAGTCAATGTGGGTTGAGAAAACATCGTTCCTGTGAAACGCAACCAGCCCTTTATTCACATGAAGTGTTGAGTGCTATTGACAAGGGATTTCAAACCGATTCCGTATTTCTGGATTTCCGGAAGGCTTTTGACACTGCACCACACAAGCGTCTCGTAGTGAAATTGCGAGCTTTTGGAATATCGTCTCAGTTATGGGACTGGATTTGTGATTTCCTGTCAGAGAGGTCACAGTTCGTAGTAACTGATGGGAAGTCATCGAGTAAAACAGAAGTGATTTCTGGCGTTCCCCAAGGTAGTGCTATAGGCCCTTTGCTGTTCCTTATCTATATAAACGATTTCGGAGACAATCTGAGCGGCCGTCTTCGGTTGTTTGCAGATGACACTGTCGTTTATGGACTAATAAAGTCATCAGAAGATCAAAACAAACTGCAAAGCGATTTAGAAAAAAATATGTGAATGGTGCGAAAAGTGGCAGTTGGCCCTAAATAACGAAAAGTGTGAGGTTATCCACATGAGTGCTAAAAGGAACTCGTTGAACTTCTGTTACACGATAAATCAGTCTAATCTAAAAGCCGTAAATTCAACAGCATACCTAGGTATTACAATAACGAACAACTTAAATTGGAAGGAGCACATAGAAAATGTTGTGGGGAAGGCTAACCAAAGAATGCGTTTTATTGGCAGGACACTTAGAAAATGTAACAGACCTACCAAGGGGACTGCCTACATTACGCTTGTCCGTCCTCTTTTAGAATACTGCTGCGCGGTGTGGGATCCTTACCAGATAGGACTCACGGAGTACATCGAAAAAGTTCAAAGAAATGCAGCACGTTTTGTATTATCGCGAAATAAGGGAGAGAGAGTCACAGAAATGATACAGGATTTGCGCTGGAAATCATTAAAAGAAAGGCGTTTAGCGTTGCGACGGAATCTTCTCACGAAATTCCAATCACCAACTTTCTCCTCCGAATGCCAAAATATTTTGTTGACACTGACCTACATAGGGAGGAACGATCACCATGATAAAATAAGGGAAATCAGAGCTCGTACGGAAAGATATAGGTGTTCATTCTTTCCGCGCGCTATACGAGATATGATTGAATTGGATTGGATTGTCTGGGGGAAGAGACCAAACAGCGAGGTCATCGGTCTCATTGGATTAGGGAAGGACGGGGAAGGAAGTCGGCCGTGCCCTTTCAAAGGAACCATCCCGGCATTTGCCTGGAGACGACATTGGAATAATAGAGAATTGTGAAGGTGGTACGATGAACCCTCTGCCAGGCACTTAAATGTGATTTGCAGAGTATCCATGTAGATGTAGATGTAGAAATAGTAATCTGGCACTAAACCCATTCATAGTGATGGACCCATATCGCTGTTTATTTGCAGTGCTTTAGGAGAAAAACTGCAAATGCAAACTAGGATGTTAGAACGCGAATTAAAATCGCATGCACCTACTTTCTAATACAGTGTCTAAACCACAGGACCATACCGTCAGATTCGTGGACTAAAACTCGTGCTATAAACAACAGCAGGTACCTCTATTCAGACAATCTGATCAAAGCTACCCAGACACGTATTCGTAGATATTAGTAAGGGGTGTTTATCCTTCGCCTTTATGGTCGCTCGATCTCAGATGGAGACACATTGAATAAGGTGTCTGAACGTCTATGGAGAAACGGTATCCTTTTCATGTCACCACCCGTTAATAGGGATTTAATTATTTTACTTGCAATTAATATTTTTGTTTTAAAACGAAAAGCAATGGCCGCAACGTTAAAAGAAACTGGGGCTTCTTTCATTAAATGCCTGATTTAATCCTGAACTTTTACGGAAGTTAACGCAATTTCTTGTGAAGGAAGCAATGGCCCAAAGTTTTGGCACCGAGAGCAAGTTTTTCTGTAAAATTTGGTACTGTCCGTGAATTTAAATATGCTACCTTGCGGAAATTAGTACTAAACTGATTAGCGGACTTCGTAATATTAAAATGATTGCAGGTTCTATCGTATTTCACAAACAAAACACTACGGCGCATGAAAAGGCGCACGCAAACTATAATATGCAAAAGAAATGCGTCCCTGTTTAAGAAAACACACAAAATTATGAAACTGTAAAGGAAAGACAGGTTTGTAATTTAAATATGCTTAAACTTTAATAGCATATTTTAAAGAAATAAAAGTCGATTTACACTATTCCACACAGCAAAGTTTGATGCCTAATATTTAAAACAAAAGATCCTGTACATGAAACGCGCGATTTCAAAAGCATGCACTTGGTACTCTGATTTCTAATAACAGTTCCAGTTGCAAATAATTAAGTAACATTCCAACAAAGATCTCCTATGACCATTTCATCAAATCTGCAAAAATAGTTGCGTAACATGAATCAAGCTAACCAAGAGAGACAAGCACAATGGCGAGAGAGTAACAAAAAGAGAAAAGAGTGAAAGAGCAGACCAAAAGAGAACGGTGACCTTGTTTCAGTGTTATTTATACCAAACACGCATTATGATCTTTGTACTTCAGAAAGCAACTATGCATTGCCATGTTGTGGTGTGCTAAGTAATGACTGATGTGATTGTCAATTATTAATAAAACATTTTCCCTTGTTTAACATATTTGAACCATAGCTGAACCATATTTTACCAGGTATTCGTACTTGTTCGCAGGTCGGGTTTGATTGAAGACCAACGTCTTGTGTGACATCATTGTCATCCAGGTCATCATGCTGGCGATTAAACAAAGGCTGTTTCTCGTGCAGCATGTGTTCCGCAATGGAGACAAGTTTACCTCAGCAGTAGAAGCTGCATTTGCAACAAAGTCCCGAGGAGTGAAGACGCCTAACCGCAGTGCTGTACGGAAGCTTATCACCACGATTCAAAAGACCGGAAGCGTTCACAGTGCTCCGAAATCAGCAGGCCATCCACATTGACATCTGAAGAGAAGGTGACGGAGGTACCTGACACGATGCTGCAAAGTCCAAAGAAATCGGTTAGACGACATGCTTAACAGGCCCATGGGTCCGTGGGTTCCGCTGACATGATTCTCCGGACGTCACTATCCAAGTAACTGTACAAAATGTCGGTCGTGCATGAACTGAGAGACACCGATCGCCCGGCGCGTGTGAACTTTCGCAACTGGTTTCTGTCCTTCCTGCAGGACTGTGGTGAGGGGATTCTTAACACTACGTTTTTCACGGATGAGGCATGGTTTCACCTCTCCAGTTACGTGGACAGCCAGAATAGTCGTGTGTGGACTATGGATAACCCGCATGAATGTAAGGTGTCCCCACTGCATTATCTAAAGGCTGGTGTTTGGTGCGCCGTGACTCGTAAACGCATCATTTGGCCGATCTTCTTTCAGGTCACCATAAATGGAGAATGGTACTGCACATGTATCCTGCAGCCCTTCCTAGGCGAACTGAATGAGGTCGAAATTGAGAATGCCTGCTTCCAACAGGATGGTGTGACTGCACATACCACGCCCACAAGGCGCCGAACTTTTTAAAGGACATCTTCGGTGACCGCATCATCTCTCGAGGACTCTGGCCCTCCTGACTTGGCTCCACCGGATTACTTTCTATGGGATACGTTGAAGGGAAAGGCCTATGAACGCAATCCGCACACCGTTCAAGAACTGCAAGCTGCAGTGACACGTCACATTTGGAACATCACTCCCGATGTCCTGCACAGTGTCTTCGAGAACGTGCAGAGACGTGTGCAACTGTGTCATCAAGTTCGAGGGGATCACTTCCAGCATCTGTTCTAACTTCCATGACTTTAAACGGAACGTTATGAACTGCACAGTTACTTATTGAACAGTCTGTATCCAAAGGTGTCTGGCATAGTTACATTACTTTGCGTAAATTTCGTTTAAAAATTTGTTCATCCTCAAGACCCGAAACTGCAGAAGCTATACGTTTGGACGCTGGTGTGTGGAGTAAAGTCGACGTTCTAACTCACCCCAGAGGTGTTCCACTGGGTTCAGGGCTGGATCCTGTGCATGTCAGTCCATTCCAGGAAAGTCGTTGTCCACAAACCATTGCCTCACAGATGCTGGTTCATGGCAGCGTAGATTGTCTCGCTGAAACAAACAGTCATCGTGTCCGAATTCTTTTCCTCCTGCACGCAGTATCTAATGATATAACGTATGTTCGTATCCTTTCGCAGATGGCGTTTTCTTAAGCGCAATAGGGAGTCCACATTATAACCACGAAAAATACGCTAGTACCGTAACAGCACCTCCTCCGTACTACATTGTTGGCGCTACACATGATGGCAGCTAACGTTCTCCAGCCATTCCCCAAACCCAAACGGTTCCATCTGGTTGCCACAGGGTACAGCATGGTTCACCTCTCGGAACTATTCGTTTCCGGTCGTCCGCTGTCCTGTGGCGTCGCCCTTTGGATTGGACTACAGAAACGTGTGGCTCCATCACTGTGTCCTGTTCTGTTCAACTCTCAACGAGCAGTCATTGTGGCAGCTGGACTGCTGGCAGCACTTTGAAACTCACGTGTGATCCCTTCAGCTGGTTTCTTGAGATTTCTTACAACAACACTCCACGATGCTCGACGATCCATGTTCGTTAGCACATGAAGTCTTCCCAGTTCTGGTTTGGCTGTGGTTGTCCTTTGGCTTCCTACTTGACAATTACACCACGACCAGTCGAACTGGACAACTTTAGAAGGGTCGAAATGCCCCTGATCGGTTTCATTCCTCAGGTGACATACAATGACTCGCAAGATCTAGTGGTCAATTCTGGATTACATAGGGGTGTCAGGATACTTTTGATTCCTCAGTGTATTTTCCCTGCTGCATTAGCAAATACCGACACCAATGTTGGCTGTTGCTCGTAGGTACGTAAATGGAACCAATATCTCACGCAACTTAAGAACAGTAGCCTACACTTGAAGAGCAGGAGTAGCGTGCCAGAAGCTGGCAGTGTCTGTTGAGATACTCCGGAGTGGGCAGTCGCTTAGTATCGAATATTCAGTGTAATAATTTCAGTATTGTGTATTACTGATTTATGGAATAGATAAGATTTGAAATAAAATTAATTAAGAAAATGCTACAAATATTATTACGAAATATTGGTGAAGAATCTTTCTACATATTGTTACATCAATCTACAATAAGGTAACCAACATTCGTGTTTTTACGCGCTTTTGCCGTAGAACGAATTTTAACGCTACCAGCTTTGTATGTAACACCAAGTTTTTTACTGTATTTCTTTGTAAAGATAATTTGTTTGTGTAAATGTAATTCTTATGATATAAGTCAATTTCGCAATTCTAAATGTGTCTCACTGAAATATCTTGTAATTTGGCTTTTGCAACTGTGGTTAGCTTGGTAGTGCTGAGAGCAGAACAACGCGTTATCCAAGGCGACACCAGTACGAGGTAAGGAATTTATTTCACACAATTTATGGATTTTCGCACAGGGACCACTTTTGTACTTATTCAGATTTACAGGGACGTAGTAAGATCGAGTAGATCTGAATGTACTTACATCTAATTTGTCATTATCGCGCACAGATTTTAATTAGTGTGGGTTTAGTAGTACTGCTTTCTTGCTAGTAGACAGATTGTTTAAAACACGGTCAGGTAGAAATACTGATACACGTAATGAGATACGCAGTCAGCACACCACTTGATATAACTGTTCTTTGTTAGACATAAACTTCACACCTTACTTTATACATAAGCGTTACACAGTCTCTCTAAGAAGTCCCTGTGCCCCTATGTCAAAACAGTTTATTATCTGATGCATTATACTCATACTGAGATTTGCGCTGCTCTGTGTTCTTCTTGACATCTTGCCGAACGAGAATCTCAATACTTCGAAAGACTTCCTCAACGATTTTGGGCATTTCGTCATTAGCTTGGTACGGATGTTGATCCACAAGGAGTTGATTACGCCCCATCATGAAGTCTGGCGTGGTAAGATCCAGGCAGTGATGTGATGACATCCCAGCCCTTACAATACTTCGAAAGACTTCCTCAACGCTTTTGGGCAGTTCGTCATTAGCCTGGTACGGATGTTGACCCACAAGGGAGTTGATAACTCCCCATCGTGAATTGTCTGCGTGGTAAGATCCAGGCAGGAATGTGATATCCCAGCCCATACCATAACGTGAGGCCGACTCCTTTCCACACAATGGGGATTTTATTTAGATAACATTCCTCCTGTGTGAACTACAGCATAACGCATATTTCTCAGAAAATAACACTCTTCAGCAAAACACAGCTGTTGGAAACTGAACGGATCGGTGGAACAACGTGCCAACGTCAGTTTGTCAAGGATTAGACTGACTGTTTTATCTCTAGCGTTTTTGAATGTGCTGGCAAGTAGAAGTACCTGTCTATCACTAGCATATAAAGTGTTTCGTCTTATGGTATTTGTATACTTGTCTTCGAATGTGACCATGCGTGTAACACGCAATAACTCGAAATACACTGTTGGGGGAGGGGTAGCGCATTCACCTGTCGGCACCTAACAATTGCGCCCACAAGCCACGGCAGGCTGCAATTCGCCGCTCCATGTTGGCAGACAATTCATTCTCAAACGTTGGTCTGACTCCTTTATTTTTCTAATTTTCTTAATTGCGGACGTGCATTGTTGTCTGCATCGTTCAGTTGCACTTTTCAGACATGACACAGATATGTTTTTGTATTAATGAAAATGCGGACAACGTGCAAATACAAACAAATACAAATGCAGATACTAATAAAAATACAAAACCCTGAGTCACGTTACTCTAGTCCTAGTTATCTTATTGACACTGTTCTTTTTCTGTAGTTTTTTTGCATGATATCTTGCACAGCGTTCATTCCACAATTCACACACGTAGTCTTCATTCGGCTGACGTAATCTCTTGTCTTGACAGAGCTTGTGGTGGAATCCACGTGTTGCATATCGTGTTACGACGTGTTGGAGTTCGTGCTTTGCCTGTTTCCACCCATCTGTCTCATTATGCCGTCAGCTGAGTAGAAGTCGTTCCGGATAGAGTTGCGTTTTTCTATGAGTATTTGGCGCATGTTTTCGTAGACCGTGGTTGGTTGGTGGATTTGAGACAGGGGATCAAACGGCGAGGTTACAGGTCCCATCGGATTAGGGAAGAATGGGATGAAGTCCGCAGTGCCCTTTCAATGGTACCATGCCGGCATTTGCCTGAAGCGGTTTAGGGAAATCACGGAAAACTAAATCAGGATGGCCGGACGCGGGATTGAACAGTCGTCCTCCCGGATGCGAGTCCAGTGTGCTAACCATAGTGCCACCTCGCTCGGTAGCATCTGCATTCTGACGTCTTCTACGAAAAAGGTTTCATTCATTAAGAATTGAAGACGCTGTCTTTCCGACGCCCACGATACGTTACATGTAGCGGAATTTTATTTTGTCTTGGGTCCTGAGTCATTGACTTTTAGTTCGTCGCAGATTATTTGGATCCCGTAAGTTGCTATTGGTGCTATGCAGTCTTAAATAGTGTCTTCGCCGTTTTTATTGAAAATGTTTGAGGCTATTTTATTCGGTAAATTGCATTTATTGCTGCTGATGCTCTTTATTTCACAAGGGTGTCGAATGATGTCAGTGTTGAAACTTCCTGGCAGATTAAAACTGTGTGCCAGACCAAGACTCGAACTCGGGACCTTTGCCTTTCCCGGGCAAGTGCTCCACCAACTGGGCTACCCAAGCACGACTCTTGCCCGGTCCTCACAGGTTTAATTCCGCCAGTACCTCGTCTCCCACCTTCCAAACCTTACAGAAGCTCTCCTGCGAACCTTGCAGAACTAGCACTCCTGGAAGAAAGGATATTGCCCGCGAAAGGCAAAGGTCCCGAGTTAGAGTCTCGGTATGGTACACAGTTTTAATGTGCCAAGAAGTTTCATATCAGCGCACACGCCGCTGTAGAGTGAAAATTTCATTCTAGATGTCAGTGTCGTTTGGCGAGTGGCTCCGAGACATTTGTACCTTGGTACTACTTCTAGTGGTTCGTCTTGAAGGGTCAGCGTGTCTTTTGGTGAATCACTTGTTCTGAAAATCATATATTTGGTTTCGCTGTTGTTTGTCTGTAGGTCGTTTTCCGCAGCCCATGACGTGAGTCTGTTTAGCACCCCTTGTAGCTCTTCTTTGTCTTCTTAACGTATTACCATGCCATCCGCATAAAGTATGAGTGTAGCTGAGCTGTCCATTAATATCTTCGTTATGTCTGCTGTCGTGTAGTATTCCATTTGTTTGCTTTAAAATCCTGAATACGGCTGTGTATCACCAGATATTTGGATCTGATTGTACCATAGGATGTCTGAAAGTACTTTCGTTATTTGGTGTGTGCCGCCAATTAACAGGACGGGTTTTCGGGTAACTGTTTTCCTGTTAACAATGCCGAAGGCTTTTCTATAGTCTATAAAGACTGCAAAATACTTCTTCCCTGGATGTCTTAGTGTGTCTTGCACCTGAGCTAGGAAGCAGTTAACTCCATGTAGATGCTTCTTCCCCTTCTCAAACCAAACTGGTTTGGGCATCTACTTCAGCGGTAAGCCTGCTGGTTAACATTTTCATGAAAATTTTGAAAGATGTGTTTTCGAGGGCTATGCTTCTGTATGAGTCTGGGGTGCATACATCTCCTTTTCCTTTTAATAGGATTTTGATCGTTGATGTCCACATTGGTCTGGTATTTTTCCTGTGTTTATGAAGTTGCTGAATAGTTCCAACCAGTACTCTTCCATTATGTGATAGGATTCGTCGAGGTATTCTGTATACCTGATCCTGACCCTGACCCTGAAGTCTTTTTGTTTGTTGCACTTTTGGGAATGGATCTCACTGGAGACTGCTCACCTGATTTGGGCGTTGCGGCACACATTCCCTCTCGCGCATTCTTCAGGGGTACGAGGACTTCTCGGGCACTTTGGTACGTGTACTGTACAACGCGTGCTGCCTCAGTTTACGAGACACGCAGGACAGAGAAGCAGGTCGAATTCGGGGACCAAATCATCTGCCGTGTTTGCTAACAACATTCGCACAACCAGTTGCGCAAACGCCATGCAGGTACCACGCTTCCAACTACACTACTGGCCATTAGAATTGCTACACCACAAAGATGAGGTGCTACAGACGCGAAAATTAACCGACAGGAAGAAGATGCTGTGATATGCAAATGCTTAGCTTTTCAGAGCATTCACACAAGGTTGGCGCCGGCGGCGACACCTACAGCATGCTGACATGAGGACAGTTTCCAACCGATTTCTCATACACAAACAGCAGTTGACCGGCGTTGCCTGGTGAAAAGTTGTTGTGATGCCTCGTGTAAGGTGGAGAAATGCGTACCATCACGTTTCCGACTTTGATAAAGGTCGGATTGTAGCCTATCGCGATTGCGGTTTATCGTATCGCGACATTGCTGCTCGCGTTGGTCGAGATCCAATGACTGTTAGCAGAATATGGAATCGGTGGGTTCACGAGGGTAATACGGAACGCCGTGCTGGATCCCAACGGCCTCGTATCACTAGCAGTCGAGGTGACAGGCATCTTATCCGCACGGCTGTAACGGATCGTGCAGCCACGTCTCGATCCCTGGGTCAACAGATGGGGACGTTTGCAAGACAACAACCATCTGCACGAACAGTTCGACGACGTTTGCAGTAGCGTGGACTATCAGCTCGGAGACCATGGTTGCGGTTACCCTTGACCCTTGACGTGTTTGGCGACTTCGCGGTGAACGCACATTGGAAGCGTGTATTCGTGATCGCCATACTGGCGTATCAGCCGGCGTGATGGTATGGGGAGCCATTGGTTATACGTCTCGGTCACCTATTGTTCGCATTGACGGCACTTTGACCAGTGGACGTTACATTTCAGATCTGTTACGACCGGTGGCTGTATCCTTCATTCGATCCCTGCGAAACCCTACATTTCAGCAGGGTAATGCACGGCCGCATGTTGCACGTCCTGTACGGGCCTTTCTGGATACAGAAAATGTTCGACTGCCGCCCTGGCCAGCACATTCTCCAGATCTCTCACCAACTGAAAACGTCTGGTCAATGGTGGCCGAGCAACTGGCTCCTTACAATACGCCAGTCACTACTGTTGATGAGCTGTGGTATCGTGTAGAAGCTGCATGGGCAGCTAGCTGTACCTGTACACGCCATCCAAACTCTGTTTGACTCAATGCCCAGGCGTATCAAGGCCGCTATTACGGCCAGAGGTTGTTGTTCTGGATACTGATTTCTCAGTATCTATGCACCCCAACTACGTGAAAATGTAATCACATGTCAGTTCTAGTAATATTTGTCCAATGAATACCCGTTTATCACATGCATTTCTTCTTGGTTTATCAATTTTAATGGCCAGTACTGTAGGATACTATCCATGAGGACCACTTCATCGGGTCCGGCTACCAGTAAACTATACAATACACACGGCAGTACGTAGGCGTAAATGGACACTAAAGTACGCTTGTGTGCTGGCACTGGAACTGGAGATACAGGGCTTGGACAATACACGTTTGGACATAAGTGCAGACGCTAGCCCAGATTGTAGGTGGGGCTGTTGTATTAGACCATGAATGGCACCTGTGCGATGTCCACAGTCCGTTTCAAGTGTCAGTTGTGGTTAGAATAGTGTTTTGTGTAAATGTGAGTGTATTGCATCGGAGCTAAGTGTTTTTGACAGTGGCAAAATTGTTGGCGCTCGTTTTGCGGGTGCTTCCGTAAACAACGCAGCCAAAATGTTTGGTGTCTCAAGTGGCACCGTATCGAAGATTTATACCGCATGTAGCGAAAGCAGAAAACAGCATCGCCTAAGTCACAACGAGGACGAAAGTGTATGGTGAGGATGTGACAGACGGTCATTGAAGAGCACTGTGACAAAAAAATAAGAGATCGAGAGTTATGTAAGTCACTGCGGAACCTAACTGGAAGAGTGCAGAAAGCTGACATAAGCAGTTCACATAATATGCAAAAAACTGGTGATTTCTCAAACTGGGGATCAATCAAGAATGGGATGCCGCAAGGTTCGGTCTTGGGTCCTCTGCTGTTCTTAATATATATTAAGACTTGCCATTCTGTATTCACGAAGATGCAAAGCTGGTACTTTTTCCCGATGATACAAGTATAGCTGTCACACCCAACAGAAAATAATAGCTGTCACACCCAACAGAAAATAATTAACTAGTGAAATTGTAAACGATGTTTTTCAGAAAATCATTAAGTGGTTCTCTGTAAACGGGCTCTCATTAAACTTTGGCAAAACACAGTACATACAGTTCCACACAGTAAATAGAATGACACCAATAATAAATACAGACTTCGATCAGAAATCAGTAGGTAAGGTACAATATTCAAAAGTTCTAGGTGTATGCATTGATGAGGGGTTGAACTGGAAAAAACACACTGAAGATCTGATGAAACGTTTGAGTTCAGCTACTTACGCTATTAGGGTCATTGCAAATTTTGGCGATATATATCTCAGCAAATTAGCTTACCACGCCTATTTTCATTCTCTGCTTTCGTATAGCATCATATTCTGGGATAAATCATCATTGAGTAAAAGAGTGTTCATTGCACAAAAGCGTGTAATCATAATAATTCTGGAGCTCATCCAAGATCATCCTGCAGACACTTATTTAAAGAGCTAGAGATCTTCACTGTAACCTCACAATATATATCCAGCGGTAACGTTGGGGGTGCCTCACCCTATATATATATATATATATATATATATATATATATATATATATATGCACGAGGGGCGTTCAGAAAGTAAGCTCCGATCGGTCGCGAAATGCAAACGACTATGAAAATCCGATAAAGCTTTGCACAGATGTGTTGGGTAGTGTCTCTAGTATAACCCCAGTTAGCATCACGTCGCACTTCTCATTTCTGAGCTCGCAGTGAGTGCGTGAAGATGTCTAGAAAATAGTGTCTGCCGCCAAGTACGAGGGCCTGGTGAGAAATTTCGCCTGAAGCTATGCAGCCAACATTACATAACTGTCGTGCTGTTTCGTCTTCACGACAATTCTCAGCCGCATTCTGCAGGGGCAATGAAGATGCTCCTGCATCGTTTTCAAATGGAAATGTTAGATTACCCACAATACAGTCCGCAATTGTCTCCCCCTGAGTTTCATCTCTGGTCACATGAACCGCTGTCTTTGAAGACAACATTTTGACACAGACAACGAGGTGTAGGCCATCGTGGAGAATTGGCGGAAAGCACTGGCGGCTGCCTTCTATGATGAGGCTATTGAAAAGTTGGTACAACGCTATGACAAAAGTCTAAGTCAGAACGGCGACTACGTAGAGAAGTAGCTGAAAGGTGTAGCTAATTGTTACAAGTAAAACATTTCTGATGTTCACTGTGGTTTCGATTTGGCAATCAATCGGAGCTTACTTTCTGAACAGGCCTCATATATATATATATATATATATATATATATATATATATATATATAGGGTGAGTCACCCCTAACGTTACCGCTGGATATATTTCGTAAACCACATCAAATACTGACGAACCGATTCCACAGACCGAACGTGGGGAGAGGGGCTAGTGTAATTGTTTAATACAAACCACACAAAAATGCACGGAGGTATGTTTTTTAACACAAACCTACGTTTTTTTAAATGGAACCACGTTAGTTTTGTTAGGACATCTGAACATATAAACAAATACGTAACCAGTGCCGTTTGTTGCATTGTAAAATGTTAATTACATTCGGAGATATTGTAACCTAAAGTTGACGCTTGAAACCTCCGACGTTCAGTTGCGTGTTGTAACAAACACGGGCCACGGGCGTTTCATAGGACGTGGAGGACGCATAAATTGGCCCGCCCGTTCTCCTGATCTTACACCTCTGGACTTCTTCCTGTGGGGTACGTTAAACGAGAATGTGTACTGTGATGTGCCTACAACCCCAGATGATATGAAACAACGTATTGTGGCAGCCTGCGGCGACATTACACCAGATGTACTGCGGCGTGTACGACATTCATTACGCCAGAGATTGCAATTGTGTGCAGCAAATGATGGCCACCACATTGAACATCTATTGGCCTGACATGTCGGGACACACTCTATTCCACTCCGTAATTGAAAATGGAAACCACGTGTGTACGTGTACCTCACCCCTCATGGTAATGTACATGTGCGTTAGTGAAAAAGACCAATGAAAAGGTGTTAGCATGTGGACGTAATGTGCTGTTCCAGTCTCTTCTGTACCTAAGGTCCATCACCGTCCCCTTTGGATCCCTACGTAATTCGGTGCTCTCCGATACACATGATCGAATAGCGGAGGAGTGGTACTCAAGCGCCAACTTTAGGTTACAATATCTCCGGATGTAATTAACATTTTACAATGCAAGAAACGGCACTGATTACGTATTTGTTTATATGTTCAGATGTGCTAACAAAACTAACGGGGTTCCATTTAAACAAACGTAGGTTTGTGTTAAAAAACATACTTCCGTGCATTTTTTTATGGTTTGTATTAACCAATTACTCTAGCCCCTCTCCTCACGTTCGGTCTGTGGAATCGATTCGTCAGTATTTGATGTGGTTTACGAAATATATCCAGCGGTAATGTTAGGTGACTCACCCTATATATATATATATATATATATATATATATATATATATATATATATGAAATTTGTTATTAACAATCCGAACGAATTCAAAAGTAACAGCAGTGTACATGGCAACAACACTACGAGAAAGGATGATCGTCACTACTCCAGGTTAAATCTAACTTTGGCTCAGAAGGGGGTAAATTATGCTGCCACAGAAGTCTTTGGTCACTTCCCTAATAACATCAGAATGACAGATAGCCATATAGCATTAAAAAGGAAATTAAAAGAATTTCTTAATGGAACTCCTTCTACTCATTAGATGAATTTTTGGATATAGTAAGTGTTGTGGTTGGCAGGAGAGCCAACACCGGGTTACTAGGGGAGGCCGAAAGGCACGCGTTTTAGCTCACGGAGGCTGGCGTGAGGTCTGGAACAGGACAAGGAAATTAGAATTTAGAAAAACGGACGTAGCTGGTGGAATACTTAACTTTAATCCATTAATGGTGACTGTCGCTCTTGACGGTACATGATTCACAATCTCAATAGTAACTGAATATGGCGCCTTGCTAGGTCGTAGCAAATGACGTAGCTGAAGGCTATGATAAACTATCGTCTCCGCAAATGAGAGCGTATTTTGTCAGTGAACCATCGCTAGCAAAGTCGGTTGTACAAGTGGGGCGAGTGCTAGGAAGTCTCTCTACACCTGCCGTGTGGCGACGCTCGGTCTGCAATCACTGATAGTGGCGACACGCGGGTCCGACGTATAGTAACGGACCGCGGCCGATTTAAAGGCTACCACCTAGCAAGTGTGGTGTCTGGCGGTGACACCACAGTAAGTGGGCAATTTCCCCAAACCTCACAAAAAAATTAAAAATATTAAGTATCATGTAATATTTTATGTAATGTTATATCTTGTATATATATCTTTTATTGGTTCAAAATGGTTCAAACGGCTCTGAGCACTATGGGACTTAACTTCTGAGGTCATCAGTCCCCTAGACTTAGAACTACTTAAACCTAACTAACCTAAGGACATCACACACATCCATGCCCGAGGCAGGATTCGAACCTGCGACCGTAGCCGTCGCGCGGTTCCAGACTGTAGCGCCTAGAGCCGCTCGGCCACCCCAGCCGGCCACCTTTTATTAACCTGACACATTCCACATCATTACGAAGTGTCGTATTCATGACCTATGGAACGAGTACTAATCTAATCTAATGTCCCACTCGCGAACTCTGTCAGCACCAAAATATCACCACTGGATCTCCACAATCTGGGAACTGAACAGTCAGTGATGTAAATGTCTGTAACAGGAATACGCGGTGCCAAAGCCATAAGACCTGAACTTTGAAGCAATGGTCGGATGACTCTTGTATTACGCTGTTTTCAACTCATGGCCGAGTTTATGTCGAAACAGTGAAATGGGTACTCTGCAAGGCTACATTATTACCAGGAATTATGTGACCATTCTTGCTGGTCCGGTCGATCTCATGGTACAATATTTGTTCCTCAATAGTGACTCTGTGTTCCAAGACTACCGGGCCCCTGTTCACACAACTCGCGCCTTGTGAGCACGACGATGAATTGTTGCACGTCGCCTGGACGCCACAGTCACCACATCTCAACATTACTGAGCCTTTGTGGCCTACTTGAAGCACAAAGTTCCATGATCAATGTCAACCTCCTATATGCCTGAGCTTGCCACTATTTTGCAGGTGGTGGTGGTAAGTTCCTGTGGGACCAGACTGCTGAGGGCATGGGTCCCTAGGCTTAAACACTACTTAATCTAACTTAAACTAACTTACGCTATGGGCAACAGACAAACCCATGCCCGAGGGAGGACTCGAAGCTCCGACGGGGTAAGCCGCGCGAACCGTGGAAAGGCGCCCGTGGCTACCTCGCGCTGCTATTTTGCAGCAAGAATGGCATAAGGTTCCCTTAAAAACAATTCAGTACCTGCATTTATGCTTTCCGACACGAATGGAAACTGATGTGAATGCTAATGATTTTATTACACCGTGTTAGACATATTAGTGTGTTCTTTGTTTGGTGCTTCTGTTTCTGTCCACCCCCTGTAGGTTGTCTCAACCCAAGTGGCGGAAAAACTTTCATCGCCCTTACGGTAAATATTTTAGAAGATGCAGCTATAGACTAATTGGGATAAATCCTTTTATACAACATGTGTTCAATGTTTGTTTGTTACATATATACAGTTGGTTAGGGAGATAAGTTTTCATTTTTCATATTGGCACTCCAGCTCCTAGGGGTTTGTATATCAACTTTTGTGTTGAAGATCAAATTGTGAAGTTGTGCTTGAATTTAGGTAACAATTTTTTCAGCTGTGATTGTGACTTGTGCGCTAATTCAACTGTATCTTTTAAGCATGCTGCAGGCATGCACAATATCTGAGTATTACCGAAACGTTATTTGTGCTCTTGTTTTGTACTGGAAACACTGCTGCTTCTTGAGGGGAATACGGTAGACGATGTCCTAGCTGCCGAGTATCATATTCAGGAGGGTTCAGTTATGTTTTCACTAAACTGTTCAGACTCATGCTCCGCAGCCATATTTCATCTGAACGTGCAAATGAGCAGAGGTTGGGTGAAGTATAAGACATTAATCCTTAGATAGAAAGCAGTCCTTCAACAAGCACACTCAGAATTTCTACAGTTATCTATGTTCCATGTCTAAGAATATGGCGGGCTTTACGTATGCACAGTCTGTATCTTTGTCATTTGCAGTGGATTAACACCTTCGACAAAGAAGGGAAAGTAAATGATTTTAATTTTGTCGTTGGTTCGATGGAAATCGCCAAGTAATTCCATTACTGCCATTTGCTGATGAAGCCACTTCCTCTCGTGACTTTATCAAAAACACTTGTAACTCACATGGGTTGTGTGGTGTCACAGCCAGACACCTCACTTGCTAGGTGGTAGCCTTTAAATCGGCCGCGGTCCGTTAGTATACGTCGGACCCGCGTGTCGCCACTGTCAGTGATTGCAGACCGAGCGCCGCCACACGGCAGGTCTAGAGAGACTTCCTAGCACTCGCCCCAGTTGTACAGCCGACGTTGATAGGAATGGTTCATTGACAAAATACGCTCTCATTTGCCGAGACGATAGTTAGCATAGCCTTCAGCTACGTCATTTGCTACGACCTAGCAAGGCGCCATTACCAGTTTATATTCAGTGTAATAATGTCTAAACAAGAGCGATGTTCTCCAATTGTGGATTAAAGTTAAGTATTCCACGAACTACGTTCTTTGCTTTATAGGATAATTACTGTACCTTGTTCCAGACCTCACGCCAATCTGCGTGAGCTTAACGCGTGCCTTTCGGCTACCTCCGAGTGGCTTGGCTGTCGTGCCACGCCACTACAGGTTGTTCAACGAGAAACCATATGCCTTTGTAGAACCACACTTCAGTAACGCTTCACTGTACCTGTCGATGTGGTATGACAAAAAGTTAGTTGGGCTTATTGTGTTATCCCATCATCTTGGAGGGCGACTTTATCCAGGTTTTCTAGAAAACGAGCTTTCAGCATTATTGAAAGAGCTTTCTTTGGCTACAAGGATGGGTGTGTTATTCCAGCATGCTGGGTCCCCTGAACATTGTAGTCGTCAGGTGGCACATCATCTAAGCCAAGAATTCGGCACATGAGAACAGCTCTGGATCGCACGCCATAATTATTTCGTCTGGCTGCACACTTTCCCCACCACCACGCCACAAGTCTAACTTGTGATGAGGATGAAAGGGGGAGAAACTGCAAAAGTGACACTTTTAAATAGCAATGCAGTCGCACTGCATACGACTTGATTTCATATTTCATAATTCTCAACAACATAGATCACAAAAAATTTCAGTATTATTTAATTATTTTTGGTACACCAAAGACATAATTTTAATCACGCACAGACTTTTGGTATATGGACAGATTCAGACAATTTCACAGATTTTCGCACTCATTTTGCCTCGTAACAGTGACTTATTTAGTTTTATCACGTCTGCAATCTCATGGTGGAGGCGTGGAAATTTCCAGAGGTAAACAACATCTACATCCTGGCCAATTTTCCAATTTTACCGTAAAAGAATTTGTCCTTTACACGGGTATTACAACTGCAGATCACCTCAGTTGTATTTACACGTCCACAGGCACGCTTCCATGTAAAATGACAAACGGTCCCGAAAACAGCTCGCAAACAGATGTAAGACTGGCAGCTTTCTCAAAACGCTAGGAATCCTATCCGTGTAATTCTTTCAACTGCACAATGAATTCTTCAGATGTCGCATTTTGTCCGGATCTTCTGGTCGTGCGGTAGCGTTCTCGCTTCCCACGCCCGGGTTCCCGGGTTCGATTCCCGGCGGGGTCAGGGATTTTCTCTGCCTCGTGATGGCTGGGTGTTGTGTGCTGTCCTTAGGTTAGTTAGGTTTAAGTAGTTCTAAGTTCTAGGGGACTGATGACCATAGATGTTAAGTCCCATGGTGCTCAGAGCCATTTGAACCATTTTTTTGTCGCATTTTCTTTCCCATCAGTTGCTTTAGGGAAATGAAGGGTGTTTTTTTTTATCGGAATTTGTCCCTCCCACGATACCATTTTCTTTTTAAATATACCCCCACCAAATCAAAACTACTTTATTACTCATCTTGTAGTGTCTTAGTGCGTTCGGTGTGCGGTCAAGTCATTTTAATGCGAGGCCTGCAATCCATTTCGGATGTTCTAATTTTAGTTCCTGCTCTTCTTTTTCCGTCATTAATTCAACAAGTGGGAGTTGACTCAGTAATGTGCTAAAAATAGTTTCAAGCATGCTCCTTGTCTTAACCGACTTAGTTATCAAGTGTCCATACTCTTCGATCAGTTACATCGAAAAATGTTGCTACCGACAGAGGAATAATGTGTGCAACTTCAGAAAATTTATTATTCATACCATGAATTTCATTTCGAGCTCCATGCCATCAAAATGACGCTTTGTGCTTCTTAATGTACAGAACAACGAGTCCCGTTTTCTGATCGTTGTAATTTTTAGCTCCTTTATCCTCAATTAAATCTTGAAATTCTTTCTGTGTAGTGATGTAATGTTGTCCCAAACTTGTGGTACCCGAAGATTATGCGACTGTGTATCACATAATAGATACTAAGAATTATTATCGTTCTCTTCTGTCATTCCCATTCATTTTTAAAGGTATATGACGATAGATCGTTGGGCTGCATCTTTTTGTGCCAGGAGTCACTGGACCTGTGAACTTCACTTATACCAGCGCTGACACTACGATTCAGCAGAACTGAAGAAAGTCGTGCCGCCCGAAAAAAATGCCACGCCGCAATGCTACACGATATGTCGCGCTGTACCGAGTATCTCCGAGAAGTACCGAACAAAGCCGAGACATCACAACTTGCTCGCGTGTAGATGCCAGGCCGTGTCCGATCCTGAAATGCAGATGGGTCGGTAGAAACGTCCATCAAGGTGAACGGACATCTTTAGATTTTTACCTGCGGTCCTGATGGATAGGGGAAGTCTACAAAGAAGAAGTACACGCGAGAGATGAACTGATCGTTTGCATTATGATCTACACGCTATCAAGAGAACTCGTAAGTGCGTTGAAGTCGGAGGTGTAATTTAAGAAAATAAGCTTTGAACTTAATCATATGCCCTTGCTTAACTGCTTCTGTAAGTATTTGTTTGGCTTACGTTCTAACATTTATATCTCTAAACCAATGAAAAGTAGACACTGTTTATACAGAATATTTTATTTTAATGAGTCTGTACTACCACCGTCCCTCCTGGAACCCCGTGTATTTGGGACAAGTCGGTAGTTGTCTCAGTAATGTGAACATACAGCCTCCACCAGGCAGTGTAGATCACTCGCTGTTTCACATTGTCTGTAAAAGTAACTATACATTTTCTGTTTGTACGAGTTTGTAACGGAACGTCGTTTTCACGTGCTGATAACGTAATGCAGTCCGTAGAAAGCTGCCGCGCATTGCGTGGTAGCGGCCGCTGGTGCATACAATGACACGTACAGATTTTCTGTGACAATGGACCCCCATCCGCGCATTGTGCCGATTCTGTATCGTTAGCATCTTTCTCGTCCTGCTGCCCGCTGACACAGTATACTAGCGTGCGCTGTGCACAGAGTAATGCAATGTGTGTTTCTGGACGCAAAGAACTAGGTTATTAAGATATTAATGACGAAAGAGGGAATTCATCGGAGGCTTAAAACAAACAAAAAAGCTGCAGCTAAACGGATGTTAACTGTGACACATTTACCTATCACATGAATAATGCACGAAGCTTGTGTGTCCACTATAGATGTACACCACCAAATCTCTCACGCAACAAAAGAAAATGAATATACAATGTAACGTTCAATTTTTGAACGTGGATCATTTGACCTGGTAGTACAGACTAATGCACGGTGTGCTGTCTCGAGAGAGCGGGAGTGAGCCAGATCTGCATCGATTCTACGCGCCATATTAACCTATCTCACGCCTTATACCCACAGTACACACACAGCTAAAATATACACAAATCGAAGCACCCGTGATTTACAAATTGATAGATCACTCGCATCCTTCCATAAGGAAAGCCGACGATTAATGGCAACCCCAAGGGCACATGCTTGAAATGGCTCTAAGCACTGCGGGACTTAACATCTCATCGCGTAACGATTTTCGGAATTTCGTTAGGAGCTGTACGGAACGAGTGTTCGCGGATGTCCACTGTTAATGGTGCCTGACACTTCTGACAGTACACGAAGAATAATAATTAATAATCAAGAAAATTTCGATCGCGATTTGATTTACAGGTAGCACAGAAACCCAAAGAGCGTCAAAAAATTCTTAAAAGCTTTCTTGTAAGTTATAAATATTACGGAAAATAACAGTTAAAAATCACAGATGTTTCCCAATAAAAGACTTTGGTACTTAGAAGACGAGCAACGTAAAATACTGTAAAGCTCAGTATATCTGCCTTTAGTCTGCTATACGTTACCTCTCGTCTGCAACTGAGTGACCCTGTTTCGAGTAATACGTCTCTTTTTATTATGTAAAGTCCGTCTATGTTTTATGCTCGCTGGCGTTTATTGATAATTCTTCCTAGTCTAATTAGATGAAAAGGAGAACGCCCCGGCATTCTCTGAGTCGTATGCTTGCTGGGTCTTTCTAGAATGTACAGTGCAAGAATCTCAATGGCAGCAGTGGAGAAAGCTTCGCTCCACTTTCCCGGGCTAAATGTAGCGATCGATACAAGGCGAACGGGAAGGGGTTTTACAATAATAGCCTGCGGCCGACGAAAGTAACTTTTAGCAATGAGGACCTCTTTATGTGCTAAAAACGATTTTCAAACTTTCCCAATATTTCTTTACTCATTGTTTCGCGGGATGAAGCAGAAACTATATGGACGAGAGTAATATAGGCTGTTAAAAGTATTCCTACAGTATGCAGTATTGGTCAGAACTAGAAGAGAAGTTCCTATAATGATATGTACGGAAACCATTACCTGGTGAGGTATGTGCCAATCTGGCCTCTCATTCCCATCTGTCTATTACGTAGTCCGCCCCTGCTAGCTGAGTGGTCAGAGTGACGGAATGTCATACCTAACGGCCAGGGTTCGATTACCGGCTGAGTCGGAGATTTTCTCCGCTCTGGGACTGGGAGCTGTGTTGTCCTTATCATCATCATTTCATCCCCATCGACACGCAAGTCGCCAAAGTGGCATGAACTAGAAAGACTTCCACCAGGCGAACGGTCTACCCGACGGGACGCCCTAGCCACGCGGCATTTCCATTGCGTAGAAGTAGACACTATAGGCAATACTGCATGTCGTTACCACGTGTCCTGAGACGTCTTTCAGCCCATCTTCGCAGTGAAGCACGCACAATTTCAAATAATTTGGTTCCATTCGGACTGCGTCGCATGCTTTGGCCACATGCCCCTGTAACGTCCTCACGTTGTCAATGGGCTGGGCATCCACCACTGACTTTAAATGCCCCCATAAGCAGAAATCCATACGATTTAGGTCCGGTGAACGGGGACACCATGCGTCAGCACCTTCTCGACCAACGAAACGGTTCGGTGACGTATTGTAGGATGAACCTTTGAAAATGCGGTGCTGCCCCTTCGCGAATAACGCTTTTTGCAAGGGTGACGTTGTTCAATGCCTCTGGTAAATAATTGAGCAGAAATCAGCGGTACACAGCACTTGTTAACCTGTTTGGCAAATTGTATGGCCTTTTGAGTCTGTCCTCGACCACTCTTGACCTACATTGGTACTGAAGCGATTCTCATGACTCACCTCTATGACTGTACGAAGGTTTGTATCTGCCCACACGTGCATATCGTGGTAATTTACTGTGCCGTCAACATCTACATTTACATGCTCAGCCCGCAATTCACATTTAAGTGTCTGACGGAGAGTTCATCGAACCACCTTCAAGCCGTTTCCTGCCATTCCACTCTTGATCAGCGCGCGTGAAAAACAAACACACAAATCTTTTCGTGCGCGCTCCGATTTCTCTTATTTTATGACGGCGATAATTTTTCTCTATGTAGGAGGAACCCAACAAAATATTTTCATACTCTGAGTAGAAAGTTGCTGAAATTTTACAAGAAGATTTTGGGGCAACGAAATCATCTTTGTTTTATAATTGTCCCCGTAACTCGCGTATCCTATCTGCGGCACACCCTCTTCTATTTTGATATAATTCAAAAGCAGGTATCCGTCTTTGGACTTTTTTGATGTCCTCCGTCAGTCCTACCCGGTAAGGGTCAGAAGACGCACAACAGTACCCAAGCAGAAGAGGGACAGCGTAGTGTAGACAATCTCTTTAGTATACCTGTTGTTCGATTCCCGGCGGGGTCAGGGATTTTCTCTGCCTCGTGATGACTGGGTGTTGTGTGATGTCCTTAGGTTAGTTAGGTTTAAGTAGTTCTAAGTTCTAGGGGACTGATGACCATAGATGTTAAGTCCCATAGTGCTCAGAGCCATTTGAACCATTTAGTATACCTGTTGCATCTTCTAAGCGTTCTGCCGATAAAAGGCAGTGTTTGGTTTGCCTTCCCGCAACATTATGTACGTGATCGTTCAGTTTACGTTGTTCGTTATTTTAATTCCAAGGTATTTAGATAAACTGACTGCCATTGGATTTGTGTTTCTCGTGTAACTGGAATTTAACGGATTTCTCTCAGTACGCAGGAGGATGACCATATACTTTTTCTTATACAGAATCAATTGCTAGTTTCTGCACCATATAGAGCCGGCCGCGGTGGCCGAGCGGTTCTAGGCGCGTCAGTCGGGAACCGCGAAACTGCTACGGTCGCAGGTTTGAATCCTGCCTCGGGCATGGATGTGTGTCATGTCTTTAGGTTAGTTAGGTTTAAGTAGTCCTGTTCTAGGGGACTGATGATCTCAGATGTTAAGTTCCATAGTGCTCAGAGCCATCTGAACCATTTTTTTCCACCATATAGATATCGCGTCTAAGCCATTTTGCAATTGTTTTTGATTGAATGATGACTTTACAAGACGGTACATGGGTACATGACAGCGTCATCTGCATACAATCTAAGAGAGCTGCTCAGATCGGCTCCTGAAACGCTTAAATGTATATGGAATAGCAGAGGGCCTATAACACTTCCTTGGGAAACGCCAGATATCACTTTTATTTTACTCGATGACTTTCTGTTGATTACTGTCTGCTGCGAACTTCCTGGCAGAAAATCATGAATCCAGCAGCATAACTGAAATAATACTCGATAGGAATGCATTTTGGTAAGTAGTATTACGTGAGGGAAGGTGCCAAAAGACTTCTGGAAATTAGAAATATGGAATCCAATTGTGATCCCCTGTCGATGGTACTCGTTAGTTCGTGAGCATAAAGAGCTAGCTGTGTTTCACTAGACGATAGTTACTGAATCCGTGTTGACTGTTTGTCAATAAATCGTCTGTCAATGAATCTCTTGTGAATTCTGACTCGCCTCTAAATACCGCGTGTTTGAAAATGAATATGGGGTTTTAAGGCTAACAGTTTTGTTTTTACACCTTTGTTCATGCACTATTCCCTGTGTCGACAGTTTATCTAGGTGGGGATGTGAACACGCATAATGTGCTCATCTGGGGGTCAGCAAATCCCCCCGCGAGGTGGAACATTTGCAGCGAGACTCCGCTAAAGTCAATGATTTTGTGTCATATCCCGGCGGAAAGTTTATGGGCCTTTCTTTTTCCGTGAAGCAACTATAACTGGTATTTCTTATTTTGATACGCTAGAAAAATGTCTCTTTCCTCAGTTAGGAGAATCTGACGTTGCACCCTACCGCTAGTTTGGCCGCACTGGGGTGGACGACGCAGCTTGTTTCGCGTGGCCTCCACGTTCAGCCGATCTGACGCCATGGGATTCGGGGAGGCAAGCCAGCCGCGGAGCCAATCCACAGCGCGGATTAACGAACAGAGCTGGTGAGCCAGCCAGCCTGGATGTGGTTTTTAGACGGTTTATCGCATACAACTTGGTGAATACTGAACTGGCATTGGTGTCCCTCCTCGGATACACGCTACTCAGCCATTTGGAATACTGTCTCACACTTTCATTCTAGACACAGAGAGACACGGATTTCACAGATCCTGTATCCGGAGAGGTGGGGGGAAGGGAGGGGGGGGGCGGCGAATGGCGAGGCCAGTAACAGCATCTGACCGCATATCACTGACCTTAGCAAATCCCATATAACAACGCCGCTCCCGAGAGAAACGGGGAAAGAAGAAGAAGAAGTAGAAGAAGCTGTGGTACCAGTGACGTCAGGTCAAGGGGGAAATGAAAGATCGTCAGGGTTCCACCTTCCACTGAAGCATTTGTTCTGCTGGAACTGTGTAGTTTTAAAGACATTTTGGTGCTCTCGAGGAGAAGATAGAGATGATGCATATGCATTTAGATCTACATATACGCACCGTTAATCGTGTAGTGTCAGTCACTGAACAGTGCATGGTGGACAGTACTTCGTATCAGCATCAAAGATCCACTGTCCTACTCCATTCGTGTATTGAGCTTGGGAGAAGTGTGACATTCTATAGGCCTCGGTGCCTGCCTAATGTGCATATCTGAAGGACGAAATTAACTTTTGCGTGACGTGTCACTGCCAAGTAACATACCGTGATATAAGTTTGCTCTTCCATCTGCATTCTTCAGGTCGTTGGCGAATTCCCAGGGCAGAATGCACCCCTCAGAAGAGGTGTCCACTGTTACGATAACGCTGACCGTTGAGTGTACTGTGTTCAAAGACCTGGAGGTCAGCAAGCCCCACATTATAACATCTTTTCCACCAAAACGATCATGTTTGACAATAAAGTACATACGCTCATGTGGCAAGAGGTGGAAACACGTAACGCACCAACGAACATTAACCAACATGATCGTTTTGGTGGTCCATGTGTTATGATGTGGGGAGGCAAAATGTTAATTGCACTTAGCTACCTGCATATCTTTGAACACAGTACATTCAACGGTCAACTTCACTGTGATACTGTACCCCTGCACCATGTGCGTCTTTCCAGTGAGCATTCGTACCTGACTTGGATGACACTGCGCGATCGCATCAAACAGCTCAATTGGTGGAACTTTTGAGAGGAGAAAATGTTCGGCGAATAGAATGGCTTACCCCTTTGCCCTACTTAAATCGCATCGAGCACAAGTAGAATACACTGGAGAGACATGTTCCAACACATCCACATACACCAAAGACCACCCAGCAGCTGTCGACCGCGCTAGTGGAGGAATGGTGCACCCTACAACGAGAGCTCCTCACTGACCTTTTGGCCAGCATGCGGGCAAGTTCCAAAGCATGCACTGTCGTATGTGGTGATCACACACCCTATTAAGAACCATATCCTTCCTATTGTAGTGCCTAGGGAACCATTATCAATCACGATGACTTAAGTGTAATTATGGCCTTCGAATAAAACTGTCATTTATGATCGTCTCATTGCGTACCTTCTGTGCTATACTGTAGCAGTTCTTTCTATAAATTGTCCGAATTTGATCGAGCTATGTTATTTGGCGGTGACACATCATGCCGAAGGTCCTTTAGTCTGCACACCAGTGTACACTATCTTACTCTCGCAATCGTTTCCCGAAATATACGACGATCGCAGTACAATGTTGCACGGTCTTCCAAAAAACTTGCCCCCTCAATTTACACAGTAGGGTAAAGCGAGGAACAGCTTCACCTTTGTTCAAGAGATTGCATATTGAATTCCTGAGCGTCTCTGTCACTCTATCGTACGGGTTATGTACACTTGTTATAATACTTTTAAATTTGTTCGCTACCTACTGCAATGTCCACTTGATATGGAACCTTGAAATAGTGCTTCAGATAGGTCACCTCTACCATGGAAAAAGTCATTAAATTCGTGACAGGTCATCGATAGCGGTATATTTCAGAACTCTGCTACAAACTCATGCCTAATGATACTTATAAGTTTTTCTGTGGCTCATTTTGGTGTCCTTCGTGTAGATACGTTTGTCTTTGCGCTCTTGTGAAAGTGATTCAACAGCGAGAGCTCTTCCCACCTATGCACACATATACACTGCCGATGGCCGTCTGGAGTCGGTGTTGCAATAGCTGCTTATACACTGAAGAGCCAAAGAAACTGGCACATCTGCTGAATATCGTCTAGGGCCCCACGAGCACGCAGAAGTGTCGCAACACGACGTTGCATGGACTCGACTAATGTCTGAAGTAGTGCTGGAGGGAACTGACACCATGAATCCTGCAGGGCTGTCCATAAATCCGCAAGAGTACGAGGGGAATGGAGATCAGAACAGCATGTTGCGAGGCATCTCAAACGTGCTCAATAATGTTCGTGTCTGGGGAGTTTGGTGGCCAGCGGAAGTGTTTAAAGTCAGAAGAGTGTTTCTAAAGCTACTCTGTAGCAATTCTGGACGTATGTAGTTTCGCACTGTCCTGCTGGAATTGCCCAAGTCGGTCGGAATGCACAACGGACATGAATGGATGCAGGTGATCAGACAGGATGCTCACTTACGTGTCACCTGTTGTCAGAGTCGTATCTAGACGTATCAGGCGTCCCATATCACTCCAACTGCACACGCCCTATCCATTACAGAGGCTCCACCAGCTTGAGCAGTCCCCTACTGACATGCAGTGTCCTTGGATTCATGAAATTGTCTCCGTACCCGTACACGTCCATCCATTCGATACAATCTGAAACGTGTAGCTGCAGTAACCGATATAAAAAAGTGCGCCAGACACTTGCTGACTTATATAGGCGTTGTTGGCCGCAGTTCCGTATTCTGCCTCTCTACATATATCTGTATCTAAACACCCATAACTATATCAGTTTCTCTGGCGCTTCAGTGTATTTCGCGGTCTTGAGCAGCACTCTTTCAGTTGCCAATAACGGCATCCGTTCCGTATATTTCGGAACTAGATAGTTCATCTTTTTATGTACATTTAGATTCATTATTCATTGGAAGTTTTTCTTATGATTCTACTTTTCTTGTTTTCACTATCTTAGGTTACCGTACTGTCAGATCATAACTAAATACAGATCGAGATAAAATTGTCGTAAACAGACTATGGAGAGCAACTACAAACTGTCGAACTATAAGGAAGGATTGGGATTCACCGTCCCATTGACGATGGGGTCATCAGAGACGTTGTAGAACTGTCGCTGGTGCGTTTACGATTGACCGACCACCACTTAGTTGAATGTAAGTACACAAACCACATCACAAGCTGCTATTGGCATTTGACTGAGGTAATTCGTATTAAAAAGAAGACACAATTCAGAGTAAGTGGCGACAGTACTTTTTGATTCTTTTCATGACAATTTTCGGTCTAGATTGAGAATACTTATTGCAGTAAAAAATGAGTAGCAAATCGATCAGACCTTTATGCACGATCGCTAGTGAGTGTCTTACGGGAAGTCGTGTAAAGCACGCCAGATGCTATATGCCAGTGCAATAAGATTGATTCGCACTGTCATAAAGTTAAGTAGCGCAGCTGCGTTCAACAGTCGTACCATTGCAAATATGGGCGATACGAAACAGTGTTGTGAAGAAAGTCTAGAATTCGTTGAAACGTAAGTATTTTCCAGGGCCCATATAGACTTTGTCAAGGCACTTTGACCATCTGCCTCTATAAACAAGTGGCGGTTTTTTACAAGGCGTCTGTAAATCTGGTACCTCAGTCCTCATGACGAGTATGGTGAAAAACAGTCAATTCCTGTTAATACTGTCTGTGTATAAGTCCTTCTATGTTCACACACGTTTTCATTTCTGGTGCAATGTGAGGGTCGGCCGGAGTGGCCAAGCGGTTCTAGGCACTACAGTCTGGAACCGCACGACCGCTACTGTCGCAGGATCGAATCCTGCCTCGGGCATGGATGTGTGTGATGTCCTTAGGTTAGTTAGGTTTAAGTAGTTCTAAGTTCTAGGGGACTGATGACCACAGCAGTGCTCAGAGCCATTTGAACCATTTTTTGCTATGCGAGGCTTAAAAATAATAGCCTTCATATTTCCCGGTATCAAGGACTAGCTGGACTTGTGGAATTAAGTTCAGGCTAATAGGACTATAGATTTCCAATGGAAGATAGCAGTTGTGAAGTTTAATTTTAAACGGGCTACTGAAGTCAAAGACTGTTTTATTCACTACAACAGATGCATTCGCAACCCTGTTAAGAACAAAGCTCTTCCACAGAAGGTCGATGTTCAGTAAAAAACATTAACGTGTATAAATACAAAGTGGAAACGTGAATCGGAGGAACTGATTGTTCGTATGTACAGGTTTAGCTCGTTGATTGTTCGTATGCACAAATATCGCTCGTTAGTAGGATATTAGAAAATGTGGTTTGTTTAAGATTGTGAAAAAATGGTTAACGGGAAAAAAGAGAAGGCTTCTATAGTTGACATTCATTTTCTCTGTGATTCAAATACGGTTGGAAATTAGCGCCTGAACGACATCAAGGGAATTAGTTAGGAATCGCATTATCAGTTCCTTGTTAAAGGCAAACCATGAGCAATCTTTCCATTTTAGGACATCGGGGGTGTTATTTCAACTCCGCTCGTCTGAAGTGCAAGTCCAATGTTCTAATCTCTATCTCACTGAATCCAAGCAGGCCTGACAAGGCATGTTCAAAGAAAAGCACCACGAATTGTGATTTGTGTTTAACTTAGTATGTAAAACATGGTATTTTTGACTGATTTTCGCTTACATCTAAGAGTGTCGATGTGTACATATTTCTGGTTGTAAAACTTTCGAGAAGCAGTGTTTGGTGAAGAACCTAGGAATATACTACAACGCCTACACCGGCTCTTGTTGAAATTGCGAAAAGATGTGACAAATTACATCGTGCACCGAGGCGTTTAAGCAGTCGTTATTCATGCAGTTACTACGCACGTGGGACGGGAGGAGGCCTCGGTATGCGGTACGACGATAAGTACCCTTTATCACGCACTTCACAGGGGTCTGTCATAGTATAGAAGTAACTGTAGACCGCCTAGCTGCAGCCATTATAGGGCTGACTGTTTCAGTGCAGAACCCCTCTACCGCCCCGCCATTAGTCTCCCTTTTACACCCTTAAGTATAATGAGTGTCAAATACGCCCTTGTCACCTGCATCGAAGTATCCGGGTATTAGCCAGAGACGCCGAACGAATACCGTGATGTTTCACGAGAAAGCGTCAGACAAACCGTCCCACTTTGCCGAATGCGGACTCAAGGCCACACAGCTGCAGGTTGCTGCGACTGCGCGCACAAACAGGGGTTGGAAGGACCAAAGGCACAGGGTGTCTGCAAAGTAGGACGCCTCCCGTGCCGGACACTGCAAAATTTCACTGCGTCTGGCGCTCATTCTCATTAATCTTCGCTCCGGGTCAGTCTTGTAAGCAACTGCAACAGAAAACGTTGAACTCTTGAATATCTCCTGGATTTAAGACAAATACTTTGAAACATGATGAGCAGGGGAATGAGACTGTTTCCACTGTGTCGGTCACTGCTTAAACCGGCAGTCATCGTCAGCAATATCGTCATCATGAGGTGTTCTGCTTACTGACAAGTTTCTGACACCGTTGTTGTCTCCTTCTGACACTGTTGCAGACCAACTGCTTTGTAGTCTGGTGTCTTCCTGTTTTCACTTCATCCAGCACTTTTATTTTTCTTATTCCGATCCTCTTCTGACCTTCAGCTACACCTCTGAGAGCTGTTGCCAAACTTCCTTTCCCTTGGACTTTATGTCCCACCTAGTCGCTTTCATCTCTTCGCCAAGTTTAGGAAAGTTCTTTCTTCATTTACCCTTTGCATTACTTCGCTGTTCTTCATATTGTCCTTCCGGATAACCGGCAATGACGATCAAAAAAGTCGAAATAATAGTAACGACTTTTTCATACCATTCCGTATGTCCTAAAATATAATGATTTCTCATGGATTACCTTTAACAATGGACTGAACTCTAATTCCCTCGATGTCGTTCAGGCGTTAATCTCCAATCTGATTTGGATTGCAGAATAAATGAATTCAAACTGTGCAAGCCTTTTTCCTTTTCCCGTTAAAAATTTTTTTCGCTATCGTAAACAAAACACATTTCTTAATATCATACTAAAGAACTAAAGCAGTATGTACGAATAATCAATCTTAAGTAATTACCCTGATTCATATCACTCGTGTTAATGTCTTCAGTTTCTGTTACTGACCGCCGACCTTCTTTGGAGGAGATATTCCTAAACAGGGACCTCAACGCGGCTGTTGTGGTGGATACTCAGAATCTGTTTTCAGTAGCCTGTTTAAATTTAAATTTCACAATTATCTTCCGTCGGAAGTCTATAGGAGTATTAGTCGGACTTGAATTCCACAACTCCAGCTAATCCTTCATACTAGGAAATATGATGGCTATTATTTTTAAGCCTCAGACAGCATCAGAAATGAAAGCATGTGTGAATACAGAAGTATTTATATACAGATAGAACCAACAGGTATTCACTAGTGGCCGGCCGGAATGGCCGGGCGGTCCTAGGCGCTACAGTCTGGAACCGCGCGACCGTTACGGTCGCAGGTTCGAATCCTGCCTCGGGCATGGATGTGTGTGATGTCCTTAGGTTAGTTAGGTTTAAGTAGTTCAAAGTTCTAGGGGACTGATGACCACAGCAGTTAAGTCCCATAGTGCTCAGGGTCATTTGAACCATTTTTATTCACTAGTTTTCACCGTAATCATCGTGACGATTGAGACGTTTGTATTAACAATGTATCAGATATACAGACGCTCTGTAAAAAGACTGCCATATGTTTACAGAGGCATATGGTCAATGTGCCGTGACGAGGACTTTACGGACGCTTGAAGTTCTTACGTTCCAACGGATTCTAGGATTGGTCATCAATACTGATCGGCATCGCTCATATTTGCTGTAGTATAATTGTTGAGTGGAGCTGGGTTTCCAAACATTACGCCGGTACGAATAAATCTTGTTGCACGTGCGTATAGCACCTGTGTGTGATTCACACGTATCCCCGTAGCACACTCACTACCGATCGTGCCTGGAGGTATGATCGATTTGCTACGCAATTCTTACCACAAGAAATATTCGCAATCTAGACAGAAAATTGTGATGAAAAGAATCAAAAATGATTGCCACCCCGTACTCAGAATTCTGTCTCTTTACGGTTTCCTGCCCCAGTCGATAAGAACGGATCACTTCGAGCATTGTCTTGTTATTATGTCTGTCTGTTCGTGTATCTGTTCGGCTGTGAAAAGCCCTTTTTCTAAGGAACCGGTAGACGTATCAAATTGAAAAATATGTCACATACTGAGGCCCATGCTCCTCTGGCGATGTAAAAAACTGAATCTTCTAACTCATTGAAATCAAAAGATACGGCCATTTACGTAATACATTCTGATACTCGCACACTCACTCATCAAAAACTTTAATGTACTTACCGTTGGCCTAGAGTAATGAAATTTGGCAAGAAGTAATGTTTCACAGTACGCCAAAGGAAGAATTCAAAAACTGTAAATTTGTAATTATATCAAACGAAAAAAAAAATTGTTATGTCTTATCTCTCAGACTGTTCGTCCGTATGTTTCAGAACCCCTTTTTCCCTCAGGAACGGGTAAATGCATCAAATTGAAATTTTTGTCACATACTAAGGTCCATGGTCCCTTTGGGGTACAATAAACGTTAGCTTCTAAGTGAATGCAAACAAAGGTACGGCCACATATGTCACATATTTTGATACTCGAAAACTCAGTCATCAACAGCTATCGAGTACTTCTCGACGATCTGCAATGACGAAAATAGACAACAAGCAAGGTTTCGTGGTACCAGTAATGCAAAAAAATCCGAAGATTGTTAACTTGTAATTACCTCATTGAATTTTTTTTGTCATTTGTTATCCGTCAAACTTGAAACTAAAACAGTCTGTAGTACTGCATTAAGGCTGACTGGGTCGCAATGGTAAGCGTCAGACATCAGGCAAGGAATGACTTTATTGCTCATATAATGCGTTTCGAAATTTATCGATCGTCAGATATCCAGGAGCGATTGCTGCACGTAAATGAGGCGTTTGAAGTTGTATGTGAAACAAACATTTGGAGACTAGTCACTGTGTTTTGCGCACACAACTTGAAACACCAAATCTACTTGCAGCAACGACTCTTGGATATATGATGATGGATGAATTCGGAAACGCGTGAAATGATCAACAGTCATTCCTTGCCTGATGTTTGACTTTTGCCGTTGCCAATCAGCTTGAATGAAAAACTACTGATTATTATAATAATAGTTGCCTGCCTCCTGCAAGACTTTGTTCCATCTATATTATTGAAATCAAAATATTCTTGAAAATCTTGGAATCCCTAGGACATTATGTTGTCAGTATCAGTGCTGATAACAGGCGAAAATGGTCCAGGATTTCCATTCCCGAAATGGTTGAACTGTCTTATACACGTAATCAGGTTTTTCGGAACGCTCAGTGCGCGAGTCCTACCCATACCTGGCCAAATTTTATTTTTTAAATATGAATTACCCCGGTCAAGTATAAAGCACAGCTTGAGGCGAGGCTCGTGTGTTCACACTTAATGACGTGGTGTTCGGTCAACCGTAGATGCTAGATGCTTTACCGGCAACGTCTCTAATCAGCTCGTTGTAGACGGGACGTTGAACCTATTTTTCCCCTCGTTCCTTGTAGTTCAACGGTTTGTAGTTACTGTTGCAGTCTTTATTTAGTTACGATCTGACGGTAGAATAACGTATGATAATGACCACAAAAAACAGAATCATAAGAAAGAAACTTCAGTGGATAATGAATTGTAATGTAGATCGAAAGAAGAATCGTCGATTCCGGAACATACAGAACGGATGCCATTACTTGTAACTGAAACAGTGCTGCACAAGCACGTGAAATATAAGCAGCCATCGCGACGTTCCAGACGGCCTCCGGCAATGGATGCGTATGCGTCGTTGAGAAGAGCTCAGGCTGCTGAAACGTGTTCGTAAGAGTGCGAAGAGAAACTTATCTACACGGAGGACACTAAATGGTCCACAGACACCCTGATGGGTACCATTAGGTGGCATCAATTTGTAGCAGACTTCTGAAACACACCGGTATTGATGACCTGTCACGAACGTATTATGTTGTTTCCGTGGTAGATGTGACCTATTCTGAAGTACTGTTCCAGGATTCCATATCAAGTAGACATAGCAGTAAACAGCGAACGAATTTACAGACGCTACGGGAGGATTATAACAAGTCTACATAGCCGTTACGACAACGTAACAGAGACGCTCAAAGAATTCAAGAAGGAATCTCTTGAATAGAGGTGAAGGTGTTCCTCGCTTTACCCTGCTGTATAAATGTAGAGAACAAGATTTTGCGGAAGACGTGCACCATTGTACAGCCATCGTCGTATATTTCGAGAAACGATCTTGAGACTAAGATGATGTACACTTGTGTGCTGAACTTAAGGACTTTCGAATGAGGTGTCACTTCCAAGTAACATAGCTCGATGAAGTTTGGACCGTGTATAGAAAGAACTGCTACAGTATATTGCAGAAATACGCAGTGATATGAACAGAAATTACACTTTTTTTCAAAGACAATAATTAGACTGAAGTCATCGTGATTGATGACGGTCCCCTGGACAATGCAATGGACGGGACACGTTTCTTAATGCAGTATGTGATCACCACGGGGGGCACGGCGTGCCCTGCAAGCCGTTTCTGTTCGTCTAAATGAGTGTTTTTTTCTGTTACATTCTGTACTGTACTTTAGAAGTACTTTCTATGAATGATCAATTTCATCGAGCTACGTCACTTGGCAGTGTGACAGATCATGCGAAAATTACTTTCGTCATTTATTTTTGCACGCCGGTGTATAATGAGGCAGGTATTGAGGCCTGTAGAAAGTTACATTTCTCCCAAGCATAACACACGAATCCTACTCAAGTAGGACAGAGGATCGTTAATATTGGTACGAAGTACCCTCTGCCACCCACTGCTCAGTGACTGACACTGCAGATTACACTGCAAATATGTAGATGCAGATCTAGGCGTGTGCTAAGTGGCCGCTCACATCCCATCAAGAGCTTCAAATGCCTTTAAAAGAACCTAGTTCTAGTAGAACATATGCTTCATTAGCAGGTGGAACCACGACGATGACTCATTTTCCCTTTGGCTTACCGTCACTGGTACTAAAGCTTCTTGTACTTCTCGTTATGGGACCTGTGTACCCTATCTGTTAGTGTCTAGAATGTATGTCCAAGTGTGAGAACGTTTTCTAAATGGTTCTGTAACGTGTACCCGAGGAAAGACCTGAGTATCAGCCGTCTATTCACACCAAGTTGGGAAACCACCTCAAAACCACATCTAGGCTGGCTGCCTCATTATCTCTGTTCGTTAATCCGCGATGTGGATTGCATTCGGGGCTGGATAGCCTTCCCGAATCTCAGAAACTGCGCGTTAGCGCGCTCGGCTGCCCGTGCTGGTCATCATTGGTACTAGAGCGATCGTTGATGAAACGGTCACTTCGCTTTCATCAGTGTACAGGGTGTACGGAAAGACGCCGTGCAGTTGCAGCATAGATTGGAAAGGATGTCCTCGGGTGGCTATACAAGTCTGAAAACGCTGAATTTCGTTGGAAAACAGTTTCTGCAGCTTGTAACACGATTCTCACGTACGCAGTTACTTCAGTTTTTAAGCCGCCATTGCTCCCCAAAGATAATAAGTCTGGTGGAGTTAGGTCACACGAGCGAAGGGGTCGTAACTCTAGATGACACGTTCCACGAACAATACTTCCAGAAAAAGGCGTATAGTGTGACCGGCTGTGTGCGCATTAGCGCCATCATGTTGAAACCACGCGTAGCTGTTTTCGTCTTTGTTCAGCTGGCCATTTCAATCGTGAATGATTAAACAATAACGTCCTCTGTTCAAGGTTTCTTACAAAAATAAATAAAGCACTCATCGATCCGATGACTGTTTTGAACACCACAGTGCTCTACTATGTTTGTTCTGTCGTCGGCTCCCTGCGACCTCTGAATTGACTTACGCAGCCGGTTGCAGGGGACACACATTTTAACGTGGATTCGGAAACACGGTGCACCTCGGTACTTTTCACATTAGCAAACGCTATGAGAGGTGAGAGAAATGATAAGTGACAGACCGAGAATCGAGCCCGAGACCTTTGTACTTGTCGTCTAACACTTTACCATTGAACCACTGAGCAGAAAACAAAGGTCCACTATTGTTCTGCCTGGATATTACCGCCCACTCTCCAGTTTTCTCTTCATGCAACCCCATTTCAAGGATTCTTCGTTGACCGTAATCGTGTCTTCTGTGTGTTAACATGTCCAGAAAGATAGGAGCAGGTCTTGTCTGTATAGAAGGTGACGTACAGAATATTAGTTGAATTCCTCTCAATAACAGATGTAAACCACTTTGAGTAACAGATTCGCTTATCACGATCCGCATCTTTCAATTCTTGCACTGCTGTCAGATTATACAGTGTTTGGTTAGTCGCTTTATGCGCAATGGTAAGCCCGATATCCGTCTCTTGTGCGAACTTCCGAACTAGTTTCGCTGGCCTCTGCTGCATGGACTCATAAATATTCAACAACTTCTGTTCCCTTATGTGGTCTTCCAATTTGTTCGGCATCAAACACTGTCTCCGTCTCTTTCAGTTTCTCAACAGATCGACGAACGACATTACGATGAAGGTACAGCTGTTTTGGTGAATTTGTGAACAAACACGTCCTGCACTGAATATGTGTATTTATCGCCTTGTCCAAACATATGTTCAACAAGAGAAATACGTTTCTCAGTTGAAAGTACCATAATTTAAAGACAAATTGAACATGTAAATATCACACATCGCGTTGAATAGCTTTCGCCAACTGAACTAGAAAGTAAAATTTATGCGCAACAGTGGACCGAATTAAAAAATAAGCGCGTATCTATGAAAAAACAGCTGTTCCAACTTATGTTCTCCCATCTTTATTTCGAACTTACGACGTAATCTACATCCATACTCCGTAGTCTAGTGCACAGCGACTTTCCAAACACACTGGGCTGTTGTTCTCAGCACGCTGTGTTCTACTCAAAATCGATCACACACACACACACACACACACACACACACACACACAAAGTTGAACGGACAAAAAAATAGTGTCCCTCTCAAGGCCAGGAGGCATCACGCTAATACCGCGTCAACACCGCCTCTGGTGTTGAAAATGGGCTCAGTTCGGCAATGGAGATATTCTGCCAGTTACTTCGGGTAAGCCATATAGAGCTGAAGCCATTCATTGATTATTGGATGTCGTAGAACAACCAGACTGCGAGAATGTCGGCTGCCACGTTTCACCCCTGTTCCAAATAGTCCCTGACATTTTCTCTAGAATTAAGGTCGTGTGATTAAGCTGGCGGTCGGCGTGTGATAGGGTGCCAGAAAGTTCGTCAAAACAAACGTATGGACGCGGTCCTGTGAACATGGCTGTCGTCATTACAGCCGTAATTTTTCCCGGGGGCTTGCAGCTTTACTGTATGATTAAATGATGATGGCGTCCTCTTGGGTAAAATATTCCGGAGGTAAAATAGTCCCACATTCGGATCTCCGGGCGGGGACTACTCAGGAGGATGTCGTTATCAGGAGAAAGAAAACTGGCGTTCTACGGATCGGAGCGTGGAATGTCAGATCCCTTAATCGGGCAGGTAGGTTAGAAAATTTAAAAAGGGAAATGGATAGGTTGAAGTTAGATATAGTGGGAATTAGTGAAGTTCGGTGGCAGGAGGAACAAGACTTCTGGTCAGGTGACTACAGGGTTATAAACACAAAATCAAATAGGGGTAATGCAGGAGTAGGTTTAATAATGAATAGGAAAATAGGAATGCGGGTAAGCTACTACAAACAGCATAGTGAACGCATTATTGTGGCCAAGATAGATACGAAGCCCACACCTACTACAGTAGTACAAGTTTATATGCAACTAGCTCTGCAGATGACGAAGAAATTGAAGAAATGTATGATGAAATAAAATAAATTATTCAGATAGTGAAGGGAGACGAAAATTTATTAGTCATGGGTGACTGGAATTCGAGTGTAGGAAAAGGGAGAGAAGGAAACATAGTCGGTGAATATGGATTGGGGCTAAGAAATGAAAGAGGAAGCCGCCTGGTGGAATTTTGCACAGAGCACAACATAATCATAGCTAACACTTGGTTTAAGAATCATGAAAGAAGGTTGTATACATGGAAGAACCCTGGAGATACTAAAAGGTATCAGACAGATTACATAATGGTAAGACAGAGATTTAGGAACCAGGTTTTAAATTGTAAGACATTTCCAGGGGCAGATGTGGACTCTGACCACAATCTATTGGTTATGACCTGTAGATTAAAACTGAAGAAACTGTAAAAAGGTGGGAATTTAAGGAGATGGGACCTGGATAAACTCAAAGAACCAGAGGTTGTACAGAGTTTCAGGGAGAGCATAAGGGAGCAATTGACAGGAATGGGGGAAAGAAATCCAGTAGAAGAAGAATGGGTAGCTTTGAGGGATGAAGTAGTGAAGGCAGCAGAGGATCAAGTAGGTAAAAAGACGAGGGCTGGTAGAAATCCTTGGGTAACAGAAGAAATATTGAATTTAATTGATGAAAGGAGAAAATATAAAAATGCAATAAATGAACCAGGCAAAAACGAATACAAACGTCTGAAAAATGAGATCGATAGGAAGTGCAAAATGGCTAAGCAGGGGCGGCTAGAGGACAAATGTAAGGATGTAGAGGCTTATCTCACTAGGGGTAAGATACATACTGCCTACAGGAAAATTAAAGAGACCTTTGGAGATAAGAGAACGACTTGTATGAATATCAAGAGCTCAGATGGAAACCCAGTTCTAAGCAAAGAAGGGAAAGCAGAAAGGTGGAAGGAGTATATAGAGGGTCTATACAAGGGCGATGTGCTTGAGAACAATATTACGGAAATGGAAGAGGATGTAGATGAAGATGAAATGGGAGATACGATACTGCGTGAAGAGTTTGACAGAGCACTGAAAGACCTGAGTCGTAACAAGGCCCCCGGAGTAGACAACATTCCATTGGAACTGCTGACGGCCTTGGGAGAGCCAGTCCTGACAAAACTATACCATCTGGTGAGCAAGATGTATGAAACAGGCGAAATACCCTCAGACTTCAAGAAGAATATAATAATTCCAATCCCAAAGAAAGCAGGTGTTGACAGATGTGAAAATTACCGAACTATCAGTTTAATAAGTCACAGCTGCAAAATACTAACACGAATTCTTTCCAGACGAATGGAAAAACTGGTAGAAGCCAACCTCGGGGAAGATCAATTTGGATTCCGTAGAAACACTGGAACACGTGAGGCAGTACTGACCTTACGACTTATTTTAGAAGAAAGGTTAAGGAAAGACAAACCTACGTTTCTAGCATTTGTAGACTTAGAGAAAGCTTTTGACAATGTTGACTGGAAAACTCTCTTTCAAATTCTAAAGGTGGCAGGGGTAAAATACAGGGAGCGAAAGGCTATTTACAATTTGTACAGAAACCAGATGGCAGTTATAAGAGTCGAGGGACATGAAAGGGAAGCAGTGGTTGGGAAGGGAGTAAGACAGGGTTGTAGCCTCTCCCCGATGTTGTTCAATCTGTATATCGAGCAAGCAGTAGAGGAAACAAAAGAAAAATTCGGAGTAGGTATTAAAATCCATGGAGAAGAAAGAAAAACTTTGAGGTTCGCCGATGACATTGTAATTCTGTCAGAGACAGCAAAGGACTTGGAAGAGCAGTTGAATGGAATGGACAGTGCCTTGAAAGAAGGATATAAGATGAACATCAACAAAAGCAAAACGAGGATAATGGAATGTAGTCGAATTAAGTCGGGTGATGCTGAGGGAATTAGATTAGGAAATGAGACACTTAAAGTAGTAAAGGAGTTTTGCTATTTGGGGAGCAAGATAACTGATGATGGTCGAAGTAGAGAGGATATTAAATGTAAACTGGCAATGGCAAGGAAAGCTTTTCTGAAGAAGAGAAATTTGTTAACATCGAGTATAGATTTAAGTGTCAGGAAGTCATTTCTGAAAGTATTTGTATGGAGTGTAGCCATGTATGGAAGTGAAACATGGACGATAAATAGTTTGGACAAGAAGAGAATAGAAGCATTCGAAATGTGGTGCTACAGAAGAATGCTGAAGATTAGATGGGTAGATCACATAACTAATGAGGAAGTATTGAACAGGATTGGGGAGAAGAGAAGTTTGTGGCACAACTTGACCAGAAGAAGGGATCGGTTGGTAGGACATGTTCTGAGGCATCAAGGGATCACCAATTTAGTATTGGAGGACAGCGTGGAGGGTAAAAATCGTAGAGGGAGACCAAGAGATGAATACACTAAGCAGATTCAGAAGGATGTAGGTTGGAGTAGGTACTGGGAGATGAAGAAGCTTGCACAGGATAGAGTAGCATGGAGAGTTGCATCAAACCAGTCTCAGGATTGAAGACAACAACAACAACATACTTACAAAGTAGCATAAAACACATGGCATAAGAATCGGAACATCAGTGTAGGGTCAATAATGTAGGGTCGCCTTGTGGTATGCATTGTCTATTAGATGGTGCGCTTGTACCTGCAGCGTGCAAGAGTTAATGTTGAAACAAACATCCTGATATATGTTCGTGCCAACTAAAAAGATTGAAACCAAAAGGTACGAGAAACACCATTATCCACTGAAGAGCCAAAGAAACTGGACACCTGCCTAATACCGTGTAGGGTCCCCGCGAGCACGCAGAAGTGTCGCAACACGACATGGCATGGACTCGACTAATGTCTGAAGTAACGCTCGACGGAATTAACTCCATGAATCCTGCAGGGCTGCCCATAAATCCCAAGAGTACGAGGGGGTGGAGATTTTTTCAGAACAGCACGTTCCAAGGCATCCCAGATATGCTCAATAATGTTCATGTCTGGGGAGTTTGGTGGCCAGCGAATGTGTTTAAACTCAGAAGAGTGTTCCTGGAGCCATTCTGTAGCATTTCTGGACGTGTGAGGTGTCGCATTGTCCTGCTAGAATTGTCCAAGTCCGTCGGAATGCACGAATGCAGATGATCAGATACGACGCTTACGTACGTGTCACCCGTCAGAGTCGTATCGGGACGTATTAGGGGTCCATATGACTCCAACTTCACACACCCCACACCATTACAATGCTTCCCCCAGCTTGACAGTCCCCTGCTGACATGCAGGCTCCATGGATACATGAGGTTGTCTCCGTATCCGTACACGTCCATCTGCTCCATGCAATTTGAAACGAGACTCGTTTGCCGAGGCTACATGTTTCCAGTCATCAACAGTCCAATGTCGGTGTTTACGGGCCCAGACGAGGTGTAAAGCTTTGTGTCGTGCAGTGATCAAGTGGGTGTGCGGCTCCGAAAGCCCGTATCGATGATTTTTCGGTAATGGTTCGCGCGGCGACACTTGCTGGTGGCTCTTCATTGAAATTTGCAAAAAATACCGGAAGGGTTGCACTTCTGTCACGCTGAACGACTCTCTTCAGTCGTCGTTGGTCCCGTTCTTGCAGGATCTTTTCCGGCCGTAGCGGTGTCGGACATTTGATGTTTTCCCGGATTCCTGATATTCACGGAACATTCGTGAAATGGTCGTACGGAAAAATACCCACCACATCGATACTTAAATCTTGATAACCTACCATTGTAGCAGCAGTAACCGATCTAACAACTGCGCCAGACACTTGTTGTCTTATATAGACGTTGCCGACTGCAGCGCCGTATGCTGCCTGTTTACATATCTCTGTATTTTAATACGCACGCCTATACCAGTTTCTTTGCCTCTTCAGTGTAATATCACACAGCTGTCGTCGGAGAGAACTGCACTCCCCACAAATTGCAGGTTAAACACTTCATTCGGCCATCAATGCAATCGACGCTATGTGTCATTTGAAAGAAGGAAAAATTGCATTTCGTCGGACCAAGCTGCATGCCTCCAGTCAGTGTAGTTGAGTTTACAAGTTGTTTAGCCCAATGAAAACGTTCAGTTCTCTAAGCCGCTATGAGCAATGGCTTTTTGCGAGATATCCGACTCCAAATGTCCATTGCATGCAGTTTCCTTAAGCATATTTGCTTCGAAAGTGGATGACATGGACCTATATATTATGATATCCCTGTCGCTCTTGTAACTGACTGTCGTTGACAAGACGTGACTCTCGTCTATGGTCTCTGCCGTGTTACTTGACTGCCATTCCTTGTAGATATGCTCTCCAGTCTGCTCTGGTAAAACAAATCGGTCAGTTTCAATCATGAAGTGCTCATAAACACTCCAAACACGAGGGCTTGCTTCTGCATTTCTATCACGTATTCCATTCGACCGGCAGATACACACTTTTCCACTGCCATGGTTTGCGTTCGTCAGGAATGTAGGGTCACATGGGCATGCTAGCATTTTCCGCTATCTATAGTCATAGTGCCTCCAGAGCGTGCTCTTCTATGGTGGTGGGGAGGGTGGGGTGGGGAGGGGGGGGGGGGAGGAGTAGGTGCTGTGAGCTTAAAACGGCTTTTAGCGATCTTAACCTTGTAGTACCCTCGGTTACATATAGGCCTGTGTAAAATATAGTTTGTATGGATTTTCTGGTGTTAAGCCCGTACTAGTTCACCAGTGCCCACTGCTACACACTTATACAACCCGCACAGTGCATTCTGTGACGAATGACTGGAACTATTGTGGAAATATTATCTTTGGCCATATTTGTAACTTCTTAGGTGACCCAGTATAGAAGTTGGCTTCCATTATATCGTGCAGGGTACCTGAGATCCATTGTTAATGTGCGTAATATGTTTTTAGTCAGTATATATTAAATATTTGACGGCCGGGGTGGACGAGCGGTTCTAGGCGCTACAGTCTGGAACCGCGTGACCGCTACGGTCGCAGGTTCGAATCCTGCCTTGCGCATGGTTGTGTGGGATGTCCTTAGGTTAGTAAGGTTTAAGTAGTTCTAAGTTCTAGGGGACTGATGACCTCAGAAGTTAAGTGCCATAGTGCTCAGAGCCATTTGAACCATTAAATATTTTCTTTATTAAATAGCCACTAGTGGGCAAATTACTTCACTTCCTTTGGTTCTTTGTACTGGAAAATACATGAAATGTAGAAAGGTTGTCACATATATGTAACAGTGGACATGGTTATGTTTATGAATGAACGTCTCTGTGACAACCAGGTGTTTTATTTTAAGTTAACGACAGATGGCTTTCTTGGTCTTCTAAATAATCCCGATGAAAGTGATTTCACTGTGACGATGACGAAGAATTTCCGAATAACTTTAGCAATTTGACGGAGGGTAAACTTCCTTTGCTGCAGTGGTGTTGCAAGAGTCAGCTGGTTTTGATTCTGTTTAAGTCCTGAGAATGTTCTAGAAGGTACAGTATTTTCAGTGATCGATGGTGACTTTATTCCAGAAGTCCATCCATTTGTGCAGCTGACATCGGATGAACCTGAAGTCACGCCCACGCCTTTGCAGTGTTCCATATCTCTAGTGACACGTGAAATGCTGAAAGTGAGACCAACAAACTAATATTTATTGTGCTCAGAAACTGGGTACAATTATTGACATTACTATACGAATCTTCCTGGAAAATTAAAACTGTGTGCCGGACGGTCCCGAGTTCGAGTCTCGGTCCGGCACACAGTTTTAATTTACCAGGAAGTTTCGTATCAGCGCATACTCCGCTGCAGAGTGAAAATCTCATTCTGGACATTACTATAGCTGAGCTAGTGCAGCTTATATGTGTGTATATGGGAATGGGCTTGGCACAGATGGCTAATAAAGGATTTTATTTGGAAAAATATTGGTGTATAATCTAGTTTCTGATATAACAGCTCGAATCTGCTTTAACAGCTAGTGTCCCTGTTGTATTCCCAGGGCTACGTTGCTGCTACTGAACTGATGAAGAAAGAGCATACGTTACTGAAAATTTAACCATGGCTTACTATGTTCGCACAAGCCTGTCTGAGAAAAATGGCTGAGCAGCATCAGTGTTGACGAAATAATGATCTCTCTCAAAGGACACAGTAATGTTCGACAATATAGTATGTGATTAAAAGAACCCGAACACCCCCAAAAACATACGTTTTTCATAGTAGGTGCATTTTGCTGCCACCTACTGCCAGGTACTCTATATCAGCGACCTCAGTAGTCATTAGTCATCGTGAGAGAGCAGAATGGGGCTCACCGCGGAACTCACAGACTTCGAACGTGGTTAGGTGATTGGGTATCACTTGTGTCATAAGTCTGTAAGCGAGATTTCCACACTCCTAAACATCTCTAGGTCCACTGTTTCCGATGCGGTACTGAAGTGGAAACGTGAAGAGACACGTACAGCACAAGCGTACAGGCCGACCTCACCTTTTGACTGACAGAGACCGCCGACAGTTGAACAAGGTCGTAATGTGTAATGTGAAAAGTGAAAAAAGGGTTTTGTGGAGTGAGGAATCACGGTACAGAATGTGGCGACCTGATGGCAGGGTGTGGGTATGGCGAATGCCTGGTGAACGTCATCTGCCAGCGTGTATAGTGCCAACAGCAAACTTCGGAGGCGATGGTGTTATGGTGTGGTCGTGTTTTTCATGGAGGGGCTTACACCCCTTGTTGTTTTGCGTGACACAATCACAGCAGAGACCTACATTGATGTTTTAAGCAATTTCTTGCTTCCCGCTGTTGAAGAGCAATCCGTGAATGGTGATTGCATCTTTCATCACGATCGAGCACCTGTTCATAATGCACGGCCCGTTGCGGAGTGGTTACACAACAATAACATCCCTGTAATGGACTGGCCTGCACAGAGTCTTGACCTGAATCCTATAAAACACCTTTGGGATGTTTTGGAATATCGACTTCGTGCCAGGTGTCACCGACCGACATTGATACCTCTCCTCAGAGTAGTATTCCTTAAAGAATGGGCTGCCATTCCCCAAGAAACCTTCCAGCACCTGGTTGAACTTACGCGTGTCAGAATGGAAGCTGTCATCAAAGCTAAGGGTGGGCCAACACCATACTGAATTCCATCATTACCGATGGAGGGCGCCATGAACTTTTAACTTATTTTCAGCCAAGTGTCCGGATACTTTTTATCACATAGTGTGTATCCAAAACAAGGCAACGAGGTGGGGTTTCAAACTGTGGGCTAGAGCCGGTTCCTCAGGATATCTGTGAGACTTTGACGACTACCAAAGCGCTGTTTCTAAGGCAACAAATCATGTAAGTAGAAAATGTCTTGTATACAACGTTGTGATGAAACTAAGTGAACCATAGGAAGGCAATGGTTTTTTTAGGATTTATGCAGACAATTTCCACACATTTTAGCGTGTTGCTCAGGACCTGATGAAGAGGGATGGGCATGATACAGGCGCAATAAGAGCTGCTAGCAATGTAGTGTTCCTTGCAAAAAACAGATGAAAGCGCAATGATGCGTTACTGTAGTTTTACAGGTTGACACAGCGGGCAAGTTCTCCATTATGAATGGTATGACAAGTGTATTACATTGTTATCTTCAGTGGTCGGTGTATAGCCAAAGAACATTGCAGAAAGACGGGATAAGACTAAGAAAGAGCATACTCTTGTGACAAGACCACATTTGTTGAAATGTACAAACGTAATACAGGAGGAGAAGGTCTTGATCATAAAATCAAGGACGTGTTGCTTGTATATTCTCTGGCACATAGTAACAATAGCGGTTGTCAATACCTGGCTGAAATATAGAAAAGACTGCGAAGCCCTGCCTGGAAAGAGTTACGAGCTAATTTTCTAAAGTAATAAAACTGCTCTGAGTAGCCGACTGAAATAAAACGAAGACTGCAAGGCCTTGTCCGAAAAGCCGTTTCAACCTAATCTTGCAAGTGTATTGATATCTGCTGGACAGTGAAAATGCGACAGGGAACATACAAGTTCTGAAGATATGTCCAAAATATTCAAGAAACCTGTTGCTCTGTGGAATAAGAAAAGGGAAAAGTACAGAAGTTGGAAGAAACAAAACAGCCCAATTCTTTCGTTCAGTGCCAAAAATACGTTTTTCTTTGATTCCACAACGATAGAAACTACCCCAGGAATTACACTATTATAGGATTGTGAACTTTGTTGTTATGGATATAATAGAGGGAAACATTCCACGTGGGAAAAATATATCTAAAAACAAAGATGATGTGACTTACCAAACGAAAGCGCTGGCAGGTCGATAGACACACAAACAAACACAAACATACACACAAAATTCAGGCTTTCGCAACCAACGGTTGCTTCATCAGGAAAGAGGGAAGGAGAGGGAAAGACGAAAGGATGTGGGTTTTATAGGAGAGGGTAAGTAGTCATTCCAAAAGGTAAGTCTTTCCGCTCCTGGGATTGGAATGACTCCTTACCCTCTCCCTTAAAACCCACATCCTTTCGTCCTTCCCTCTCCTTCCCTCTTTCCTGATGAAGCAACCGTTGGTAGCGAAAGCTTGAATTTTGTGTGTATGTTTGTGTTTGTTTGTGTGTCTATCGACCTGCCAGCGCTTTCGTTTGGTAAGTCACATCATCTTTGTTTTTAGATATAACTTTGTTGTTACATTATTAGACGTGCTTTAGTAATAAAATTATTCAGAATGCAGAGTTTGATTGTACATTTGTCTTACCCACGGCGATACCGTACCCTGAACCCCAATCTCACACATGTGTAACATATTGTAAAAATCCGGCCAGGTGTGAGTAGCACTCGGTCACTGGGGGTTCCCCGTGCAAACTTGATTTTGTATGTAGACAGTTCATCTGTTCCGTGAATTGAGGATCTGGACTATTTTTGCCTGTTATCGACACTGATACTGGCGAGATATTGGTCCCACGGACTGTTGTCTAGACAGACACCAGTATACGCATGATGTAGGAAACGCGTAACACAAATGCCGAACGTAAAGTAATTCATTTATCGGCCAGTTTCTGTCCAGAACAATGTTCACCGTACTCAAATATGCAATATCCTCTGGCACATAGTAATAATAGCTATAAACCAACCATTACATGTCATAGTTCCGCTTGACTTAAATTATGTACCTTCAATTTCCATAAATTTATGATACGTAACGCTGGTTTTGTAACTACATATTTGACTGCCGTCAACAAGGTCCTGGACTGAAACCGGTCGGTACATAAACTGCACTTAAATCGGTATCTATGTTATGTGTTTCTCACACTATCGAGAATGTTTTAATTTCATGTTTGAAGTGGGGTAACAAATGGCAAAAGAAACAGTTTTTTCGTATTGTATAACTATAAATTAACGATTTTCTGATTTTTTATCTTTACTTGAACTCAGAAGAAACCATTCTTTTTGCTATATTTCATGATTCTCCGTCAAGGGAACGTACACTATTGGTTTTAATGAGTGAGTTTGCGAATATCAAAATGTGTGGCATAAATTGCCGTATCTTTTGACTGAATTGGTTCAGGAGCACAAAACTTTTAAAGCAGCAAGGGATTTTAGACCTTAGCACGTGACATAAATTTCACACTGATACGTCTACCCGTTCCTGAGAAAAAGAGGTCTTAACAGACGGAGGGACAGACAGAAAACAAATGACACACCTTTTTTTCATTGTGATACAATTACGAATTAACAATTTTTGGATTTTTCCTTTGGCTGTAGTTTGAAACCTTATTCGCAAAGTTCACGATTCAGGTCAACGGGAAGTATCCTTTACGTTTTGACGAGTGAGCTTGCGACTGTCAAAATGCGTGATATAAATTGCCGTCTCTTTTGACTGCATTGACTTCGATGCTGACGTTTATCGTACCGCAAAGGCAGCATAGAACTACGAATTCAACGTAAATTTCAACTTGATAAGCCTACCCATTCCTGAGGAGAAGTGGGTCTGACGAACAAAGAGAGTGTCTTGTAACAAATGAAAAATATTTTTTTTTTAGTTTTATATGATTACAGATTAACAATCTTCAGATCTCGTCCTTTGGTTGTAGTGTGAAACATTGCTTGTTGGCAAATTTCATGACTCTAGGACAACGAGAAGCACCCTATAGGTTTTGATGGGTGAGTTTCAAAATATGTGACATAAATGGGAGTATATTTTGATTGAATTCACTTAGATACTTCACTATTTTACATCGCCAAGAGGCCGTATATCTTAATATGTGACATAAATTTCAGCTTGGTACATGTACTCGTTCCTGAGAAAAAGGATTTTGAAAAGTTAAACAGACAGACGGCCAACAGGAAGTGATCAATAACTTTGTCTTGGAACTCTTCCATTTGGTCCTTGTTTGCACAGAAAAACAAATATCATAAACCGAGTCCGCCTTGATGCAAAACACTTTGTTATTTATTTACTTGTTTATTCCCGAAACTAGTTTCGGCGACAAACATCGCGAACATCAGTGTGCGTTTTTTTTATCTAAAACATGCGGAAAATAGCGTAATTATACAAACACAGTAACACGTTATTACATTTTTACTATTCGTTTTTTGAAATAGTTTTCTTTGGATACTTTTATACTAAGAACCTTCAACATCGCAGCGCGTCAGCAATCGTTGTTTAATATATTAAAAAAGTAGAAACCCGCCTCGATTGCGAAAAAAACACCTAGTGTTAACCTAGGTTTCGTCGTAGATAACTACACTTCTTCAGAACAATAAAACCCACAAGTACCTAAGAAGACCTTTGTCAATGATTAAAAGAACGCCATAGCTATACATTCATAAACGAAAAAAAGTAAAACACAAACAGCACATATGTACAAAGTCTAAACCGTTACTTAACTTAATTGTGTAACCTCCACCTCACATTGAGTTTATGGCGGGTCATGGCCCATCGAACATAGGCCGGTGTGAGGTGGAGGTTACACAATTAAGTTAAGTAGTGGTTTAGACTTTGTACACATGTACTGTTTGCGTTTTCCCTTTTATTCGTTTATAAATGTATAACTATTGTGTTCTTTTAATCATTGACAAAGGTCTGCTTAGGCACTTGTGGGTTTTATTGTTCTGAAGAAGGTGCTTTTTTCGCAATCGAGGCGGGTTCCTAGTTTTTTTAACTTTCATAATACCTTTTTTATTGTATGTTATGGCATGTTTTTTAGGGTAGCAATGTTAACCCTGGTGCTGTGGTGGTGTAATGGTCAGCATTGGTGCCTCGCAAGCACGAAGACCTGGGTTCGAGTCCCGGCCGCAGCACAAATTTTAATCCATTTCTTCTGCTTCAATCATTATCGCAGATTATTGTCGCTGTTTGCGACATATTTTCTGTGACCCTGTAAAGGTTCCGATTATACCGATTGATGTACAGAACCGTAAAAAGACTTAGAAATGGGGAAAAAAAACGCTACAGTTGTTCATTTTTCGTCTGCTAACTACAGTCTACAATAAATATTAATTGCTGTGGGTCCTAGGGGGACGTCTTTTGTGATATAATAACTTATCTGTACCTTTATCGGGTCTCTGGAACCGCTTCTCGTTCGCAGCGCCAGGAGTTTGTAGTAGTTGCGCGGCCGTGGTTGTGGGAGGAGAAGCCGGCAGCCGCGGCGCCTGCTGACGCGTCGGCGTCCCGGGCTGACGCAGGCGCACTGCTCCCTCGCGTGGGACCCTCGGCGCACAGTGTCCTTTCTCAGCGACAGGCGACGCCGCGCCGCGCCTGCCGGCTCCTGCGGCCTCAGCAGCCACACACTCCAGCCGGGGTCACTCACTCACTCACTCTGCTCCTCTGACGTGAACCGCGGCGAGCGCGAGCGTAACGCCTCCACACTCATGTGATACCACGTTTGTTCTGGCGGTACTTAACAAATGCTTAGAACAGTGTCGTAGACTTTCTGTCACTGCGTACCAATATAAATCCCGGCCGGAGTGGCCGAGCGGTTCTAGGCGCTTCAGTCTAGAACTGTACGACAGCTACGGTCGTAGGTTCGAATCCTGCCTCGGGCATGGGCGTGTGTGGTGTCCTTCGGTTAGTTAGGCTGAAGTAGCTCTAAGTTCTAGGGGACTGATGACCTCAGATGTTAAGTCTCATGGTGCGCAGAGCCATTTGAACCATCCACTATAAATTTTTCACCTTCTAAAGAAAGGCTGAGATGAGAAAGACTGGGGGTGGGGCTTGCCGGAAGCTGAGCGACGGCTGCTGCGGTGACGGGGAACGGTGGGAGGGGAATAATTTTCCCATCTCGCTCATAATTGACAACACGTGGTTTTTGCGTCGTGTCGATCTATTTCTGAGTGTGGTAGAAATGTGACACACCCAGGCAATGAGGTTTCGTGGAAGTATTCCTTTACGTAGTTGTTCGTGTTTACATATCGTATTAATTTGTAGCAAATAATATGAAATTTAATTCAGCCGCTTATCATACAAATATTCAACTAGTAAAAGAGGGACGACATTTGAAATATTTATTAAAATTTTATGCTACCTTTCATAGTTGCTGTTAGGTGTTGCTTTAGGCTGTTTAATTGCGTCCTTGGAGGTAGAAGTTTTCTGGCTTAAAAATCTGTTCGTGGTTAATTAAGTGCAACTTCGCATCACAACCATAGTAGCCAAGACCTGTTGTTGTGGTCTTCAGTCCTGAGACTGGTCTGACGCAGCTCTCCATGCTACTCTATCCTGTGCAAGCTTCTTCATCTCCCAGTACTTACTGCAACCTACATCCTTCTGAATCTGCTTAGAGCATTTCTTGGTCTCCCACTACGATTTTTACCCTCCACGCTGCCCTCCAATGCTAAATTGGTGATCCCTTGATGCCTCAGAACATGTCCTACCAACAGGTCCCTTCTTCTTGTCAAGTTGTGCCACAAACTCCTCTTCTCCCCAATTCTATTCAATACCTCCTCATTAGTTATGTGGTCTACCCAGCTAATCTTCAGCATTCTTCTGTAGCACCACATTTCGAAAGCTTCTATTCACTTCTTGTCTAAACTATTTATCGTCCACGTTTCACCTCCATACATGGCTACACTCCATACAAATACTTTCAGAAACGACTTCCTGACACTTAAATGAATACTCGATGTAAACAAATTTCTCTTCTTCAGAAACGCTTTCCTAGCCAGGAACCAGCCCACTGTAATACGCACACTCCGGTTCCAGACGCTGTACTTTGTATATGATGCCATTTAACGTAAGCACAACAAAGCGACAATAACAACAATGAAACATTCAGTATGTAATGACTACTGCAGTGCCATACGCTGGTATATCGCGTATTTTGACAACAGTTTCAAAGCGGTATGAAAATTTCCGAATAACTATCGACAAGAGCCGATCAAAATATCGCCACCATCAAAATAAGATAAATCATTTGGCGACTGAGGCAGCGACTGGAGAGAATACAATCCGACCTTCTTCTATCCTGCGTACAGTCAGAAATAGACATCCTGCGGTAAATCCATTATCTGCAACACTGTACAGATGCTACTTTTATCAATCAGTTTTCTCTCTATCATTTTACTTTAAAAATAACGTCATATAAAACTATGTTTTTTTTTCCTAACATCAGTATGCGTTTCGTTCACTTGTACGCGAACCATCTGAAAAGTCCTTGCGCGCCACCGTGTACCACCGTATGGGAACCCATGGCTAAGAGCAATAAAGCACAGAAAACCAAAAAAAACTCCGAAATTAGGAGTCATTGACACTCGTATCCGACATAAATCACCCAAGAGCAGGGCAGGGCGAATGTTTCGACAATAACTGCCACTAGTGCTGGTGGAACGTCAAGAAAATCATCAAACAAACGTCTTTCACAGATCGCGAGACAAAAATCAACAGACAATGTGTGTAAACTGTGTCCTTTATGGTGCCGTATTTTAACTGGCCAGTGTACTAGGCCAGTGTTGTCAATACACCACGCGGATTCTATGCGAGTGTGACTCAGCTGCCGGGCTGCCGAGCTGCATGAAACCAGTCTTTTGACTGAAGACCATAACATACGAAATATTTTCTTGTTGAATTCCTCCACAAAATAAAGGAAGGAAAAAAAATTGTCGGTTAATACATTTTCGCTGTTCATACAGTAAAACTTCAACATCAGGCATGACGTTTTAATTTATCACTTCTTTTCTACTAACTATGGTAATCGGAACAGGTTTGCAGACGGTATCCACATACACCACTGAATGTACCTCTAAATGTCATATCACTGTACCATTCATAGTCCGGGAGATATGACTTCATAAACATTGAGATGCTTTTCTTAAAGTTACTTCAGAGGACTGGAGATGGGAGTTTGGGGTTAATAGTACTTACATTACCCACCGATGAGGAAACAGAGTTGTGAAAAAATGGAATATTCATACGAACGTTCTCGTTGCAGATTTTATACAATTTTCGTACAGTCCTAACATGACAGCGGCAGCTTCGTTACACTTTTACCAGTCAGTCATCTTCAAAAAACACTACTTACAACTGATCTGCAGAATCTAGCCGTGGTCGTGCTCGCACCAGCTATGAGTTGCGTGAAGGTCGTTCACAATCGTTTGCTGTTAAGATACAAACGGTGTGAACAACATGACAGAAGAGGACCGGCATATGACTTAAAGTGAAATAGAGGAGCCATTAGGTACATTTTTTACAAGAAAGATACAGAAGATCTGTTCCCTCTGTATTTCACTCAACTAAACCGAAGCTCAGAAACAGACTTGTGCCAGCTGATGTAAGGAAATGCTCAAAAAATCCCACCCAGGAAATAATAAATCCGTATCCTAACAGTAGACGAAATGTTGATATATTCTCACGATATCGAAAACAACGCAGCTTTTCTGAATTTTTCGTGATGAACCTAAACCAATAAAAGTGGTTCCTTTGTGAAATCCTTCCGAAGAAATGCTGGCTTCATTCTTTATGAGTGAAAAAGAGAAACACACGACTCTGGTGTAATATTCTAAATATTTATTATTTTATACAACGGTTTTCGTCTGTTACGCCATCGTTAGATACAAAGATAAATACAGGGCCTGACAAAAAGACCTCCCGTGTTTGGACAAGCCACTGTGTGAATTGTGTGGATACTGTAGTGGAGAAGGCATCGATCGATAGCGGTGTACGTGTCATTTTCAATATGCGCAAAGGCTTGGCTAGGTAAGCATCGTACGTTCGTTGCGGAGGAGTAGGCCTATACTCGTAATGGCGCTTCTGTGATAACTGCTCAGCGAGTATTCCACATTATGTTCGAACTTGGTCGACATGATTCTGTTCCTGATAGAAAAACTATTACAGCTTGGGTATCAAACTTAAGGCATCACGTTCTGCCCTGAAAAGAAAATCTACTGGCCGACCTCGGAGTGTAAAACTCTGGAAAGCATGGCGCAAGTGGGAGCGTCCGTCCACAAATCTCCAAAGGGTTCAGCACTTAATGATGCGGCTTCACTGCGATTGGCTGAGATATCTGCACAGACAACTTTACATACACAACTACAAAATGACAATTACCCATGAATTAAGTGAGAGAGATTTTGAAATTCTAGAGCTGTGTGTGGGAAAATTCTTCATAACTTTCCCTCGGCGCTGTTTTGATTTCTTATATTGAGGCCCATTTCCTCTTGTCACATAATGTAATAACCAAACTATCCGCTACTGGGTAGTAGAAACCCTCAGGGGTTCCGACAATACGGAGCTACACTCACACTTCTCGGCGTTTTGAGAGAGTTCCTGTACGCCTTCTCCCTTCATAAAACGACAAGCACGTGAGGAGGCAATCACCCAGGAAGTGGCTGCCATTCCACCGGAACTGACACGAACAACTATGGATAACTTTCGGGAAAGGCTTCGTCACTGTGTCAAAACACCATCTATCGGACATAATTTTTAAAACCAACTAATGTAAAATGACATAGTATTTGTAATTCACAAGTAAAAGTATTTTATCTGTATTTTACTTTGCTTGTTTAATCTTTTTACCGAACCCGAACCCTGTATGTGTGGCTGTGGGATTTTTGTCGGATCAAAGATTTCAAACTCAGTGCATCCACAGAGTTTCTCATTTGGTTTTCAAAGACGGAAATTGTTAATGTTTGCCTTACGACTAAACTGAGAGGAATTATTTCAGCAAAATGCGATGTAAAACTATTTAGCTAAGATAAAATATATGACACACTAAAAAAAGAATTGCATGACAAGTCACAACAATAACTATTCTGGGAGGAAATTAAGCTGAGCAATGAACAGTAACTTTTGGTGACACAGCCACATATATTTACCTTTGTACCTGACGATGGCGTAACAGCCGAAAATCAGTGTGTAAAAAAATGGATATCATAGAATATTACACAAACGACGTGTGCTTTTTCATTCACAATGTATAAAATTTTCAACCACAAAATAACGGAATCGTCAGTTAATTCTTGTTTCTTCGCTTACACCGTATATGTCGCGGCAATTGTTTTAAAGGCTTGAAGAACAGTAGTACAGAATGTGTAATCGTACAGCAATTAGTTAGCCATAATCATAAGAGAAAAACCGAAAACGTTATATCATTCTTCATCATGATAATTCCTGATGTCACACAATGTGTCTAACCATTAATTATTTGACGGAGAAAAACATGGGATTAATGTAACTACGACATCCTGTATTTCCCGAACGGGCAGTATTAAATGGGTTCTTTTCTTCATCCGTGATGATTCACACACGTGAGTTGTTCAGGAAGGGTTTGGGGGGGGGGGGGGCGTGGGAGCGGAGGGATATGTAACAAAGTATCTAGGCTAGATAATTGCCAGTGGGGAGAGGTGGTTGTAGAGGATAACATGAGTACAGAAAGGTACGGATTGATCTTAATGCACGAGTTACTGAAACATTTGCCAGCAGTCAAAAAAATGGTTCAAATGGCTCTGAGCACTATGGGACTTAACAGCTGTGGTCATCAGTCCCATAGAACTCAGAAATACTTAAACCTAACTAATCTAGGGACATCACACACATCCATGCCCGAGGCAGGATTCGAACCTGCGACCGTAGCAGTCCCGCGTTTCCGGACTACAGCGCCTAGAACCGCGAGACCACCGCGGCCGGCACCAGCAGTCAAGTTGAAGGACTGTTGACAATATCAAGATGGTTTTGTAGACCTTCCTTATGTCTTTTTTTTTTTTTTCATTCTGGACCACATCAACCACCGATTTCTACAACGCTGGATTGGACAAACAGCCAGCGAAAATTAGGAAATGATGTGCCGGCCATCGTGTTCTTCGGACGCCAGCTCGTCAGCCACCTTCTTGCTAGGTTCCGTAATGGATAATGAGTGTGGCCTACCGTTTCCTGACACTGAAGCCTTCGTCTCTACATCTACTGCTCTGATCGACTGAGAAATGCTACAAAGAGGTTTGGTCGAAAGCGGTAGTCTTGATGTGCCCTGCGCAAAATCTAGTGTGCAAATTTCACATTTGTAATGTTCTGGATAAACATTTATGTTTTACTTTCTGCCAAAAACCACTTTGATAACAATTTGTTGCCATTTACACTAATACTTACTTTATTAATTAGAGCATCATTTTGCCTTGCACTGTTTGAATACATTTATATACGATGCTACCTGTTTAAACATACACTCCTGGAAATTGAAATAAGAACACCGTGAATTCATTGTCCCAGGAAGGGGAAACTTTATTGACACATTCCTGGGGTCAGATACATCACATGATCACACTGACAGAACCACAGGCACATAGACACAGGCAACAGAGCATGCACAATGTCGGCACTAGTACAGTGTATATCCACCTTTCGCAGCAATGCAGGCTGCTATTCTCCCATGGAGACGATCGTAGAGATGCTGGATGTAGTCCTGTGGAACGGCTTGCCATGCCATTTCCACCTGGCGCCTCAGTTGGACCAGCGTTCGTGCTGGACGTGCAGACCGCGTGAGACGACGCTTCATCCAGTCCCAAACATGCTCAATGGGGGACAGATCCGGAGATCTTGCTGGCCAGGGTAGTTGACTTACACCTTCTAGAGCACGTTGGGTGGCACGGGATACATGCGGACGTGCATTGTCCTGTTGGAACAGCAAGTTCCCTTGCCGGTCTAGGAATGGTAGAACGATGGGTTCGATGACGGTTTGGATGTACCATGCACTATTCAGTGTCCCCTCGACGATCACCAGTGGTGTACGGCCAGTGTAGGAGATCGCTCCCCACACCATGATGCCGGGTGTTGGCCCTGTGTGCCTCGGTCGTATGCAGTCCTGATTGTGGCGCTCACCTGCACGGCGCCAAACACGCATACGACCATCATTGGCACCAAGGCAGAAGCGACTCTCATCGCTGAAGACGACACGTCTCCATTCGTCCCTCCATTCACGCCTGTCGCGACACCACTGGAGGCGGGCTGCACGATGTTGGGGCGTGAGCGGAAGACGGCCTAACGGTGTGCGGGACCGTAGCCCAGCTTCATGGAGACGGTTGCGAATGGTCCTCGCCGATACCCCAGGAGCAACAGTGTCCCTAATTTGCTGGGAAGTGGCGGTGCGGTCCCCTACGGCACTGCGTAGGATCCTACGGTCTTGGCGTGCATCCGTGCGTCGCTGCGGTCCGGTCACAGGTCGACGGGCACGTGCACCTTCCGCCGACCACTGGCGACAACATCGATGTACTGTGGAGACCTCACGCCCCACGTGTTGAGCAATTCGGCGGTACGTCCACCTGGCCTCCCGCATGCCCACTGTACGCCCTCGCTCAAAGTCCGTCAACTGCACATACGGTTCACGTCCACGCTGTCGCGGCATGCTACCAGTGTTAAAGACTACGATGGAGCTCCGTATGCCACGGCAAACTGGCTGACACTGACGGCGACGGTGCACAAATGCTGCGCAGCTAGCGCCATTCGACGGCCAACACCGCGGTTCCTGGTGTGTCCGCTGTGCCGTGCGTCTGATCACTGCTTGTACAGCCCTCTCGCAGTGTCCGGAGCAAGTATGGTGGGTCTGACACACCGGTGTCAATGTGTTCTTTTTTTCCATTTCCAGGAGTGTATAAACAGAATTATACAGGGTGTTACAAAAAGGAACGGCCAAACTTTCAGGAAACATTCCTCATGCACAAAGAAAGAAAATATGTTACGTGGACATGTGTCTGGATACGCTTACTTTCCATGTTAGAGCTCATATTATCACTTCTCTTCGAATCACATTAATCATGGAATGGAAACACAGAGAAACAGAACGTACCAGCATGGCTTCAAACACTTTATTACAGGAAATGTTCAAAATGGCCTCCGTTAGCGAGGATACATGCATCCACCCTCCGTAGCATGGAATCGCTGATGCAGCCCTGGAGAATGGCGTATTGTATCACAGCCGTCCACAATACGAGCATTTGGTACCGGGGTTGCGTAGACAAGAGCTTTCAAATGCACCCATAAATGAAAGTCAAGAGGGTTGAGGTCAGGAGAGCGTGGAGGCCATGGAATTGGTCCGCCTCTACCAATCCATCGGTCACCGAATCTGTTGTTGAGAAGCGTACGAACACTTTGACTGAAATGTGCAGGAGCTCCATCCTGCATGAACCACGTGTTGTGTCGTACTTGTAAAGGCACATGTTCTAGTAGCACAGGTAGAGTATCCGGTATGAAATCATGATAACGTGCTCCATTGAGCGTAGGTGGACGAACATGGGGCCCAATCAAGACATCACCAACAATGCTTGCCCAAACGTTCACAGAAAATCTGTGTTGATGACGTGATTGCACAATTGCGTGCGGATTCTCGTCAGCCCACACATGCTGAATGTGAAAATTTACAAATTGATCACGTTGGAATGAAGCCTCATCCGTAAAGAGAACATTTGCACTGAAATGAGCATTGACACATTGTTGGATGAACCATTCGCAGAAGTGTACCCGTGGAGGCCAATCAGCTGCTGATAGTGCCTGCACACGCTGTACATGGTACGGAAACAACTGGTTCTCCCGTAGCACTCTCCATACAGTGACGTGGTCAACGTTACTTCTACAGCAGCAACTTCTCTGACGCTGACATTATGGTTATCGTCAACTGCACGAAGAATTGCCTCGTCCATTGCAGGTGTCTTCGTCGTTCTAGGTCTTCCCTAGTCGCGAGTCATAGGCTGGAATGTTCTGTGCTCCCTAAGACGCCGATCAATTGCTTCGAACGTCTTCCTGTCGGGTCACCTTCGTTCTGGAAATCTGTCTCGATACAAACGTAACGGGGCACGGCTATTGCCCCGTGCTAATCCATACATCAAATGGGCATCTGCCAACTCCGCATGTGTAAACATTGCATTGACTGCAAAACCACGTTCGTGATGAACACTAACCTGTTGATGCTACGTATTGATGTGCTTGATGCTAGTACTGTAGAGCAATGAGTCGCATGTCAACACAAGCACCGAAGTCAACATTACCTTCCTTCAATTGGGCCAACTGGCGGTGAATCGAGGAAGTACAGTACATACTGACAAACTAAAATGAGCTCTAACATGGAAATTAAGCGTTTTCGGACACATGTCCACATAACATCTTTTCTTTATTTGTGTGTGAGGAATGTTTCCTGAAATTTTGGCCGTACCTTTTTTAACACCCTGTATATGACGGTAGTATCTGTTCCTGAAAGAACAGTTACCGTAGATGACCATGCAGCTTTGCTAGAAATGAAATGATAATTAAATGGACATCCTAGCTGCAAACAGGCGTTGATGTACTTCATTGGGGACATGTTGAAAATGTTTGCCCTGACCGGGACTCGGGAGAAATGAGTATGATAGGCAAACATCTATTAGGCGTCCTACGAATGTAGTGGTGTGGACATGTTGGGAATGAAGGTCTCACGGGGAGCGTGCAAGGGATAAGTCCCTGCAGGCGCACTATCCTCTGTGCCCTCGGTAGGTCAGATGGACAGGGCGTCTGCCATGTAAGCAGGAGATCCCTGTTTCGAGTCCCAGTCGGGGCACACATTTTCAACATGTCCCCAATGAAGTACATCAACGCCTGTTTGCAGCTAGGGTGTCCATTTAATTATCATTTCATATAAGCAGAAGCTTGAGATTATTAATAATGGGTTATTTCACTTGTCTTAGTTCGACAGAGGCATTCAGTAAATAAGGGTCGTCTAATCTTAATATCAATAGAGCACTTTACCATCCAAGCTCCAAGTTTCCTGAGGCATTTCGGACCCCAGTACATAAACCACTTGAATATGTTGGCCTTTTCCACAATTAGCCGGTGAACACATTGTGGTATCGCGTGGAAGAAGACCTACACTAAACATCGTATCTAAAAATGTGTTCTTGTCAGACTTACGGAAAACTTCTTAGGTTGTTTTCTTGTCTAATGTCATAGACTGCCAGAACTACGATATTAGCCTTCTTGCAGGTTTCTGAGCTGCTTTGTTTGCATTGTTAAATAAAACAACGCTGTTGTGATCTGTTAGATGTTTTACCCGTTGACTGCAGTGTATCACAAATATATTCTACATGTTACATTTTTCTGTACACGCACAATCTGTGTTCCTTGCATATGTGTATTGCTAGCAAAATGTGTAAATATTATCTGCTCCCTCGAGGTTTTCAATAGAAGATCTCTTCCCAAATCGTGTTGATTTATTTATTGTACCGATGTTATGGCCAAGAAGCTCTCTCCTGTGTCTAATCACCACCTCTTCTTATTTTATTACCATATTCACCATGATGTATCTAATATAATGAGCCTCATATTCGATATGAAGTAGTAACAACATCAAGTGATGTAGAAGAAAAAATTACAAAATATAGTTGTTACTATAATTTATGTGTTGGTAGATATATATTGTGGGATGCTGTAGCAATGGGTGTTTAGGAAAGAGACGACGGAGAGAACGCTGGCGAGAGGGTAAATTAAAACGTTGGTGGAAAATTCCGATGACATTTACTGAGAGAGGCAAGGAATATGAAGCTTATCTGGAACAAGAAATATCATTTGCTTCAGTGTTTAAACACTTGCATCATAGCCCGTAAGTAATAATAAAGCATAAAACACTATTGTTGTTTAAGTGATTTTTACTTTCAATAAACACTGGTATCATCCCCCCCCCTTTTTCACACTGCCCACGAACCCATCAAATTAAGAGCACAGGAGTAACGAATCATTAGTGACAAACAATGCCGTTCAGAGAGGAGTTGTGATATAGAGGTATTTACACTGGACACCATGTCACGAGACATCACGCCCAGAACATTCCACTATATATTTCAGATGTCGACATTCACACCGACCATCGACGAAACGGAACGCTGACAATGAGTCATCTAGTGGAAGGTTTTGATGCTTATGAATCAGGGGCGCTCGTCTGCTTACACTTGAATTAACGTGTGTTTGCCATGTATGCCCATGTTATAGCAGTAGAATTTATATTTTGTGCCTCCTCAATCTCTGTTTTACTTCTTGTACTTTTCGCGACTTTGTGCTACTGTGTCTTTTTAATCTTCTTTTATCACTTGCTTTATTTTCATTACATACTGTGAATGTTGCATGAGGACTTAGTACTTTTCGTAAGAGTTTTCCTACGTGAAAGAGACTTAATATCTGAGAGCGAAATATTATTCAGGTTTCATAATAACCTGACAGATAAAGAAGGACGTAAATAGTCAACCAAAAAATCGTTTTTTCCACGAAAATTTCTTCACAGTGAGACATTTATCTCCAATCAGAGTGAAAAGTAAAATGTCTTTACGTTATTTGGTGATTCCGAAGAAATGCAGACGCAAAGGATAAATAAAAGGGCGATATGTACTGCCATCTAACCATTGCTTATTGTGTTTGCATGCGAGGGGAAGTTAGGTAATCGTACGCAGCGGGTAATCGTCCACATTCAATATTTGAAGTTGGTGGTAAACATGACGACTTCCGACTACTGCCACCCTAATCCAAGCGAGTAGCAAACAGGGACACTAAGGCAGGCGCCATTAGAGCTGTGAAATGTGTGAGTGTGAGGCAAATAAAACATGCCAGCTCCTTGTTATTTTCAAAACAAGAAAGTAAGTTAACGGTTATTATTGATTTACTTTCATCTGAATATGTTACTGAAACCTGTAACTCATTGTATAAGACGAGACCAAAAAGTTTTCGTTCGATCCCTTGCCTACTTATCGTTGCTTATATACCCGCATCATAGTCACGCTGGGATGTTTATAAGCTGAAGCAATACCCGCAAGCAGAAACTTTTTGGCCCCCTCATACAGGGGCGTTCAATAAGTAATGCAAAAATTTGGGTTCAAAAATGCGGAAGTTGTTGTGGGATATCGTGGAACATTCCCGCTTTAGGTCCTATAGTTTCACGAAGTTCCGATAGGTGGCGGCGCTATACATAGCCTTCAGAATGACGCCCGTTAAGGAGGTGCTATCCTAGGAAAGACCAGAAGAGGTGGAAACTGGTGTATAACCTCCCGTCGAGAACGAGGTCTGTAAAGACAGAGCACAAGCTCTTTCCGAATACGAGTCCAGTGTGCTAACCACTGCGCCACTTTTCTCTGTAAGCAAAGAGGTGTCACTGAGTTTCTTTTGGCGGAAAAATAAAGTATCGCAGTTATTCATAGGCGTTTGTACTAATACACTTGCCTGATATCGTGTAGGGCCCCCACGAGCATGCAGACGTGGCGTAACACGACGTGGCACGGACGCGACTAATGTCGAAGCAGTGCTGGAGGGAATTGACACCATGAATCCTGCATAGCTGTCCATAAATCCGTAAGAGTACGAGGGGGTGGAGGTGTCTTCTGAGTAGCACGTGCAAGGCATCCAACAAATACTCGATAAAGTTCGTGTCTGGGGAGTTTGGACGCCAGCGGTAGTGTTCAAACTGAGAAGAGTGTTTCTGGAGCCACTCTGTAAAACTTCTGGACGTGTGGGGTGCCGGACTGTCCTGCTGTAATTGCCCAAGTCCGTCGGAATTCACAATGGACATGAATGGATGCAGGTAGGACGCTTACGTACGTGTCATCTGTCAGAGTCGTATCTAGACGTATCAGGGATCCTATATCACTCCAGCTGCACACGTCACACACCATTACAGAGCCTCCACCAGCTTGAACAGTCCACAGCTGACAGGCAGGGTCCGTGTATTCATGAGGTTGTCTCCATACCCGTACACGTCCATCCGATTGATACAAATTAAAACGAGATTCGTCCGACCAGGCAACGTGTTTCCAGTCATAAACAGTCCAATGTCGATGTTGACGGGCCTAGGCGAGGCGTAAAGCTTTGTGTCGTGCAGTCATCAAGGGTACACGAGTGGGCTTTCGGCTTCGAAAGACCGATGATGTTTCGCTGAATGGTACGCACGCTGACACTTGCTGATTGCCCAGCATTGAAATATACAGCAGTTTGCGGAAAGGTTACACTTCTTTGACATTGAACGATTCTCTTCTGTCGTCGTTGGTCCTGTTCTTGCAGTTCTTTCTCCGGCCGCAGTGATATTGGAGATTTGATGTTCTACCGGATTCCTGATATTCGCGTTACACTCGTGCAATAGGGAATATCCCCACTTCATCGCTACCTCAGAGATGCTGTGTCCCACCGCTCGTGAGCCGACTACAGCGTTCAACCTCACTTAAATCTTGATAACACGCCACTGTAGCAGCAGTAGCCGATCAAATAATTGTGCCAGACACTTGCCGTCTTATACAGGGTGTTACAAAAAGGTACGGCCAAACTTTCAGGAACCATTCCTCACACACAAAGAAAGAAAATATGTTATGTGGACATGTGTCCGGAAACGCTTGCTTTCCATGTTAGAGCTCATTTTATTACTTCTCTTCAAATCACATTAATCATGGAATGGAAACACACAGCAAGAGAACGTACCAGCGTGACTTCAAACACTTTGTTACAGGAAATGTTCAAAATGTCCTCCGTTAGCGAGGATACATGCATCCACCCTCCGTCGCATGGAATCCCTGATGCGCTGATGCAGCCCTGGTGAATGGCGTATTGTATCACAGCCGTCTACAATACGAGCACGAAGAGTCTCTACATTTGGTACCGGGGTTGCGTAGACAAGAGCTTTCAAATGCACCCATAAATGAAAGTCAAGAGGGTTGAGGTCAGGAGAACGTGGAGGCCACGGAATTGGTCCTCCTCTACCAATCCATCGGTCACCGAATCTGTTGTTGAGAAGCGTACGAACACTTCGACTGAAATGTGCAGGAGCTCCATCGTGCATGAACCACATGTTGTGTCGTACTTGTAAAGGCACATGTTCTAGCAGCACAGGTAGAGTACCCCGTATGAAATCATGATAACGTGCTCCATTGAGCGTAGGTGGAAGAACATGGGGCCCAATCAAGACATCACCAACAATGCCTGCCAAAACGTTCACAGAAAATCTGTGTTGATGAGGTGATTGCACAATTGCGTGTGGATTCTCGTCAACCCACACATGTTGATTGTGAAAATTTACAATTTGATAACTGAAATGAGGATTGACACATTGTTGGATCAACCATTCGCAGAAGTGTACCTGTGGAGGCCAATCAGCTGCTGATAGTGCCTGCAAACGCTGTACATGGTACGGAAACAACCGGTTCTCCCGTAGCACTCTCCATACAGTGACGTGGTGAACGTTACCTTGTACAGCAGCAACTTCTCTGACGCTGACATTAGGGTTATCGTCAACTGCACGAAGAATTGCCTCGTCCATTGCAGGTGTCTTCGTCGTTCTAGGTCTTCCCCAGTCGCGAGTCATAGGCTGGAATGTTCCGTGCTCCCTAAGACGCCGATCAATTGCTTCGAACGTCTTCCTGTCGAGACACCTTCGTTCTGGAAATCTGTCTCGATACAAACGTACCGCGCCACGGCTATTGCCCCGTGCTAATCCATACATCAAATGGGCATCTGCCAACTCCGCATTTGTAAACATTGCACTGACTGCAAAACCACGTTCGTGATGAACACTAACCTGTTGATGCTACGTACTTATGTGCTTGATGCTAGTACTGTAGAGCAATGAGTCGCATGTCAACACAAGCACCGAAGTCAACATTACCTTCCTTCAATTGGGCCAACTGGCGGTGAATCGAGGAAGTACAGTACATACTGACGAAATTAAAATGAGCTCTAACATGGAAATTAAGCGTTTTCGGACACATGTCCACGTAACATCTTTTCTTTATTTGTGTGTGAGGAATGTTTCCTGAAAGTTTGGCCGTACCTTTTAGTAACACCCTGTATAGGCATTGTCGACCGCAGCGCCATATTCTGTCTGTTACATATCTCTGTAATTGAATGCTGATGCCTGCACCAGTTTCTTTGGCGCTTCAGTGTAGAACGTCTGAGCAGACCTGGTAGTGAAAAAAAGCACGCTGAGTCGTTGTGTGAGGTGTCCGTCGTCTTCGCAACAAGATCGCGCAGACCGGTCCGATCTGCAGCGTGCCGGTCGGACGCACACAGCTGTTACTCCTGCGAATACTTTTATTCGATGTGATCGGCGGATGACAGTGACGCCTTGGTGTACAACTGGACGCCTCTGTTGGTGGTGCACGCACACTCGTCCACCAGGTGGGGTAGTCAAAGGTCTGTGCCCGAGGGGTTTGTCGCTGTCTAACAGGAGACCACAAAGAGCAAAGAAGAACCATCTGCTTAGAATTGCTTGAGCGTTACGAGGCTGATCGCGATCATTTTTCGTCGAACATCATCACAGGCGACGAAACACGGATTCATCACTTCGAACCAGAAAAGAAACGGCAATGAATGGGGTGCCGCCACACCATCTCTGCTCCGAAGGAAAAGTTCAGAGTCGCAACCTCGGCCGATAAAGTAAGGGGTTATTCTGATGTCGTTTTTCGTGATGCAACGATCAAGTCGGATGTGTATTGTGCCACCCTCAGGAAATTAAAGAAACGACTTCAGCGTGTTAGTCGACACAAAAGTACAAACGAAGTTCTCCTTTGCATGACAACGTAGGGCCTCACACAAGTCTGCAGACCCGAGAGGGGCTCACAAAACTTCACTGGACTGTTTTTCCTCATCCACCCTACAGCCCGGGTCTCGCGCCTCTGACTTCCATCTGTTTGGCCCAATGAAGGATTCACTCCGTGGCAAGCAGCCGTTATTGATGCAGCAATACACCAGTAGAGTGATACCATGCACGCATACAGTCCCTCTCAGTAAGGTACGTTGTCCAAGACGCGATGCACACTAGCGACTGCGACGGGTCGCTACGTGACGTCAGAAGTTGCCTGCTGGCGCATGCGCAGTTCGAGTTTGGGATGCGACGCGCGACTGCTGCGGCAGCTGCCGCAGCACTGCACCAGTGAGCAGTGTTGCGACGGAAGTCGGACGATACAAAGACGTACGGCTGCCAGAAAGATGTCGAGCCAGTCAAGGAAAACTGAAATGAGCCACTCACAGGATGTGATGCTCTGTGAGCTGGTCACGCAACATCCTTGCCTTTACGATTTGAAGAACCCTAAATATAGAGACACTATGTTCAGAGACAGAATTTGGGAAGAAATTGGTGCACAGTTGAAACTGGCAGGTGAGTGAAATATATAATATTTTCCCATTAATGCAAATTTTTCAGGCCTGTTATGAAAATCAGTATAATCCATGCAGATGTTGAATTAGACTGATGAAAATGAACTTGAAGGTCAATTTTCGCATTACCCTTTTTTGTGACGATAAAAATTGAAAACGGCAAGTACATTAAAAATGAACAATCTAAAGTACACCGAGAAAGTTACAGTTTACAATACCTTCATTTTGAAAGTAAACGGTAGATTGGTGTCTTGATGATACCTTCTAGTTGTGAAAAACCACCACCAGATTGTTGTACAGCTTTCTGTAATCAATAGATGTTCGTTTTTGAGGAAGGCGTTTCTCAACAGATTGCGCAAACAGTATGCTGCAATAATTAATTTGCCACATTCACTTCAATTCATTGGTAGAAGATGGTGCTCAAAAAACTTGTGCCAAAAGTGCACTACTGTTTTACAAGGCCCTTCTGGTGTGACACAGTTCACTATTGAAATTCGTCTTTTGTAAATCCTGGAGTCATCTTTTGAGTGCAGCTTGGCAAGATCAAATTTTCATGTCATCCATAACGATGTATGCTGTCAGAATATAAGAATATGGAAGTTTATTTGGATGGGAATAAAGAGTCAGTCGGCTATGAAAGTTGCCTTAGCTTGTTCCAAAAGTTTCTGCATGGGAGAAACTGAGAAGTATAATTTGGGGAAATTTTGTGAACAAGCACTGACATTATTTCTTCCACATTTCTGCCAGTGTATACTGTAGACGTTCAGAATGAAAATTCTAGAGATGTTTAAGGTGTAACCCTATCTTGTCAAGAACTTGAAACAATGCAATGACGCTAGCGTGGCGTATTGTTAATAAACTTATCTTTCATTGGAATTTTAGGTGAAATGTGCAAAAACAGATGGAGGAATATTCGGGACTTGTATCAGAGAAATAAACGAGAAAGAAAGCTTGGAACAGGTTCAGATGCCTCAGCAAAACCAAGAAAATGGGTTCTGCTTGATCACTTGGCTTTAAGAAACCTACATTTCGTGGCATTTTAAATGAAATTGTCAAGAGCATATGGAGAAATATTAGTAACTCATACCGGAGAAATATATGACATAAAATGGTTTCATTAGGTCCAAATGTGTCAGCGAAACAAAACAAATGCATTCTCCATCGTGTGATGACCACACGATTCTCGTTGCGCGTCGACAGAACTGGCGGGTAGTCGCGACGCTCCCGGAGATATATGAGCCCAAATCTCGGAAACGGAGATCGATATCATTCTGATCTCAACTTTAAAAATAATTTCGATATGTTAGCGTCTTTTCATCGGCAACGATGTACGACCTAACGTGAACCATACGTAAAGTAACCAGCGACCACATTTTTCACTGTACACAATTCAAATTTTATGCAGTAGGTTACTTGTAAATTAAGTATCGGAATAACTGTGACGAATATCAGAAAAATAGACACCTCATTATCAAGCTGTGATGTGAAACTGTAAGATACGCAAACATCAATTTTTTGTGCCATTTACTTTCCTCACAATTGATAGAGAAGTAATATATAGCGAAAAAAACACGCGAAACCGGAAGAGATACTTTTCAATTTTTTAAAGTAAAAGTAGAATCTGTATCGAAAAACTAACTCTGGGAGCCGATGTAACTTTGTTGCGTTAACATACAGTATTTTTTACAGCAAGAAAATCGGAATTCTTATTTTTCTTATGTATTTGATTCCGCCGCCGCCGACCGGAGCTTGGGAAACAGCGACGACTCCTGTCGTGTTGCGGCCGTGTCGCCGTCCGCCAGGGTGGGAAAAGAGGAGGGGGCAGCGCCGCAGTCGCAGCCAACTGTCGTGTCTTGCACAACGTAACTTTTAAGGTGGCGTAAGGCCGTCGCAGTGAACGGAGCTAAGTTGAAAAATAGGGCTCTGTAGCCAAAGGGTGGGGGATAATAATATGTGTTGGAATCCAGAATAAAACCAAACTGCTTTCAAGAAAAGAGTGTGCTGCATTTCTTATTGAATGCCCCTCGTATCATTGCATAGATTAGCTTCCTTAATATAGCAGTTTAATATGCAGAATGTAATCGCGTTAGCATGTTGTGGCAGACAGGAGTAATGGCGAGCTGAAAGAGAACAAGTGCGCACCTCCGTGAAGAGTGAGCTGGAAGAAGATGAAACGAGGAACAGACCTAGGAATGAAAAGAAGTATCAGACTAGATTTAAAAACAAGCTGTACGTGGATGCTTTACTGAGCAACCACATAAGAAGAAAAAGAAAACCAGAAGTGGAGAGGAAAAACCGCTATTGTCAGATTTATCGAATGTTTCCCGCAAACGGAAAGATTTTGATCGCCCTTTGTATAACTGCGCGGATTTACTTGGTAAATATGACAGTTTGGCATACAGAATCTGATCGCGTTAGTATGTAATGGTAGACTAGAATATTGGTGCACTGAAAGAGAGCAGGTGCGCACCTTCGCGAAGTGTGAGCAGGAAGAAGCTGAAACGAGAGACTAAACAATGAAAAGAAATAACAGACTAGGGTGAATAAGGAGCTGTACATGGATGCTTTACTGAGCGACCAGATAAGAAGAAATGTAAAAGCAGATGCAGAGAGGAAAAACGAGTGTAGCCGAAGTTACTGGATGTCTCCGGGACTTGTTGTGGCGACGATAGCGATGATTACGATAATCAGTTTACTAGTGCATTGAAATCACTACGTAGACGTGGTAAAGAATCAAATCGGTTATGTCGCACCTGCGGAGAAGTAGGCAATGACGGAGAATTGTGGTATAGGAGAGTTGGGTGGTCTGTCTGAACCCACGCTGCACCAACTAGACAAGACACCCCAAGCTGATGACTGCTTATCCAAGAAGTAACATTCTACAATTGCTGAAATGTTAAAATGAAAGTATTACTGTTTAAATAATTTCAACGTTCTAATTTGCTAAAAGAAGCCTGCCGCGGTGGCCGTGCGGTTCTAGGCGCTCCAGTCCGGAGCCGCGCTGCTGCTACGGTCGCAGGTTCAAATCCTGCCTCGGGCATGGGTGTGTGTGATGTCCTTAGGTTAGTTAGGTTTAAGTAGTTCTAACTTCTAGGGGACTGATGACCACAGCAGTTGAGTCCCATAGTGCTCAGAGCCATTTGAACCATTTTTTTGCTAAAAGAAAGTGGCAGGTAATTTAAGTGGTGGTTGTTTCCCTTCATGTATATTTAATACAGTGGTCAAAATAAACTTTGAATGTTGCTTTATTGTAGATATTGTATGTAATAGGAAACAAAACTGAATTTGTTCTCTCAGATACAGTCACTAGATAACGAATATTAATAAAATAAACCTTACATAAGATTCGGCAACAGGCACTACAGTTTCCTCTCACCGTTATCTTCCATAACGCACTGTTTATGAATCAGTCGGCCCTCTTACCAATTGTAGACGCTTTTGAAAGCGGTTAGGCGTACTCCTTAGCAAACTGCTCTGGTAAGCCTGTTGGATAATGCTCCATTCCTCCAAAGCGCCCTCTACGTGGTCTCTGGTGCAACAGGGCAGTTGCCAACCTCTCGTTTTGGCATGACCCATGAATTTTCGACGCAGTCAAGATCTGGAGAATATGGGGACCATTCCACTCTACTATTTGTAAGCTCCATTAGGAAGATGTGACGATGGGAAATGTAATGGAATGATCGTATGGCACTGTTGGCCGGGATGTCCCATTCGGGTTCGGCCGCCGAGTGCAAGTCTTATTTCATTGGGCGACTTGCAGCCAATGATGAGGGCAACACAACACGCAATCCACGAGCGGAGAAAATCTCCGACCCGGCCGGGAATCGAACCCGGGCCCAGTGCATGGGAGGTAAGCACGTTACCACACAGCTAAGCAGGCGGACTATGACGATGGGAGCCTGCATTGTTGTCCATCGGCGTCAATCCCGCTCCAATACGTTCACTAAATGCAGCCACAATGTGTGCAAGGTTGTCGTTCAGATACGTCACACCAGTCGTCTTCCTACAGGTGTTCTGTGGCCGTACATGACTCCACCTCAAAACATGACTGAATCGCCTTCATAACGGTGGCGATCTACGATGCAGTTAGGGTGTAAACGCTGCCTTCGTTGCCTCCATACAAGAATGTCACTACTGTCAGGGTGGAAACTGATACAAAAGAGCGTTGTGTAACATTGCTGCTTAGCCCACAAAGAATGGCTTCTTGCCATTTCGACACGAGCCCTTCTCTGAACCCGATTTGAAGGAGGAGCCTTTAGAGGTCTTCTGGTACGTAATGACAGCTCTTAGGGCCTATTTCGTATCTTTCTGTTGATACCTGCACTCCTGTTGCTGTTTGAATGTTTCGCCATAGACGTGTCCCATTGTATTGAGGGTGCCTAATTGCTGTTATACGCAGATATCAGTCCTGGACACCTGTTCCATTTCTTCCGCTGCCACTGAAGTGACGATCCTCGACTGATTCTAACGCTACAAACTTGTTCCAGATTCTAGAGACATTACTTTGACTCACATCGACATTCACTGCGACGTCCGCCTGTCTCAATCTCTGCCCCAATGGAGCCTCTGATTGAACGTTGTACTTGTCCAGATCATGCTGAAGCAACACAACTCTCTTGAGTACTGTAATGTTTATGACACGGTTGCCATAGACTGTGCATACTGCCCCCAAACGGTAGAAACAGGAAATTTCTCCTCTAGAATGACATTACAAACAAACCAGTGTATTGATATCATAACGTATTTTTGGATCACAACGTTCGATTTTTAACTTTGGGGATTATGAAAACAATTATTTTGATCACTGTACAAGCTTCCCCTCTCATCCACTCCGGATAATAATTATTCCACGGCGCGGGAAATCGAGTGCTGGATCACTTGACCGAAGTGATACATCTACTGGGAGACATTTTTGCCGTAGCTGGGTCTCTTGCTAGAGCAAGCGTCTTTTCGCAGGTAGCATTCAGGCACACCAGGAATTGGATGACTTCAGAAGTTCACTGAGGCTTTTTGCGGATGATACTGTGGCATATCGAGAGGATGTAACAATGGAAAATTGTACTGAAATGCAGGAGGATCTGCAGCGAATTGACGCATGGTGCGGGGAATGGCAATTCAATCTCAATGTAGACAAGTGTAATGTGCTGCGAATACATAGAAAGATAGATCCCTTATCATTTAGCTACAATATAGCAGGTCAGCAACTGGAAGCAGTTAATTCCATAAATTATCTGGGAGTACGCATTAGGAGTGATTTAAAATGGAATGATCATATAAAGTTGATCGTCGGTAAAGCAGATGCCAGACTGAGATTCACTGGAAGAATCCTAAGGAAATGCAATCCGAAAACAAAGGAAGTGGGTTACAGTACGCTTGTTCGCCCACTGCTTGAATACTGCTCAGCAGTGTGGGATCGGTACCAGATAAGATTGATAGAAGAGACAGAGAAGATACAACGGAGAGCAGCGCGCTTCGTTACAGGATCATTTAGTAATCGCGAAAGCGTTACGGAGATGACAGATAAACTTCAGTGGAAGACTCTGCAAGAGAGACGCTCAGTAGCTCGGTACGGGCTTTTGTTGAAGTTTCGAGAACATACCTTCACCGAAGAGTCAAGCAGTATATTGCTCCCTCCTACGTATATCTCGCGAAGAGACGATGAGGATAAAATCAGAGAGATTAGAACCCACACAGAAGCATATCGACAATCCTTCTTCCCACGAACAATACGAGAATGGAATGGAAGGGAGAACCGATAGAGGTACTCAAGGTACCCTCCGCCACACACCGTCAGGTGGCTTGCGGAGTATGGATGTAGATGTAGATGTAGAATTTGTTTCTTCTCTAGTAGTGAACCACCGAAGTGTTGTAGTCTACGATACGTGTTACAAGGGTATAGTAGTCGAAAAAACTACAACCAGTCTCGTTTATACGAGTATACTAATTTATTTTGCCTTTACCAGTTTCAGGCTGTTATTTCCTTCTTCAGTTGAGGTCTAGATTAAGGTGGAAGGTGACGGACTGGTTGTGAATTGCTGAAGCCAAAGAATGTGTAAGCAAAAAATTACCTCAAATATCTTGGGCTCCGCAGAAACGCCAACACTTTGCACGTCTTCGCAAGTGCCACTACGGACAACTAACATTTAAACTGATTTAGAATGGTGAAAATAGAGAAACTACAGCTGTTGTTTTCAAGTTAGTAATTATAAATGTCTCAAAATAACAGTTTTTAAGAGCACACTATTCCCCCACTTTCCTTGCACATTTTCACGAGCAAATAAAAGTTCTTTTCAAATATTTGCACGAAATATTTCCTATTCTTTCAGTAGGTGAGGACAATTTACCATACAACTTTCGCCACGAACATGCTCAGTGAATTTGGCTTTCAAGATCGATAAATTCTACTACCATCACCATGTCTAGTGCTTGATGATAAGGTGAGCTACGTCTACAAGATTACTGTGCAATTCACAGTTGAGTACCTGGCAGAGGGTTCGTCGAACCACGATCAAGCTATTTCTCTAGCGTGCCACGCTCGAACAACGCGCGGGAAAAACAAACAATTAAATCTTCCTGTGCGAGGTCTGATTTCGCTTATTTTATAATGATGATGCCAACAAGATTTTTTCACTCTAAGGAGGGATTAGGTGACTGAAATTTCATGAGAAGATCCTGCCGCAACGAAAAACACCTGTGCTTTAAAGATTACCACTCCAATGCACGTTTGATATCCGTGGCGCTTTATCCCCTCTCTCGCGATACTACAAAGCGAGCTGCCCTTCTGTGAACTTTTTCGATGTCCTCCGTCAGTCCTATCTGATCAGATGTTACACCACCAGCAATACTCCAGGTGAGGACGTAGAAGCGCAGTGTAGGCAATCTCTTAGTAGCCCTGTTGCATTTTCTCAGTATCCTGTCAATAAATCGTAGTCTTTGGTTTACTTTCCCCACAACATTCTCTATGTGATCGTTCCAGGTTAAGTTATTCGTAATTGTAATTCCTAAGTATTTAGTTGAATTTGCAGCCTTTAGATTTGTGTGATTTATCGTATAAGCAAAATTTAGCGGATTCCTTTTGGTACTCATATGGATGACTTCACACTTTTCATTACCAGAAGTATGAAACCGGAATTTCCCTACAGATGGTGCTAGCTGTCAGGGTAGCGCCCGTGAGACCGCGTCTGCAGCGCCATCTGCTTTCTATAACGGCTGACGACGAATATCAACACACAGTAACCCAAATTCTGGCCATCGGTATCTGTTTCAAAACCGTAAACATGTCGAGTTTTGTGCCTACGAACTGCGGTTTGCGGACAGCACTGGTTTTCTGTTATCATTTGAAGAAAACTGAGGCAGAATCGCATCGAATGCTTGTCGAAGCTTTCGGCGAACATGCTCTTGGGAAAACACAGTGCTTCAAGTGGTTCAAAAAATTCAAAAATGGTGATTTTGACATGAGAAACTATGAGCACGGGAAACCACGGAAAAAATTCGAAGCCAAGGAATTGCAGGCCTTATTAGATGAAGATGATACTCAAACTCAACAGGAACTCGCAGAACAATTGATTGTGACGCAGAAAGCCCTTTCTCTTTGGTTGAAAGGTGCAGAAAGTGGAAAAATGGGTTCCGTATGAACTGAATGAAAGACAGCATGCGGTAGCGTTCTCGCTTCCCACGCCCGGGTTCCCGGGTTCGATTCCCGGCGGGGTCAGGGATTTTCTCTGCCTCGTGATGGCTGGGTGTTGTGTGCTGTCCTTAGATTAGTTAGGTGTAAGTAGTTCTAAGTTCTAGGGGACTTATAACCGCAGCAGTTGAGTCCCATAGTGCTCAGAGCCATTTGAACCATTTGAAAGACAGCAAGCAAATCGAAAGACCACTTGTGAATACTGCTCTCCAGAGGCAAAAGGAAGTCGTTTCTCCGTCGAATAGTGACAGGTGATGAAAAATGGTCTTAAATCATGGGTGAATCCAGGCAAACCATTGACATCCACTGCAAGGCCAAATCGCTTTGGAAGGAAGACACTGCTCTGTGTTTGGTGAGATCAGAAGGCCGTCATCTATTATGAACTGCTAAAACCTGTTGAATCCGTTAACACCGATCGCTGCCAACAGCAAATGATCTATTTAAATACAGCATTACGTGAAAAACGACCGGAATATGGAAAAAGGCAACACAAAGTCATATTACTGCATGATAACGCCCCATTACACAAAGCAAAACGGGCCAGGGAAACGACCGAGGCGTTCAGTTGGGAAGTACTAGGGTATGCGTCTTATTCTCCAGACTTGGCTCCGTCCGAGTATCATCTATCTGCATCACTGGGAGACGGTCTCGCCGAACAACGCTTCAATTCATATTAAAATGTACGAAAGTGGCTTGCTGACTGGCTCGCTTCAAAAGAAGAAGTTTATTTGGCGTGGCATTCACAGCCTGCCGGAGAGGTGGGAGAAATGTATAAACAGCAATGGAAGTTATTTTGAATAAAATATTGTTTATCAGCTTCAAACAACAGACGTGTAATTATTGCAACCAAATTCCGGTTTCGTGCTTCTACAAAAATGGTTCAAATGGCTCTGAGGACTATGGGACTTAACATCTGAGGTCATTAGTCCCCTAGAACTTAGAACTACTGAAACAGAACTAACCTAAGGATAGCACACACATCAATGTCCGAGGCAGGATTCGAACCTGCGACCGTAGCGGTCGCGCGGTTCGAGTCTCAAGCGCCCAGCACCGCTCGGTCACATCGGCCGGCCGTACTTCTATACCTGGTATTTAGAGTCAATTGGAATTTTCCGCACCATACAGGTATCTTGTCTAAATCGTTTTGCGATGTGATTCATCTGATGACTTCATAAGACGTTAGATGACAGCATCATCTACAAACAATGTAAGAGTGCTACTCAAATTGTCTTCTAAATCGTTGATGCAGATCAGGAACAGCGGGGGAAAGGCTACATATTACTTCAGTTTTACTCTCCGCCTTTCTGTCATTTACTACAAACTGTGACCTTCCTGACAGGAAATCACGAATCCAGTCACACAACTGAGACGGTAGTCCACAGACACGGAATTTTTATTAGAAGTCGCTTTTAAGGTAGGGTTCAAAGGCCTTCTGGAAATCTAAAAATATGGCATCAGTTTGACATCCCCTGTCAACAGTATTCATTACTTCGTGAGATTAAAGAGCTAGTTGTGTTTCACAAGAACGATATTTTCTGAATCCGTGTTGGCTGTTTGTCAATAAATCGTTCTCTTCGAGGTAGTTCATAATGTTCGAACACAGTACTCGTATATGTTCCAAAATCCTACTGTAAATCGACGTTAGCGGTATGGGTCTGTAATTGAGCCATTACTCCTGTTCCCTTTCTTGGGTTTGGGTGTAACTTGTGCAACTCACTGCTGTTTAAGTACGGATCTTGCAACGAGCGGCCGGTTATGTATGATTGCTAAATATGGAGCTATTGTATCAGCATACTCTGACAGGAGCCCGATTGGTACACAATCAGGACCGGAGGCGTTGCCTTTATTAAGTGATTTAAGCCCCCGGTAGCTGAGTGGTCAGCGCGACAGAATGTCAGTCCTAAGGGCCCGGGTTCGATTCCTGGCTAGGTCCGAGATTTTCTCCGTTCAGGGACTGGGTGTTGTGTTGTCTTAATCATCATCATTTCATCCCCACCGACGTGCGAGTCGCCGAAGTGGCGTCAAATCGAAAGACTTGCACCCGGCGAACGGTCTACCCGACGGGAGGCCCTAGTCACACGACATCATCATCATCAGCTGCTTTGGCACACCGAGGATATCCACTTCTAAGTCACTCATACTGGCCCTCCTTCTAGCGTGAGCACGCCGTCATACAGCTGTAGGTGACGTGAAGGTCCACTGACTGCAAGCTGTAGTGGAGCCGCACAAGACAAGCTGTTCCCAGGACCATAGGAACTGTACGACTGGGAGACTGCCCACGCGGATCTAGTTCTGGCGACAGGGCACGTCGACGGGCGCTTCCAGGAAACCGTGTCTCTTATCTGCAGCCGAACCGAATGGCAGGCAATTAGGTGGCACACGCTCTGTTCTCCACTCGAGGAATGTGGAGCACCGGAAGTGCGATTTACAGCCCCAGAGCCCTCGTGCCCACAGCAAGTGTTTCGTCAACCGCTGCAGTGTTGCCACTCTCGTGTCGCTTTCTACACGTACAACCCACGAATCACTACAGTGCGCATACAGAAGGTAAACATGTTTCCGTGAATTAGGGCGTCTGCACCTTCTACTCGCGGATAAAGAATGATAACATTGATTGCTTACGCGCCTCTTTTACGAGCTGTAGTTAGAGCATTTTCTTCTCGCGGTCCCCACGGGAGAAATAATAAGAATATGAGATTTTATGTCCGCATTGGTGTAAAACGCCTTTGTTTTTTATTCATTCTCAAACTAGTTTTAGCGACAGATGTCGCCATTTATCAGTGGATTCCTTAGTTCTAAAACATGTAGAAGTAGCATACTTACAAAACATTGTAAAAAAATTGCACCGTACTGTTCGGTTTCAAATGTTGTTTCCTGTGAATAATGTCATTATACCTTATTACAACACGTCGCAGCATGGTTTTACGATTATTGTCGCTGTTTGCGGCGTAATTTCTGCTTTTTTTTTCCCTCGGCGTACATCGTGTCATCTACAACTGTATGAGTGGCTGTTAGGGATTTGTAAACAAATACAAAAATGGGATCTTTGTCAGCGTTATAAAATTGGGATTGCGATACTGTTGTGGATACTGTTTGGTGTTTACTAGGTTCGTCATGTACTCACGTTATTTGGACGGCTTGCAACTACTTTTAGACATAGAAACAAACATAACTTTCACAGGTATGCAGAGCACACTACAGTTCTAAAGAGCGGCAACACATTCCACTTTCGCAGAACACCCAATGAACAACCACACTAATACTGAAAGTGATCTACACATCCAGAAACACAGCTACAATTTATACTTAAAACTAACAATAGAAGAAACTTATTACGTACAAGAGGCTATGGTGGAAGTGGAAAACATAATAAACGAAAACAACCACTCCCCAATCACACACAGAGATATAAATAAGGAAAAGAAGTAGGCAGAACTCCCGCTACTATTTTCATAACTTTCTCGCAATGTGCGATACATTTCTCGCGACGCGCGCTAACAGCAAGATGGCATAATGTTTTGGATTACAAACAACGTGCGGAGATATGATTTCCTGTGTCTTAAAGTAGTTGCAAGCCGTCTTACGAACATGAGTACTGGGGTGTCACCGCCAGACACCACACTTGCTAGGTGGTAGCCTTTAAATCGGCCGCGGTCCATTAGTATACGTCGGACCCGCGTGTCGCCACTGTCAGTGATAGCAGACCGAGCGCCACCACACGGCAGGCCTAGAGAGACGTACTGGCACTCGCCCCAGTTGTACAACCGACGTTCATAGCAGTGGTCCACTGACAAATACGCTCTCATTTGCCGAGACGATAGTTAGCATAGCCTTCAGCTAAGTCATTGGCTACGACCTAGCAAGGCGCCATAGCTTTGATAATTAATATTGTGAAGCATGTATCATCAAGAGCGATGTTTTACAAATGTGGATTAAAGTTAAGTATTACAGCAACTGCGTCCATTTTCTAAGTTCTCATTTCCTTTTAACTGTTCCAGACCTCACGCCAATCTGCGTGAGCTTAACGCGTGCCTTTCGGCTTCCTCTCGTTGTGACTTGGCTGTCTTGCTAAGTCACAACAAGTACATGACGAAGTACGTAACAACGTAGGACACACTAAACTGTATCCATAACACTAACGCAATCTTTTTGTGTAGCGCTGACATACTTCAGTTAACGTTTTCGTATTTGTGTACTAAAAGCTAATCGTACAGAGACATGGTGCATGCCGAGGAAGACGACAACAAAGAAAACGCAGAAAATATTCCGGGAACAGCGGCAACAATCGTAAAACCATTCTGTGACGTATAATAAATAAGGTATTACGAAATTATATAATGCTTTATAACGTTTTGTAAGTATGATGTTTTTGCAGGTTTTAGAATCGAAGAACCCGCTGTTAATGGCGATATTTGTCGCTGAAACTAGTTTCGAAGATTTAATAAATAAATAACAAAAGTGTTTTACATCTAGGCGGACCAACAATCCCATGTTGTTGTTACTGTATGCAGACACGGACCAAAGGAAAGGTTTCAGGATAAAATTATTGTGGGAGAAATAATGTACGTTGTTTCCGTCTTGAAACACACCTGAGACGTTTTCTAAGCAGAGAGGCTTCTGCGGAAGTTGTCAGTTGAGATTATTCCGCTTTTCCGTTTTATGTTTCTCGAAGCAGACAAGGTTTTGGCGTTGTCCTTCTTTGTTGGTGCCCGCCTTCATCCAATAGTGCAGTCCAATATTTTTACTGTTCAGTTGAGCAGCACAGGCTTCAGAAACTTTCTATATGCACTCTCTTTCGTAGACTTATCGTACTTTCCTGGAATCCTGTCAATAAATCGTAGCTATCCATCTGTTTTTCTTGCAAATTGAAACTATAAAAATGGTTCCACTATACATGTCTACACGCTGATACTTCTGATATTTGAATGATTTGACTGACTCTACCTGTAACTTGCTAATCGTGCAGTCAAACGATAGTTTTTTTTCATTTAGTGAAATGTACAGCTTATAAATCTACAGGGTGTTCATTTTAACTAAAGACATCGAAATATAAGGAAAACTACACATCAGATCAAAAAAAGTTATAATTCTAATTTGTCTCGGAGGGGGATATTCAACGATGCCACACTCGATCCACCACCCCGACCTCTGCGTCTTTGGAACCCCCTTTTTTTATTGCAGATTATGATTCTGTGGAAAACTCTACATACGTTTTATCTGAAGCATTTTCTTCGTTTCGCCACAGATGGCGCGGTAATCCGACGAATAGAAATGGGTACAAAATCGTAATTTACGACATGTTTCTCAATGGCCCCCCAATATCCAGTTGGCACATGGGGCCCCACCTCCATGCTGCGAAGGTATGGGAGGCCAGTATTTCATAACTTCTAATAGTAAACCCTATACACAACGTCATTTTCCTCTTACGCATCGAACAGGTCTTTGCTAATTATTACACGCTTAGGGGTGGTTTTCCACCATAAGAGCGGGTGTCTTGGAATTGTATCCTGTGTTCCGTTCTTTTTGGCAAGGTCATTGGCAGAATGATGAGGGTTACTGCCTGTACCGGAAGTTGCGGAGGTCTGTTCTTTTTGAGTTTTAAAGATTTTTAAAAATATTACAGCCAAGTTCTCCACTGCAATGTGAGACATGTTAACGGCATTTGTAATATGACTACCTTCGATAAAATGAATTTCATGCATTGTTACATTTATTTCTTTTGAAATATACCAGAATATAATTTGAAAGAGTGCAGAAACAGCAAGTACACAGACAAGGTACTCCCTATACTACAAGCAATGTAGCTTCATGTGTCTTAACTACAAGAAAAGGAATAAATTGAGTGCACTAGAAAGAAAGGGAAATATAAGAAGAAGTTCAACTAACTCCACAGCATATTTTAATGCCTTACTGACGAAACTGTATAGTGATATCGTTATCATTGAGGGGCTTTGGCCGCATAGACGTCACGACCCAAACAAATATTTGCTGGCGCTTCTGTCACACAAGCTGAACCTACTATGGACTTTGACAACTGTTAAGGAAGTGGTGTGGAATGAGGAACCTCGATGTTGAAGACTTGGTTACAGATCTGAACAAAATATTGTTATCATATGGATGCCCGTACTACACATCCTGATTTCTATAACCATTCCAACTACTGATATGCTATTGGTTGTTGAATTAAAACGTAATTATAAAGGCCATGAAAAATTTTAAAAATTAGTGCAGGTAAATAGCTGAACATAACGCAACAAATGATAACAGTAAAGGCAAGACAAACTCTCACCTTTTTTTTGTATGATGTGGCAAATTAGTTTGGAAAACCACCGTCAGGGGCGTCACCGGTCGTAGTAGCTGAAAATGGCGTCGAACGAGGCAGAGAAAGCATTTTGTGTGCCGGAATTTTCCCTCTGCGCAAATAATTTCCCGTGGCAAGTTTTACTAAACACCACCAGTCTACAACAGCTCAGTGAAGTGGTACAAGAAAATCGAGACGGCTGGTTGTTTGTCCGTCCGGAGCGACCAGGCGTGTGAAAAAAAGCAGTGTGTTGTTGCGAAGTCTAGAACTGAACACACTCAGCCAACAGCACGGAAAATACTTCGTGAGAGTTTAAGATTGAAGTCATAGAAATCTCAGCTCCTGCAAGCCATCAGCCACGATGGCAAAATGAGTCGTCTCCAGTTCGGCAAATACATCTTGGAAAGTACTAATTTGGAAGCAAATTAATATTCAATTATGAACGCTCTTCTCATCTTAGCTAAAGGTCAACCGGCACAACATGCGCATATGGGCGTCAGGAATCCACATAGAAATGTTGAACATATCCAGGATATGTTGACGCCTTCTGTGCCGCGTCCAACAAAACGGTCTACAGACCCTTCTTCGCTGATAGAACTGTCTCTATGGTATCAGCAGTCTCGACGTGCTGCATTTGCGGCTGATGCCACAACTTGAAACCGAAAGCTGGCATTTCAAATTTCAACAAGATGGTACCCTTCACATTTTTAGAATTGTGTACGAGATCATCGTAACGAAACGTTGCCACGTCGCCGGATAGGCGGTGTTGTACGGGGTGTTCAAAAAGTCTCTTCGCAGTGCCGTATCATCGTTAGCCGCGCGTGCCTTACGATTGTTCGCCTGCCTGGGTTGCTTCCCTTCAAGTGGACTCTCCCAGCATTCCACTGTTTCGTTTATCTCAGCCAGCGTCAGTAGTATCGTTGGTGTGTGTCGTTACTTGTTGACGTGAACGTTTAAGTTTAATTCCTGTGTTCATTTGTTTCGTTTTTGTCAGTGTTAAAATGCTAACCATTGAAGAACGTGTGTCTTTAGTCGAACAAGTGTTCAAAACTGGTGCCAAATACACAGTTACAGTTCGTCAAACATTTAATTCAGTTTTCCCGGAGACAACACGCCCACATCTCGATACTGTGCGAGATAGGAGAACAAATTTCGAAGTACGGGTTCAGTGACAGATGCACCGAGAAGTGGCCGTCCTAGCGTTTTTTCTGAGGATAAATTACTCGATATTTCCGATAAAATGAGTCCGAACAAGCCAGTAAGAAAACTCGTCCAGGAAATCGATGTTAGTGTCGGAAGGGCCCACACAGCTGTAAGGAAAAAAAATTGAATTTTTCCCGTACAAAGTGACAGTCGTGCAAGAACTGAAAAATACCGATCATGGCAAGAGACTGCCTCATTGTCAATTGTACAAAAATTTCGTTCAACAAAATCGAATGAATGAAACGTTTTTCATTGATAAGGCGTGGTTGAATTTATCCGGGTACATGAACTCGCAAAATCATCGTATACTGCAAATCCATTGTGTATTCATGAGGAATCACTTCATTCTGTGAAAATAGGAGTTTGGATTGCAATTTCTAGACGTCTGATTATGGGTCCCATATTTTTCAACGAAACAATAAACGCACAACGATATTGCAGTGATATTCTGTACCCATTCATCGGAGAACTTGTGTTAAGTGAAATACTGAACGGTTATTTTCAACAAGATGGTGCAACCGCGAATACAGCTCGCATTTCAATGTCACTGCTTGCTGATGTTTTTGGAGATCGCATAATTTCACAGGGACTTTGGCCTCTACGATCGCCTGACCTAACACCACCTGACTTTTTCTTCTGGGGTGCAGCGTAAGCAGCTGTCTATAAAACCCGTCCAAAATCCATCGATGAATTGAAAACGGCAATATCCACTTTCACTGCTTCTGTAACAGAAGAAATGTTACAGCTTGTGTTTGGCAACATGATTAGCCGAATTGAATTGTGTATTCAACAACAGGGGGACACTTTCAACCTTTAATGTGAAAAATTGTAAGTAAAAATGAATGTTCAGTAAATCAATAACTTGTATTTCACTGAGTTTCATTTCGGTATATTCACTGCGGTATACGGCACGCGCGGCTAACAATCATACGGCACTGCGGAGAGACTTTTTGAACACCCCGTACCTATCGACCTGGCGCTACTTGAGTGGCAACCATACTCACCAGATTGATGGCTTGCGGCTTTCTCTTGTAGGATTGCATTGAAGATAGCATTTATGTTCCACTTCTTCCAAATACCCTCGAAAACTTGCGACTGCATCACAGCAGGTGTTCTTACCGTCTGTCCTCATATGCCGGGTGGGTATGGGCAGATTTGGGCTATCGATTTCTTGTGTGCCACATGACGAAGGGTTGATACGTAGAACCTTTATAAACACTGCAAATAACTATGAAAGTTTGTCTTTCACATACTGTATCATCTGATACGTTGTTTTTGGCCACTTCTTTGTACCTATTTTTTGAAATTTTTCATGGACTTTGTTCTTAGTACAGTCACATTAATGTGATCCTTTCTCGAAGCGTCAATAATCATTTTTCATAGCCCAAGACACGCAGGAAGGGGAGTCAGTGAGGTTCTGGAAGGTACCAACAGGAATTTAGATCCATGTCGACTCCAGCTGCGCTACGTCTCTTTGAGGATCCACAGTGCAAACGGCCAGAACGCGATGGTCCCACAGACTCTAGATTGGATTTAAATCAGGGGAGTCTGGTTGCCATGGAAGTACAGTGAACTCATCCTGGTGTTCTTCGAACCACACTGCGAGCTGTGTGACACGTTGCATTGTCCTGCTAGTAGATGCCATCGTGCTGAGGAATAACAAACTACATATAGGGGTGGATATTGTCCCCAAGGATAGATGCATACATGTGTCTTCCAGAATCACGACATTTCCCAGTGAGTGCAATGAAAATATTCTCCATACCATAGCGATCCCTCCTGGTTGCAGGGTGTTTGGTTTCAGACTTTCCACGCCATATACACAACAGCCATCTGTCTGATGGAGCGTGACAAGTGATTCAACTGAAGAGGCCACATGGCTGTTCTCAACACAGGCTCTCTATTATCAATGTTGGCAACCAGAAAGTGATTAGCAAAAACGTGATACCTGTAATTAGAGTTCACTGTGCCCATTCCGATGGCGAATAAAAGTTATTGATTATTGAAGTTCATTACTCTGAGGATTTAGGATGATGTCTTGGATTCATAGAAAATGCAGTTTACTATAACCATTTTCACTATATTCTGAAAACGATAAAGCGTAAAATTCCAGACAAATGATTACCCATATCAACTATTGTACTATCTGAGGTATTCAGAGTCTATTGCGCGGATCCTATTATCCCTAGATAACAAAACTGTTCAATAATCGTTATCGATGTAAATGTTCAAAGTGAGCAGTCGCCAAAATTTGATGTTAATACTCATCAAACGCCACGCTAGTAATGGTAGAAAGTCTGTTCTGCGGCGACACGTGAAAATACGACATACGCAAACTGAGAATAAATCACTGGAGTCGTTCTGTAATTAACACTTTACCCCAATGTGAACTCATTGTTAAGTGCATACGGAGTTACGTAATATGGCATCCAAGGCTGTTCCTGGCAAATGCAGAAACGCGACGAGCTTCCGGCACGGAGTGCGCGCTTATACGAATGTAGAAGAGAACTGGGGCCTTACTCTACCTCGCACGCTTTTATTTATATAGTCGCGGTGCGGACTGCTGAAGGCGCAGCCGACAACATCTGCCTTACTGACTAGCCGCTGGGGCTAGCAGAACACCACTTCAAGTTACTAAATAATTTGTTGCTTCATTCGCTGAAGGCCAATGAAGCTCTCGATTTAATTGTGGAAACAGCGCACAGGTCTATAATAAAATTCTAATGCGGCTAGGTTAAATAATTTTGGCGAGAGAATTATTTTAGTTGTACTGCACGCAATAGATGAGCTCTGAACTTGCCCTTTGGAGAGACGCTACAGCTATAGTTTTATAGCTACCTTTTTGAAACTTCTGACATCTTTGTTATTATAGCTTATCTCCATTCTACCTAAATCTAAACATCCTACCTTTATCTAATCACTTACTTAACCTATCTTGCTTCCGCACTTTTAGGACGCAAAAACAGAAAATCATGAATTTCAACAAAAATATTACTTTGTGAGATCCAGCATGCTGTTTCCATTAAATTACAATGAAAAATGAATCCGAATATAAATTTTGAAGTTTATAGCTCCTTTCTGTTGCGCCGATGATTTTTACGTAAAATGTCCAAATTTCGAAAACTGTTGAAGTTACTAAACTGAACCTTAACACTTATAATTTTGGCATCATTCCTGACATGCTATCAACTTTTCAGATTATTTACTTTATTTTTAAGGTATTGCGCAACATTCGTGACATCATAGCTAGTTACAGCGGACTAGGCTGGCACACAATGGGAAGCATATGAATTTTATATGGCGTGAGTAGGCTAATTCCCTACAACATGCCGCCAGTCAGTGGACGTGCAGTTACTGTTGTGGGTTGGCAGGAGAGCCAACACCGTTACTAGAGGAAGCCGAAAGGCACGCGTTTTAGCTCACGCATGCTGGCGTCAGGTCTGGAACAGGTCAAGGAAATTAGAATTTAGAAAAAAACGGACGTAGCTGGTGGAATATTTAACTGTAATCCATTAATGGTGAACATCGCTCTTGACGGTACATTATTCACAGTATCAACAGTAGCTGGTAATGGCGGCTTGCTAGGTCGTAGTAAATGACGTAGCTGAAGGCTATGCTAACTATCGTCTCGGTAAATGAGAGCGTATTTTGTCAGTGAACCATCGCTAGCAAAGTCGGCTGTCCAACTGGGGCGAGTGCTAGGAAGTCTCTCTAGACGTGCCGTGTGGCGGCGCTCGGTCTGCAATCACTGATAGTGGCGACACGCGGGTCCGACGTATACTAACGGACCGCGGCCGATTTAAAGGCTACCGCCTAGCAAGTGTGGTGTCTGGCGGTGACACCACAGTTACGGTACTGGCGAGCAAATTCCAGCCTTCGTCTCAGATGAACAGCAGTCAGCATCGGCGCATGGACCAGGCGCCTGCTGTGGAGGCCCATACTTGGCCACGTCAGCTGAAAGCTCGTCGAGGAAACACTGTTGGCGCCCTCTTGGCACATCTGTGCGGTCAGTTGCTCAATGCTCGCGTGTCTGTCAACCCGTACACATCTTGGCACTCATCATTCGCCCCTGTTATCTACGGCCTGTGATGCACTAGAGCTGCCTCGGTGCTAGTTTTTGGTAGTGACATTTTGCCATGCACGGTACGCTTTAATCACGGCGACACGTGAACAGTTTACAAACTTAGCCATTTCGGAAATGCTTCTACCTTTTGGTCTGAAAACCAATGGTCATGATCTTTCGGACACCAGATAAATTGCTCAGTTTCCGCATTACAACGACTGAATTCCAGAACGAGATTTTCACTCTGCAGCTGAGTGTGCGCTGATATGAAACTTCCTGGCAGATTAAAACTGTGTGTCGGACCGAGACTCGAACTCGTGACCTTTGCCTTTCGCGGGCAAGTGCTCTACCAACTGAGCTACCCGAGCACGACTCACGCCCCGTCATCCCAGCTTTACTTCCGCCAGTACCTCGTCTCCTACCTTCCAAATTTAACAGAAGCTCTCCTGTGAACCTTGCAAAACTAGCACTCCTGAAAGAAAGGATATTGCGGAGACATGGCTTAGCCGCAGCCTGGGGGATGTTTCCAGGATGAGATTTTCACTCTGCAGCGGAGTGTGCGCTGATAGCCACGCTGATAGCTTGCCTAAGCCGTGTCTCTGCAAATCCTTTCTTTCAGGAGTGCTAGTTCTGCAAGTTTCGCAGGAGAGCTTCTGTAAAGTTTGGAAGGTAGGAGACGAGGTACTGGCAGAAGTAAAGCTGGGATGACGGGGCGTGAGTCATGCTCGGGTAGCTCAGTTGGTAGAGCACTTGCCCGCGAAAGGCAAAGGTCCCGAGTTCGAGTCTCGGTCCGGCACACAGTTTTAATCTGCCAGGAAGTTTCAACGACTGAATTGTTTTCCGCGTCGCCCCGACAAGCTTTTGTACCCTCCATTGCTAGTGCTGCCACCTGCTGTCTGCCAGTGGTTATTGCAAGCTGACATTGAACGTAGGCAGTAGTCACATTAATGTAACACGACCGTATGATTAGGATGTATTTATTAATTCGTGGAAGCGAGGTCCTTCTTTTCTGCTCCCAATTTACTGCAGCCTAGCCTTCATCTAAAAACCTTCAACTTTTCCTTCTTGATGTAGCCAACGATAGATCAGTCTTCCTTGTTAAGTTCATCTGTTAATGACGGGGTCATTTAGAGACTGAGCACAGGATCTTATAAGAAAAGGGTGAGGAAGGAGATCGACCATATCCTTCAAAATAGAACCATTCCAGTATTTGCCTTAAGCAATTTAGGGACACCACAAAATGCCTAAATATAAATGGCTAGACAGGATTTGAATCTTAATTCAGTCCAGTCCAGTAGCTTAACTACTATATCGCCTCTCTTATTATGTTGTTAACGGTAGGAATCATACCGCTTACAACGTTTGGAAGAAGCTCATTGTAAATGGCGGTAGGTTTGTTCGAGGGGTGAGGTGGTGAAACTGAGATGTTGCAAAATCTTAAATGGCAGACACTCGTAGAAAGACGCTGTACATATAGTGAGAGCTCCTTAGGAAACTCCAGGACCCGTATTTCAGGGCAGAAAATAAAAATATTCTTCCAGTCCCTACATATTAGTCCCATAGACATTATGTGGGTCAATCCAGGCAAGTAAATCTACAAGCAGTCATTCTACTAATCCACCGTCAGTGGATACAATGAGAAGGAACTTCAGTATATGGTAGAATGAAAAATACCTTCTGTCCGACACCTCAACATGATTTGCAGGCTACACTAGACGATTTTGCTAAATGTGGGCAATCTTCAGGAAGTGATCCCTGAGAGAATATGGAGCAAAAAACGTCATATAGGCATATGGCCTTATATGTGTTCCAGGGGAGGTACACTTAAAAGTTAAATGGTCTTTGGCAGTGGCTCCGGTATCAGTATCGGTCAGGTGGCCCATTGGCATGGGGTAAGCCAGATGAACATGTGGAAAATTCTCCACAACTGCCAGTATCCGTATCGCTTACAACGCATTCAGACCTTGTTATATACAAGGGGCGTTTGAAAAGTCTGTGCAAAAATAAAAACTACTTACGTGTTTGGGGTAAATCTTTTTTATTCTTTGACATAGTCTCCTTTTAGATTTATACACTTCATCCAACGCTGTTCTAATTTGTTGATCCCTTCCGAATAACAGAAATTGTCCAAGTGTGCAAAATAGCTATTAGTTGCTGCAATCACCTACTCGTTTGAATAAAATCTTTGTCCCGTCAGACATTTCTTCAAATTGGGGAACAAATAGTAGTCCGAGGGAGCCAAGTCTGGAGAATAGAGAGGATGAGAAACGAGTTGGCATCCTATTTCCATTAATTTTGCGACCACAACCGCTGAGGTGTGTGCTGGTGCATTGTGATGGGAAAAGTCTTTTTTGCGGTCCAATCGCCGGCGTCTTTCTTGCAGCTCGGTTTTCAAACGGTCCAATAACGATACATAATATGCACCTTTTCCAAATAGTCTATGAGGATTATCCCTTGCGAATCCCAAAAGACAATCCCCATAACCTTTCTGGCCGAAGGAATGGTCTTCGCCTTTTTTGGTGCATATTCTTCCTTGGTAACGCATTGTTTAAATTGTTTTTTTTTCTCAAGAGTATAGTGATGTATCCATGTTTCATCCACAGTGACGAAACGACCCTTAAAGTCCTGCGAATTCTTCCTGAACAGCTGCAAACAATCCTTGCAACGCTTCACACGATTCCGTTTTTGGTCAAGCGTGAGCAATCGCGGAACCCATCTTGCGGATAGCTTTCTCATGTTCAAATGTTTATGCAAATATTATGTGCCCGTTCATCTGAGATGCCCACAGCACTAGCAATCTCACGCACCTTAACTCTTCTGCCATCCATCACCATATCATGGATTTTATCAATGATTTCTGGAGTCGTAACCTCCACAGGGCGTCCAGAACGTTCAGCATCACTTGTGCCCATATGGCCACTCCGAAAATTTTGAAACCACTTACAAACTGTTCTAACCGAAGGTGCAGAGCCACTGTAATGTGTATCAAGCTTCTCTTTAGTCTCCTGAGGCGTTTTGCCTTTCATGAAGTAATGTTTAATCACCACACGAAATTCTTTTTAGTCCATTTTTTTGACAGTCACTCGACTTCCTTGATTCGCACGAATGCCAAACACAAATAAATAGACCAATATGGCTGAAACTTGGTATGCGTTCTTTGCAAAGATGCCACTAAGTAAACATGACCTCGATACACGCCAGTGGTGCCATCTCTCGGACTTTGCACGAACTTTTCAAACGCCTCTCGTAGGCTACGGATTTGCCGCTGCAGAGAAGAATTTGTCATTGATTCGTCTCAGAGGCCACCACTTTTCTGGGGTTTATGTCAGCCATTCTATACACAGGCGAGGCTACCATACGAGGGGTGGTATTGTCAACCTTCACAACAGCCAACAGCGGCTAGAAAGAATGCCGAGGGCATGGTGGCAGTGAATCATGAGCACTAGTTGAGCCTCAACGTGTGGGCCGGGATTACTGGCGAGCGCCTCGTGTCACCAGTCATGAATCCACAACGCTTCGCAGGAGAGGTGTACAGTATCTACACTTTCTGCAATTGACCCTGCCTCTGCTCTTTGATGTGCCTTTGATATGGACATGTCCAAATGAACAGATACCACTGTGCAGACGCTATGACTCAATGCACAGAAGTATTAAATCATTAGCTGCCAGTGGGTATTGATTTATATCAATGGACAAGTTGAAAATTTGTGCCGAACCGGGATTCGAAACCGTATCTCCTGCTTACTAGGCAAATGCCCTGAGTACTATGCCACCTGGGCACAACGGATCAACTGCAAAGTCTGCCCTAACAAGCCTCCAGCCAGACCAAAATTCTCAACTGATGTAGTGGCCCTTCTCATTAGCTTAATTACGAGCAGAATCTCGCGGATTCCCACAAGCGTTTGAGCTTTATGTGTATCTGCAGTTATAGGATCGTTCACCGTCATCACCTTAATTCACTGACGGGAAAAAAATCGCAACATGAAGAAGGAGATGTGAGACATAAACGAAAGTTGGTAGGCATGGTTCTACATCCGAAACGTGATATCTATTCCACTTTCACGCCACTCACGTAAGAGTGGCGCTAGTAGTGTCACTATGAATATGCAACTCAGGTTTGCTTTAAATATACTCTATAACGGTCGTGGGCGTTAGTTACCTATGAGATTGGACGTGATGAGTTGACATTAACCAAGAACGCCTTAAGACGACAGAAACGCCATTGGCAACACCTCATTGAGTTTGCACGAGGTCGTAAAATAGGGCCACGAGAAGCTGGATGTTTCTGCTGCCATACTACAGAAAGTTGGCAGGAATGTAGCTACTGTGGATGATAGCTGGCAGTCGTGGACACAGGAATGTACAGTAGCAAGAAGACTGGGGTCAAGACTGCCGCGAGGATCTACTGAGAAATAAGAAATCATCTGCAGCTGCGATTCGAGCATCCAGATGCCTTTATCGTGCAAAACCAATGCAATCCGCGGCTTCAGCAGTGTCAAGCGAGAGCACATTGGAGAGCAGAGTATAGATCTGTGGTGTTTTCTGATGAAAGCTGGCCCTGCCTCGGTACCAGGCATGATGACTGTGTGTTGGTTACAAGGAGGACAGTTCAAGGCCTACAACCAACCTGTCTGCATGCTACACACAATGAACCTGCACCTAGAGTTATGGTCCGGGGTGCAACAATTTCGTATGACAGAAGGAGCACTCTCGTGCTTATCCCATACACCCAGACTGCAAATTTGTGCGTCAGCCTGGTGATTCGATCCATTGAGCTGCCATTCATGAACGGCATTCCGGGGAGTGTTTTCCAACAGGATAACGCTCACCCAAATACCGCTGTTGTAACCCAACATGATCAATAGAGTATCGGCATGTTGCCTTGGCCTGTTCGATCACCAGATCTGTCTCCAATGGGACATAATCGGACAACATATCCAGTGTCATCCACAAAAAACAGCATTAACCGTCCCCGTATCGGGCAGCCAAGTGCAACAGGCATGGAACTCTATCCTACAAACTGACATCTGGCAGCTGTACACGACAATACATGCAGGTGTGGACGCTTCCATTCAACCTTCTGGCAGTTACACCTGTTTTTTAGTGTACCAGCATTTAACATTGGCAATGTTATCTCGCGCTTACATTAATCTGTGATTGTGCAGTTTTAATCACTCTAGAGAAATGTATTCCCAAAATTTCACTTCTTCTTCTTTTGCTGCCGGCCGGAGTGACTGAGCGGTTCTAAGCGCTGCAGTCTGGAACTGCGCGACTGCTACGGTCGCAGGTTCGAATCCTGTCTCGGGCATGGATGTGCGTGATGTCCTTAGGTTGGTTAGGTTTAAGTAGTTCTAAGTTCTATGGGACTGATGACCTCAGAAGTTAAGTCCCATAGTGCTCAGAGCCATTTGAACCATTCTTCTTTTGCTACCGCCTTTTTCCCGCATTGTGCGCAGGGTCGGCATGGTTAAGTACAGATTTGGCATGATTAATTTTAAGTGGTGGCCGGATGCCCTTCCTGCCGCCACCCCATACCCCCCAGGATGGAAGTAGTGTACCCCAACTGTCTGCGCATAGTGTAAATCGTGAAATAGTGTGAACGTGTTTCAAATGTCTACGAGTCGTGTAACAGAGGCGGGAAGTGGGGACCAGCCCGGTATTCACCTAGTAGGATGTGGAAAACCGCCTAAAAACCACATCCAGGCTGGCCAGCACACCGGCTGTCATCGTTAATCCGCCAGGCGGATTCGATCCGGGTCTGGCGCGCCTACCCAGAAAGCAGTGCATTAGCGCTCTCGGCTACCCTGGCGGGTCATTCCTGAAATTTCACTATTCTACATTAATTACTTTTTGGTGATGCGATCTTGTCCGTCAGTGTGTATATGTGGCAGCTGTTCTTTTGGACATGTCTGAAAGAACAAACATCACTGTGATCGTGAAACTACTATGGATAAAGACACAAAGGAGTTAAAGATATTAGCTGCTGGTGGCCACTTCATCTGTAGTGTACGATATAAGCTGAGAGTTGGGTCTGAGGGGAGGCCTTCTAGTATAGTTTCTGCGTTTGTGGTGACCAGTGTGTCCAGAATGCTCAGTGGTCAGCTCATCTGCCTATTAAGCAGGAGACCCGGTTTCGAATGCCGGTCCAGTACCTGTTTTCAAGTTGCCCCATTGGTATGAATCAATGCCCACTGGTAGCTAATGACTTTAATTTCTTTGTGTCTTGATACGATAGTGCTCCAGCTCACTGCCCTCTTGAATGTAGAGCTGAAGCACTCCTTCGGACAGAACATCTCCACCTGCCTGGGCTGTTCTCATGTATGATTTCAATCACTGAGACATACACTTGTACACACCTTCAAGGGGACTTATGTATCTTACACGCTCAGGGATCTTTTCCCGAAGTTTCTTTCCATGTTGCAAAATCACCCTGCATAATGTAGACGCAGCCTCCGCATTTACAGCTGTTCCCATTGACGACAGTTCTCACTGGCCTCGAACCTACAGATTAATGTTTTGTTTGAGTCAAAGTCTACCAGTAGTTCGCTGCCCTACTGTCCAGAATAGACTAGTTTCCATCATTTAGATTTTCACCTAACAGCATATGCTCAAATACATGGTGGTGAAGAATACGCGTTAAAGGAAAGTATGGAGGGAAACAAATGACAAGTTCGGGTTTTGAATCACTCCGTTAGATGAACATGGGTACTGCAACAGCCTGCGAATGGCATGCATGTGTGTTAGAGTCCAGGTCCTGCACACAATTTTAACATGTGATATAAATCTTCACGGGGTAAAGTTAACTATGTGGTTCACGCCATCAGCTTGCACCAATGAAATGACCATCATGGCGAGCTAGGAGTCACTATTTGGCGTACATTCACCAAAGATAAAAATGTGCATTAAAGTTGTGAAGCCCTTTGTACTCTCTGGATAAGAAAATTAGCTTTGGGTACTGGCGCTCTAATAGTAGATAAAAATTTTCTCCTGAACCGGAACAACATACACAAATTGATTTGCACACAGCAACATGGTGTTCAACAGATGTAGGTTCCAATATATGTAATTACAAGAGGTTTCGAAACGCATCTGGAAATACTGTTTATAAAATTTATTGATAACTTGTTAGTAGGAAACAGTGCGTAATTCGTCTACTTTAAGTTGAAGCCTCTACACCAGAAATGTATGACAAACGGGATCGTTGGTAACAGAGTGCAGGCTGCGCAAGCGGAAATACGGAGTATAAGGAAGCTACCTCAGTGACAAAACACAGCGTGTAGCATTATCGGGCAGTCTGTCTGCTACTCTCAACACAGTTAAGATGAAACGACTATGCAGTATTGTGCTTCTTGTTCCATTATTTCCGTCGTAATGGCTGAAATATGAGTCAAATACCTGTGGACTGTCATGCAATGAAATGTGCGTGGTTATGAGACATCAAGCCATGCTGATCCCGTCATCGATCAAAGCAGACGCTTTAAATCAAATCGTTAATTTGACTTCCTAAGAACAAAGGAGACGGATTTCGTGGAATTGCGTGTTCAGTTAATCCTTGTGTTGATGTACAGTAAAACACGAAACACCAGTTTCTCAATCTCCCATCTGATGTCTTATGTATGAATCTTCAAAAGGCGTTTTTATGTCAATATAGACATGCAGAACAGTAATATTTTTATTTTTCAACGTCTCCAGTTGACAAATTTAAATTACTCTACTAATACTGGCGAAAAGCAGGTCTCAAGTCTTTCGCTTCAAATCGTTCAGTTATATGGATGGCTCTCAGATGCAGCGGATTTAAGTTGATTTTTACGTCGGCAGATTCGAAATAATTGTTTTTACAAAGTAAAATTGCATACATTGAGCATCGTTTACATTTTTCTCCCCTTTTATATCAGTCCCTTTGTTTTATCTGTGCAAAGACACCTATTATTATTTGAAAATGTTTCACACATTTGTGAAAAGTGGCACATTTAATATGTAACGAAAAAAATATTACGCGACCTGCGTATCTTCAAACATGAGTCGGCTTAGACCGAAGAGGAGCAGAGGATGAAAGAAAAATCCTTATGAAAGAAAAAAAAGGTGTAAAAACAAAATAGGTCCCAACCATACACTAGATGCTCATATTCTTACAATGTGGGCCGTATTGTTCCAGAAGTAAATTAAAATCATCTCCAACCTATCGTTTCCAGTCAAGGAATTCGAAAGGTTTCCCTTTTTTGTGAGGCCGATGCGACTACTTCTGTCCCGCTACCAGCTCGCCTGATTGTTGGTTGTCGAGATCACGGCTCTGAAATGGGTAATACCTCGAACATCCTCTACTGACTAGTGAAACAAAAAAAATAAAAATAATGTATGGGTATTATCAAACTTAGATGGGTAGATCATGCAACTAATGAGGAGGTACCAAAGAGAACTGGCGAGACCTCGATATTTGGTCGAGCTTCGAAACTGGGAAGAGTAAACTGTTGCTGCATACAGGAAATCTATCTCCTGTGTCACACAATTCAAAAATTCAGAAAAATATTTGCACCTCGTATTTAACCAAAATTAATCCAGTTTTTAGTCTTGCCCAATATGTTCTTCCGTAATGTTGTTCAACAGGGTACGAGAAGTAAAAAGTCCATACGATTCGAGCTAGCTATGGATTCTTGCGTAAGATATGCGTGCAACATTCAGCTGTGTGATCGCATCTGTCCTTCCCATACCCGGGATGGACGCGATCGGACAGGAGATGTGATTATCAAAGTCTCTCTTTACGTCGTCTGTTTCTTAGTCCGAGGTGTGCCTAAAAGCTCTCCTCACGTATCAGATAGCTATCACCATTCCATAACTGCTGCCGGTTTCCAGTAACCTGCGTCTTACCCAGTACCACTGAGCATTCGAGAGGAGTTTCTCTCGGAGTTTCCCAGCTGTACTACAGGGAACCAGTATCTCTGCAACATGGTGTGCTACGTGTCCTTTTCTCATCTCTTCACACATCTGAGCTTGCCATCAAAAACAAGTAATGGACTTCCTGCAACATTCTGTCTTATCCTGGACCATTAGTCGGAGGCTAGTAGCAGCTGGGATACGGAATTACTGTCCTCTGCGTAGGCTGCCGTTATAGTCCGAGCCACGAACGACGGCGGTTCGCGCAGGTCGAGACGAGGACAGCGAGTTCATTGTTACCGGTTCCAAACGACAGTTGCGGTCCGTCCATGCTCGTGCTTTGCGCTTGATGAAAGCATGTAATGTTGTCTCTCGCTTGCTTGTGTAGAATTTGTCGCTCACCACCACCATGAACCGTGACAGCTCGCAACAAATCGGATGCACTGCGGCAAGGCCGTTGCCAACTTGTTGTTTAGCCTACAATAGATAAAGCGTCAGAAGTGATACAATTTGGGCATCTCTCTTCTACTTGTGGAGGTTTTCTCATCTTACACGAGTAATAACACGAAATTTTCACAGACAACTAAACATTCAAATGCGATTTGTGAATCAGAAACCCGCTGCGCGTACAGAATGTAGATTGCGTTACTTCTAACTGCATTTTGGGGTTGCGCTTAAATACTAACCACTTTCATATTCTATCATGTAGGGCAGTTAATGCCAATTTTACGTCGTATATTCCCTCATGACTCGCTACGATCACGTTTAATGCTCGCACTGCATAGATCGATCACAGTAGAGCGCTCAGAACACCGCTGAACTCTCACTGGCTGCCGGATAACGCGTGACGCAGATGCGCAGTTGTTGTTGTTGTGGTCTTCAGTCCTGAGACTGGTTTGATGCAGCTCTCCATGCTACTCTGTCCGGTGCAAGCTTCGTCATCTCCCAGTACCTACTGCAACCTACATACTTCTGAATCTGCTTAGTGTATTCATCTCTTGGTCTCCCTCTACGATTTTTACCCTCCACGCTGCCCTCCAATACTCAATTGGTGATCCCTTGATGCCTCAGAACATGTCCTACCAACCGATCCCTTCTTCTGGTCAAGTTGTGCCACAAACCCCTCTTCTCCCCAATTCTATTCAATACCTCCTCATTAGTTATGTGATCAACCCATCTAATATTCAGCATTCTTCTGTAGCACCACATTTCAAAAGTTGTATTCTCTTCTTGTCCAAACTATTTATCGTCCATGTTTCACTTCCATACATGGCTACACTCCATACAAATACTTTCAGAAAAGACTTCCTGACACTTAAATCTATACTCGATGTTAACAAATTTTTTTTCTTCAGAAACGCTTTCCTTGCTATTGCCAGTCTACATTTTATATCCTCTCTACTTCGACCATCATCAGTTATTTTGCTCCCCAAATAGCAAAACTCCTTTACTACTTTAAGTGTCTCATTTCCTAATCTAATTCCCTCAGCATCACCCGACTTAATTCGACTACATTCCATTATCCTCGTTTTGCTTTTGTTTATGTTCATCTTATACACTCCTCTCAAGACACTATCCATTCCATTCAACTGCTCTTCCAAGTCCTTTGCTGTCTCTGACAGAATTACAATGTCATCGGCGAACCTCAAAGTTTTTCTTTCTTCTCCATGGATTTTAATACCTACTCCGAATTTTTCTTCTGTTTCGTTTACTGCTTGCTCAATATACAGATTGAATAACATCGAGGGGAGGCTCCAACCCTGTCTTAATCCCTTCCGAACCACTGCTTCCCTTTCATGTCCCTCGACTCTTATAACTGCCATCTGGTTTCTGTACAAATTGTAAATAGCCTTTCGCTCCCTGTATTTTACCCTTGCCACCTTTAGAATTTTAAAGAGAGTATTCCAGTCAACATTGTCAAAAGCTTTCTCTAAGTCTACAAATGCTAGAAACGTAGGTTTGCCTTAGCAAGCCTTAAATAGACCGCCACCGTTTATGACTCCAACTATAACACCACATCGGAAATGGCTGCGTGCCGGCCGAAGTGGCCGTGCGGTTAAAGGCGCTGCAGTCTGGAACCGCAAGACCGCTACGGTCGCAGGTTCGAATCCTGCCTCGGGGAATGGATGTTTGTGATGTCCTTAGGTTAGTTAGATTTAACTAGTTCTAAGTTCTAGGGGACTAATGACCTCAGCAGTTGAGTCCCATAGTGCTCAGAGCCAAATGGCTGCGTCTGGGGTTGTACCGTGACCACGAAGCATGGACTGTTGATGCAGTCTTATGGTGTACAGCGACGAATCGTGATTCTGCCCTACCCACGAGTCCATCGTCGGCGAATATGGCCCATTCTTCCAATGGTTTGAAAAGGCGCAACAGTGTTATACCTCGCTACATGGTGTCAAGAGCCATCAGTTAAGAATTCAAGTCACGGCTGGTAGAGACTGAAGGAACTCTGACGGCACAAGGCTACGTCTCCCATATCCCCCGTCCTCATGTGATACTTCTCTTGTAACAGAGTAGTGCTTCCATTTTTCAACCGTACGATGATCGTCCATACATGGTATGTGTCTCTGTGAACTGTCTGCTTGACGCTGAGGTACTCGCATGGCCAGCACGATCCCCAATGGAACATTTGTGGGACCAGCTAGGATGTGAACTCCGTTCCAATGGCAGCATCCAGGATATCAAGGGGCAGTCACGATATCTGTGTGTCAGCTAGTCTCAGGAGACGATACAATGCATGCATCCAGGCCAGAGGGGTGCAGCGACATATAAGTGGGCCCATACTGCCAAGTTCTTTTTAAATTTGACTCGATTTTGTAAACAATGAAATAAAATCACATACCCCGTCAGCCAGCGAAGTATCATTTCGTTTTCTTCTTCCGTTCTAGGTGCTTCACTTCTTTCGTTAGGCTGTGTAATATTTTGCTACTTGACAGTGTTGCCGGAGATTCCGAACTACTTGCGATGTTGTGAACGTGAGCAGCTGCAGGCTTCCTCTGTGATGTTCACGGCGTCCACTTCCCTCGGAAGCTGCGGCGCTGACCTTCCCCCCCCCCACAGTGCGTGGGAGGCAGTGACTCAGGTCACGGCACCCACACGCACGCCTGTTGCGCACGCGCCACGTCTCTGTTCCCTCCCCCCCCCCCCTCCCCGCCCTCACCCATGCCCATCCCGCTCTCTCCCACCCGCCCTCATCACTCCTGCCGGATGATGCAGCCCACACGAAACCTGGAAGCTGTGACTCGTCTCCAGGGGGACATTCCACTCGCGAACGTCGGCCCTTGTCCGAACTCACCACGCCATGGGCCGCCATACGCTACAGCGATGGGCCTAACTCCGGCTGTTCAGCGTCATGGCGCCCTACAATGCTGGCCAATACAACTGCAACGTCATGAGGGAATATACGACGTAAAATTGGCATTAACTGCCCTACATGACAGAATATAAAAGCGATAAGTATGTCAGCGCAACCCCAAAATGTAGTCAGAAGTAACGCAATCTACATTCTGTACGCGCAGCGGGTTTCTCATTCAGAAACCGCATTTGGATGTTAGTTGTATGTCAACATTTTGTGTTATTACTCGTGTAAGATGAAAAAACCCTCCAGAAGTAGGGGAGAGATGCCTAAATTGTACCACTTTTGACAGTTCATTTATTGTAGCCTATAAACAACAAGCTGGCAACGGCCTTGCCGCAGTGGATCACCGAAGTTAAACACTGTCGGGCATGGCCGGCACTTGGATGGGTGACCATCGGCGCCGCCACGCGCTGTTACCAGTTTTTGGAGCGCACTCAGCTTCTTGATGCCAATTGCGGATCTACTCGACCGAATAGTAGCGTCTCCGGTCAAAGAAAACCATCATAACGACCGGAAGAGCGGTGTGCTGACCACAAGCCCCTCCTATCCGCATCCTCTGCTCAGGATGTCCGGAACCGCGCTGCTGCTACGGTCGCAGGTTCGAATCCTGCCTCGGGCATGGATGTGTGTGATGTTCTTAGGTTAGTTAGGTTTAAGTCTACGCGGATGATGACCTCAGATGTTAAGTTCCATAGTGATTAGAGCCTTTTTTTTTGCTCAGGATGACACGGCGGTCGGATGGTTCCGATGGGCCACTTGTGGTCTGAAGATGGAGTGCTGTTTTAAACAACAAGGTATAAAATTAATTTATCTTCAACAGCGGAATGTGAGAAAAATAAGCACACTGTACCTAACTTTCTGAACATCTGCAAGCGTTACAAATTGGGAACCTAGTTTCGTAACTTGTACCAATGGGTGTATAAACCGAAGATTAAATACATCTACTTGTCTAAGGAACTGTTCCATAATGTTGTTCTTACGTCACTATTCGCAGCCATTGGAACAGAATTTTTCCTCTCCTTTCTCCACCCCTGCACACTCTGTGTGAGTACACATTTTGCACTTCAGGCTTCCGATCATTTCCTCCATTCGATCTTCGTCGCCCTGCTGCAGTACTCACCACTGGGCACACGCACTGTCCGGCAGTACTGGCGCAGCACACCATCGCCGTGTTGGTGCCCCTCTCTCTGCTAGAAACCACTCCGACCTTCTTCTTCCCATTGAGTGCCAGAATTTTTGGATTTTTCTTTTATATGATCGAGAAGCCACTATCATCTACATCGAAAATCCTGGTGGTATTTAATTTATGCTTGCCGCAAAGGCTATCGAGTAAGCCAAAAAAAGTCATGGGCTCATTCTTTGTTGATCCCCCCGCCTCCTGACGTCGATGTTGCCACAAGTTGTCTGTGCGCCAGCTTCGGATGCCGGGTCATAACTGCGAAGGGTTAGTTGTTACCTGCCATGGCTTGTTCTCCATTGAAAAACGGGGCAATCCGTTTTGTTCTGCAGTGTGAAACGCAAGGTTTTCTCATCCGACATACTTAAACCGAGCATCATCTCTTTAGATCTAAGAATTTGCTTTTCAAATTTGTTTTTTAACTTCTTTTGGAAACAATTTACTACGACCTAAAATTGTTGTACACCCGTTTGCACGGCTTTTTTTAATGTTTTCAGCATACCTATAAATCGTTGACTTTGGGACATTGTGTAAGTGGGCACATTCATCTAATCGATGATCCCCACTTAGACATACTGTTACAGTTAAGTGTTTCATCTCTCCTCCACCCTTCCGTAAAGACTTTTTATTTACATACAGTAATACAAAGTAATTTTATAATATATAATATATATTATATATAATATATATATATAATATAATAATATATAATATATATATAATATAAAATAATTAAAAACTTAGGATAAAGAACGCATTAGAAAATTCACCACATCATTTCTAGGCATTATATTTCACTACCAATGCTAAACAAATTTTTCGAAGCTGAGTATATGAGCAAGTTTCTTAAAGTGCACCGGTAAAAAATCGGAAACTCACAGCGTTACATTGCACGAAACGCCATTTCCTCAACGTCAGTTTCTTGCAAACGAACCACAACGAATGAAGATACATTGTTGTCTGAAGACCAAGGTTATTTCATATACATTCAACTAAAAACAAAACATCACGTTGCAACAACAATTAGATTCGCCTCGTACACGGAAGTTTAGGTGAAAACTACAACAAAATCAGGCTGTCTTCAAAATGGTTCAAATGGCTCTGAGCGTTATGGGACTTAACATCTGAGGTCATCAGTCCCCTAGAACTTAGAACTACTTAAACCTAACTAACCTAAGGACATAACACACATCCATGCCCGAGGCAGAATTCGAACCTGCGACCGTAGCGATCGCGTGGTTCCAGACTGAAGCGCCTAGAACCGCTCGGCCACTCCGGTCGACTCAAGCTGTCTTCAGCCGGTCATTTACTCTTGTCAAGCTCGAATCTGACACTGACCGCTCTAAACTTCTAATAGTACAGGAGTTGCGAATTTTAAAATAGTGCTGCAAATTAAGAGCCGGTACGATATAGGGAACTTCCCCCGTTTGCCGATATTACTGGTCGCATTGATCAAGATCTCACGACTGTCATGCGAATGCAGACTCGATGGGTTCAGGAGGCTGATAATTAACGCCAGGCAGCTTCTCAACAATTCCCGAGAGAACATATTTTTCGATAGGCTGTGCAGGATCGTACAGCCATATCACGTTCTTTGAGTCACTGAAAAGGACTTGTTCTCCACAAGACGGAGAGCGCGACGACATTGGGATTAGCACAGACGATCAGCCCGGAGACGTCTGTTTCGAGTTAACTTGACGAGGTGGCGGGGCTGGACACAGGAATGGCACCAAGTCGTGTTTTCAGATGACTTCCAGTTCTGGGCATGAGTGGAGGCTCCGAGACGCACGAATGTTGTCAAATTTTATGCGTCATCGTCATACAGGCCTAGGAGCTGTCATCATAGCACGGACTGCCACTGGGTAAACAACAAGACTACCCCTGGGCCGCATATCTGGTTATTTGTACAGCAGTGTTACAGCTATGACGTGTTATGGCTGGTGGTTGTGCCCTGTCGTTGAACTCTCAGTGAAGCTGTATTTCAACAGGAGCCAAGATCGCATGTTGCCTGTGCAGTCCTGACCTACCTTAGTAAAGAGTGTGTTTGATTACACAGTGAAAGCTCTCTATAAAATCGTTTCATAAGTCATTTGACCAATTTTATTTGTTTTCCCCGTTTCATTTGCTGAACCGCGTGTCCGTGGTGTACTTCAAATTGGCCCAGAAGGACCGAGCAGTGCAACTGATACAAATCCATTAATTATCTGACGTTTAGGTGCAGCTTACATGTGTTCTACATCAGAAATTTTATGTACTATGTGCAATTATTTCCTCACCCATCCTGTGTAATCCATATCAATATTTATATAATGGCATCCTATATTATCATGTTTCCGCCGCGCGGAGTGGTCACGCGGTTTGAGGTGTCGTGTCAGTGATTGTGCGGCCCCCCCGCCGGAGGTTCGAGTCCTCCCTCGGGCACTGGTGTGTGTGTGTGTTAATCTTCGCATAAGTTAGTTTAAGTAAGTCTAGGGGCCGATGACCTCAGCAGTTTGGTGCTTTAGGAATTCACACACATTTGAACATCATGTTTCCTCCTTTACCTTGCCTTTTTCGGTCTGCAAGGCATATATGAGACTAGCTGCTTTCCGTCTGCTGGAGGATACAGGGTAACCAATTTAGTGCATCTTTTACCGGGGCAAAGAGGTCTACCCCCACTGCCCGTGTTTTGTTTGTCTGCCAAAATGGCTCTGAGCACTAAACATCTTAGGTCATCAGTCCCCTAGAACTTAGAACTACTTAAACCTAACTAACCTAAGGACATCACACACGTCCATGCCCAAGGCAGGATTCGAACCTGCGACCGTAACAGTCCCGCGGTTCCGGACTGCAGTGCCTAGAACCGCACGACCACCGCGGCTGGCGTTTGTCTGTCATTTTGGTGTCGGTCTTGCTACTTTAAAGTCGTGTATGTGTGAGTTCTTCAGCCTAACTGAAGCATTTTATTTCCTTTTCCAGGATCTGTTCGATTAAAAGCATAATGCAAATTCATACAGAACACACAAACTGATCAGCTAGAACACCAGGGCCACCTACCTAATATCCGGTATGTCCACCTTTGGCACGGATAGCAGCGGCGACGCGTCGTGGCGTGGAGGGAACGAGTCCTCGGTAGGTCGCTGGAGGGAGTTGGCACCACATCTGCACACGCAAGTCACCTAATTCCTGAAACTCCCGGGGAGGGACCAGCTCTGATGCAAATACACATCCAAGTTGTGTTTAATCGGGTTCAGATCTGGGCAGTTGGGGCGCCAGCTCATCGACTGGAACTTGCCGCCGTGTTTGTCGAAACACTCCATCACAGTCCTGGCCTTGTAATATGGTGTATCATCTTGTCGAGAAATGCCACTGCTGTCAAGAAGTATGACCGTTATGAAGGGGCGTACGTGGTCTGCAACCAGTGTGCGATATTGTTTGGCCATCGTGGTGCCTTGCTCGAGCTCCACTGGGCCCATAGACACCCACGTGAGTGTTCCCGGAGCCGCCAACTGCTTGTATCCGTCCTGCAGTACAGGTGTCAGGGAGCTGTTCCCCTGGAAGACGGCTGATTCGCGCCCTCCCATCGGCATGATGGAAAAGGTGTGGGCATTCATCAGACCATGCAACGCTCTGCTACTGTGCCAGTCAGCCCAGCCTACGACGCCCGATGTCTGTAACGAGAGGTAGCCGCCCAACCCCACTGCGTCTGGACGTGGTTTCCAGTGCCGATGGCCACGTTATAACGTTGTTGCTTTAATTTGCTATGAAAGCGGTAGACAATAAAAGCGGGTTAAAAGCTGTGAATATATATATAAAAGAGAATTTAAATAAAAAGAAATAAATCAGTTTATACTTGGAAATTTATTTTAACATTGATCATCGAAATTTCAGCATATTAAACGTGAGTCATAACTAAGCTGGTGCCTTATTTAGGACTGTGAAAATGTGAGTTTGTAATCTTACGGAACGCATCAAATATGGAGCCAAGATTGGGAGACTGCATACAACACTGCATTCATAACACGACACACAAAGAACGTTGAAACCTATGCAAGAGAAAATTAACCACTACCAACCGATTCAATTTTCACCCAAATAAGTTACGTTCGTAGCACAATCCGGTCCGTCATGTAATTACCACACACTGGTTTACTAAATTCATATTAACTCTTTGTGAAATCTTCCCGAAAAGAATAACTGAGGGCTACTTTGATGATTACACCACGTGCTTCACGTGGTCAACTTGGTTTACACAAAGAGTGTAACTCCACAATAATTTTGATAATTAAAATAAATTAGATCGAAAAGCAATTTACAAATGAAAAACCTCGAGCTGGTTACTATCGTCTTACTATTAACCTGATGGGTCAAACAATTGTATAACCACGTGGTACTGGTTTCACAAAGTACACCCCACGTGCGTTGAACATAAAGAAAAGTCGCTATATTGAAAATTATTGTCAAGACGAGACGTTATAATCTCACGCACATTCGCATTTAAGATTGATGAACTTAGAGTTACTGATCAACACGTGGTTCCACTTTACTCACAAAGTAGTGACAAAGCAACTACCGGAATATATTCTGAACTTCACACGAGAATTACACTGCGCTGCAATTTAAGATATCATTAGATATTTTAGAGCTAAACCTGAAATAAAGGTGATTAAATTTTCAGTTAGGCTGAACTTAAGAAATCCATTGTCCTACGGACTTAACAGACACGCGCTTAGCCGGAGATCTTACCACTTCAGACGCTCGCCACGGACAGACTGACCTGGTCCCTTTCTGAGGGTGGCTCACAAATACAAACGGAAGTGGCCAGAGGGGCAGCTTCCTATACCAACATGACAAGAGACGAACAGGACCATACTAAGGATAGAAACCTCTGTGCTTTTAGAAAGCGTAGCTACCTGTTCCGACGTTGGTCCTACTGTTCTCTAGCAGACAGGCTTGTCTGCTACCCTCAAGCATGCAACTAGAAATACATTTGCTGATTCATCCTCTCACACAGAAGGGAAGGGGGATGACAGTATCTTATCATATACAGTATATAAAAGAAAGCTGATGTAGGTTCCGTATGAGACTTTGTGACATGAATTACATATAAATTGTGTTTTAAAGTGTAGTAGTGTGACAGATCGTTCTCGTTTATGTGTAAAAGTAACACGTTCCACTGCTCAGTCTCCTCCCAGATAGTCAGAAACGCCACAGTAAATTTAGAAGAGAAATTTATGCCGTAAATGACAACAGATTTAAGAAATCAAACATGAAAGGAATCCAACAGAGACCTTTCAACGTGCTTACTTCAGTCGTAGTTGCCGATGTCGTGGTGTTAACATTTGCACATGCATGAGTCACCGGCTGCAGAGGCCTGTGATTAGGAGTGTTCGGTGGAGACACTTGCACTCTGCCCAACATTAAAGTCTGATGTTAGTTCCGCCACAGTTAAACTCCTGTCGTGTGTTACCAGTCAGTGCGGTCTACGACGTACGATATGTGTAACGAGAGGAGGCAGCGTCAAACCCAAGACGTCTGGACGTGGTTTCACCATGGTTTCCCCACGTGTTGAACACACTCACCACAGCACTCCTCAAACTCCAGAAAACTCTTGCATTTTCCGAAATCCTCGCTCTGAGCCTCCGGGCCATCGCAATCTGCCCTCCGTCAAACACAGAAGGGGAAGTCATGACGTTGGGATCATGGATTTGGTTCAAAAGTTGTACACCTATATTATGTCATTAAAACAGCATAATCTCCAAGTAGGAAGGGTACATTACAGTGGCAATTCGGAGAATATGCTAAGAGACGTCTTACGCATCTGTTATGTACACTACTGACCATTAAAACTGCTACACCACGAAGATGACGTGCTACAGACGCGAAATGTAACCGACAAGAAGAAGCTGCTGGGATATGAAAATGTTTAGCTTTTCAGAGCATTCACACAAGGCTGGCGCCGGTGGTGACACCTAAAACGTACTGACATGACGGGAGTTTCCAACCGATTTCTCATACACAAACAGCAGTTGACCGGCGTTGCCTGGTGAAATGTTGTTGTGATGCCTCGTGTAAGGAGGAGAAATGCGCACCATCACTTTTTCGACTTTGATAAAGGTCGGATTGTAGCCTATCGCGATTGCGGTTTATCGTATCGCGACATTGCTGCTCGCGTTGGTCGAGATCCAATGACTGTTAGCGGAATATGGAATAGGTGGGTTCAGGACGGTAATACGGGACGCCTTGCTGGATCCCAACGACCTCGTATCACTAGCAGTCGAGATGTCAGGCATCTTATCCGCGTGGCTGTAACGGATCGTGCAGCCACGTCTCCATCCCTGAGTCAACAGATGGGGACGTTTGCAAGACCACAACCATCTGCACGAACAGTTCGACGACGTTTGCAGCAGCATGGACTATCAGCTCGGAGACGTCCTGTACGGGCCTTTCTGGATACAGAAAATGTTCGACTGCTGCCCTGGCCAGCACATTCTCCAGATCTGTCACCAACTGAAAACGTCTGGTCAATGGTGGCACAATACGCCAGTCACTACTCTTGATGAACTGTGGTATCGTGTTGAAGCTGCATGGACAGCTGTACCTGTACACGCCATCCAAGCTCTGTTTGACTCAGTGCCCAGGCGTATCAAGGTCGTTATTACGGCCAGACGTGGTCTTTCTGGGTACTGATTTCTCAGGATCTATGCATCCAAATAGAGTGAAAATGTAATCACATGTCACTTCTAGTATAATATATTTGTCCAATGAATACCCGTTTATCATCTGCATTTCTTCTTGGTGTAGCAATTTTTAATGGCCAGTAGTGTAACTATGAATGTGTGCGAAGGTGTCGCCCGTACGAAGTCATTGTGGTTAAGCGTTGAGCGTTCGCCCCGTGCAAGATGGACGTGGACGGGGCGATGCTTAGAATCCCGGTAACACTTATTTTTTAAACTATATACTCTCTACTTTTAATCTATATTTCTTTCATCACTCATCACATTATTTAATTTATATGACTTTGAGAGGTAATATAATTTAAAAAAACCACGTGCATTTTCATGTAGTGAATTTCATACGTTATTTGACTGTTTACTATTTTCATTAAATTTTCAAGGACGAGGGACAGCTTGGGAAATAATGATGCAAATGACGTTATTGAGTTAAATAGTAAGTCACCATGTGCCAGACCTTAAGAGTAATGTACGATTGCTCGTCGGATGTGCTCTCGACATCACACGTTGCAGGATGATATTTGTCACAGAGTCACTGAAAACATAAATTGAAACGCCATCTGCTACATCGAATGAATACAGTTTTTCCGCACGTCGTTGACGTTTTGAAAAATTTCTCTTTCTTTCGATAGATTAAGAATTATATTTGAGCGGGAGGCGAACCGTCGCCTTATACACGTTCGTCTTTCGATTCTCTAAACCTAATTACTTCACCACCACGAATCCTAGCGTCTGGCTCTATAGGGCACATAATAACCCGTAAAAATTTTCTTGAGATTTTCGCGGAATTTACAGAGTAGTACACCTTATTACTTGCACATTATGTTGTTTAGTGGCCTACTAAAGGTGTACTAAGTTTGAAGTAAATCTGTGATCCCAATGTCACGGCGTCCCCTTGTCAGTTAGATCCCACGCTTTCACTACTATACACACGGACAGCACGCTCACTAGCGCTACATGCATCACGCGTGTGCCTGACTAGCAGTCGTTTCTCGCCAGGTGACGCTGCTCTCGCCTGGACGGATTTATATCGATAGTAGGACGGTGCTCATTATGTTCTGCCTGACCTGTAGATTTAAAAAAAACGCAACAAAATAAAGCACAGCTAACAGTATAATCAAGTATTACGTTCTTCATGTGTAATAGAAAGGTATAAATCTCAATGTCTCTTCTTTCCTCCCTCAAATGTCTGTACCATTTTCTTGTGTACGCTGGCGGAGGACACTTCCTGCGCAGCATCCAGCAGTAGTCAGCCGTCGCACTGGCATCCCATAAGTCCTGGTCGCCCCTGTCCAGTTCTTTAATGTTATGATGGAACATTTCTGCCCGTTCCTAACTCACGGCACCTAGATATTCCAGAAAATAGCTGACGTGGGAGTCCCGGAAGTGCAGCTTCGAAGTCATTTAGGCTATCAATAAAAAACGGCTCTAGAACTTTGTAAGGCGTATGCTTCGCCGGCGATGGGCGAGGCATGACAGAATCTCTGACCAGAGAGTAGTTTATCGTTAGTTGTTGCTTGTCGCTAGTCTGCGCTTGTCTGCGCGAGTCGACAGTAGTAGTGTGGTGCAGTCTGGTGGAGTCGGCATGTGTCGGCTGTGTGCTCTGCTCGCGACTGTGGTCAGGACTCTGGAGGGTGAGTATTGTTGTAGAAGGTAAAGAAGCAGCCTTGCGCATATTTAATAATGTATGTTAATTGTAATTTAATTTGTTCCAAAAAAAATGCCCCAATAATAATTTTTATATTATAAAGTAATTCTTTTAAAGAAAAGCATTCATTTGAATTTAAAGAATATTTCCAATGGATGATCACTCCTTCCAAGAACCAAAAAAAAAAAAAAAATATACGCCAGCATTGCACGAAGCTGTGTCGAAAGATATCTAATTAAGAGCAGATATAGTTGCAGTTTTTATTGAGGTAAGAACTTTTGCTTTTTTTATTCGGAATACAGGGCCGAAGGTCAGCGCTGCTGTCCTCATCAGGTTACTAAACTTTTTTTTTTTTATTTTGGTGTTTAGGAATTTTTCCGTTTCGAACTTAACATTAAATGAGAAAAGAATTTTGTGGGAATATTAAATGTGAATGCATTTCTGCACACAGACTATAAATGGGAGCCAATTGTGTTCAGAGGTTACAATATTAGAAAAATTCATTTAATTATTATTCTTTGGGCAGGCTACACTTGGCTCAGTTTCATTTTTCATTTAATTATATTTTTTGGGGGAAGGTTAGACTTGGTTCCATTTCCATTTAAATTTTTGTGTGGGGAGGTTACACTTCTTTTTTACTGTATATTATAAAAATTATTATTGGGGCATTTTTTGGAACAAATTACAATTAACATACATTATTAAACATGCGCAAGGCTGCTTCTTTACCTTCTACAACAATACTCATCCTCCAGAGTCCTGACCAGAGTCGCGAACAGAGCAGACAGCCGACGCATGCCGACTCCACCAGACTACTACTGTCGACTCGCGCAGACAAGCGCAGACTAGCGACAAGCAACAACTAACGATAAACTACTCTCTGGTCAGAGATTCTGTCATGCCTCGCCTATCGCCGGCGAAGCATACGCCTTACAACTTAGAACTACCTAATCCTAGCTGACCTAAGAACATCACACACACACATCCATGACCGAGGCAGGACTCCAACCCGCGACCGTAGCGGTCGCACGGTTCCAGACTGTAGCGCCTAGAACCGCTCGGCCACCCAGGCCGGCGCCTGCCAATACTTTAAAAGTTATCCAGCATGTTTTTTACCAACGCCCGTAAACAAGGTCTTTGAAGCTGCCAAGGAAGTTGTTGCCGAGATGTTTAAAGGGTAATTCATTCATTTTGTCTTTCAATGTTTCGTGTTTCAGTAGTTTGCGAACGTGGGAAAATTCTCTTTCTTTCGTCTTAGCTTCTGACAGCCACGCTAACTTACTTGCAGCACACTTGAAACTGTAGCGCTTTTATAAAAATTGTTTCACGATGCCATATTTTATGTGAAGTGGAGGTATAAGTCTTTTTGAATCCATCTTCGAATCGAAAATTCCTTTTTCGCCCAACTTCTAGCGACTGTTTCATTCCGGTAAGAAGCCGTGGTTTTTTCTCACAACTTCAACACACGCGATGTAGGGCCCATTACTTGACTTAATCCCCAACCTTTACTCCCTAGCACGCAAAACACATATCTTTGACAAAGTCTGAGACCGTCTGCAGCTACTTTTTTACGAAAAGTTTAGCACAGATGTTTGAGTACGACTTCGTACACCACGGTAAGGAGAGGCGTGCACGGAGTTGGTTGGTTGGTTTGATAGATTAAAGGGACCAGACTGCGACGGTCATCGCTCCCGGGCGCAGAGTGATGTGGCAACTGTCGCCATAGGAAAGCTGGACAGGAGCAGATATAACTAGCGAACAAATTAACACAGTAAACAGAAGATTTAATTAACATGAATTTCTCCGACCATAATAAGCGTCATTACAAATAATGCAGCACAAATAAGAGTCCCGCTCATACAGTAACAACTAGGATTAGGCTCACTCTGCGAAACACGGGCAGTGGGGTAGCAGTAATGAGTCTCTCTAAGTGCAAGCGGTGACCGGCTGCCGCCAGCCAGTCTCTATCACGGCGGCAGGTGACGCTCTTGGTCCAGAGCCGCTGGGGAAATCCCGCAGCAAGAGTGCATCATTGGGTCCACCACATCCCGTGTGATTGCTATCGGCGTCTGATGAAAACTTGCTATTGCAATGCTATGTAGCTCGTGGGGTGGTATCGATATATGATACCACACAGATATATCAGAAGTTATATTTTGACTAAAGTTCAGTCTTGATCACATAATGTATGTTTTAATGATATAGGTAACCGGTTTCGGTTCTTTCTACAAAACCATCATCAGACCTGTGGGTAAATTTTAAGAAATACTAGATACCAATCTTTAAATAAAATGAAAGTGTCTAATGATGTCAAAATTTAACAAGATAAAATAAAATTAATTACACCCATGGCTCCCTTAGGATGGTAGGCGGAGCTCTCCTCAGCTGCTACGCAGTCAACTGATGGTTATGAGTGCTGAGCACGAGCTTAAATATGCAGAGGCTCCGCCTACTTCCTGTCACACTACTTCACAACTGCCAATCAGCATTCATAATATGACGCCATCGTCAAAGTATAAAAGTAGGAAATACACTAATAACATAAAATTGATTCATTTAAATGTCTGATTAACAGATAGTTAGTATGTCTACAGCTTATTTATACTTTGGATAAAAACAGTGAACTACGATGTGTAATAGTTGTGCCCTCTATGGGATACCTTAGTACTATTACAGTACCAGTTACATCAAAGATGTGAAAGTCCTTGGCGTTGTGGTATATATCGATTATACCGAGTCGCCTACATCACAATTGCATCTTTGTTGGATGCTGCAGAATCGTCTTATTTTAACTGTAGTTTTTATAGCAATATTCTTTATAGCAGTAGGGTAGCAGCCACGAGTACGTTCCACATTATGTATATCTGAATAACTGATGAGACTGCTGATTAAATTTTTTAAAATCATCGATCTAATAGTTTTTATAATAATCAATGTCAATTTAATAATTTTTTTATGTTGTGCAGCATATTTTACATACATTGCCTAAGGGAGCCATGGGTATAATTAATTTTATTTTATCTTGTTAAATTTTGACATCATTAGACACTTTCATTTTATTTAAAGATTGGTATCTAGTATTTCTTAAAATTTATCCACAGGTCTGATGATGGTTTTGTAGAAAGAACCGAAACCGGTTACCTATATCATTAAAACATACATTATGTGATCAAGACTGAACTTTAGTCAAAATATAACAATTAATTGATCACTGCTTTCCAAAAATGTTTACCAAAATATCAGAAGTTGTCAGAAGAATTAATGTAACCTCTTGAAGTCATGAAGTTCGCAAAATCTGGCAACAGTCGTTGCTGGAGTCTGCGTGCAAAACCATATGAAAAACAAACGTATACACCTCAACATTACAGTATCACTAGAATACGCGTCAGCCGTGGTCGGCTCATGTTAACGCCGTTTTTCCTTCGGGGCATTTTGTCACCATCGACTGGCGTCTTATTCCTCCCTCAGTTAATATATGAACGAGTTGCTCACTTGCCTCCGTCAGTGGCAGCAGCAGCGTTTATCGATGCTGGTATTGCTGTAACTTCTTTCGTGTGGCAGCTATATTTCCGTGTCGCGGTGTGTGTGGCAGTTGGTCGGTTGCGGCGGTGCAGCGAGGAAGTCTCTGCGACGTATCATCAGACAGGGCCGCTGGCGGCGTGCACGCGTGGTCGGAGTTGTGCGGCACCAGCTGCGGGAACTGCTAAGTTCTTAGCCCACCGCACCAGCATACTGGAGATGAGTCATCAGTGAACCTGTCATGAAAGTTCAACCGTTGTGGCGTCTCTTCGTTGTTTGCTGGTTGCATCCAGGGCTGTCACCGCAAGCAGTAACGTGATGGTGTGTTGGAGTCGGCAAAATTTTGCAGCCGTCTCCCGCTATGGTGTTTAACCTTTTAAATGATTGTAATTTATTAGTGAAGTACACCAGCAGCATCTTCTGCCTTGTGCGCGTTAACGTTCCGGTTACCTGACCTGGTCGTTAGCGTAGTTTTGCGGCAGTGTGTTTTCCTCGCCATGTTGATGCTGTCCGGCACAGCGTGTAGTTCGACAGCTCGGTGTTGTTCTCTTTTCTATTTGAGTGTTTATCGTGCTTTGACTGTGTGTATTCGCCAGTTATTATTAAGAAATAAACCTGCCGCGACGCTCGTCTTCGCTCGTGGTTCTCGTGCTGTTGGTAGGGTGGAACGGGCTTGATTGTGCGGTGGGGTTGGTTCGTCAGCCGGCCGTAGGACGTGCTGCAACCCCATCGTTTAGTGTTACGATTGGCTGCCTGTCTCACCTAAACTGTGGTTAGAGTTTCCTCCCCAGGCTGACCCTTGGAACACTTCGGAACACCACTGTTTGTTGTTTGTGATTGCCATTTTATTTGGTCACAGGCACTGTGCCAGCTCTTCAGCCGTGTATCAATATTGTCTGTTTCTGTTTAGTATATGGCCTTCAGCCGAATTTCATACCAACATCAAGATTAGGCCTTCAGCCGTGATTCTTTTAAAATTACTATTTCTCTGCATTTAGGCCTTCAACCGGTTTTGTTTCAGAACCTGTGGCTTTAATATGTAAATCCTTATCTGTAAGGTTTCTCTTTAATTATCTTGAATTCTTGATATGGCCTTCAGCAGTGTTCTGTAAATGTTTATCTTAAGGTTGTCTTTAATCATTCTTGAGTAATTGTTTGGGCCTTCAGCCGACAAGATACTTCAAGTTTTCCTAAGATTTGTTTCTGTTGTACTGTATAAAGGCTTATGTTTAAAGTCTCTCTCTTAGTATGTAAAAAAAAATTTCTAATTGGGCTTTCAGCCGAAGAATTAACTTGAATTTTCCTTAATATGGCCTTTAGCCGGAATTTGTAAATGTTTGGCTTTTAAATAATTTCCTTAGCTGATCTGAAATATTATCTCAGTCTTTAGCCGAGAAGATATTGTAATTTTACTTAACTAAGGCCTTCCGCCGTTACTCTAAATCCTGGTGTTTTAAAAGCAATGACATGGCTCTGAGCACTATGGGACTTGACATCTATGGTCATCAGTCGACTAGAACTTAGAACTACTTAAACCTAACTAACCTAAGGACATCACACAACACCCAGTCATCACGAGGCAGAGAAAGTCCCTGACCCCGCCGGGAATCGAACCCGGGAACCCGGGCGCGGGAAGCGAGAACGCTACCGCACGACCACGAGCTGCGGACTAAAAGCAAACATTCTGGAGAAGTTACTTGGGCCCTCAGCCGTGAATTGATCTTTGTTGTCTTAAAGAGAAAACTGTGCATTGGTTTGAGGAATAAAGTCTTGTGTGTGTTCTTGTATGACTAACAGTAATTGACCTTGTCCCCTTTCCACAACCTGATCCGCTCTGTCCTGCGAAACCAGATTTCAACGCCGTCATTCAAAAACAAAGAACAGATTTCAGTTGTTTATTACAGACAAACTATGAAACGTAGGAACTTATTTTTCACGTCACTAGATAAAGGAAGGTGCAAAGTGTTATATTCACACAGACACCACACCATATACCCAGCGTGCGCTCCGTGCATTGCTCAAGAAAAATCGAAACGATAGTCCATTTTATTCCACACATGAATCAACAGGCCCCTGTTTATAAAATCGACAGCTTCAACAATTCGATTTCTCAGCCATTCAAGAGTAGCTACCATACGGGTGACAAAGACTCCGCTATTACGTGCCTCCACAAGAAAATCACAACGTGTGGGGTGGGAGACCAAAAGCAATGAACAAGATCGTGTTGTCCACCTCCTCCAGTCCAACATTCTGGGATGATAAGGTAACGCGGCACCTCCAGGTGAAGGTGAGGCAGGGAGCCAGCATGCTTAAAAATGAAATAATTGGAATATCCGTGAAACTGAAAAAAAAAGAGTTTTGGAGCAAGTCCAGGTGTGACAATCCTGTCACAGTTTCCTTCGCAAAAGGAAAAGGGCTATAAACTTTGTGAACAGGAAACGCACAAAACACAGTTTCGGCGAGTCTCTTTCATGTTCGACGATGAGGTCAGGATTCTGTGACCTCCAAATCCTTACATTATGGCGGTTTACTTTACGCGGGTGACGAAGTGTTGATTCGTCCAAAAGATGAGTCGTTCGGAGAAACGTCTCCTCTGCCGTGTCCTGGTGAACTGAAATGCAGAATCCGTACCTTGCATTACGGTCCCCGGGGCGCAATTACTGCAGTAACTGCAACTTGTAAGGCTTCAAATACAGTCGCCGTTTGAGGACGTTGATCTTCCTGGCGTGCCCTTCTTGTGGACTTCCCAGGGCTCGGTGTCACGCCTCTCGGATACGCTCGACATTTTCATCAGATGTGCGTGTCCAACAAGAGCTCTTTCCTTTCCTTATGCAATCAACTTGAGTGCCAGTCATAAACCCACTTTTGCAAAGGCGGTTTCTTGCTGCGTCTATGGCGGAACGCATGTTACATTTAAGCAATGAATTGGCTTCGCCCAAATTCCAACACACAAAATGATTTCTTTTGTGCTGTTGTCTCCATGTTGCTACAAAGAAACAACAGCGCAGCAGTGTCAAAACATTGGACCTTACTCTGTCCAGTGACAAACTGTTCTTTCTTCTTGAACCATCCGGTATATAGATTCTGTATTGTTGTAGTGGTCTTCAGTCCAGAGACTGGTTTGATGCAGCTCTCCCTGCTACTCTATTCTGTGCAAGCTTCTTCATCTCCCAGTACCTATTGCAACCTATATCCTTCAGAATCTGTTTAGTGTATGCATCTCTTGGTCTCTCTCTACGATTTTTGCATTCCAGGCTGCCCTCCAACCGATCCCTTCTTCTAGTCAAGCTGTGCCACAAATTTCTCTTCTCTCCAATTCTATGCAGTATCACCTCATTAGTTACGTCATCTGTCCATCTAATCGTCAGCATTCTTCTGTAGCATCACATTTCGAAAGCTTCTATTCTCTTCTTGTCCAAACTATTTATCGTCCACGTTTCACTTCCATACATGGCTACACTCCATACAAATACTTTCAGAAACGACTTCCTGACACTTAAATCTATACTCGATGTTAACAAATTTCTGTTCTTGAGAAATGTTTTCCTTGCCATTGCCAATCTACATTTTATATCCTCTCTACTTCGACCATCATCAGCCGGCCGCGGTGGTCTCGCGGTTCTCGGCGCTCAGTCCGGAACCGCGCGACTGCTACGGTCGTAGGTTCATGATTGTGTGTGATGTCCTTAGGTTAGTTAGGTTTAAGTAGTTCTAAGTTATAGGGGACTGATGACCACAGCTGTTAAGTCCCATAGTGCTCAGAGCCATTTGAACCATTTTTGACCATCATCAATTATTTTTCTCCCCAAATAGCAAAACTCATTTACTACTTTAAATGTCATATTTCCTAATCTAATTTCCTCAGCATCACTCGATTTAATTCAACTGCATTCTATTATCCTCGTTTTGCTTTTGTTGATGTTCATCGTATATGACACTGTCCATTCCGTTCAGCTGCTCTTCCAGGTCCACTGCTGTCTCTGACAGAATTACGATGTCATCGGCGAACCTCAAAGTTATTATTTCTTCTTCATGGTTTTTAATTCCTACTCCGAATTCTTCTTTTGTTTCCTATAGTGCTTACTCAATATACAGATTGAATAACATTGGGGATAGGCTACAACCCTGTCTCACTTCCTTCCCAACCACTACTTCCCTTTCATGCCCCTCGACTCTTATAACTTCCATCTGGTTTCTGTACAAATTGTAAATAGCCTTTCGCTCCCTGTATTTTACCCCTGCCACCTTCAGAATTTGAAAGAGAGTATTCCAGTCAACATTGTGAACAGCTTTCTCTAAGTCTACAAATGCTAGAAATGTAAGTTTGCCTTTCCTTAATCTTTCTTCTAAGATAAGTCGTAAGGTCAGTATTGCCTCACGTGTTCCAACATTTATTCGTAATCCAAACTGATCTTCCCCGAGGTCAGCTTCTACCAGTTTTTCCATTCGTCTGTAAAGAATTCGTGTTAGTATTTTGCAGCCGTGGCTTACTAAACTGATAGTTCGATAATTTTCACATCTGTCAACACCTGCTTTCTTTGGGATTGGAATTATTATATTCTTCTTGAAGTCTGAGGGTATTTAGCCTGTCTCATACATCTTGCTCACCAGACGATAAAGTTTTCTCAGGGCTGGCCCTCCCAAGGCTATCAGTAGTTATAATGGAATGTTGTCTACGGCTGGGGCCTTCTGTATTATCGACTGTAAAATTAAACATCTTTTTTGTAGTAGGTTACATTACCAACTTTAAGAAAATAATATTGTCGGTATAATAACGATTAAGAGCCTCCAGACAGGTTGGGAAATCCCAATATTAGACAATGTGAAATGTTTTTGTATAAAAGATACCTTTTCTCAAAAACGATCGGGAACAAAAATTCTAAAACAACATGATTGCAGGTTACACTTTCGTAACCACTTCTAACGAGGGATTTCTAAAAGTACTCATTAGTTAAGGTGAAACAACCATTAAAGTTGTCAGTTCCACCCAGTTCCATATGATAGGTTGCCTACATTCTCTTCAATATCTTCTTACAATATCCTATGTCCTTCTTGTCTGCGCTGTCTTGCTCTTGTTTCAAGGTCCCTAACGGCTTTCTTTTACGCCGTTAGTTTTTCTTTACTGTGAAACGACCGACAGTTTGCAGCAGTCTTTTCAGGTCTTCACACCTTGCAACGTTTTCTTCATTGAACGTTGTCACTGCATCAAAGACGCCAAAATGCAGTCTACTAATTGCCACAAACACTGTCTTGGGGGTTGAGGTCCAGATTATGCTGGTAATGGACTCGTTAGGATGCTGTGCGCGGCCATGAAGACATTTCTTCAATAGACGTACATCTGATCCTTCCAAGACCTGTACTTGCAAAAGGAATAGCTGGTTTGTGTATATATTTCTCAACTTTTTGCCGTACTCTTTTGTATTTGCACCACTAAAATATTTCTGGAGGGCACAGCCCTGTTGGAAATAGCTGAAACATAACTATCCTTACAGCGTTTCTCATATCTTCTACGCTACTAACATTATATCTGATCGGCAAGCCCTAACAATTTTGAATTCTTTCTATGACAGAGTCTGTGAGCCTATTCTTGCCATATAATCCCCTGCCATCTTCCAATTTTTTTGGCTGATATGCATTCGCTTTTGTAGAGCTACATTTTCTCTACATAGCTTCTCTTCCTCAACTGTTTTGAAAGCTTTTGAATCCTCATCTCTTAAATAACTAGCCTCGGAGACGGGGGATACAAAAAATTAAATTTCACGCTATGCTGATAATTTTTATTTTGTTGTTGTTGTTGCGGTCTTTAGTCCTCAGACTGGTTTGATGCAACTTTCCATGCTACCCTATCCTGTGCAAGCTTCTTCATCTCCCAGTACCTACTGCAACCTACATCCTTCTGAATCTGCTTAGTGTATTCATCTCTTCGTCCCCCTCTAAGATTTTTACCCTCCACGCTGCCCTCCAGTACTTAATTGGTGATCCCTTGATGCCTCAGAACATGTCCTACCAACCGATCCCTTCTTCTAGTCAAGTTGTGCCACAAACCTCTCTTCTCCCCAATCCTATTCAATACTTCCTCATTAGTTATGTGATCTACCCATCTAATCTTTAGCATCCTTCTGTAGCACCACAGGCCGGCCAGAGTGGCCGAGCGGTTAAAGGCGCTACAGTCTGGAACCGCACGACCGCTACGGTCGCTGGTTCGAATCCTGCCTCGGGCATGGATGTGTGTGATGTCCTTAGGTTAGTTAGGTTTAAGTAGTTCTAAGTTCTAGGGGACTTATGACCACAGCAGTTGAGTCCCATAGTGCTCAGAGCCATTTGAACCATTTTTGTAGCACCACATTTCGAAAGCTTCTATTCTCTTCTTGTCCAAATTATTTATCGTCCATGATTCACTTCCATACATGGCTGCACTCCATAAAAATAATTTCAGAAACGACTTCCTGACATTTAAATCTATACTCGATGTCAACAAATTTCTCTTCTTCAGAAACGCTTTCCTTGCCATTGCCAGTCTACATTTGATATCCTCTCTACTTCATCATCAGTTGTTTTGCTCCTCAGATAGCAAAACTCCTTTATTAGTCTAATTCCCTCAACATCACCCGACTTAATTCGACTACATTCCATTATCATCGTTTTGCTTTTGTTGATGTTCATCTTATACCCTCCTTTCATGACACTGTCCATTCCGTTCAACTGCTCTTCCAAGTCCTTTGCTGTCTCTGACAGAATTACAATGTCATCGGAAAACCTCAAAGTTTTTATTTCTTCTCCATGGATTTTAATACCTACTACGAATTTCTCTTTTGTTTCTTTCACTGCTTGCTCAATATACAGATTGAATAACATTGGGGATAGGCTACAACCCTGTCTCACTCCCTTCCCAACCACTGCTTCCCTTTCATGCCCCTCGACTCTTATAACAGCCATCTGGTTTCTGTACAAATTGTAAATAGCCTTTCGCTCCCTGTATTTTACCCCTGTCACTTTCAGAATTTGAAAGAGAGTATTCCAGTCAACATTGTCAAAAGCTTTCTCTAAGTACACAAATGCCAGAAACGTAGATTTGCCTTTCCTTAATCTTTCTTCTAAGATAAGTCATCGGGTCAGTATTGCCTCACGTTTTCCAGTATTTCTACGGAATCCAAATTGATCTTCCCCGAGGTCGGCTTCTACCAGTTTTTCCATTCGTCTGTAAAGAATTCGCGTTAGTATTTTGCATCCGTGACCGATTGTTCGGTAATTTTCACATCTGTCAGCATCTGCATTCTTTGGGATTGGAATTATTATAGTCTTCTTGAAGTTTGAGGGTATTTCGCCTGTCTCATACATCTTGCTCACCAGATGGCAGAGTTTTGTCAGGACTGGCTCTCCCAAGGCCGTCAGTAGTTCTAATGGAATATTGTCTACTCCCGGGGCCTTGTTTCGACTCAGATCTTTCAGTGCTGTGTCAAACTCTTCACGCAGTATCATATCTCCCATTTCATCTACATCCTCTTCCATTTCCATAATATTGTCCTCAAGTACATTGCCCTTATATAGCCCCTCTATATACCCCTTCTACCTTTCTGCTTTCCCTTCTTTGCTTAGAACTGGGTTTCCATCTGAGCTCTTGACATTCATACAAGTGGTTCTCTTTTCTCCAAAGGTCTCTTTACTTTTCCTGTAGGCATTATCTATCTTACCCCTAGTGAGATAAGCCTCTACATCCTTACATTTGTCCTCTAGCTATCCCTGCTTAGCCATTTTGCACTTTCTGTCGATCTCATTTTTGAGACGTTTGTATTCCTTTTTGCCTGCATCATTTACTGCATTTTTATATTTTCTCCTTTCATCAATTAAATTCAATATTTCTTCTGTTACCCAAGGATTTCTACCAGCCCTCGTCTTTTTACCTACTGGATCCTCTGCTGCCTTCACTACTTAGTCTTTCAAAGCTACCCATTCTTCTTCTACTGTATTTCTTTCCGCCATTGCTGTCAACTGTTCCCATATGCTCTCCCTGAAACTCTGTACAACCTCTGGTTTAGTCAGTTTATCCAGGTCCCATCGCCTTAAATTCCCACCTTTTTGCAGTTTCTTCAGTTTTAATCTACAGTTCATAACCAATAGATTGTCGTCAGAGTCCACATCTGCCCCTGGAAATGTCTTACAATGTAAAACCTGGTTCCTAAATCTCTGTCTTACCATTATATAATCTATCTGAAACCTGTCAGTATCTCCAGGCTTCTTCCATGTATATAACCTTCTTTTATGATTCTTGAACCAAGTGTTAGCTATGATTATGTTGTGCTGTGCGCAAAATTCTATCAGGCGGCTTCCTCTTTCATTTCTTAGCCCCAATCCATATTCACCTACTAGGTTTCCTTCTCTCCCTTTTCCTACTACCGAATTCCAGTCACCTATGAGTATTAAATTTTCGTCTCCCTTCACTATCTGAATAATTTCTTTTATTTTATCATAAATTTCTTCAATTTCTTCGTCATCTGCAGAGCTAGTTGGCATGTAAACTTGTACTACTGTAGTAGGCGTGGGCTTCGTGTTTATGTTGGCCACAATAATGCGTTCACTATGCTGTTTGTAGTAGCTTACCCGCATTCCTATTTTTCTATTCATTATTAAACCTACTCCTGCATTACCCGTATTTGATTTTGTATTTATAACTTTGTATTCGCCTGACCAAAAGTCTTGTTCCTCCTGCCACCGAACTTCACCAATTCCTACTATATCTAACTTTAATCTATCCATTTCCCTTTTTAAATTTTCTAACCTACCTGCTTGATTAAGGGATCTGACATTCCACTCTCCGATCCGTAGAACGCCAGTTTTCTTTCTCCTGATAACGACGTCCTCCTGAGTAGTCCCCGCCCGGAGATCCGAATGGGGGGACTATTTTACCTCCGGAATATTTTACCCAAGAGGACGGCATCATCATTTAACCATACAGTAAAGCTGTATGCTCTCGGGGAAAATTACGGCCGTAGTTTCCCCTTGCTTTCAGCCGTTCGCAGTACCAGCACACCAAGGCTGTTTTTGTTATTGTTACAAGGCCAGATCAGTCAACCATGCAGACTGCTGCCCTTGCAACTACTGAAAAGGCTGCTGCCCCTCTTCAGGAACCACACGTTTGTCTGGCGTCTCAACAGATACCCCTCCGTTGTGGTTGCACCTACGGTACGGCTATCTGTATCGCTGAGGCACGCAAGCCTCCCCACCAGCGGCAAGGTCCATGGTTCTTGTTATGTAATTAAACTGAGTAAAATACAATTTTCATACCATACGAGTTTCGCCTTTATTCTTTGCAGACGTCTTCAGTGGCCTGAAATAATTTTTGTTTACATTTTGAGACAATGTATATATAGGTTATACAGGACTACAGAAGTTGAAGAAATTAAATTTCAGTCTGAGAGCTGTCAAATACACACGTTCACACCTGCACAATGTTTTGTTTAAATGTATGAATAAACCAAACATAAGGCAATACTATATCTGTGTTATACATAATTGGAAAGGGGAAATTTCGTAAATTATAATCAGTGAAAGAAAGAAATTGAAAATTTCAAGATCCCAATCTGTCCTGAGCACCTTCAATAGCCACATTATCCGAACATCACAGAAATTCTACGTTTGTGTCAACAACGTGTTGAGTTTAACAAAAGTTCGTTGTACTATGTGATCGTGACGAGTTGTCATTCAAGTACACAGAAATCATATTATGTGCGACTAAGCTGTGTTTGCATGAGTTTAACGCAGCATAATAAACGTTTATTCACTTTTATCTTCGTTAGGGTTATGAGTTGTTACGTAGCAAAAGGAAACGGAAATTCCACTGCAGAAAACAGGTTCACGTGTTCAAGTTTCCTAAACACGATATAATGAGAAAGAAATGACTCCATTAAATTCCAAGGCAGGATTTCACAGTTACTATAGAGCGTTTAATATTAGTTGCAAGTTTCAGCGACTGGCTCACCGGAGGGAACTTGACGCCGTTGCCCGTGCAACACCAGTGACGAGCCGGCTTTCCTTACCACGCCACCAGCGGTTTGGTTGGTAAGGCCCCCTGTAGCCACGCCATGGATAAACACTACCACGTGGTGTCGTGCGTAAGATGCATCTTCGTTGTAAAGTGGTAGTTTCTGGTAATGAAGTGTTCTGCAGTTGTCAGGGACTGTGGACAAGTGTTTTGTGTTGGTATTGCACACAGTTGAAGAGTAATGGATATCTCTAAAAAGGTCCATCACAGAAGTTGGAAAGAAAAAACCAAGGTACAAAGAAGGTAACTGTGAAGAAACCATGGCTAACAGAAGAAATACTTCAGTTGATCGATGAAAGGATGAAGTACAAAAATGTTGCGGGAAACTCACGAATACGGAAATACAGTCGCTGAAGAAAGTCAGGAATACAGAAATACAGTCGCTGAGGAATGAAATAAATAGGAAGTGCACAGAAGCTAAGACGAAACGGCTGCGTGAAAAATGTGCACAACTCGAAAATGAAATGAGTGTTAGAAGGACAGATTCATCATACAGGAAAGTCAAAACAACTTTCGGTGACATTAAAAGCAAGGGTGGTAACTTTAAGAGTACAATCGGGATTCCATTCTTAAATGCAGAGGAGATAGTGGATAGGTGGAAAGAACACATTCAAAGCCTCTATGAGGGGAAAAATTTGTCTGATGTGATAGAAGTAGAAACATGTGTCGATTTAGAAGAAATAGGGGATCCATTATTAGAATCAGAATGTAAAAGGGATTTGGAGGACCTAGGATCAAGTTAGTTAGAAGGGATAGATAACATTCGATCAGAATTTCTAAAATCATTGGAGGAAGTGGCAACAAAACGACTATTCACGTTGGTGTGTAGAATGTATGAATCTGGCAGCATATCATCTGACTTCGGAAAAATATCATCCACACAATTCCAAAGACTGCAAGAGCTGACAATTGCGAGAATTATCGAAAATCCGGTTAACAGTTAATGCATCCAAATTTATGACGAGAATTATATACAGAAGAATGGAAAACAAAATTGAGGATGTGCTAGATGACGATCAGTTTGGCTTTAGAAAAGGTAAAGACGTGAGAGAGGCCGTTCTCACGTTACGGTTGGTAATGGAAGCAAGACTAAAGAAAAATCAAGGCACGTTCATAGGATTTGTCGAACTGGGAAAAGCGTTCGACAGTGTATAATTGTGCAAGATCTTCGAAATGATGAGAAAAATAGTGGTAAGCTATAGGGAGAGACGGGTAATATACAATGTGTAAAAGGGCCAAGAGGGAAAAAAAAGAGTGGACGACTAAGGACGAAGTGCTCGGATTAAAAAGGGCGTAAGACAGGGATATAGCCTTTCGTCGGTAGTGTTAAATCTGTACATCGAAGAAGCAATGACGGAAATAAAAGAAAGGTTCAGGAGTGGAATTAAAATTCAAGATGAAGGGTTTGGCTCAAATGGCTCTGAGCACTATGGGACTTAACTTCTGAGGTCATCAGTCCCCCAGAACTTAGAACTACTTAAACCTAACTAACCTAAGGACATCACACACATCCATGCCCGAGGCAGGATTCGAACCTGCGACCGTAGCGGTCACGCGGTTCCAGACTGTAGCGCCTAGATCCGCACGGCCACACCGGCCGGCAGATGAAGGGTATCAATGATACGATTCGCTGATGACACTGTTATCGTGAGTGAAAGTGAAGAAGAGTTATAAGATCTGCTGAATGGAATGAACAATCAAATGAGTACAGAATGGATTTAGAGTAAATCGAAGAAAGACGAAAGCAATGAGAAGTAGCAGAAACGAGAAAAGCGAAAAACGTAACATCATGATTGATGGTCACGAAGTAGATGAAGTTAAGGAATTCTGGTACCAAGGCAGTAGCCGGCCGGGGTGCCCGAGCGGTTCTAGGCGAAACAGTCTGGAACCGCGCGACCGCTACTGTCGCAGGTTCGAATCCTGCCTCGGGCATGGATGTGTGTGATGTCCTTAGGTTAATTAGGTTTATGTAGTTCTAGTTCTAGGGGACTGATGACCACAGATGTTAAGTCCCATAGTGCTCAGAGCCATTTGAACCATTTGAACCAAGGCAGTAAAATAGCCAATGACGGACGGAACAAGTAGGACATCAAAAGCAGTCTATCAATGGCAAAAAGGACATTGCTGGCCAAGAGAAGTCTATTAGTATCCAACATAGGCCTTAATTTGAGGAAGTAATTTCTGAGAATGTACGTCTGGAGGACAGCATTGTACGCTAGTGAAACATGAGCTGTGGAAAAAACCGGAACAGAAGAGAATCGAAGCATTTGAGATGTGTTGCTACAGGCGAATGTCGAAAATTAGGTTTCATTGATAAGGTAACGAACGAGGAGATTCTGCGCAGAATTGTAGAGGAAAGAATATGTGAAAAACATTGATAAGGAGAAGGGACAGGATGATAGGTCATCTGTTATGACATGAGGGAATGACTTCCATGGTACTAGAGGGAGCTGTAGAGGGCAAAAACTGTAGAGGAAGACAGAGATTGGAATACATCCAGAAAATAATTGAAGACGTAGACTGCAAGTGCTACTTGGAGATGAAGAGATTGGCACGGGAGAGGAATTCGTAGCGGTCCGCATGCCAGAAAACTGATGACAAAAAAAGGAAAAAAATTGCATTAATAGTGGCAGTGCAGCACGTCTGAACACACAAGATTCACAGTGAAAGTGGTCGTTGAAGAACCCATTCACTGGCTGTGAAGATAATGTCCTGCTGCAAAATATTTCTCCGAGTTCCACAATAATAATAGACATTGCGCCATTCCACCGTGTTGTGATGGATAAAGGCACAGCGATGCAGTGGAAAGTGGGAATTATGCTCTCGATGCAAAGAAATGTTTCACTGGATAAAGCTGATTTAGAATGTATAAGGCGAAGTTAATGGAACTTGTAGTGCTCTACAAGCCAAAAAACCCACGCTACCAGGTCAACAAACTGGCTGACGCTGAAGGACATAGTGTAAACGACCTTCCTGCTTATCACGCTTATTTAAATCCAACTGAGAATATATGAACCTGGGTAAAAAATAGTTTGGCAAGAACAAAAAGAAATTTACACCCAGTGAGGTTGAAATGCTGAAAAAAGAAGCCATTACAGTTGTCAAACCACAGGACAGGTGTCGTGTTATCAGCCACACCAAGAAGGTAGTTGAAGAGACATGGATTCATGAAGGACTGCGATGAGTTGTGAAAATACGTAACTTCTCTTATAAAATCTGCTTCTTTTCAAAGCACAACAGAGGTTACAAATATTCGCCATACTAAGATTCAAGTGCAGTTGAAATTGTGACAGAATCCTGAAATAGTGTTATATTAAACCAGTAACTGAGGGCAAGATAGATGAATAGTTTACGAAAACCCCCATTCTCAGAAAAATATGTAAACATGTAACTTCTTCGCTTATATTGTCACAAAACCCACTGCAGTTCTCGTTCCAGCACTATCTATGGACCTCATTAATTACGTTACTCCATTGAAAAATCTGTATTTGTTTGAAAATCGCGGTGGATATGCAAATTTCGCAGATTAAGCATATGGCAAAACACTCTGCTCTTTGTGTGTTACCGTTTTCCAAAATTTTGTTTCGATGCCTCAAATCGTTGGTGAGATACGAAGGATTTGCGAATATTCCATTCTGGTTTTATGACTGGCGCTTGAGTACGTGACGGAACAACTTACATAGATTCCATGTTCTCAAGATTGGCAACAGACAGCGATATCTTTCCAAATTTAAAGAATAATTCAGTATGTTATCTACATTTCATATGCAGCAACATATGACCTAACACGCACCAAACGCAAATTCATAGCGACCCCTATTTTTCAATGCAAAGTTCAACAATTTCTTGCAATAGTTTACCTAATATCGTAATATCCCAATAACTATGACCATTAACGAAATGATAGGCAATTCATCATGGAGCTGACGAATTACGTCATAAATATGCGAGAATCAGAGTTTATTACCTAATGATTTCTTAAAAATCGTTTGAGAAATATTTCCAGTCGGCCAGCTTCCGCGGCTTACTCCTCACACAGTCTAGCCAGCCTGCCAGGTTTCGCGCCGACTAGGCCTGACGCGCTAAGCACACGCTGACAACTACGCTTCCCTCCACTTGTTCCTTCCTGAACTTTCAAAAGTCGCAACTAATTTTAAAAGCACTATAACTATTCATTGGTAAGTTTAACACGGACGTTGTCTGAGGGCTAGGCAAGCCCTGCGACTACCCTCAGGTGCGGTTTGCCTACACTCAGGCGCTAGAGCAGCCGCCATTCTGTTTTGTTGTCGAAGTTCCTAACAAATGGTTCAAATGGGTCTGAGCACTATGGGACTTAACATCTGAGGTCATCAGTCCCCTAGAACTTAGAACTACTTAAACCTAACTAACCTAAGAACAGCACACAACACCCAGTCATCACGAGGCAGAGAAAATCCCTGACCCCGGAAGTTCCTAACAGGTAGATTTCTAGCGTGCTGAACAAACTTGCGTGTGTGACACTGAGAATGGTGCTCATGTAGGATCTTAGAGGGACCGTTTGCCATTTTATTCATGCACATGTTAATGTTACAATCCCGCGTTATCACGGGACAGGAGGGCGGAAAACGGGAAGGTTCAAAAAACGTCAGTACCCTTTGCTGACTCGGATCACTTTCAAATTTCGTTGAATTGTTTTGAATACTCCCAAGTGGTTCCAACCTGTACACGAGAGCAAAAATTGCTGTCACACTGTACTCCAAAAGGTTTCGACTACATTCAGTTCGGTTGCTGGCCCACGATGTCCTTAAAGTCTTCTTGTCGCTCATCAAAGAACGAACTGTCGTTTTCGACCACGAAATGTGTGGAAATTGACGCTCAAGGAAAGAGGTGGTTTCATTGGCGCCCTTTCTACCAAACCCTAAGGCCTTTTCGTGACTATTCTGAGCGGCGGTGTGTCAGAAACCTTTCCCTCGGCCACCCACAAGAAAAAAGCGTGATTTCATCGGCGGCTGTTGCTGTCCTGGCATCTATCGCAGAGATGTGAAAAGAAGGGATGAAATAAGAGGGATTGTGACGACCTTGTTATCGTGTGACGTGTCCACGGTGGTGTTGGGCAGTATTTAGCGAAACTTGATGCCAATGTGACGTCATTAACCTACCTTACAGCTCACATTAACTTCCGAGCTGTGGCCTTTTTTCGCAAGTGACGACACCTTGCTGCTTGAAGCCTCGACGAGGCCAGGTGTGAGTTCGCAGGTCGCCACGCTTATGTACCGTTACAGAGTAAGGTTGTAAGCAACTTTGAGCCAAATTTCAGACTTATCGTCGCACTGGGTGGTAATTACAGCGTTTCGAGAAAGTGATCCTTTGATTTTGTTGTGCAGTGTATTTGAGAAAACTGGTTGAACGACCTTTTCTAAAACCCCTTTATTCTAAAAGGACATTAAGTTAAGTAATGTTATTTTTAATTTATGGCAACTCACTGGAAATCAACGAGCAGTTTTACAGCGACACATGTCGCTTTTAACATGCATAACGTCCTTTTGGATGTATTGATTGCACATTCTTTTAATGTCATTATGATCTATTTGCAGGCCCACTTTTACGCTCTCTCTATTAGGGTATTCCATTCCTTGTTGAAATTTCTCTACGCTAGAGGCAAAGAGTTCAATGTCATCAGAAAAACGCACGTGCTGGAGGTACATCTACATCTACATTTATACTCCGCAAGCCACCCAACGGTGTGTGGCGGAGGGCACTTTACGTGCCACTGTCATTGCCTCCCTTTCCTGTTCCAGTCGCGTATGGTTCGCGGCAAGAATGACTGCCGGAAAGCCTCCGTGCGCGCTCGAATCTCTCTAATTTTACATTCGTGATCTCCTCAGGAGGTATAAGTAGGGGGAAGCAATATATTCGATACCTCATCCAGAAACGCACCCTCTCGAAACCTGGCGAGCAAGCTACACCGCGATGCAGAGCGCCTCTCTTGCAGAGTCTGCCACTTGAGTTTGATAAACATCTCCGTAACGCTGTCACGCTTACCAAATAACCCTGTGACGAAACGCTACCAACTAGCCTGGTATTCGACTGGCCATATCTAGGCTCTAGAATGCATCGTATCTAAAACAGCCCATACTAGGCAACGGAACGGGAAAATAATATGTGTGGATATGGCCGAATATATTATAGTGTTTCGTACTATACAAAGATATTCTAGAACAAAGACGACTGAAAAATCCAATTATCTTCATTTAAGTCGCGCAAGTCTCATCCACATCATTGATATCGGTGAAAGTGGGACGTATTTTAGTAACATAATAACGAGCTGCATCAACCCACATATTTGAAGCTGTGGACAAGACTGGAATTACTCTTGCTAGAGCGAGTGTGCCAGAAATTACAGGACAATTTTCAGTAAAATTAATCTTCCTTCATTCTCATCAGCGCTTATGATTTTCTTAGTTTTACTTTCTCTTCTCCCTTTCTATACTGACTGGTATTTACTGAATAATCTCCCATAAGTCTGCATCAGATATCGAATCTGGGACTGTGGATATAATTATTTTCGTAGAACAATGTTTCATAAACACTTCTGTGTGACGGATGATGTGTTTGGTGAACTTTCTGATTTCACACGGCTGAAAAGAAATTTCCCATTTTTTTCGGATCTTCTTGTGATGTTCTTGCTTTCTCGTATCGCACTGAGCTCGGAATTCGCAGTATCAAATATCTGCACCTAGTTCTATGCTTACGAAGATTCTGGTTTTTGGAACAACTCTCCCAAGGATGAGTAAGAATTTTACTACTTCTACTCCATTTCCAGGAACACTGACGTGTCTGAATTAGTCAATAATTTTTTAGTCTCTTGTGTTGATCTCTAGCCCAAAGGGGTTCTCTCTTACTTTACTTGTTTACGAGTAGTGTACAAATCTTCAAGGCTATTTTTTCTGTCGTCTCTTTATATCGCTATTTCAGTGTTCACATAATACCTGTGGAGTATGTGGAAGACGACTAGGTGTGCCGAATCACGGAGCAGGTTTTAGCAGTATGTCGGAACAGGGCACGAATTGTCAGTTGCACTGTTCTTATGCACAGAAAAAATTGACAGAATGAGGCTTTCAGTGAGACCACGAGATGTGCGTAATAGCATAAATGCTGGTGTGTTGCCCACCAAAGGCAGGAAATCGGGTTCGAATCACGGTGTGGTACACTCCTACGTTTTTTTCAAAAATGTTCGTGGCAGCGTATATTCCGCTAAAAAACTGAAAATGTCATCTCATTAGTTTCTGACGTACACAACATCTACAATATCAAGTTCTCCGATAGAAACTGAGGATAAAGTTACATTATAATTACACTTTGTCAGTTCTTTATAAACAATATTCAACTATTTGGGACATGAATGGCAATACAGTCTATCATTGTTTTCAAATTCTTATATGGTTTAGATATGGTATAGGCCCATCGTAATATCTCCTGTGTGATAGCGAGAAAGACACTTCATAACTGGCGCTCGCTTCCGGGAGAAGATATTTTGACTGGATCTGGAAAACTGATTCATGCCGGCCGGTGTGGCCGTGCGGTTAAAGGCGCTTCAGTCTGGAACCGCGTGACCGCTGCGGTCGCAGGTTCGAATCCTGCCTCGGGCATGGATGTGTGTGATGTCCTTAGGTTAGTTAGGTTTAATTAGTTCTAAGTTCTAGGCGACTGATGACCTCAGAAGTTAAGTCGCATAGTGCTCAGAGCCATTTGAACCATTTGAACTGATTCATGCGCGTTTCATGTGATAACGTGAAACATTATGGAAAACTCCAATGAATGAGTCTAATCATACTGGGTAATGAGAGGTCTTAGATGCATGGTAGTCAGGGATTACTTTGAAGCTGTCACCGCAGCCGATAGATAGTCTACGCCCCATATAGCTGTTCACGAGCGTCCCTTAAGTCCTTTCACTGTTCCCAAGGTCAGTCCCGGATTTCACTTGCCAAGAGAAACATGTTTACCGCTGCGGCAGCGACAGTGCCGAAATTTCCCTTGACGTGTTGTGGCTTGTAGTGTTGCACGTATTCTTCAAACCTCACAGTAAATCTGACTATCGTATATATCCCTCGATGATAACTTCTGGTTACTGACGGAAAATCTTAGAATTTTCCAAACTAATATACTCAGCAAACTAGAAACAAATTGGCGTCTTCATTACTTCCTACAACAAATCTTTCTGAACATTGTTCTAATTTTGATCTTCGTTTCTGCGTTGGCTGTATTTTTATGATGTTTGTTGCCAGCATCCTGTATCCTAACGGTTCATCTGGTTAAGTGAAAGATTCGTAACTCAGACTTTCGGGTTGTCGTATGGATTTTATATTGCACATAATGTGAGTACCACGTCTGGTCTTCGCGAAAAACGGCGAAGTATACCAACGTTCGGAACCCACATTCAATTCAAGGTTTTTCCTCCAACTGCTTGGGTGAGTAATATTACGAGAAAGCCAAGCGCACACCTCCTCCAATTGGAAAGTGAGGAGGAATTAAAAGACGTATTAAATGAGTTGGATATTCTACTGAGCACAGAATTTGCACTGAGAGCAAAACAAAGACGATAGTGGTTCAAATGACTCTGAGCACTATGGGACTTAACTTCTGAGGCCATCAGTCCCCTAGAAATTAGAACTACTTAAACCTAACAAACCTGACATCACACACACCCATGCCCGAGGCAGGATTACAACCTGCGACTGTAGCGGTCGCGCGGTTCCAGACTGTAGCGCCTGGAGCCGCTCGGCCACACTGGCCGGCAAAGACGATAGTGCTGAGAAGTAGCAGACACAAGTATAGTTAGTGGACGTGACGACTGGCTGTCTCTTAATAAATTGAATGCCAGACCCCAAGCCTTGTTTACATCGAAACCTCCGATCCATTTTATTAGGTTTTCCTACATCTTTGTGTCGACAGATTCCATAATTACGTTGTCCCAGAACATTAGCGTACGCACTACTATACTGGTTTTACCGTATTCCATTTCACGATTACATTCGACGCTGTGCTCAGCGACGGTAGAATTGCTTGGTTGTTTTAGTCGCATCTCTACTCGACCGTACAGTCTGTCCCACGGAGACCGAGATCGTCTTTAACATTACAATGAAGACTCTTTATGTTTATTGGTGGGAGCGAAATACTCGAGATGCCGTATTTTCGTTGGAACGTCCCGATCTTTCCGAGTGCTGAGCCAGCGTAAGGTAAATAAACAATTATTGGCTTTTCTTTCTCTGGTTCAGTGTCAACCTCTTTCTCTAATTTGACCGTCTGAATGTGCATTCCTTCGAAACTCTGTTCGTAGATGTGCGAAAAGTACTGCATTACATTCTACTTGAAGCGTTGTTAAATCTACGGAAAATGTACTATCCGCTTTCAGAAGGTTACTAGCGAGATGCGGGTAACTAACATTGCGTAGGCCACAAGAAAGCGTAAGAGCACTGCTAGTGTTGTCAACACACATACAAAGTTGTGTGAAGGGTCGATGGCACTCTCTTCCATAGCTGCTATTGTCTAGCCGGCCGGTGTGGACGAGCGGTTCTAGGCGCTTCAGTCTGGAACCGCGCGACTGCTACGGTCACAGGTTCGAATCCTGCCTCGGGCATGGATGTGTGTGTTGTCCTTAGGTTAGTTAGGTTTAAGTAGTTCTAAGTTCTAGGGGACTGATGACCTCAGATGTTGAGTCCCATAGTGCTCAGAACCATTTGAACCATTTTTTTGCTATTGTCTACCGCAAAGCATCGCCGCTGGATGAACATAAAAGAAGTGTTTCTAGTTGGTGCGCTAATTGATAGCTTTCTTTAACTGTGGATAAATCTAAGATATGTGTGCTACATAAATATGCAAAGAAGAGAAGGAAGAAGAGAACAGCGTCTACCACGATTTCATGGGGCCCCCAAATCTAGATTTCCTAAACCGATTTCTCAAAACCGCATCTGGTTGGTCATGTGATCACTCCAAGATCTATTCCGGAAATGCGGTTCTATCCGCAGGATTTCCTCTTTCACAACATAGTTTCACTCACATGCAAACGCACAGCCCTTTTTAAAACATGCTTGGATTTCGGCTAATCTGGGCGATGTTGTTCAAAAAATGGTTCAAATGGCTCTGAGCACTATGGGACTTAACATCTGAGGTTATCAGTCCCCTAGAACTTAAAACTGCTTAAATCTAACTAACCTAAGGACATCACACACATCCATGCCCGAGGTAGGATTTGAACCTGCGACCGTAGCGGTCACGCGGTTCCAGATTGAAGCGCCTAGAACCGCTCGGTCATACCGGCCGGCGACGATGTTGTTTTCGTGCGGTAGAGGAGAAGTAGAAATATTAGACCCAGGATGAAGTTTCCACCACCGATATTTAACGGAAGAGGAACAGCCACCGTCCTACTAAATCAGAAGCCTGAACAGCTGATTTCCAGACGTCATTTGTGTCAAACAGCTAACGATCAGAAAAGCGACGCTTGACTGGTCTAGTAAAATAGCTTCATGACTTAACATGTAAACACTGCAACGAAAAACGATTTCTGGAATTTGGTTTTTACCTTCAAGAAGTTGTGTCTGAGAGTGACAGCGAAAAGAAGCTTTACACGCTACTGTCTCCCACTTTTTCGTGAGGACAATTAACTCTGAATCTTTAATTTTTGAGTTTCATTATTATCATTTCAACAGTAAGCCTTTTGAACTCCTCGCCATTTTCAATTAATGTGCTCTAGACAAAAATTCTATAACTTCATTCACACTCCATTACACTAAACACAGAGTTCTCATGTCATGTGTCAATAACAATAATACAAAACGTATTTTCGTGGTTGCACCATCTGTATTTAGAAACTGGAAAATAGTTTGCTTTAATTTACATGTCTACGATCACACGGTGGCTCAGTCCTAGTTGCAAGTTGTCTGTCTACTGCCTTACGAGGTTGATAGTATTTCATTTAATTACTGGCCTAATTTAAAAGTTTGAAATATTGTTGTTGTTGTGGTCTTCAGTTCTGAGACTGCTTTGATGCATCTCTCCATGCTACTCTATCCTGTGCAAGCCTCTTCATCTCCCAGTACCTACTGCAGCCTACATCATTCTGAATCTGCTTAGTGTATTCATCTCTTGGTCTCCCTCTACGATTTTTACCCTCCACGCTGCCCTCCAGTACTAAATTGGTGATCTCTTGATGCCCCAGAACATGTCCTACCAACCGATCCCTTCTTCTAGTCAAGTTGTGCCACAAACCCCTCTTCTCCCCAATTAGTTATGTGATCTACCCATCTAATCTTCAGCATTCTTCTGTAGCACCACATTTCGAAAGCTTCTATCCTCTTCTTGTCTAAACTATGTATCGTCCATGTTTCACTTCAATACATGGCTATACTCCATATAAATACTTTCAGAAACGACTTCCTGACACTTAAAACTATACTCGATGTTAACAAATTTCTCTTCTTCAGAAACGCGTTCCTTGCCATTGCCAGTCTACATTTTATATCCTCTCTACTTCGACAATCATCAGTTATTTTGCTCCCCCTATAGAACAACTCCTTTACTAGTCTAATTCCCTCAGCGTCACCCGACTTAATTCGACTACATTCCATTATCCTCGTTTTGCTTTTGTTGATGTTCAGAGATAATGTCACGTTGAAGAGTTCCCACAGTGCAAGTAATAAAGTTAGAAACAGTGTATATCTTCACGCAGCGTATCCCAAGATTCACAAATTAACCGTATTGTACTCATCAAGTACTCGAGAATGAGAGCACTTAGCATTTTTCGACAAACATTACACATAATTTTAAACATTTTGAATACTTTTTCTCACTGATATCCACCACAGAATAATGAAAGACAAGTTTATCTCTCATTACAGTTTTTCTGTTCATGCAGTAAGACCTCAGTACCAGGCCTGGAGTTTTAATAATCACAGCTTTACTTACTTTAATTCCTTAAGGAACAGTTGTGCATAGCGCCTATAGACTATAATAAGGAAGGATAGGAACACATCAACCAGTCACAGTCGTATTGCTTTTTTATTTCTCTTGCATATCCAAATTTCAGCTATAAACAGCCATCATCAGTGTTAAAATACAAGGACATTACAGAATCAGAATTAATTTACGTAACACTTTAAGAAAAACACCACGTTATCGAAAAGCGAAGATCCATTATAGTCAACATACCATTTGAGTGAGCTACAATCCAATAAACTCTCAGCAATGTGTCACTGTTCGTCTTAACCGATCTATAGGCAGAAGGAAACTGAGGTTATTGTTCACAAGTACAGTAGCCTCAGTTAGCCTCAAGTAGTGTAACTAATGCCCTCTAGAACACAAAAATAAATAACCCTGTTTGAGTCCAGTACAGTATTTTGATACCCATCTTTTAATAAATAATTTTTAATAACTAAAGACATACAAATGTTTTTTTTAATGTACGTAGTTAAATTAGCCTTCTTCTATTGATCTTCAGTATTTTACTGTGATGTTTACACATTTTCATAAAGGCACGGTACATAAACTTTTATATTTCTTCACTTAAAACTTCCGGGCTCATAGGCCGTGGTCAGGCAGTTCGTCGCTTTACCTCCGAGGATGTCTCCCGCAGTCGGAGACGAAACGTCAGGAGAGAGTTTTATACTTCGACCACGGCCTATCAGCCCGAAGGTTTTAAGTGAAGACAATACCGGCCGTGAAAGCTTACATTTTATATTTCTTTTGTATGAATTATTTAGTGGACCACGTAAACACTGTGACACGAGTGACTAAGCTAGTTTTTAGCTTTTGGCGAACTTCAAATTGGTATGTAACTGTATTTTTTAGACGAATTTTAATTTCTAATCTGACTTGACAGTTCTGATAGAACAGTTATACGAACATTTTAATAATGTTTTGCGTAAGATTTTGTGGGTCGCTTCACCACTAACATGTGCACTGTAAATGGGCATTTCCTCATGTAATTAAAAGTGATATGGAAATAGACTTTCCGATTTTATTTATTAAAAAAGGGTTTCAAAATAACATATTGGAATGAAACTGGGTTAGTTGTTTTTGTATTATGGAGAGCATTACTTATACTACGTAACACTAACTGAGGCCGCTATATTTGTAAACAACAACCTAAGTTTCCTTCTGCTTACAGACCAGTAAAGACGTATGGTGACGTGCACTGCTGCGAGTTCGTTAGATTGTGACTCACTCAAGTGATATGTTCACTAGAATGGGTCATTGCTACTGGATTACGTGGTGTTTTACTTAATATTTTGTGTAAACCAATTCTGATCCTGTAATTTACTTTTATTTTATCACTGAAGGCTGTTTATAGCTAAAATCTCGATATGTAAGAATAATAAAAAACCAATGAGATTGCGACTGATTTATGTGTTCCTATCCAACTTTATTACTTGCTTGCTGGTAATTCTACTCGCAACACATTTTGCGGACAGTATCTAAAAATGGTTCAAATGGCTCTGAGCACTACGGGACCTAACATCTGTGGTCATCAGCTCCATAAAACTTAGAACTACTTAAACCTAACTAACCCAAGGACATCACACACATCCATGCCCGAGGCATGATTCGAACCTGCGACCGCAGCAGTCGCGCGGTTCCCGACTGTAGCGCCTAGAACCGCTCGGCTACAACGGCCGGCACTACTGAATGTACCTGCAACATTACATCATTGTACGACTCCTAGTACAGGAGATTTGGAGCCTTCAAGCACATGTTGAAAGTAAATATCAAACACATTAACTCAATTGATCAACATTTGGAATAATTGTATACATTTGAGTTACATTCTGGAAGGAATGATTGATCGGGTGAAGGGCAGGTATTACAGGTAGTTGCTCTTCTACATATCGAGCACGAAAATCTCGCCTGGTACCATTTATCTATTTATCCATAATGCTCCAAATAAGAACGTTTCCACTCCAAGTTCCTCATTTAAACTGAAATTTAAACCTGTACATCTTTCAATTAGGCTTGATTTTCATCCATTTCACATTCAGAAAACGTTCAAACTTGTCATGTGCTGTGAAAGTGACAGTGCCTTTTATAGAAACTGAGGAGTCTGCTGAACACTTAGGTTCTTAGTGTACAATGTGTATGAAACAAATGCTCGTCTTTGTAGGGATGTACATTTAGAGATAAATACAAAATGTGAATTCATTTCCAGCACTACTTAACAAATGCTGGTTATGCTCTTCTCTTTCAGCCTGAGATGTACGATAACGTCACTGTAATTGGATTTTATTCGCAATGTCCACTGCCTACAAGCATGTTCATGCTTCTAATTAACCACTGAGGGGTCGCAGGTATCTCTGACTGGACCCTGGGTTGATATAGTGCATGGGGCAAAGTAAGCACCTTTTAAGTTCTATTTGTGATTGCATGCATCTTTTCACTTATCCACGCTAGGAAATATACGAGGGGAGTTCAATAAGTTATGGAAAACATTTTACTCTCAGCCAGTTTCGGTTGAAAAAGTGTGGAATTTGTTGTGGGACACCGTGGAATAGTCTTGCTTCAGCCCCTATAGATTCATGAACTTCCGATAGGTTGCGGCGCTTTAAAATGACGTCTGTTACGGATTTGCGTTCCAAGGAAAGAGCTGTCATTAAGTTTCCTTTGGTGGAAAACCGGAGCCCCGCAGATACTCGTAGGCGCTTGCAGAACGTATACGGTGATCTGGCAGTGAACAAAAGCACGGTGAGTCGTTGGGAGAGCCTTTTGTATCACCGCAACAATGCTGCGCAAACCTGTGCGACCTCCAGAGTGCCGGCCAGCCGCACACAGCTGTGATTCTTGCAATGATGGAACATGCGGACGCTATGATTCGATGTGAACGATGGATCACAATCAAGCTCCTCCACTGGACGTCTCTGTTGGCACTGCTAACACATTCGTCCACCCATGGCGGTGCTAAAGGTGTGTGGCCGCTGCGTTTCTCTTCGCCCAACAGAAGACCGTAAGGAGCAACGACAGTTTGTGCGGAACTGCTTGCGCGTTACGAGGATGATCATGACAATTTTTGTCGAACATCGTCACAGGCGATCAGTTCGGACCGGAAACAAAACGTCACTCCATAGAGCGACGCCACACCATCTCTCAAGAGAAAGTTCAGACGCGCACCCTCAACCGGTAAAGTCATGACGACAGTGGTCTGGGATTCTGAAGGGGTTATTCTGTTTGATATCCTCCCTCATGCTGAAACGATGAACTACGAAGAGTATTGTGCTATCCTCAGGAAATTAAAGGAATGATTTCAGCGTGCTCGTCGCCACACAAATGCAAATTAAACTCTCCTTCACCATGATAATGAAGGCTTCACACAAGTATGAGCGCCCGAGAGGAGCTTGCAAAGCTCCAGTAAACTGCTCCCCCTCACCCACTCTGCAGCCCGGAACTCGCACCTTCCGATTTCCGTTTAACCCAATGAAGGACGCACTCTGCAGCAAGCAGTGCGTGGATGACGGGGAACTTATTGATGCAGCGGGTCGTTGTCTCCGACGTCGACCAGTAGACTGGTTACCATGTTGGCATACAAGCCGTCTAAATAGGGTGACGCCAGGCTATCGTACTGAACGGAGAAATAGCGAATTGTAGCTAGATGAACGGGGAATAATGTGCAGTACTGGAATCTTGAACAAAATCAACCTTGAAAGGTCTCTGTTGGATTCCTTTCATGTTAATTTTTTAAAACTGTTGTCATTTACGGCATACATTCCACTTCTAAATGTACTGTGGTGTTTCTGACTATCTGGGAGGAGACTGGGCAGTGGAACGTATTACTTTTACACATAATCAAGAACGATCTGTCACACTACTACGCTTTAAAACACAGATTATATGTAATTCATGTCACACAGTCTCATACAGAACCTACATCCGCTTTCTTTTATATACTGCATATGATAAGATACTTCTGTGTGAAAGGATGAATGAGCAAATGTATTTCTAGTTGCATGCTTGATGGTAGCAGACAAGCCTGTCTGCTAGAGAACAGTAGGACCAACGTCAGAACAGGTAGCTACGCTTTCTAAAAGCAAAGAGGTTTCTATTCTTAGTATGGTCCTGTCTGTCCCTTGTCATGCTGGTATAGGAAGCTGCCTCTCTGGTCACTTCCGTTTTGTATCTGGAAGCACCCTCAGTGGGGGCCCACGACAGTCTGTCCGCGGCGAGCGTCTGAAGTGGTAAGATCTCCAGCTAAGTGCGTGTCTGCTAAGTCCGTAGGACAATGGATTTCTGAAGTTCAGCCTAACTGAATATTTAATCACCTTTATTTCAGGTTTAGATCTAAAATATCTAATGTTATCTTAAATTGCAACGCAGTGTAATTCGAGTGTGAAGTTCAGAATATCTTCCAGTAGTTGCTTTGTCACTACTTTGTGAGTAAAGTGGAACCACGTGTGGGATGATCCGTAACTCTAAGATCATCAGTTTTAAATGCGAATGTGCGTGAGATTAGAACGTCTCGTCTTGACAATATTTTTCAATATAGCAACCTTTCTTTATGTTCAACCCACGTGGGGTGTACTTTGTGAGACCAGTACCACGTGCTTATACAATTGTTTGACGCATCACGTTAATAGTAAGACGATAGTAACCAGTTCGAGGTTTTACTTTTGTAATTTGTGTTTCGATTTTAATTATCAAAATTATTGTGGAGCTACACTCTTTGTGTAAACCAAGTTGACCATGTGAAGCATGTAGTGTAATCATCAAAGTAGCCCTCAGCCATTCTTTTCGGGAAGATTTCACAGAGAGTTAGTATGAATTTAGTATACCAGTGTGTGGTAATTACATGACGGACAGGATTGCGCTACGAACGTAACTTCTTTGGGTGAAAATTGAATCGGTTGGTTGTGGTTAATTTCCTCTTGCATATGTTTCAACGTTCTTCGTGTGTTATTTTATGAATGCAGTGTTGTATGCAGTCTCCCAATCTTGGCTCCATATTTGATGTGTTCCGTAAGATTACAAACGCACATTTTCACAATCCTAAATAAGGCACCAGTTTAGTTATGAATCAAGTTTAATATGCTGAAATTTTAACAGAACAATGATCAATGTTAAAAGAAATATCCAAATATCAACTGATTTATTTCTTTTTATTTAAATTGTCTTTATATATATATATATATATATATATATATATATATATATATATATATATCACCGGTTATCGTAAGATGACTACTAAAAGATTATAATTAATGCTAGTCTGGTTGGGATTTTGGTAAGCTAGACTGGATACCTGATGAAACAGTTGCTCAGTAATGCAAGGTTAACTTCCCCAGATAGCTCACAGCTTTTATTGCCTTGAAAATCAACACCACTTTGAGAACAAATTAATGCATCATCATTATAACCTGTTTTCAGAAAATAAAATGTGTTGCATCACTTATTGAACGCCCATCGTATGATTTTCTTTTTCAGTCTTCGATTCTGATTGAAACGGGTAGGTCAAGTTAGAAATAAAACGACGGTTTATCTTTAATCAGTGTTTAAATCACTGCATGAATAATATAGGTCTACCAATGCACTGTTGACATATTTGTAACGAAACAATGGTAAATCCCGGATCGGGTGCACCCAGCTAGGATGTCCACAGCTCCCTAAATCTCCCGAGGCGGGTGGTGGTAATAGCCTATAGCCAAGGCCGCTTTAGAGTGTTTTCCGCAGCGCTTGTCCAATCAGAAAAGGCGCTGCTCCTCTAATGGCCTCACTGCCGACAGAAATAAACGCCGAGAGAAGAAGGGAACTGTGGTTGTAAAGCGGCTGTTGCCATGAAGACGCCAGCATCTCTTTAGTTTAGTTCTCCGTTATAAAACTAAGTCATTCTTGTAGTGTAACTCACATACTTGTTTTGACCTAGCGCACAAAGAGTGTACTGGCTGATGTGACGTTCTAAGCTCTTGAATCATTTCATGTCGTTTTCGGTAGTGGAAGAAAACAGCCGCTTTCTGTTTACGTTTATTTGTGCGAAGGCGGAAATACGATTTTGACCCATCGTCGGGTGGCATAAAACAGCTATACTTTTGTCATGTGGATATATATTGAATCATACAGCTGCCGTGTGTAAAATAGAAAACGCTGTATCTATCTATGTATATTTAATTTACAGCAAGATGCACTTGCTTCTTTGTATATCCTGTAATTCTGTCTTTCGTACTTGCTAGGGCGTGTTGAATTAATTTTGGAAAACTCTTAAAGGTCTTGGAATGAAACACACATTATTTACACTGTGCATCTTTACTCTTCACGTCTACCTGCTTATATCTGGTGACAGAGACGTTTCTCCGAATGAGAGACCAGTTTGTTGATACCGTCACTGTAGAATGTCTGGCTTTGTTGGCGGAGCCACAACCTCGTCTCTGCTTGCACCGCTTCATCACTATCAAAGTGAAGTCCTCGAAGGTGTTGTTTAAGGTTTGGAGACAGATAAAAATCGAATGGGGCCAGTGGTCTGCGATTGTCATGCTGAAGGAGAGAGCGTTACATATATAGTCGAACTCTTCGAATTCGTAACTCGGTTACAGCACGCTATTTCCCACGCACCGACATAATTACGTTACACAACGCCATGTTACATGCTGCAATTCGTGGCCCTATAGAGGCAAAGAGCTGCAAATATCTGGACACGAAGAATGAAGATCTACAATGTTAATAACGTTGTTTTATTTACAAACCTATAAGAAGTTTCACATAAAAAATTTCGAGGTATTGCTTTCCAGCATGCCCTTGTATGCACTCGTCGCACCCTTCTACAGCGTTATTTTTTTCATCGTGTACGAATTCTAGGGATTGATCAGTGAGAGATTACGGAACAAAAACGTTCTAATGAACTAGTTTCCCGAAAAGCATGATTTCAATCCTACAGACCATTTATGCAATCACACTTTGTTACAGAGACTGCGGTCTAATACGCACTGCAGCAACAGTTACAGTATGCAGGGTTTCCTCCTAGAGGGCGTAGTGATACTCTTACGTAATGACCTAGCGCCCACTTCTGCTATAGTACACTGAACAGCCAAAAGGCTGGTACACCTCCCTAATATCGTGTAGGGCACCCGCGAGCTTGCAGAAGTGCCGCAACACGACGTGGAATGCACTCTACTAATCTCTCAAGTAGTGCTAGAAGGAACTGACACCATGAATCCTGCAGAGCTGTCTATAAATCTGTAAGAGTACGACAGTGTGGAGATCTCTTCTGAACAGCATATTGCGAGGCATACCAGATATGCTCAATAATGTTCATGTCTGGGTAGTCCGGTGGGCAGCGGAAGTGTTTAAACTCAGAAGAGTGTTCCTGTAGACACTCTGTAGAAATTGTGGACGTGTGAGGTGTCGCATTGTCCTGCTGGAATTTTTCAACTCCGTCGAAATGCACAATGGACATAAGTGGATACAGGCAGCCAGACAGGATGCTTACGTACGTGTCACCTGTCAGAGTCATATCTAGATGTATCAGGGGTCCCTTATTACTCCAACTGTACACGACCCGCCGGCCGGGGTGGCCGAACGGTTCTAGGCACTACAGTCTGGAACCGCGCGACTGCTACGGTCGCAGGTTCGAATCCTGCGTCGGGCATAGATGTGGGTGATGTCCTTAGGTTGGTTAGGTTTAACTAGTTCTAAGTTCTGGGGGATTGATGACCTCAGAAGTTATGTCCCATAGTGCTCAGAACCATTTATTTTTCTAGACGCCCCGCACCAGTACGTTACAGAGCCTCCACCATGTTCAACAGACCCCTGCTAACGTGCAGGCTCCATGGATTCATGAGGGTGTCTTCATACCCGTACACGTCCATCCGCTCGATACAATCTGAAACGAGATTCGTCCGACCAGGCAACATGTGTCCACTCACCAACAGTCCAATGTCGGTCTTGACGGGCCCAGGCCAGACGTAAAGCTTTGTATCGAGCAGTCATTATGTGTACACGAGTGGGCCTACGGCTCCGAAAGCCCATAACGATTATTTTTCGTTGAATGGTTTGCACGCTGACTCTTCCTGATGTCCCAGAAATGAAATCTGCAGCAATTTGCGGAAGGATTGCAATTCTGCCGCGTTGAACGATTCTCTGCAGTCGTCGTTGGCCCCGTCCTTGCAAGATCTTGTTCTGGCCGCAGCGATTTCGGAGATTTGATGTTTTATCGGATTCCCGATATCCACGGTACACTCCTGAAATGGTCCTGTTGGAAAATCCCCACTTCATTGCTACCTCGGAGATGCTGCGTCCCATCGCTCGTGCGCCTACTGTAACACCACGTTCAAACTCACATAAATCTTGATAACCTGCCATCGTAGCTGCATTAACCGATCTAACAACTGCGGCAGACACTTGTTGTCTTATATAGGCGTTGCTAATCGCAGCGCCGCTTTCTGTCTGTTTACAAAAAAAAAAAAAAAAAATGGTTCAAATGGCTCTGAGCACTATGGGACTTAACATCTATGGTCATCAGTCCCCTAGAACTTAGAACTGCTTAAACCTAACGAACCTAAGGACAGCACACAACACCCAGTCATCACGAGGCAGAGAAAATCGCTGACCCCTGCCTGTTTACATATCTCCATAGTTAAATGTAGATGCCTATGCTGGTTTCTTTGGCGCTTCAGTGTATAAACAAACACAGATTCTCGTGTGATTCGCAGTAACGTTACAGGGTAAAATTCACCGTGATGTCAACGGAGAGATAACTAATTTTTTTTTAAGTTAAAAGTGTTCGAGGTGAATAGGTACCATAATTTCGGCATGCAAAAGGCGTCAGGTTTATTATACACTGTCTGACAAAAAACATGAACCACGCATAAAGGGAGGAGGAATAAAATGAAACTTCTCGAGTTGAGAGGGTATGCGATGTTACTGCAGTGTTTATAAAATCGGCCGACCGCTGTGGTCGAGTGGTTCTAGTCGCTACGGTCTCGAACCGAGCGACCGCTACGGTCGCAGGTTCGAATCCTGCCTCGGGCATGGATGTGTGTGATGTCCTTAGGTTAGTTAGGTTTAAGTAGTTCTAAGTTATAGGGGACTGATGACCTCAGAAGTTAAGTCCCATATTGCTCAGAGCCTTTTCAACCATGTACCCATAACTGCTGTGACAACTGTTAATCTTTTTTCCCCCTGAAAGGATTCTTCTTCACTAGATTAATTAATCATCGATGCACAATAACTTGTCTCCTCTTTCCGTAAGCGTTTCCCGTAGAGTGCCCCCCTTGATAATTAACCAGGTATCCTATCCTTAGCTCGTATTCTGACGCAGCTAGCGCTTACACTGCAAGAAATTTTCTTTGATATAAAACTAAAACTGAATGAAGTTCACTTTTGTCAACACGTGTATTTACTTGAAAGTCACTGGTGCTGTCTTTTATCTACCGCAGCAGCGAACACATTCTCCAAGGTGTCTAATCTAAAGCTTTCTTGGCTCAGTAACAATCACAGATTTCCAATTGCCACACGGTATTCAGGATCCTTAGACAGCATATCACGTGGTCATGATTAGGGGTAGTTCGTATATGGGCTTACTTTTCCAGCCAATCTGACTGCCACACCTGGGGCAAAACGATGGGCTGCACAAGACAATGAGTTAAGTCCGAGCAGTGGGACGCAGTGAATGTGACTTATACGGGGTGTATCATAATTAATAGCAAAAACTGACACATGTAAAAATACGTGGTATCAGAAGAAAAAACGGTCCTATAAACATGGGTCAGCAGACAAGCGTTTTGCGAGATTTTTGCGAATGTATGGTTAAATTTTTCTGCCAAGTCTCCATGTAACTGCGCTCGGATTTTATCCTTGACTTGTCATAACAAGAAAAAGCACTGTTTCATGACGATACAATTTACTTTTTACTCATACTTGTTAAGGCAGGTGTTCCACGTATAGTCCTCTTATTTCGATGTAGTGCTGCGCTCATCCCCACACTAAAATAAGTATTCATTCAAACACCCCAGGATCATCTCGTAAATATTAACAAGACTGTACCATTCGCTGCCCCAGTTCTCGAGTCAACGGGACTGCTGTACATCTCACTTCTCAGACGAGTCAAGACAGGGAAAACCGGAAGATGGAGGTCAGATGATTTTAGAGCCGAAGCTCTATGTACCTTGAACCATACTGGCGCGTTAGGTCTTGTCTAATATCAGCAGCAAAATGATCCAGTGCCCTATCATGCGTCTACTACATTGGTTAATCAAGTGTCACGGCTGAGATTTGAGCCCATATAGTCAGGAGATTTACACAGTTTACATTTCAGATAGTTTCTACTAACTGGGATGATAATTCACGCTGAAGTCTGTGGCTGTTCGTAACCTCACTGTTGCAGAAAGAACTTTTGCGGACGCAAGTTAACTGGAGCATTTTTCCTTCCATTATCGTGTACTTGTGCCAGTTTTCGCTACTAATTATGATACACTCGGTGTAAAGAGGCAAACTTACGGCAGTCTCTTCAGACTGATGGCATGATCGAATACGCTGCCAGAATATCACCTGGTGTTTACGATACTCTCTGGCATATAAACAGCACAAGCGCTGTGCCGATATAGGGGCGTTTCAGGCGAGCATCTCCTTGTGAAGATAAGCTAGACTAGATCGAAAGTGCTTAGGGAACGGCAAATAGAAACGAATAACGCAGGGGGAAAACTGTTACCATTTTATTCAACACGTATTGTGTTAAAAGGAAAATCCCGGAGTTTCGCCGGCGATAGCAGAAAACAAGTCTTCACTGTATCAAATGGTTCAAATGGCTCTGAGCACTATGGGACTTAACATCTCAGGTCATCAGTCCCCTAGAACTTAGAACTACTTAAACCTAACTAACCTAAGGACATCACACACATCCATGCCCGAGGCAGGATTCGAACCTGCGACCGGAGCGGTCGTGCGGTTCCAGACTGAAGCGCCTAGAACCGCTCAGCCACCAGCGGCCGGCTCACTGTATCGCTTCAGCTGTGCTGGAGTAAATTTCCGTTGTTTCCTTACATCTCTCCAGTCTCTCCCGCTCTCTCTCTGTCCTCCGCTCTCTTTCTTTTTCTCCTTCCTCACTACGCCCTCTCTTCTCTGTCTCCATCCCGCTCTCTTTCTCTCTCCCTTTCTCTCTCACACTCATTCTCTCTGTCCCTCCCTCTCTATATTTCTCTTTCTCTCTCTCTCTCTCTCACTCTCTCTCACTCTCTCTCTCCCTCTCTCTCTCTCTCCCTCTATCTCTATTTCTATTTCTCTCTCCTTCTGTGTCTATTTCTGTTTCTCTCTCTCTGTCTCTCACTCTCTCTCTCTCTCTCCCTCTCTCTCTCTCTCTCTCTCTCTCTCTCTCACACACACACACACACACACACACGCCTACATACCCGAGCACTCACACGCACCTCGCAGGCATAGTATTCAGACACAAAACGAAATGCCATCGTAAGCGACAATTCCTCACTTTCTTCTATCACAATCGGCACGCTGTTCCTAATGGTGTGAGTGTTGCAGACGAGCTCTAATCGGGGCAGAGCACTTGGCGAGTCGCCGTCTAACTTTCCTTTCTTAACTGACGAGAAGGACCGCGCAACTGTGAGACAAACATAGTCCGTCCACCGACACGGCACGCACCGTTGTGGAGCAGTCCCCTTATCACTGCCGAGACGACTAACGGTAGTCGACGGAAGAGTAGCCGTTACTCACCCTGGTGCGGCGGCGGTGTACTCATAATAAGCAGCTCCTGGAAGCAACGCCGACGCTTTCGGAAGTTTGGCTACCGGGACCGGCAGTGGGACGGAGTGACCGCTGGCTACGCAGTGCACGGTGCCGCGGCAGCCACTGGCAGGAGAAATCCGGCTACCGTGAGCGCCGGCGGGGGCGCACCGCACAAACAACCCTATTGGTCAGTAGGCACACCGCGACATCACGGTCTCCTGGCATAGACGTCTGCGGGGATGCCGTTATTCGCGGATACATGCGCAGTGATTGTAAAATAAACTGACGGAAATGTGTGTCTTGGTTAAAATTTCATCCCTTTAAAGCTTATTTTCCGAACCGGTGAGGTAATGTCGGCTGAATCGTGTCAAAATATGTTACTTACGAGCTGTTCCCAGGCATGCATCGCTGTGACTCCGTCTGGTTAAACGGAAAAGAAAGAAAAGAGGAAGCCCACGTTCCTAAATGTACAGTACTTGATGTACGTCCTAATCTCCTTCTCTCCCCTATTCCTGCCCATCACCTCGCCCCCCTCTCTTTGTCCATCACCCCTCCCACTCTCTGGCTATCTTCTCCAACCTCTCTTCATATCCTTCTGGCCCTCTCTCTCCCCCATTCTCTTTCAAATCCCCCCATTCTCTGTGGATCTTCCCCTCCCTCCTCTTACTTCATCTCCAGCCACCTTTCTCTCCCTCTCCTATGTCCTCTCTCTCTCTCTCTCTCTCTCTATATATATATATATATATATACATATATATATATATATATATATATATATATATTCCCTCATGTCTTAGCAGATGTCCTATCATCCTGTCCCTTCTCCTTATCAGTGTTTTCCACATATTCCTTTCCTCTCCGATTCTGCGTAGAACCTCCTCATTCCTTACCTTATCAGTCCACCTAATTTTCAACATTCGTCTATAGCACCACATCTCAAATGCTTCGATTCTCTTCTGTTCCGGTTTTCCCACAGTCCATGTTTCACTACCATACAATGCTGTACTCCAGACGTACATCCTCAGAAATTTCTTCCTCAAATTAAGGCCGGTATTTGATATTAGTAGACTTCTCTTGGCCAGAAATGCCTTTTTTGCCATAGCGAGTCTGCTTTTGATGTCCTCCTTGCTCCGTCCATCATTGGTTGTTTTACTGCCTAGGTAGCAGAATTCCTTAACTTCATTGACTTCGTGACCATCAATCCTGATGTTAAGTTTCTCGCTGTTCTCATTTCTACTACTTCTCATTACCTTCGTATTTCTCCGATTTACTCTCAACCATACTGTGTACTCATTAGACTGTTCATTCCGTTCAGCAGATCATTTAATTCTTCTTCACTTTCACACAGGATAGCAATGTCATCAGCGAATCGTATCATTGATATCCTTTCACCTTGTATTTTAATTCCACTCCTGTACCTTTCTTTTATTTTCATCATTGCTTCCTCGATGTACAGATTGAAGTGTAGGGGGGAAAAGCTACAGCCTTGTCTTACACCCTTCTTAATACGAGCACTTCGTTCTTGATCGTCCACTCTTATTATTCCCTCTTGGTTGTTGTACATATTGTATATGACCCGTCTCTCCCTATAGCTTACCCCTACTTTTTTCAGAATCTCGAATAGCTTGCACCATTTTATATTGTCGAACGCTTTTTCCAGGTCGACAAATCCTATGAAAGTGTCTTGATTTTTCTTCAGTCTTGCTTCCGTTATTAGCCGTAACGTCAGAATTGCCTCTGTCGTCCCTTTACTTTTCCTGAAGCCAAACTGATCGTCACCTAGCGCGTTCTCAATTTTCTTTTCCATTCTTCTGTATATTATTCTTGTAAGCACCTTCGATGCATGAGCTGTTAAGCTGATTGTGCGATAATTCTCGCACTTGTCAGCTCTTGCCGTCTTCGGAATTGTGTGGATGATGCTTTTCCGAAAGTCAGATGGTATATCGCCAGACTCATATATTCTACACACCAACGTGAATAGTCGTTTTGTTGCCACTTCCCCCAATGATTTTAGAAATTCTGTTGGAATGTTATCTATCCCTTCTGCCTTATTTGACCGTAAGTCCTCCAAAGCTCTTTTGGATCCCCTATCTCTTCTAAATCGACTCCTGTTTCTTCTTCTATCACATCAGACAAATATTCATCCTCATAGAGACTTTCAATGTATTCTTTCCACCTATCTGCTCTCGCCTCTGCATTTAACGGTGGAGTTCCCGTTGCACTCTTAATGTTACCACCGTTGCTTTTAATGTCACCAAAGGTTGTTTTGACTTTCCTGTATGCTGAGTCTGTCCTTCCGACAATCATATCTCTTTTCGATGTCTTCACATTTTTCCTGCAGCCATTTCGTCTTAGCTTCCCTGCACTTCCTATTTACTTCATTCCTCAGCGACTTATATTTCTGTATTCCCGATTTTCCCGGAACATGTTTGTACTTCCTCCTTTCATCAATCAACTGAAGTATTTCTTCTGTTACCCATGGTTTCTTCGCAGCTACCTTCTTTGTACCTATGTTTTCCTTCCCAACTTCTGTGATGGCCCTTTTTAGAGACGTCCATTCCTCTTCAACTGTACTGCCTACTGCGCTATTCCTTATTGCTGTATCTATAGCGTTAGAGAACTTCAAACGTATCTCGTCATTCCTTAGTACTTCCGTATCCCACTTCTTTGCGTATTGATTCTTCCTGACTAATGTCTTGAACTTCAGCCTACTCTTCATCACTACTATATTGTGATCTGAGTCTATATCTGCTCCTGGGTACGCTTTACAATCCACTATATGAATTTCGGAATCTCTGTCTGACCATGATGTAATCTAATTGAAATCTTCCCGTGTCTCCCGGCCTTTTCCAAGTATACCTCCTCCTCTTGTGATTCTTGAACAGGGTATTCGCTATTACTAGCTGAAACTTGTTACAGAACTCAATTAGTCTTTCTCCTCTTTCATTCCTTGTCCCAAGCCCATATTCTCCTGTAACCTTTTCTTCTACTCCTTCCCCTACAACTGCATTCCAGTCGCCCATGACTATTAGATTTTCGTCCCCCTTTACATACTGCATTACCCTTTCAATATCCTCATACACTTTCTCTATCTGTTCATCTTCAGCTTGCGACGTCGGCATGTATACCTGAACTATCGTTGTCGGTGTTGGTCTGCTGTCGATTCTGATTAGAACAACCCGGTCACTGAACTGTTCACAGTAACACACCCTCTGCCCTACCTTCCTATTCATAACGAATCCTACACCTGTTATACCATTTTCTGCTGCTGTTGATATTACCCGATACTCATCTGACCAGAAATCCTTGTATTCCTTCCACTTCACTTCACTGACCCCTACTATATCTAGATTGAGCCTTTGCATTTCCCTTTTCAGATTTTCTAGTTTCCCTACCACGTTCAAGCTTCTGACATTCCACGCCTCGACTCGTAGAACGTTATCCTTTCGTTGATTATTCAGTCTTTTTGTCATGGTAACATCCCCCTTGGCAGTCCCCTCCCGGAGATCCGAATGGGGGACTATTCTGGAATCTTTTGCCAATGGAGAGATCATCATGACACTTCTTCAATTACAGGCCACATGTCCTGTGGATACACGTTACGTGTCTTTAATGCAGTGGTTTCCATTGCCTTCTGCATCCTCATGTCGTTGATCATTACTGATTCTTCCGCCTTTAGGGGCAATTCCGCTCCTCCGCCCTCTTTGACAAGGCCGTTGGCAGAAAGAGGTTGATTTCTTATGCCGGAAGTCTTCGGCCGCCAATGCTGATTATTTATCAAAATTTAGGCAGTGGCGGGGATCGAACCCGGGATCGAAGACGTTTTGATTATGAATCAAAGACGCTACCCCCTTTTTTTTTAGTGTCATTTTGCTCGTTTTCGTTCGTTGTGGCTGCTCGTGGCGGACGTCTCAAGACACTGAGAGGTGGCATGAGCCCCCTCTCATATTTCTATCTTACGATTCTCCTCTCTAATTGCATGCGGTGGAAAGTTGCTATTCCTTCACACGCGGACTTCCCACGCAGCGTCTCTCGTCACCCAGGTGGTCCGGTGACAGGCGGGCTCCACTGATCTCGAGAGGGTTAAGTCGACGTGTGTGAGGAAGTCGAGTGAATGCTTTGCAGACGCCGACATTGTCAAGAGACACGCCCGCCGGGGCCTGAAGTAGCTGCTGGGCTAGAGGTTCCGTTACTTCGCAGAAACTTAGCGAAAACACTTTCTGGCGGGCTACCAGCGAGGCGTGGGAATGACTTGTGTACCCAGGCAGTTGTGGCGGGAAAATTCCCGCGCTTTCTGCAAAATAGTAACTGTGATTGGCTTGCTCAGGGCATAGCTCCGTGACGTAGCAAAATCAGCGCAGAAATTGGCGCCAAGAATCTCCATTGGTGGAATGGTAGTGCTCAGGCAATAGAATGGAATTTTCCGCCGGTTTTCATGTTGCTGATTGGAACGTTTAACCACGGCCACTGTCGTGGGGGCGGGAATGTTCTGTGTTTGGCCTGTACGGGTGCTCTTGTGGGTAGTCGGCTCTCGCCTATCGGTCGAGGACGTCGAAGCAACCAGCCATCGCCTACGGTACGCCAGATCGTGTTCTGGCAGTTAAGAAGACAGGTTGGTAATGTATGTCCGCAGCACCGGCAGATAGGGATTTTCCTAGGTGATAATCAGAGCTCAGCAGAGCGCGCCTGTTCGTCTTTTTCTAACTTTGTTCTGTCTTGAGTACCAGCAATTAATGTTGGGTTAGTTGTGCGTCTCTCTTATGATTTGAGTAGCAAGGAATTGGCTCCACATACCACTTCGTCTTAAAACTCACAATCTAGTTTAGGGACAACTTCACCTTTACAGTGTTTGTATGAGTATCCAATTTGATGTATTGTGAATGTTTCATGTGTTTTGGTTTAGTATTTTGTGTTTAGTCTTAATAAATCATATTGTTATTTTGGACAGAACTTTCATTCTGTTAATCGGTAGAGCAAACCTATCATTCCTCACTATGTTAATGAAACCTTCGTTTATTTAACTTATTTATCAAATTAAATTATTGCAGGTGCCAAACTCTTTTCTACTCCACTTGCAGGGTTGATTACAGTCAGTTCACGTATATTTTTTAATCCTTGTGCAACAGCAAAAGTCGGAGTTAGAATAGGGGGGGGGGGGGGGGTTTAGAGCATAATTTACATATGTAGATTCTAGAATTTAGTGTTAAATACACTGCTAGCCCCGGCACCTCGCAACACCCGTTTCAGTTCGTTGTTGTTTCATTAACTCAGTGTTTTTATTACAGACGGGTACTAACCCTCTGACCGAACACGCTGAGTTACCGTGCCGGCTACCCCTAGACCATGGGTATCTATCGACATAAACCCGTTCAGGTGATTTCAGTGTCACTTTAGTGGGCTTGCTGTCCGTGTGTAGAATGAGGAAAGCCATTTCGGAGACTGCACGATTTGCCGAGTGTTCGAGGAGTGCTGTGGTGAGTGTTTTCAACATGCGGCTAAACCAAGGTGAAACAACGTCCAGCACTATGGGACAACATCTGAGGTCACCAGTCCCCTAGAACTTAGAACTACTTAAACCTAACTAACCTAAGGACAGCACACACATCCATGCACGAGGCAGGATTCGAACCTGCGACCGTAGCGTTCGCGTGGTTCCAGACTGAACCGCCTAGAACCGCTCGGCTACACCGGCCGGCACACCGTCCAGGGCTCGTGGGGTTGGGAGGCCACTCTTCATTACAAGTACTTATAAGGATATGGTGTCTGTTCTTTCGGAACATACGGTGCGTGGCGGAGGGTACCTTGTACCACAACTAGCATCTTCTCTACCTGTTCCACTCCCAAACAGAACGAGGGAAAAATGACTGCCTACATGCCTCTGTACGAGCCCTAATCTCTCTTATCTTATCTTTGTGGTCTTTCAGCGAAATATAAGTTGGCGGCAGTAAAATTGTACAGAAGTCAGCCTCAAATGCTGGTTCTCTAAATTTCCTCAGTCGCGATTCACGAAAAGAACGCCTCCTTTCCTCTAGAGACTCCCACCCGCGTTCCTGAAGCATTTTCGTAACACTCGCGTGATGATCAAACCTACCAGTAACAAATCTAGCAGCCCGTCTCTGATTAGCTTCCTGATAGGGATCCCAAACACTCGAGCAGTACTCAAGAATAGGTCGTATTAGTGTTTTATAAGCGGTCTCCTTTACAGATGAACCACATTTTCCCAAAATTCTACCAATGAACCGAAGACGACTATCCGCCTTCCTCACAACTGCTATTACATGCTTGTCCCACTTCATATCGCTCTGCAATGTTACGCCCAAATATTTAATCGACGTGACTGTGTCAAGCGCTACGCTACTAATGGAGTATTCAAACATTACGGGATTCTTTTTCCTATTCATCTGCATTAATTTACATTTATCTATATTTAGAGTTAGCTGCCATTCTTTACACCAATCACAAATCCTGTCCAAGTCATCTTGTATCCTCCTACAGTCACACAACGACGACACCTTCCCGTACACCACAGCATCATCAGCAAACAGCTGCACATTGCTATCCACCCTATCCAAAAGATCATTTATGTAGATAGAAAACAACAGCGGACCTATCACACTTCCCTGGGGCACTCCAGATTATACCCTCGCCTCCGATGAACACTCACCATCGAGGACAACGTACTGGGTTCTATTACTTAAGAAGTCTTCGACCCACTCACATATTTGGAAACCAATCCCATATGCTCGTACCGTAGTTAGGAGTCTTCAGTGGGGCACCGAGTCAAACGCTTTCCGGAAATATAGGAATATGGCATCCGTCTGATGCCATCCATGGTTCGCAAGATGTCATGTGAAAAAATGGCGAGTTGCGTTTCGCAGGAGCGATGATTTCTAAAGCCGTGCTGATGCATGGACATCAACTTCTCTGTCTCAAGGAAATTCATTATATTCGAACTGAGAATATGTTCGAGAATCCTGCAACAAATCGATGTTAAGTATAAAGGTCTGTAATTTTGAGGATCCGTCCTTATACCCTTCTTATATACAGGCGTCACCTGCCATTTTTTCCAGTCGCTTGGGACTTTACGTTGGGCAAGAAATTCGCAATAAGTGCAAGCTAAGTAAGGAGCCAATGCAGTAGAGTACTCTCTGTAAAACCGAACTGGAATCCCATCAGGACCTGGCGATTTATTTATTTTCAACCCTTTCAGCTGCTTCACAACCCCAGGGATGTCTATCACTATGTCCTCCATACGGGAATCTGTACGAGACTCGAACGGCAGTATGTTTGTATGATCCTCCTGCGTGAAAGATTTCTCAAATACTGAATTTAAAATTTCAGCTTTCGTTTTGCTGTCTTCCGTTGCCAGGCCAGACTGGTCAGTGAGTGACTGGATGGAAGCCTTCGACCCGCTTACTGATTTTACGTAAGACCAGAATTTCCTTGGGTTTTCAGCAATGTCTTTGGCTAAGGTATGACGGCGGTACTGGTTGTATGCTTCGCGCATCGCACTTTTTACAGCTGCACGAATCTCTACTAACTTTTGCATGTCCTCATTCTGCCGATCTTTCTTCCAAGAGTAGTGACTGTGTTGGAGAGGGACGCTACGAATGTAGTGTGTGGACATACAAGGTGAGAATGTGGGTCACGTGGGAGGCGTGCGCGAGATAGTCCCTGCAGTCGCACCATCCTCTGCGTCCTCGGTGGCTCAGATGGATAGAACATTTGCCATGTAAGCAGGAGATCCCGGGTTCGAGTCCCGGTCGGGGCACACATTTTCACCTGTACCCGTCATTAGCTGAACGTATTAATGTAATTCTAATTTCTCATTACAAGTGTCGGACGATGTAGACTGGGAAGATTGGCAAAACAGGACAGGCTGCGGACTGTGGCGGAACTAACATCGGACTTTAATGCTGGTCAGAGTCCAAGTGTGTGTCAGCACACAGTCCACCGAACACTCCTAATGACGGGCCTCTGCAGCCGGTGACCCGTGTGTGTGCAAATGTTAACACCACGACATCGGCAACTACGACTGACATGACCATCGGCACAGGACGTTGGCATAGTGGCAGAGCGTTACATGGTCCGATGTATCACAATATCTTCCGGGAGAACCGCTTCTTGACGCCTGTATTCTGGGACGGAGACAAGCTGGCGCTGGCTCCATTATGCTCTGGGGAACATTCATGTGGGCATCCATGGGTCCAGCGGAGCTCGTGCAAGGCACCATGACGGCCAAGGAGCCTCGTACACAACGTAAACCCCTTCATGATGGTCATGTTTCACGGTGACAGTGGCGTTTTTCAGCAAGATAATGTGCCATGTCAGTAGGCGAGGTGTGTGAGGGAATGGTTGTACGAACACAGTGAATAGTTCCAGTTGATGTTCTGGCCCCTCAAGTCGCCAGATCTGAAACCGATTGAACAAATCCCGTATGTGATTGAACGCGGTGTCAGAGCTCATCGCCCCCCTCCACGGAATTTACGGAATTTCGGTGACTTGTGTGTGCAGACGGGATGCCAACTCCCTCCAGCGACATTCCAGGGCCTAATTACTTCTGTGCAACAACGCGTCGCCACTGTTATCGGTGCCAAACATGGAAATGCTGGCTATCAGGTAGGTGGTCATAATCTTCTCGAAGATCAGTGTGTATATTTCGATGCTAATCAGACCTACCATGAAGAATGGATCTCTTCAAATCCTGTCCACCTAAGTATAATCGACAATCCATACAGAGCTCCGCCTGATTTCAATTTACAAAGAATGCCCACCTTTAAACAAGCGTAGGACCTATAATGGAAGATGTAAACCGTCTCTCCACAAGTGATGAAAAGCTGCAGCCCCACCTGCGGCTTTGACAATGTGCCACACAACATGTGGTTCATATGTAGCTAAGGAGTGAAGAAGTGTGCAGGAAGCAATTATAAAAGGCGCAACCAGTGCTGCCGATGATGTGAAATGGATACAAACACTTCATTTTAACAGAATGAGATTTTTCACTCTGCAGCGGAGTGTGCGCTGATATGAAACTTCCTGGCAGATTAAAACTGTGTGCCGGACCGAGACTCGAACTCGGGACCTTTGCCTTTCGCGGGCAAGTGCTCTACCATCTGAGCTACCGAAGCACGACTCACGCCCGGTACTCACAGGCGTGAGTCGTGCCTCGGTAGCTCAGATGGTAGAGCATTTGCCCGCGAAAGGCAAAGGTCCCGAGTTCGAGTCTCGGTCGGGCACACAGTTTTAATCTGCCAGGAAGTTCATTTTAACTTATCAAACTGTCGTCTATAGTGTGGATGCAAAAGTTTGATGAATGTCTCAACTATCTTCCATGATAGGTTCCTGGATTACAGTTTCTCTACTTTCTGGAGATTCCGATCCTGCTGTAAGGACAGTTGAGGATTACTGCGACATCTCCTCCGATCTCTTAGCAGTGCTTTGGATATGAGGAGGATGGATGTTGGATAACACTGGCAACCTTGACAGAGGCGTTAATTGGATGATACCTGATACTGTACTCATTGTATCATTAATGTGAGTGTCATAGTACAGGGTGGGCAAATAGAAGTGGTCAGGAGAACAGAGTTCCAGGGTACAAAGAAACACAGCAGAGGAAAGGAAATACTGTAACAAACTGACTACAGAAGATGTTGAAAGTGACCAATTCATCTCTTAGCACTTTTGGGCTCTGTTCAGGAAGGCGTTGAAGACGGATCGAAGCTGGACTGCTGCAGTCTTGTCGGAAATGTTCTGCTGCGCGTCTTAAAGGCTATGAGAGTTGTTGCGGTACACCTTAGACCTGAGGGCTCCCCACGCAAAGTAATCGCACACCGGCAGATCAGACTGACATCTGCTACCAACTCTGTGCTCCAAGGTTCTGCCGGCTGTGTGGGCAGTTGCTCCATCCTGATGGAAGTAGCTGCAGGTCTTTTTTCCTCCGTTAATGCTGCCGCAAATTGTTTCAAAATGTTGGCAACCTAACGTGCCGAAGTCAGAGTCTGGTGAAAGAAGATGGGATCAATAATGCGGCGTGGAGACACTGCACACCAGACCTCAACCTTCTGGGCATGCAATGACGTTTCGCGAGGTTATGTGGATTCTCTGCTGCCCAGAACCTGTGATTCTGTGGGTTGACATAACCTCTCAGTTGGAACCCGGCTTCATCAGACTTAAACAACAGATCCAATGTCCACGCCACACATTGTTATCTCAGTGAACAGCTAGTAACAAACAGTCGGTAGGGATGAATGTGGAGGACCAAGTGGAGGACGTGATATGCTGTTGTCTTGCAACAGGCGCCAGGTTGATTTGGTAGGATTCTCAAGCATTTTATGATGAACTGCAGCCACATTTTCTCATGTATGGGCAAGTTTCGGAATATTTTTCGACTTGTTCAAAACAGATCCTGTCTGACGCCATTTTCGGACTAGGCGTTCCATGGGCGTCTTTGTTGGCACTTTGACACCAACAAACTCTTCAGCAAACAACTGACCACACCGTTTCCGGGACTTGTCGCGTAACTTTTGCACAACATACAGCCACCGCTCCACTGTATCATCGTACCCCTTGCACTGCTCCACTCACACTGACAGTCCGTACTACGCTCTGAACCAGTGTAGATCACGTGACTGGCGTACATTTGGTGCGCGCGTCACGGGGTGTGGTTTGCATGCATACATTCACGTCAAATCGTGCCTACTCGTTCGGACCACTTTTATTTGCCCCACCCTGTTGAACACATATTTTCGCTGGACAGATTTTCGTTGTAAATGTTTAAGAACTACGTCCTTTCGCCTACAAATTCTAATATGTTGTTCATAGTTTCACAAAATGAATCTCAAGAATATTCTGCAAGGACTTATTCGTTGAGTTAGGCGATCTGGACCATACGTTTGGCGGATAGGGTCAGTGCAAAAATGTATAAAGTTAAAATAACAACACATTTTCCTCAAATAATCCCCTTCTTCTGCACTACAACAACACAGTTCTCGTGCTACAACTCCCTCCCGTGGCTCTTAACGCTGAATCCAGTCGCTCAGTTTCACCGAATGTGTGTCACCGTATGTAATGTTGCAGAATTCAAAGATGCTTCGTTATCGTCATCTGTTTCTTCGCAAGATTTTGATGAAGCTGGCTTTGATGATTCTTTCTTAACCTGTCATTTCTTCGGGCTGTCTTGCTGATAAGACTTATTTATTTCCCATCATGTTTTTTTTTTGTTTCATTTGCAATTCTTGGGGATGTAAGAAGTAGTGCTTTAATGTTTTCTGTTTACTGGTTCAAGGTTTTGGTGTAGACTACTCCGGTTAAATGTTTTGTAGTCTTGTTTGTACTTTGATCTTTCTTGCTCATTACTAAATATTTTGTCACCACTATCTGCTTTTACTGGAGAATCTTTTCCACTTTTCAGTCATCTTTGTAGAAAAGAAAGCAGCACCCCAAACAATTCCGCTGTTTATCGATGAATTCTGTTCTCACAGCAGGCCGGGTGGCCGAGCGGTTCTAGGCGCTTCAGTCTGGAACCGCGCGACCGCTACCGTCGCACGTTCGAATCCTGACCCGGGCATGGATGTGTGTGATGTTCTTAGGTTAGTTAGGTTTAAGTAGTTCTAAGTTCTAGGGGACTGATGATCTCAGATGTTGAGTCCCATAGTGCTCAGAGCCATTTGAACCATCTGCTCTCACGGTATTGCATTTGGATGACATTCTCGGTCCTAGAAAACGCATACAAAGTAATGTAAAGGGAAAAGAAATTAATAACAGCAATAAATTAACTGAAAAATATTGATCCCTTTTACCGACATTGTACTGACTCGATTCGTCAGAAATACGAAACATAAGTGACGAGACGCCTCCTAATATGGTGTCGAACCACCTTTTTCCCAGCGTACAGCAGTGACTCGACGTGGCGTGGACTCAACAAGTCGTTGGAAGTCCCCTGCAGAAATACTGGGCAACGCTTAATCTACAGCTGTCCTTAACTGCGAAAGTGTTGCAGGTGCAGGATTTTGTTCATGAGCTGACTTCCAAATTATGTCCCATAAATGTTCGATGTGATTCATATCGGGCGATCTTGGAAGCGATATCATCTCGGGTTCGTTTGAGCAGTTACCAGAATGCGCCAGACAACAGGCTGTACTGCGCATGCGCAGCTACGATGACGTAGGCAGCCCGTGCTTGGTGCTTGCTCTGCTCATACGCTTTTCGACGTATTTCTGGTGGGGCATCACGTGACCATGTTTAGCCGTGCCGCCCGTGCGGCATGTTGTTGAGAGGACATACTGAATTGTACTTAGAGCAATTGTTTTATCATATCCCACACAGATAAAGGATGCAAATAAGGAAGCAGTTCTTGGCTTTTGAGTCATTTCAAAATAAGACTCCACAGCTCGAAGTACCATAAAATTTTTGACAAATTTTTTTTTTTTAATTCGTGCTCTGCAATGTTGTTATGTAGCATTTCCAACACGTTTACATCTACACATCACTGCAAAAAGCTACTAGGATGTAATACAAATTACTTGCAACAAAAAAAGAAAGAGTTTCTTGTGTAGCTTACACCGGAATAAAGGACAATAAATTTCATGACTATTTCAAAATGTGAAAAAATCAACATGGTTGTCTATGGGGCAAAGAAACTGTACAGCTGACAGTTTATATTCTACTCTAGGAATAAATATGAAGCCATGTGGGGAGTTTAAAACGATAAAACATGGTATGCTGCCAGTCTAAAATTTAGCATAGAATGGCATTCTATAAATTTAAGACGTAAACACAAACTAAGAAATAACTTCAGGCCCAGAGGAAGTACGAGACAAGTGCCTTGTGATCGAAAAACACTTTCACAGAAGGCAGATCTATAAAATTCTGCTACAGCTGTCATTATATTTGAAACAAAATATTTAGTTCAAAACCACTGACCAAATTTGCCTACTTAGCTTCAAGTCAATGTTTACGTATGTTCGTACGTATATAGCATTAAGAGATCTTACAGTGTCATACAAGGAACAGGACATCAGAGACTACTCCAGCAGCATCGGAATTCCATAAACCATACTAAATGCTGCATTCCGCTCTAATTGCACATTTCTACGTCCAGATGGACTCTGAAGCTCCTGATATTCAGCTTTTCATGTGGTTCTCATAATACAAATTTTCTTGGAGGTCCTGTACTGTATTCTCATATTTGCTTCTTTATTAGGGTATAACGCCATTCGTCCCAGAAAATGAAAATTTGCACTTTAAATTGAACGAGGTTGAAAGTAGCCAATAGCGCGGAATGAAACACTTCGTTTCGTTTCAAATAAACTAACTGCCTCAGCGGAAAAAAAAATTAACTGAAGCAAATTTCTCTATAAAACAGACAGAAATAGCTTCATTACGACATTAATGGTTGATTACTAATAACCTGGAAATAATATAAAATCAGAAAATTGAAACTACTAACTTATTTTGGTCTTTCATGGTTATGAGAATGTATATTAATTCACTTGATGGCTCCCGGGCACAGAAATCTGTTTTGTTTTCATTTGACGTGGGAGCTGTAAACGAAGGCACGGCCACGGGTCACGTGAGGAAGAACCCCCCCCCCCCCCCCCACTATAACTCAGCTTGCTCTGCGCATGCGCGAATCTGGCAGCTTGGGCCCGCCAGGAAAATTTTTCCGGGTAGCTTCTGGCTACTTGCTGCTACTGCTCGTACACCAAACAGCCACGCTCCAAGTAGCCAGAAGCGGGAGGAAGGCACTGCTCATACGCGAATTCAGCTCTGCGCATGCGCACGAGCCCGCTGGCAACTGCTCATACGAACCTCTCCTCTAACAGTCTAGAATGTTCTTCAAACCAGTCGTGAATAGTTGTGTCCCAGTGACATTGAACGTTGTCATTCATAAACGTTCCATCGTCCTTTGGCACTCTGAACTTCATGAATGACTGCAAATGGTCTCCAAGTAGCCGAACATAACCAGGATTCAGGCCATTCTGTGTAAACACAGCCCACACCATTATGGAGACACCAACAACTTGCACAGTGTCTTGTTGAAAACTTGGGTCCATGCCTTCGTCGCCACACTCGAACCTTACCATCAGCCCTAACCAACTGAAATCGGGATTCATTTGACCAGGCCACGGTTCTCTAGTCGTCTAGAGCCCAACCGATATGGTCACGTTTCCAGGAGAGGCGCTGCAGGCGAAAAAATTGAAATGTCTCTGAGCGCTATGGGACTTAACATCTGAGGTCATCAGTCCCATAGACTTAGAACTACTTAAACCTGACTAATCTAAGGACATCACACACATCCATGCCCGAGGCAGGATTCGAACGTGCGACCGTAGCAGGCTCGTGGTTCCGGACTGAAGCGCCTAGCACCGTCTCATCTAGTCTCTGTATTTGTAGAGCCTAATAAACGCCCCTTCTTTACACTATGACAAGTAATGTATACGAGATTGCAGTGTCTGTGTTATTCAGAAATACAATGCAATGTTCCTTCGAACATGCATGCATACAATATCGTATTTACCCACCGGCATCGGGCATGCGACTGTCAATTGAAATGTCTCAACCTGTACTGAATACACATATGAATGTACGAGTGCCGGTCGTAAACACACGGTTGACGACATATCGAAGTTTGTGTCTGGCCCTTTGTCGTGCGCGGATAGCCTAATGGTAACGTGACTGCTCGCAGGGTTCGCGTCCAGGTCTGGCACGACTTTTCATTGTCTTCATTCCATTATACAGCTGATGGTTCTCCACATTCGAAACTGTTAATTTATTTAAGGTAAGTTTTAAACTAGCCTTGGACATTTCCAGTCCTACCTGGCAGCTAGTAAAACCCAGGAGATAGATCAGAATCACTTGCTCCCAACCTTAAATGAAACTACATGAAGTTTACTACGGCGCTTTACTGTCGACAGTGAGTTCTGTGCCTCTCCTCACTCCACCGGTCCCTGCTGAACTGCCACCCTTGTCCTCCAGGCTGCTTCCAGCTGCTTCCGCCGCTGTCACCACATTCACACTACTGGCCCCGAGTCCACACCGACAATCGCTGCCTCCCTTACTCTTTTCACTCCTGTACCCCGATAAACAGATCTTGGCTTCAAACCTTTTTTGATTTGTTGTCTCATAAAGGACTTCAATGACGAACTTCCATTGGTCAGCCTGTTCCCTGCTACCCCTACTGCCTTTCCTGATCCTCCCAGACGAATTTACCAGTGTTACAGAGACCTGGAAGTGACAGATATTACTGTCCACAGGAATGTACCACTTGGTAGCTGCCGACACACCACCATTCTGGATTTGAAAAATAGTGTCGGGTTTCCCAGAGCCGCTATGGTTCCATAGCGACTGCAGCGGTCGCCAGGCGTCATGACAAGCACTTCCGGGAACTGTTTAACATGGCAATGTGTGGCGTTCAGCAGCTTCCGAGAGACCTCCGCTCTGTGTCCACAAGATAGCCTCGGAGTTCCCACAGCCGATGTAGCTGCACAGCGGCTCCAGGGCTCGCAAGGTTTCTTGACAAACATTTCCGAGAAGAGGTTGAATTCTCTGTGTCCAGCATTATCAGGGCTCTCGTCACAGAGCGAGTGGCCAGCCAACTTTTCCATCGCCGGAAACCGTTATCCAGCCAGTTATTCTCCTCGCTGCCGAAGCAGCAGATTCCCCACCTGCTGACTAACGCATGATCAACATCGAGCTCAACTACATCTCCAGACTGCAAGAAAAGAGTGGTAACTCGTTTTTACTTCTGTCAGTATTGACAGCATATTAGCTGCATTTGTGGAGGTTTCCAGTTTTAGAGCAATAACGCTGTCGTCCGTCACCCAGTGATTGGAAGAAAGGAGCCTCTCCACAGGTGTCTACTGTACCCGCCAACGATGGCCAACCTAGGTATTGCACAACCGTCATTCATCGCCGAACACAACGCAGTGCAGTTCTTCAGCAGTCCACTTCGTGGTCACGGTACCACTCCAAATGCACCTATTTGTGTTGGAGGCGGCCTACAGCTGGGATGGCAGTTCTCTAGTCCGGCTGCTGCTACTCTCTGATCAATGGTGAGGACACAGAATACTGCAGAGAGTCCATTACTTTTTCTCAGATGGGAGGTTCAGAAGTGAAGAATTTACGATGAGCTTGGTGCACAATACAGACATCCTCCATTACTGTGGTCGGAAGTGGTCGTCTTGGCAACGAATATCTTGTGCAGTCTAATTTCCATACAGTCCAAGATCTGAACACTTTTACATCTGAATGCTTCATACATCTGGATATTTCCTGGTTCACCCAGCTGACCAAATGGGGATCCACAATGAGGCTTCTTTCAAACCTTGCCCAGTGTTGATAATGCTGTCAGACATGAGTGGATGGATTCTTCGTGTCCTTGACAGTGATTAATCAACATCTGATGCTGTTCACACCCTTTATATACCCTACCAGGCCTGGTAACAACACTAAATACAAACAACACCTATACACTCAGGACTCCGTTCTTCCAGTCAAAGAGTATTGGAAATCCAGTCATTTACATACCCACTGACAGTGTGTACGTGTACGAAGTAACAGAGGTATCTGATTATGTCTTATAGGTGCTTTAATCTTTTTCTAATACAGCGTAATGTCAGCCAATAATTTCCCCTGAATGTTAAGATGCATTTTCTTGCTTCCAGGAGCATTGTGTAGAAATCGTTGCAGTAAGTCACAATGTGGGTTGAAAATATATATTGCTGCAACCAGTCACATTTATGATATTATTCCTCCGGCTGGCTGTTTAGAGGATTATCTGTCCACTGTGAAATGGATTTGTGTTCAAACACAGCTCCGACTGTCTGCGGTCTCATGTGTAATAGCAACAATGCTGTAGTTTAACTAAAGTAAACGTATTAAACACTTAATATTATGACAAGAGGAATATGAAACGCTCACTTTTCTAAGTTATTGTACTGTCTCAATATTATAACAAGCGAAACTCCCCATCACATTCACCTCAGACTTAGTGGTAAGAGGGCCCAGAACACTGAACACAAATCAAGTATGAAAACAGGAAGGAGTACCTAACTATGAAAAAAACCAAAATAGAAGCAGTGAACAGTTCAAGAATAGTAAGTGCTATAAAGAGCTACTTGAAGCAACAACGCCGTCGTGGGTAAGTGTTCACAGTGATGAATTGCCTAGCGGACGAGCCGTGTTCAAAACTCCCTCGTAAAATATATATATATATATATATATATATATATATATATATATATTTATATATATTTATATATATAATGAACTGCCTCTGCGAAATTGTAACGTTTGTTCTCTTTCTGTAGACTTGACACTTGTCATACTATACATCGGCTATAGAATATGAGTCATGTGGTAAGAAAACGTTATCGTTGCGGGTAAAATGTGATGAATAGTGCGAGCAAGCGAGATACCACATCGACGTCTCACAGAAATGAAAAAAAAAACAAATAAATGGAAGTGAACTACACTATGTGATCAAAAGTATCCGGACACCTGGCTGAAAATGACTTACAAGTTCGTGGCACCCTCCATCGGTAATGCAGGAATTCAATATAGTGTTGGCCCACCCTTAGTCTTGATGCCAACTTCCACTCTCGCAAGCATACGTTCAGTCAGGTGCTGCAAGGTTGGTGGGGGAATGGCAGCCCATTCTTCGTGGAGTGCTGCACTAAGGAGAGGTATCAATGTCTGTCGGTGAGGCCTGGCACGAATCGGCCTTCCAAAACATCCCAAAGGTGTTCTACAGGATTCATGTCAGGACTCTATACAAGCCAGTCAATTACAGGGATGTTATTGTCGTGTAACCACTCCGCCACAGGCCGTGCACTATCTACAGGTGCTCGATCGTGTTGAAACATGCGGTAGCCATCCCCGAATTGCTCTTCAACAGTGGGAAGCAAGAAGGTGCTTACAACATCAGTGTCAGCCCTTGCTGTGATAGTGCCACGTAAAACAACGAGGGATGCAAACCCCCTCCATGAAAAACACGACCACACCATAACACCACCGCCTTCGAATTTTACTGTTGACACTACACACGCTGGCAGATGACGTTCACCGGGCATACGCCATACCCACACCCTGCCATCGGGTCGCCACATTGTCTACCGTGATTCGTCACTCCGTACAACATACACTCCTGGAAATTGAAATAAGAACACCGTGAATTCATTGTCCCAGGAAGGGGAAACTTTATTGACACATTCCTGGGGTCAGATACATCACATGATCACACTGACAGAACCACAGGCACATAGACACAGGCAACAGAGCATGCACAATGTCGGCACTATTACAGTGTATATCCACCTTTCGCAGCAATGCAGGCTGCTATTCTTCCATGGAGACGATCGTAGAGATGCTGGATGTAGTCCTGTGGAACGGCTTGCCATGCCATTTCCACCTGGCGCCTCAGTTGGTCCAGCGTTCGTGCTGGACGTGCAGACCGCGTGAGACGACGCTTCATCCAATCCCAAACATGCTCAATGGGGGACAGATCCGGAGATCTTGCTGGCCAGGGTAGTTGACTTACACCTTCTACAGCACGTTGGGTGGCACGGGGTACATGCGGACGTGCATTGTCCTGTTGGAACAGCAAGTTTCCTTGCCGGTCTAGGAATGGTAGAACGATGGGTTCAATGACGGTTTGGATGTACCGTGCACTATTCAGTGTCCCCTCGACGATCACCAGTGGTGTACGGCCAGTGTAGGAGATCGCTCCCCACACCATGATGCCGGGTGTTGGCCCTGTGTGCCTCGGTCGTATGCAGTCCTGATTGTGGCGCTCACCTGCACGGCGCCAAACACGCATACGACCATCATTGGCACCAAGGCAGAAGCGACTCTCATCGCTGAAGACGACACGTCTCCATTCGTCCCTCCATTCACGCCTGTCGCGACACCACTGGAGGCGGGCTGCACGATGTTGGGGCGTGAGCGGAAGACGGCCTAACGGTGTGCGGGACCGTAGCCCAGCTTCATGGAGACGGTTGCGAATGGTCCTCGCCGATACCCCAGGAGCAACAGTGTCCCTAATTTGCTGGGAAGTGGCGGTGGGGTCGCCTACGGCACTGCGTAGGATCCTACGGTCTTGGCGTGCATCCGTGCGTCGCTGCGGTCCGGTCCCAGGTCGACGGGCACGTGCACCTTCCGCCGACCACTGGCGACAACATCGATGTACTGTGGAGACCTCACGCCCCACGTGTTTAGCAATTCGGCGGTACGTCCACCCGGCCTCCCGCATGCCCACTATACGCCCTCGCTCAAAGTCCGTCAACTGCACATACGGTTCACGTCCACGCTGTCGCGGCATGCTACCAGTGTTAAAGACTGCGATGGAGCTCCGTATGCCACGGCAAAGTGGCTGACACTGACGGCGGCGGTGCACAAATGCTGCGCAGCTAGCGCCATTCGACGGCCAACACCACGGTTCCTGGTGTGTCCGCTGTGCCGTGCGTGTGATCATTGCTTGTACAGCCCTCTCGCAGTGTCCGGAGCAAGTATGGTGGGTCTGACACACCGGTGTCAATGTGTTCTTTTTTCCATTTCCAGTAGTGTATTTCCACTGTTCACATTACACATTACGACCCCCTTCAACTGCCGGCGGTCTGTGTCAGTCTACAGACGAGGTCGGCCTGTACGCGTTTGTGCTGAACGTGTCCCTTCACGTTCCGACTTCACTATCACATCGGAAACAGTGGATCCAGGGATCTTTAGGAGTGTGAAAATGTCGCGTACAGACGAATGACACAAGTGATACCCAATCACCTGACCACGTTCGAAGTCCGTAAGTTTCACAGAGTACCCCTTTCTACTCTCTCAGGGTGTCTAATGACTACTGAGGTCGCTGGTATAGAGTACCTGGCAGTAGGTGGCAGCACAATGCACCTAATATGAAAAACGCATATTTTGGGGGGGTGTCCAGATGCTTCTGATCACATAGTGTATGTTATAACAAAGGAATTCAGGAGTCTTGACTTCCCAAACGGAACGCAACTAAAAAACGTTAAAAACGTATGTTTCGACAGAGCACAGAGAAATTGTGCGATTGTGAAACTATTGCGTTCATTCGTTGGAGCTTATGTCACAACGCAGCTTATATTGTCAAATTATTCATCGTTTCATTGGGAGTGATCACATTCATATTCACGAGAACACCTATATCGGGCAAGGAGTCATATCTCACTCACTCACCAGGCGTACAAGTTAGGTGCGTCAATAAGACATTCCTACCATATGACACACGTACTGTCACTAACGCCGTGTATGACAACCCCGCGTGCTTTCCGCTGGAGGATTTGGTTGACTTGTCGCCTTGTCATCAAACATTTGCGGTTCCCATTTGAAAGCCACTTCCTTTCTTCTGCTAATGGAGTAGTTGTGCAGAATCAGCTTCCATTATAGGTCCCTACCCTACACTTTACTGTTACAAATTGGTACGAGGGAAGTTTGAACACGGCTCTCCCGCTTTTTAGTCAAACACCGTAACCTCTTAACCACCATGCCATTTCTCTTCCCGGCTACACTATCTTTCACTTCTTTTTCTTGAACAGTTCACTGGTTATTTTGCTTTTTTTTTTCACGGTCGAGTACACCTTCTCTCTGTTTTCATGCTTGACTTGTGTTCAGCTTTTGACAGACTGTCCACTAGGGCCGTCTTACAAATAAACTGGAGGGGGTGCGACGGGGAGTTTCCCTTGTAAGTCTTATTCGTACAAATTAACACTTTTTTTTTTCAAACCAGCATATTACATACCGACTTCTCCACTGAAAACGATAAAATTAAACGAACTTGAAGCTAGACTGCCAGCACAGCAAGAAGGTCACATATTGGAGGCTGTCAGGCACAGGTCAGCGACCTACAAACTACTTTCGTGCCACAGGCATCTGTGAGACGAAACCAGCCAGTCACCAGAAAGATCTAAAACTCGACACGCTGCTGATTTCGACATCCAGTCACTGCCTTATTTCTAGATAATTTCGCATGACACACTAACACCAGACCCCCCACAAGGTCAGCAACCTGTAGCAGCATTTAAGCCTGCCTGAATCAGCCCATCAGCATTCGACCAGGTGGGCAATATGAGACGCCCAGTCTCTGCCGCCACCACTGCTGCAGCCAGGTCATGAACCACGGACCTCTGCCTGCCTGCCCAACCTGGGCAGCCAACACTGCACCAGCCACCTTCCGCTGGCGTTCAGCATCGGTCCAGACTTCAATTCTAGGCGATACCTTCCCCATGCTGGAATGGCATGGCGACTTTCTGCAACGCCAGCTTAACCTCACCAGTCTCATCCGCTGCAGAAAGTCATGAGAGGTGCTTACCCACCACTGTCAGCACGTCGCCAGTATACTGGAGACATCTGCTTAGGCCATTGTCACAAGCTGCGTGCGTCAACTGAACTCTGTAATACTCGTATCTTGCCTGCCCCTACTATGCCAGAATATTACATGAAGATGGAAACAAACTCTAATGACTATATGAGCTGGTTGGAATAATTAAAGATTCATCCTGCCGACAGCCAGATTCGACCACTTACGTGATGGAGCCCAAGCAGTACAGATTAGTAAAGAAGTAGTAATGAAGTTACAGTACCCTGCCCAGGTGCTTCTTCTGAGCACCTGTACATCTCATCTCTGGCAGAGAATCGCGCCCGTCGTACACAGCACACCTCTTTCTCACAATACACCACACTTTAACAACAACAATTATCTGTAACTAACCCCATACTGACTGTAATTAACATACTTTTGGAGAATTGCAATGAAAAACTACTTACTCATATCAACTTCAATATAACCACAAGTTTTACATTAATGAAGTAAAATTTTAACAGTTTTTTTCGTTATACAATTTCTTTTTCGTACAAAACTACCGTTGCACCTACTGCTTCGATCACATAGATTGCATGGTCTGCTCATATTTGTTTTTGGTTTTTCTTTAATCGAATTTTTATGTTATTCACAAATTGCAATACCTTCTAAAGTTTTCCTCATAACCAAGCCCACAGGATGGTCTATTCCAAATGCACTTCTGCCCATGACGTGTTGCTGGTAGCTTGAGTCCTAGGTTTTTGTTATCAGGCCGTTTGCGTTTTTGTGGTGATATTTCAACAGAACATTTCATCCCATAAACATATATTTATCCCTCTATCTAGAAGCGAAATGCCAATTTTCATTGATTTAGCTTTAAATTTTGTTAAATATAAGTAAATACTTCCTTAAATATTCTCATCCCTTACTTCACCCACTAGGAGCTGAATTTCCAATAACAGTATTTTTTTATTCCTAATAGAAAAGTCAATACAAATTTTCATATATTTAGCTTCAAAAAAACTTTCATAATAAAACATTTCCATAACAACTTTCACCCCTTATTTCATTCCTATAGAGGTTGAATTTCCAGAAAGAGTGAAACACTTTGTTTTAATCACATATTTTATTCCCGTTGGGGGTTGAATTTCGAAGACTAACTGAGAAGTCAAATACCAATTTTCATGTAGTTGAATTTTTAAAAATTCTGTAATGTGCATTTTTTTAAAACTCTGATTGAGAAAGCAAATACCAGTTCTCATAGTCCTAGCTTCAACATTGCCTTAATAATGACAGATTTTCAAAATGATTGTCATGTCCTATTTCCGCTTCCCTAGGGGTGGACAATTTTGACCAAACCCTTCGTAAATGATGCCTGAAATATGAAATTAACACCCCCTTTAAATTTCAAGTTTTTGTCCTTAGGAGTTTGGGCTGGAAAAGATGAGACAGTGAACCAGTCAGGCTCTATATCTTCCCCTTAGAGATGAGATGGCAAAAACAAATTTTCAAGGATTCATATTTTGATTTTTATTTCCAACTGAGAATCTAAATTCATTCATTCATAGATATAGCTTTAAAAATGCTTTAATAGTACATTAATAATGTCTGACTTTCAAAAAAACTTTGACTCAGCATTTTATGCCGTTAGTAATTGGGCTTCTAAAAATGCTGAATCTTTTATTTCTTTATGTCTGACTGAGAAACGCAATAGCAATTTTCGTAGTTCTTTTCTTTAAAAATTGTCTTGATAGAGACATATTTTTCAAAATATTTCATCCCCTATTTCACCCTCTTAGGGGTGGAATTTCGAAAACTCTCTTTTTATATATTGCCTACAGTCTAAGATCAACAGCCTCTCCAAATTTCATGTCTCTATCCTTCACAGTTTGAGCTGGACAATAACGCATCTGACAGTCAGGACATTGCCTTTTATATATTATATAGATTTCATAAATAGTAGTAGTATGGTATTCTGCCTTACAGCAGGTCTTGTCATGGGCTAAGCCTCTTCTCCTTTGATTGTCTCCTTTGATATTATCCAGCATTTGAGATCTTCTTTTTCCTCTTCCGCTTTTTCCCCCCACCATTCCTTCTATTCCGTCCTTCAATAAACAGTCCCTCTGCAAACAATGTCCAATCCAGTGCCGTTTTCTCTTTCTGATGACTTTCAGCATGTTTCTTTCTTCTCCAACTCTTCTTAATACTTCTTCATTCCTTACTCGGTTTTCCCATTTTACTTTTTCGATTCTCCTCTATACCCACATCTCTAGTGCCTCCAATCTTCTTTCTTCTTCCTTCCTCAACGTCCAGGTATCTGCACTACATAGTGCAACGCTCCAGATGTAACATTTGGCAAGTGTTTTCCTCAGATCTTTGTTTAGTGGTCCACAAAGTAATTTCTGTTTCCTCCTGAATCCTTCTTTTGCCATTGCAATTCTTTTTCTGATTTCTGTTCAGCAATAGATATCATTCAGTATTACACTTCCCAATTATTCGAAGTTACTCACTTGCTCTATTTCCTCTCCCCCTATTTTCATATGGCATTTTCTCCCCTTTCCTCCGATTACCATGCTTTTCGTTTTCTTCTTGTTAATCTTCATTCCATATTCTTCTAATTTTGTGTTTAGACCATCTAACATTTGTTCCATCTCTCTTGCACTCTCTGGCATCACAACAATGTTCTCTGCAAAATCTTATACACTTCACTCTCCGTCTCCCTATACAAATTTCTCTCCTTCCATCAAAACTTTCACAAATAATTTCCTCCAGCTATATATTGAACAGTGTTGGTGATAAACAACAACCTTGTCTTACACCTCTTCCCAGTTTAATTTTTTCCCTCATCACTCCTCCTATTCTTATTCTTGCCCTCTGGTTCAAATACAAATTTCTAATTAGCCATCTGTCCTTCCAGTCAACTCCATGTATCCTTAGAATATCCACCAGTTTGTCCCATCTGACACATGTTGTTTTGTATGGCGGGCAACCACAGCCAAACCTCGACGTTTTTCAAAGAAGTTTCCGCACTGGCTGTATGAATGATTTTTATTAAATCTGTGACCGGTTTCACACCACTTATCGGCAGTCAGTCAGGCCATGTCTGCTGCTGTGTGGCTGCTCTCAACATGCACGGTCATTGCCGCTCCCATCATTTAAAAAATTTTTAAAAAAGATTTTTAAATTTTAACTACCGCTTTCACCAGATGATGGTATATTGGACATGAATGGTGGGGAGTGGCTACAGGGCAATGTTCAACGTTACTGTGTTATAAATAGGGTATATTGCCTGAGGATGCACCGATAAGTGGTGTAAAACTAGTAGCAGAGTTAGTAAAAGTCATTCCTCAGCCAGTGCGGAGTTTTCTTTGAACCATCTGACGCGGTCAAAAGCGTTCTCAAGATCAATGAATACAACATACACTGTTGAGCGAACTTAGCAAGACTTTAGCTGCATTCGATATCAGGCTCACTGTTCTATGTCCCTCACAGTTTTTGCTGTTCTTTTTCTTTTCTATAAGTATTAAGATACTTTCTGTAAAGTCCTTAGGCCATTTTCCCGTCGTGTATATTTGATTACACAATTCAATCAACTCCCTTTTCCCTTCTTTCTCCAGTGACTTTAACAGTTCCAGAGGAATCTCGTCAGTTACCATTTCCTTTCCATTTTTCATCTCCTTCATAGATTCTTCAATCTCACTAGATAGTATTGCATTTCCTTTGTCATCATCTGCAACTTTATGTTCTTCTTCCATCCAAAGGTCTTCTTCACTTGGTCGGCTGTCTGCAGTGTATAGCCATTCTCTATATTCTTCCCATCTTCTCATTATTTGTTGAGGTTCACTCACCATTTTATAGTCTGCTGCCTCTACTTCCTTTAGTCCATTGTTGTTTCTCTTATCCCTGAATGTCAAATCCATTGCTTCTTTGTACATCAAATCATATTTTCCTTCTTTCTCTAATTTCTCTATCTTGTCACACTTTTCTGTCAGCCATTTCTCCTTTGCTTTTCCTGTCTCCCTTATTAATTCAGTATTTAACATCCTGTAGTTGTGCTTTACTTCTTCTGTGTTTACAGTTTTCCATTTCCTACGCCCATCCATCTTGGTTATCATATGTGGTGTTACCCATTCTTTCTTCACTTTTTTTCCTCTCCTTGGTTTCATAAAGTATGAACTTAAGCAATTACTTTTAAAAGATGCAGATTTCAACTAAATTACTTAATCATTTTGACCACTAATATTTAAGCTGTCTTCAGCTGCAAGTTACATTATTCATTACAACCAATTGCATTGTAAATTACATCAAAGATAATTGTCTGTCCATTAATTTACGGATGTAGAAACTGTCTTTGCAGAACTTTCTATATGGAAATTTTTCCAATTATAGTACAGAACTGTTATACAACTGAGTTATTATCTTTTAGGATTAGAAATTTTGGTTTTAACAGAATGGTGACGCAAATCCCGAACATATAAAATTATCCAGCTTCATAATTTTGTTAATGAAATAGTCAATTCAATTCAGTTTGTTAAAAACAGTGTTGGATAATGAGTAACAGATATGAAAGGAATTAACACAATCATTATTAAATGCTAATATAATAATACAGTTTATTGAATGATATACTAAAGACCATGTATCGCATACTCCTAGAATAAATGAAAGATGGTTATGTTACAATATCTTTTAATAATATAACATTTTCTTCATATCCTGTCTGTTAATGGTCAGTGGCTGCTTTCAAGTTCTATTTCATCATACACACTTTCCATAAACAGAATTAAGTGAAGAAGGTCTGTTAGGGTGTGACAAAGGCATTCTCGATGACCATATATGTTAAGTTATATCCCATGATAGTACCTTGAGAGTAATCCAGTGATACATTGTATTTGGTGATATACAACAGCACAGACTGGATGAAAAACAGCTTTCACACAACTTCTTTCCCATCTCTATGCACATAGATATGTCAGAAGTAGTATTTTAAGAACCTTTAATATCACATTTAATACAGACCAAGTATAGTCCAGTTTATTTGTCTTTTAAGATCTGGTAGATGTCTTTCACACTTATTTAGCTTTTCATATTTTGTATTACATTTGGTACTGACATGCTCAAGTTAATGTTTCTGTCATAATGTACAGTTTAATAGCGTCATATTTCATCTTTTTAGTTAATGCTGTTACTGATAAGAATATATACTAAAATATGCTTGTGTCTCTTTTACTTGCTTACCAGGCACATCATTGATATATGCATGAGAATATAATAGTGAACGCTGCACTATGTAATTCTGTCAGAAGACACCACTTATGTCAATCAGTACACACAGCAAATCTCATCTGCAATATCACCACATGTTGAAAGCTTCTGTTCCCTTCATATCTGAACTATTTACCACCACATTTCACTTCCATACAAGACTATACTGCAGGCAAATATTTTCAGAAAAGATGAAAAGATTTCCTGATACTTAATTTCATATTTGATTTTAACAAGTTTCTCTTTTTCAGAAATGTTTTCTTTTATATTGGCAGTCTCCATTTTAATTGTACTGCTTTGGCCATTATAAGTCTCTTCACTGCCTCCTCCAAAAAAAGGAACAGAACTCAATTACTACATATGACATGTCATTTCCTAATATACTTTACTCAGCATCACCTAATTATTTCGACTGCTTTCTGTTATCGTCATTTTACTTTTGTTGGTGTAAATCTAATAACCTGTTTTCATTGTTTACTGCTCATAATGCTAACTTATGCTGAACGTTCCTGACATCTGCATGGAGTTTCTATAATGTTTGGGAGACTCAGAAACGATAGCAACCTTTATTTCTTATGTATATGTCTATGTGTTACTATGGTTCAGTATGCTATTGTATCAACGTCTCATGTAGTTTTTACAACGTTTTGAACTGCAAACTGAAGTTAATTTCTGAATGTGGGTCACTCCAATATTTGACTGACTATGATGTCAGACAAGATTTTGATGTGGGAATACCATTACTTACTTTGCTAATTATCTCCGGCGAGTGCAGTACTGTCCATGTGTGCTTTGAAATGTTTAAGAACCAATTTTTAAGTATTCAGATGCATTTCAAACATGGTACAAAGTTCCAGCTGTGGTTTTCTACTGAGCTTTAATTTATTTAAGTAGTGCCAATAAGCTGCATATATTTCAGTAAGTTAAACAGACAACTGAAATGTGTAAATATTTAGTTTTGGAGTCCATTGCGCTTGCAGAATGTGGTACATCACTTGAACTTTGGTCCTTAATATGCAATGCTTAATTTATAAGTTTTTATCAGTGGTGTCAAGATGCAAGCTGTATGTATTTCAATAAGTAATACAAACAATTTAGATGTAGATATATTTAGTTTGAGGGTCCAGTGTTTGAAAAGTGTGTTTCATGCCCAAAACCTTCATGTTGTGTCTAGACGAGACAGCCTAGACACAATGAGAGGAAGCCGAAAGGCACACGCTTAAACTCACACAGGCTGGCGTGAGGTCTGAAACAGGATACGTAATGAATGCTATAAAGAAAAGTACGTAGCTTCTGGAATACTTAAATTTAATCCACATTTGTAAAACATCGCTCTTGATGATACATTAATAGAATCTCAATACCAATTGAATACGGCGCCTTGCTAGGTCGTAGCAAATGTAGCTGAAGGCTACGCTAACTATCGTCTCGGCAAATGAGAGCGTATTTGTCAGTGAACCATTCCTTGCAAAGTCGGCTGTACAACTGGGGCGAGTGCTAGTACGTCTCTCAAGACCTGCCGTGTGGTGGCTCTCGGTCTGCAATTACTGACAGTGGCGACACGCGGGTCCGGCGTATACTAATGGACCGCGGCCGATTTAAAGGCTACCACCTAGCAAGTGTGGTGTCTGGCGGTGACACCACACTTCATACCCGTGAAATAATGAAATTTTATTTTGCTACCAAGTTGAATTTTATTTTCAAGATAGCGAATGCCCATCTCTGTGTTGCAACATCTTCTTTACTGATGCTTAATCTCTGTCTTCTTCCCTCATTCTTTGACTATGTTTTGTGTAAACATAGACGATGTTCTCATTGTGTGTTACGAAAATAGGCAGTTTAAGTGATGTATTCCAATAAAATAAAATCTCATCAAAACACCTTCTTCCTTCCATCCAATAAGCATGTTTTGTCAGTTAATTTGTTTTGGATATATTTTGTGTACAAATATGTGTTTTCACATCATTTATTATAATTAGCTTTTGGTGGTATTTAGTAACTGATTATAGAAAACGCAGTTTCCATGAAAGCAGTTTCCAAGAAATTGTACTCAACCTCTAGTACACTTGAATTGTTTGGAACAAAACTAGTCAATATATTTTTTTGAGTGTAGAACATGATACATTATCCTGTTCACCATAAACTGAGTGTTGCTGACATGAAGCATTACTGAAAACTTGTAAAAACATGTAAACTCATGCTCTAAGTTCTATAAATCAGCAATAACATATCCTCAGATTGAAATGACAACACTCCTTACGCATTTTAGATGTTAAGATATGACTGTATCTCTTGAAAACGAGCATAGAAAAATGTTTAAGTACAAATATTTAAACTGATAGTGCATTGCCCCTAAAGGCGGAAGAACCAGCAATTATCAACGACATGAGGATGTAGAAGGCAATGGAAACCATTGCATTAAAGACACATAACGTGTATCCACAAGACATGTGGCCTGTAATTGATGAACTATCCTGATGATCTCTCCACCGGCAAAAGATTCCGGAATAGTCCCCCATTCGGATCTCCGGGAGGGGACTGCCAAGGGTGAGGTTACCATGAGAAAAAATTTGAATAATCTACGAAAGGATAACGTTCTACGAGTCGGGGCGTGGAATGTCGGAAGCTTGAACGTGGTAGGGAAACTAGAAAATCTGAAAAGGGAAATGCAAAGGCTCAATCTAGATATAGTAGGGGTCAGTGAAGTGAAGTGGAAGGACGACAAGGATTTCTGGTCAGATTGGTATCGGGTAATATCAACAGCAGCAGAAAATCGTATAACAGGTGTAGGATTCGTTATGAATAGGAAGGTAGGGCAGAGGGTGTGTTACTGTGAACAGTTCAGTGACTGGGTTGTTCTAATAAGAATCGACAGCAGACCAACACTGACAACGATAGTTCAGGTATACATGCCAACGTCGCAAGCTGAAGATGAACAGATAGAGAAAGTGTATGAGGATATTGAAAGGGAAATGCAGTATGTAAAGGGGGACGAAAATCTAATAGTCATGGGCGACTGGAATGCAGTTGTAGGGGAAGGAGTAGAAGAAAAGGTTACAGGAGAATATGGGCTTGGGACAAGGAATGAAAGAGGAGAAAGACTAATTGAATTCTGTAACAAGTTTCAGCTAGTAATAGCGAATACCCTGTTCAAGAATCACAAGAGGAGGAGGTATACTTGGAAAAGGCCGGGAAATACGATTTCAATTAGATTACATCATGGTCACACAGAGATTCCGAAATCATATACTGGATTGTAAGGCGTACCCAGGAGCAGATATAGACTCAGATCACAATATAGTAGTGATGAAGAGTAGGCTGAAGTTCAAGACATTAGTCAGGAAGAATCAATACGCAAAGAAGTGGGATACGGAAGTACTAAGGAATGACGAGATACGTTTGAAGTTCTCTAACGCTATAGATACAGCAATAAAGAATAGCGCAGTAGGCAGTACAGTTGAAGAGGAATGGACATCTCTAAAAAGGGCCATCACAGAAGTTGGGAAGGAAAACATAGGTACAAAGAAGGTAGCTGCGAAGAAACCATGGGTAACAGAAGAAATACTCCAGTTGATTGATGAAAGGAGGAAGTACAAACATGTTCCGGGAAAATCAGGAATACAGAAATACAAGTCGCTGAGGAATGAAATAAATAGGAAGTGCAGGGAAGCTAAGACGAAATGGCTGCAGGAAAAATGTGAAGACATCGAAAAAGATATGATTGTCGGAAGGACAGACTCAGCATACACGAAAGTCAAAACAACCTTTGGTGACATTAAAAGCAACGGTGGTAACATTAAGAGTGCAACGGGATTTCCACTGTTAAATGCAGAGGAGAGAGCGGATAGGTGGAAAGAATACATTGAAAGCCTCTATGAGGGTGAAGAATTGTCTGATGTGATAGAAGAAGAAACAGGAGTCGATTTAGAAGAGATAGGGGATCCAGTATTAGAATCGGAATTTAAAAGAGCTTTGGAGGACTTACGGTCAAATAAGGCAGAAGGGATGGATAACATTCCATCAGAATTTCTAAAATCATTGGGGGAAGTGGCAACAAAACGACTATTCACGTTGGTGTGTAGAATATATGAGTCTGGCGATATACCATCTGACTTTCGGAAAAGCATTATCCACACAATTCCGAAGACGGCAAGCGCTGACAAGTGCGATAATTATCGCACTATCAGCTTAACAGCTCATGCATCGAAGCTGCTTACAAGAATAATATACAGAAAAATGGAAAAGAAAATTAAGAATGCGCTAGGTGAGGATCAGTTTGGCTTTAGGATAAGTAAAGGGACGAGAGAGGCAATTCTGACGTTACGGCTAATAATGGAAGCAAGGCTAAAGAAAAATCAAGACACTTTCATAGGATTTGTCGACCTGGAAAAAGCGTTCGACAATATAAAATGGTGCAAGCTGTTCGAGATTCTGAAAAAAGTAGGGGTAAGCTATAGGGAGAGACGGGTCATATACAATATGTACAACAAGCAAGAGGGAATAATAAGAGAGGACGATCAAGAACGAAGTGCTCGTATTAAGAAGAATGTAAGACAAGGCTGTAGCCTTTCGCCCCTACTCTTCAATCTGTACATCGAGGAAGCAATGATGGAAATAAAAGAAAGGTTCAGGAGTGGAATTAAAATACAAGGTGAAAGGATACAAATGATATGATTCGCTGATGACATTGCTATCCTGAGTGAAAGTGAAGAAGAATTAAATGATCTGCTGAACGGAATGAACAGTCTAATGAATACGCAGTATGGTTTGAGAAGTAGTAGAAATGAGAACAGCGAGAAACTTAACATCAGGATTGATGGTCACGAAGTCAATGAAGTTAAGGAATTCTGCTACCTAGGCAGTAAAACAACCAATGACGGACGGAGCAAGGAGGACATCAAAAGCAGACTCGCTATGGCAAAAAAGGCATTTCTGGCCAAGAGAAGTCTACTAATATCAAATACCGGCCTTAATTTGAGGAAGGAATTTCTGAGGATGTACGTCTGGAGTACAGTAGTGAAACATGGACTGTGGAAAAACCGGAACAGAAGAGAATCGAAGTATTTGAGATGTGGTGCTATAGACGAATGTTGAAAATTAGGTGGACTGATAAGGTAAGGAATGAGGAGGTTCTACGCAGAATCGGAGAGGAAAGGAATATGTGGAAAACACTGATAAGGAGAAGGGACAGGATGATAGGATATCTGCTAAGACATGAGGGAATGACTTCCATGGTACTAGAGGGAGCTGTAGAGGGCAAAAACTGTAGAGGAAGACAGAGATTGGAATACGTCAAGCAAATAATTGAGGACGGAGGTTGCAAGTGCTACTCTGAGATGTAGAAGTTAGCACAGGAAAGGAATTCGTGGTGGGCCGCATCAAACCAGTCAGTAGACTGATGACAAAAAGAAAGTGCATTGTACCTTAAATCAAGAGTATTCCTAAATAATAGAATTAATTACATTCTTCCAGTAGCTGACAGTAGTTCTGACTGCCTAAATGTATGTGGATTTTTCCAACCAGCGTAATATTTTAGCCAACATGTATTTTCCACTGTTATGAGCCTCATCAGATTAGTTTTACTATATTACTCTTATAGGCCGAACCTATAATGTCAGCTGACTGTTTAGCATATTACATTTTAGCCAAGTATGTTTAGGCATGAAACACTTCCTTTGAGAGTCCAGAGAGTTGTTTTACACATCAGTATGACAGGTGTGTGTGTGTGTGTGTGTGTGTGTGTGTGTGTGTGTGTGTGTGTGTGTGTGATGTTTGAGACATAAACATCCCATCCTATGGCATCACTGACGATGTCATGTAACATTGTCAAATTTCTCCCACCTCTGTGACATAGGCCAAATGCTCTATGTACAAAGTGCTGGCACTTTAAAAAATTGCGAGAAATTCAAAATAGCCAAGTTGTGCCAAAGATTTTTTCTCCAGTCCTATAACATCACAGTGGAATCAAGGCTGTTTTACCAAATATAAATTGTTGGGAAATTAAAAAATCAGCATCAGACTGCAAGGTGGCGATCTGAGATGGTGTCCTTTCCATACTAGCATAGTCTGTATGACATCAGCATCCAAGATGATGAACCAACATGGTGATCTGAGAATCTTGGGACAGTCCACACGATTGCCATGTCTCCTTAAATCTACGATGGTACACTTGTAGATGGTATGACAACCTGCATGGTTGCCATTTAAAATGGTGGGAAATTTAGTATATCAGTGGTCTTTCTCACCCATATGACATTATAGTTCACTTGCCATAAGTTATAACTACTTACCAATGTTTAAACAGTTTTCTCCCTCTCCTCCAAATGTTACAGTTCAAACAATAATCACAATAATTTTGAAACCCAAGAGGTAACTTAATTTTAAAGCTGTATAGGTAACTGGGAAACACACACACACACACACACACACACACACATATATATATATATATATATATATATATATATATATATATATATATATAGTTGTCAAACAATTGTTACCATTGTACATAGCAGAATAGGACTGGCAGATGTATGCACTTGTGTCTGTACGATTTAAATAATTACTGCACTGGGGATATTATCACTTTTGTGGTCTCTGGTCACACATTTTATGAGGTTTGCTACTGATATAGTTTTGTGCCAGCCCCATGTCATACACCAAGTTCAACTGACTCAACCAAGCCCCTGCTGGAGCCCCACTGGCTGGCAGCTTGGAGCTGCCTTCCTGCCACCAGCACTGAAACAACAAACAACCACCTTGTTGCACTGGAGATAACTGTACAAAGATGCCACAAAAAGTACATCGCCAATTTGAATGCTTGACATGAAGTGCAGAATAGTAGATCCAATTTCTGCCCCTAATATACTGTTTGCGATGCCACTGCAGTTATAGGGTGGGGAAATATGAAACTCCAAGAATGACATGCTTTAATCCAAATGGAAAAATGATGGGAAATTCAGAATGAACAATAGCCTACACAGTTATCAAGCAGGAGCATGTTATGTCAAGTGTCTCAAACGAAAATTCCTCCTGGGAGACAAAAAAGGGTTCTATTTTGATCAAATTCACTACAATTTTTATCTTTTGTGTAATATAGATGGCAGTAATAAAGCAGGCAGTAACCTACCTTGTTCATAGCCAGGCACTACAGGGCTACGAAGTATCTGAAAGTATATATACACTAGGTGTTACAGGTAACCACATTAATACTTATTTACAAGTAGAATTACAACCATAAAAAATGTGGCAACTGCATCTTATGGAAAAATAACATGTATGAAAGTAGTGCTTGAGAACCAGCATGTGCAAATCATTTCAACAAAATCTGTCAGTAGTGCTATGGGCAAAACTTCATGCTGCCTCTCGGATGGATACTGAACTCACTGGTCTAGTGACACACACACACACACACACACACACACACACTCACACTCACACACACAATGGTACGGGACTCATTTCTAAACATTCCAGGGGTACTTGCATCAGTGGATCAGGTAAGCTGATAGCTCATGTAACAGTCTCATGCTGACCCAATCCGCTACCCCTGTCGATCTCTCTGTACACATATGTGTTATTGTGTATGCACACATTTATGTCTGCTAGGAGACACTGACATTTATTAGTCTCTATGGTTATCTAAGTTTGTACAGTTGTTATGACTCCAGTATTAATCTAAAACATGTACAGTGACATAAAGGATTGTTTATTTGTTTGCAACGAAAGTTCACTTTAAGAAGATAACTAACCCATTTAATGAAATATTTGGCAGCTTCCACACAGAAAACAGCGTAACATGGATCATAAAAGCCCTTGATAGATTAACAGTGAGTGAAACATATGATTTTTACAATTGGTAGGCCATTATACACCTTTCTTGGGTGAATGATATCCAGCAGAGACTGCCTCTCATGAGTTCCACTCTATCCCATGCCACATAATCGCACTGTAGTGTTGGGGTACAATGTCATACTACGTTGTCTGGCTAATACACTGAGGTATACTCTTTGGGTATCACATTAAGATGCAGGACTATACTACGCCGTCTGCTTTGTGTGCTGCACTATCCCCTACTTATGGGTAAAGCTCTCAAGGGGGCAGTACCTCTTCCTTACAGAGACACATTGTGTGGTTCACCTGTTTAATTCTAAACCGTTCGATATATTATTATAGTTATAGATGACTGTGATTTTTCTTGTCACATGGTATAGGTCTTATGACCTGTGTTTGTGTATAGGATCAACCATCAGCCATAGGAAATGTTATATCTTGGATTTTGTAGTACATGTTACAAGCCTTAAACCATGAATAAACATCTTGTAGTGTGTAATAATAATACTACTAGTAATAATATAAGAGAGTACAGTTTGCAGAAAAAGGAATCAGTTCACAGAATAGTTACATTAGATTTTACATATCCTGCTGCATGGGAACAGGTGGCTCATAATCGTAGTTATTTTCATAGATGTGTTGAAGACCTGTGTAAAATTTTGTCATGTGGTGGATGAATGTCACAGAAGTCATAGGTGGAGGAAAAGTGATGAAAAAATTGTTATAGGTACTGTATTTCAGAACAAGGACATATTAATCACAATGCGGGATGCAAGTAACTCTAGATTTCCTGAAGGTGCATTGGTTGTTTGTCCTTTAAACATCAAGTGCATTGTCATCTAAATAGAATAGGACTATAAGGCTCATCTATGTGCAAAAATTTGTTTCCTTGAAGAGATGAAAGTGCTATTCTCTCCATGCAGATGCACTGGTTTTTGTGTTAAAATCATACCTTCCATTTCATCACATGCTGTGTGTCGGAATCCTGTTTTAGCTAGAGTAAGAGCATTCTTTGTCATTATAAAATCAGTATCAATGAATATTTTTCACATATTAGATGTTTAACTTCATTATTCTCATGTTGTCTTATCTGATATGAACTGATCAACGACAACTGAATTACATATGCACTGCTATGTATCACTCCCTGATATTGTAACAGGTGAATCATTACATTTCATCTCACTTAAAAATGTAGCAATAATTGGGCTGCAAAGTCTCTCTTACTTTTCAAATGAATGGACAACTAAGATTCTCTCCAACAGTTGAACTGATAAATCTCATACGATATATGTTTTATAGAATAAAATATATTGCAGCTTCTAAAAATATTATTTATTATTATATTTATTTCAGTACAACCATTATACATTGTTAATATACTATTTTCTACTTTGTGAACTGTGGAAAATAGATCATAATTGTTAAAAATCCTCATTCTCTTTTTGTACATGAACCCTATTCATCACTCTGCAATATTTTGAAAATTACTGTTTTTATATGCTTTAAATTCAGCTTCTATTGTATGTAAACCAACAGGAGCACTAATAGACTTTGTTAGGCCACTTGTAAACCCAACTTGAATGAAATTTTTGTTTATAGGAGTAATACCAGCTGACTTAGTTATAAGACACATACAAGCATTTATATAATTGTGTAAAACCCCCTCCTAATCGTGAGTTTTATGTTCGTACACATACTTGACAACATCACTGAAGAGCAGTTTTATGTTTGCCACAGACTGAGTCTCTCCATAGCAATGCATATTGGAGTGTACAAGCCGTACAGGTTCACTACACTTGGACACCTTAAACATATGCACTGTGCTGGGTTTTGAGATGTTACATTCATTGTATCGTCCCTAAACACATTGGCAATTGATGCACTGTTGTTGACAAAGATAGTAATACAGCCGGCCGTGGTGGTCTAGTGGTTCTAGGCGCGCAGTCCGGAACCGCGCGACTGCTGCAGTCGCAGGTTCGAATCCTGCCACAGGCATGGATGTGTGTGATGTCCTTAGGTTAGTTAGGTTTAGGTAGTTCTAAGTTCTAGGGGACTGATGACCACAGATGTTAAGTCCCATAGTGCTCAGAGCCATTTGAACCATTTTTGATAGTAATACATCAAAGGAATGGATTGTGGTTAACTGTTATGCAGTCCTCGATGTACTTCCAGCACAGTTGATCCCACACAATATCACTTAACTGCATCTTTGTACCCTGCTGGACATTCTGTATTTCTACTGTCGCTTCCAAATCGCTGTCAGGTGCTAATTAACTTGCTTTAATTTGTGACTGGTGGTTTGATAAGATGTGCTGAACAACAGTATTCTGAAACGACTTAGCTGAGGCTTAGTAAGCGATGCAGACATTGGGTATAGTGGAAAGTCTATGTCTGGAAACAATTTATGTCCTGCTCCAATGTGTCAGATGCAGCATCAGCTTATCTGTGTGCTAACTTAGTGGTCCAGGTGATGTATATAGTGAAAATTCAAGGTTTGACAACAGTTCTGCATGCTGACTTGATTTCCACTCCAGTGTGTTGTGAACTACATCAGAAAATGTATCAATGTTCTGGCTTGATTTCTGCTGCTGGTTGAATATATCAGGCACTGGATTGTCTATGTGATGGAGCAGTTGTGCTGAGGAAGAAATAAAAGAAAAGCATGTAAAACTCAAATAAATTTACATATGTTATGAATAATAATATTAAACAGTATTAAACTGGTTATTGCTTACATCAAACTGGAGGTGGTAGATTTCTGATATTGCTTAATGATGATGATCAATGTTTCACTGTGGTGTACAGAGCACAACTGGCAGATCTACCCAGCAAGCCTGGATGCTGAGGATGTGGTTTGGGGATAGATGCCTGGTATGCTACTGAAATTGGAACGAGTATTTTGGACTGGCAAGGTTGTGTGATGTATTCATGTGCCCAGGTCCATCATCTTGGATCGACACCTTGGTTTCTGACATCATGGACCGCCAAAATTGATCCCCATCTTCAAATCTAACCTAGCATGCAGACTGTGCCAGTGCTCACCATACAAGTATGCTATGGTCTGTCAGCTTGTTTACAGTTTTGAGGCAAATTGTTATAGTTTTGGGACTATATGTTACTGGGTGCGAGGATTTTCATACAGTTTTAGGGCAATGTGCTGTATTTTGTGTGGTATTTTGTTATAAATTTTTCTGAAACGTGTAGATATGTGGGATGAAGTCTGCACTGTACTGTGTACAAACTGTCCCAGTTCCCCACCATATTCCCAAATCATAGAAAATTCTGAAAGTCCGAACTTCTTCCAAAGCATATCAGAGTAATCCTCATAAAATCTAACTCCTTAGAACCTTTAATACCTCTAAGTTTGATAATTGTCGGAAATATTTCACTATATTTCATTATAGATAAACATATCTTATTGTAATAAAATCTAACAGACTTGTATACTTTTTGTATGTCTGCATGCACAGTTGTTTCTCACATCTCCTGACACCAGCTACTATGCCCAGCAAAGATCTCCTAAAAAAGGCGCCCTTGTTGAAGGAATCGTACAGGCTTTCATTGGAAGATAATTTACAACTCCTGTAGAAACAGTAGCTTGCAAACACAAGTCTCAGTGACCCACCTCCCCCCCTCCCCCCACCTCAGATCGATTATGAACGTATTTCACATACTACTCACATCTTCAGACTCCTCTGCTGTCACCATTTAGAAACCCACTGGAAGTACTACATATGTTATATATAACGTATAACACTATTTGTGTGAGGAACCACCTAAAAACCAATTAAAAATACAATGTTAGCCTCAACATTAGATCACTTTCTGTTTATAGAGAAGATGATTTCAATTTATCATTACAGGTACATCTAAATCAAACTGTATTATTTCTGTATTACATTTAAAAGTATCATTTTCTTTCTTATGCAATTTTTTATGGAGTACTCCCTTGTTTTGTGCTCATAATGAATCATATGGGCAGAAGCACGGACTGAGACTCACTCAATTCATTTTCTTTATAGCCGATCCAGTTCTTGCAGTAGCTCTTCTGGAGTTTTCTTGTTGTTCAGGCTACTGTATTACTGTCTAATTTGTGTGACTTTCTGCCCTATTTGTTGCATTTGGTGAAGACGTGGATCTATTGCATGTTGTGTGCATCGGGAATCATACTAAATAAAGCAACCATTTTATGCAAGTATGGGTGTACATTATCCTTGAGCAAACCTATACTTCTTTATTTTCGGTTACAATACTTTTGTAGCCTTTAGTTTGGGTTATTTGCCCGTTTCATGTTATTAGTATGGCACAGCTGGTTGCACATCCAGTTTTCTTTCACTGGTACATAAACCGCTATGTCACCTTTCCACTAACGTGTGAAGTAATCCTTTGGACAAAAGGAAGATAAAATATTCATGAAATCATAGACATGTAACTGTTCCACCTATATGATGGATCATGTATAGTCCCAGTGAACCTAAACTCACTCACTGCAACCCAGTAGTTTATATACAAAACATGTGTCCCTCATGGTCAGCAAAAACCGTATAACTTGTATCCTTGATATTCCAGGATTCACTGTGTGATGTCACACAAAGAGCGTTTTCAGAAGCTAATCACAGTTTTATCTAAGACTGGTATTTTATATTTTAATCACGATTATATAACCGAGCCGGCCGAAGTGGCCGTGCGGTTAAAGGCGCTGCAGTCTGGAACCGCAAGACCGCTACGGTCGCAGGTTCGAATCCTGCCTCGGGCATGGATGTTTGTGATGTCCTTAGGTTAGTTAGGTTTAACTAGTTCTAAGTTCTAGGGGACTAATGACCTCAGCAGTTGAGTCCCATAGTGCTCAGAGCCATTTTTTTTTTATATAACCGAAGACAAAAAGAAACAAAAAAAAAAGCGATGCACCACGATGGAGTAATCTGAATCGGACGGAAATCGGCAGATGGTATGTCATGTACAGACAAACTAATGTTTACAATTCCAGAAAAAGTGGATTGCTTACTCAAGAGAAAGAGCTTCACAGATTGAGCAAATCAGTAATGCTTTGGTCCATCTCTGGCACATATGGAAGCAGATATTCGGATTGGCACTGACTGACAGCGTTTTTGGATGTTCTCCTAAGGGATATCATTCCAAATTCTGTCCAATTGGAGAGTTAGAGCGTCAAAATCCCGAGATGGTTGGAGGGCCCTGCCTATAATGCTCCAAACTTCTTCAGTTGTAGAGAGATCCGGGGACCTTATTAGCCAAGGTTCGATTTGGCAAGCATGAAGATAAGTAGTAGAAACTCTCGTCGTGTTCGGGAGGGCATTATCTGTTGAAATGTAAGCCCAGGATAGCTTGCCATGGAGGACGGCAGAATGGGGCATAGAATATCGTCGACGTACTGCTGTGCTGCAAGGGCGCCGCGGATGGCATCCAAAGGGGTCCTGCTATGAAATGGCACTCCAAACCGTCACTCCTGGTTGTTGGCCTGTATGACGGGCGACAATCAGGTTGGTATACCACGTTGACCCCCACGTCTCTAAACATTCCTGGCAGGTCACAGGGCGCAGTTCGGAGCGCGAATAATCACTGAAGACAACATTACTATGGTCAACGAGATTCCATGTCGTATGTGGAAACAGACGTGTTGTTGCACAAAGGTCAATGATAGTGGGTGCAAGGTTTGCTGTGACCTCAGCCCCCTTCCTGTAAGCCGCCGATTGGTGGTCCCTGTGGTCACTGAAGCACCAACTGTACGTGAGATCGATGACAGTGATGAATCCGGGGCTCTGAGTGCCTCTCTGACGACTACTTGGTTTTCAAGTTCTGTCGTTTCTCTAGGTCGTCAGCTGGTCCCTTCTTGACGTTGTGTTCGGCTATGGTTAACCCATTTCTGCAAGCATCATCGAATATTTATTTATTTATTTATTTATTTGAAGCGGTGACTCGGCGTCGAGGCGTCGCGCTATACCTTTCCGTCCTCTGAAATTTTCTGTTTTTGAAGTTACAAGCGTTCAGTTTTAAATGTTTACTGTCGCAATGAATTACTTTTATGGTCATCTTACAAAACTTTAACACTACTGTCTGAATAACAGAGTAGAAATACTCGTTCCCCTAATTGCAAAATCCTTTCTATCCCACGCCATCACCGTGTCGACTTCTACAAATCTTTTTCTGTGGCAGTCCGAATTGATCTTGACAATGTTGGGGAAAAACATCGCATCTCTACGTTTAAAAAGAGAGACGTGAACCTATCTTCCAAATTAACAGTAATGCCAGTTCTTGTTTTTGGGTACCCAATTCACTTCATTATCTCCTCCTTCTCATCAGACCTTTCCCGTACCACCAAGCCTCTATCTGAGACAGTCTATATTGTAAAATCTCACTGTTGTACCCTTACTTATGACTGAATTAGCGTCTACTTCTGTCGCTGTTATTATCTGTGGTAGTGGTAATAGCAGCATTAGCACTAGTGATTATTATTATTTCAGATGTCTAAATATTTGCAAATCAGTTTCAGATCGTGCTTTCACTTTTGTCTCTACTGTTACTATTATTTACAGTGCAGCAGCTACCATCACTTAATTGTCACAAAAAAATATTTGTTCTTCTGAAACCCTGGAGGGCCTGAAAGTCGTAATCCAATAATTTTGTTATGTATGCTTTCAGGATCACTGACCTCAGTTGATTTCTGAGACATGCCTAAGCAATGATGGGATTTAATGATTTCTGCCCTGTCTACTTTAGTTCATAATAACATAGCTAACAATGAACGTGGGTTCTCGTAATTCACGAGAAATCTCTCTGCTGGAATTCCTGAACGTGCGGACAGTTCCACGCACGTATATTCGAACTCCCTCAGTTCTGAAACTTAGTGGCAGATTAAAACTGTGTGCTGGATCGAGACTCGAAGTCAGGACGTTTGCCTTTTGCGGGAAAGTGCTAGAGTACCCCACGAAGCATCCTAGGGCCCCTACTGTTTAACCTCTACATTAACGATCTCCCAACCACACACAACGATGGCAATCTACGCTGCTGACACCGCCATCCTCGCACAACATTGGAAGCCATCAAACATTACGTCACGATTACAGACCGCACTCAGAGTGGCTGAGCCTTGGCTTGAGAAATGGCGTGTTAGAGTAAACGTCGACAAGTGCGAAGCCGTTCTGTTCACTCGAAGACCGAAGCAACTGCGTAAACACCGAGACTGCAGACCAGTAACACTACATGCACGCCCAATACGTTTCTGTGAGAATGTCAAATACCTTGGTGTCTGGCTGGACCGGAAATTACTCTGGGGGGTGGGGGGGGGTGGGGACCACACACAACACATGACCAACAGAGCAAGCGCAAGGCTCAAACATCGCTACCCTATGTTTAACAGGCATAGCACTTATTCGACCCCTGATGACGCACACAGCCCCTGTCTGGGGATATGCTGCGCCCACACGCCTGCGCCATCGGCAGGCCATACAAAACAATGTACTCAAAATCATAAGCAATGTTCCACGACACACACGCATCGCGGATCTTCACCGGGAATACCGACTTGAGACTCTCACGAAGGTAATCCACAAACTCACCACAAGACTATACAAAAATTCCAGACATTCGCAGAACCCCGAATCTGGGGAACTACGACCACAAGCATAGATGGAAACATAATAGACCAAAAAACATCCTTGTAAAGACCTAACATCTATGGCCAAGTACACGCAAACACAACGGTACAGGTGAGCCCCTGTTTATCAGCCACCATTACTGGATACCCAGTTGGAATACACCTGCCGATAAAACGGCACCACGCAGGGAAGCCGTATCGTAGACTACATGCAGACAATCTATCCCCACCACCCACACAGTGAGATGATCTATGACCGATCTCTGACTAATATATAACGATTTTGACTGTTCCAGGAATGCAGCGGCTGCGGCAGACCGGGATACATCGCCGTCGCCTGCCACGGTACTGATGCATGATACCCACTGTAACATTGTTACTTTAATTTGTGGTGTAAGTCGAACTGATAGACAATAAAAGCGGGTTAAAAGCTGTGAGCTGTCTGGGGAAGTTAATCTTGCATTACTGAGCAACTGTTTCACCAGGTATCCTGTCTACCTTACCAAATTTACAACCAGACGAACATTAATTATAATCTTTTAATAGTCATACGACAACCGGTGATATATATATATATATATATATATATATATATATATATATATATATATAAAAGAGAATTTAAATAAAAAGAAATAAATCAGTTTATACTTGGAAATTTATTTTAACATTGATCATTGAGATTTCAGCATATTAAACGTGAGTCATAACTAAGCTGGTGCCTTATTTAGGACTGTGAAAATGTGAGTTTGTAATCTTACGGAACACATCAAATAGGGAGCCAAGATTGGGAGACTACATACAACACTGCATTCATAAAACAACACACAAAGAACGTTGAAACATATGCAACATAAAATTAACCACTACCAACCGATTCAATTTTCACACAAAGAAGTTACGTTCGTAGCACAATCCTGACCGTCATGTAATTACCACACACTGGTATACTAAATTCATATTAACTCTTTGTGAAATCTTCCGGAAAAGAATAGCTGAGGGCTAGTTTGATGATTACACCACATGCTTCACGTGGTCAACTTGGTTTACACAAAGAGTGTAACTCTTTCTGGTTGTTACCCTTATGGAGTTCACCAGTATTTGCTCATTGCAAGAGCCAACTGATCACAGGAAAATTTATGACTGTTTATTAACAAGTAAAATTTATGAAAATAGCAAAGCTGCCACAGCAATTAAAAAAGAACATGAAAATAACATCAGTATTATAAAGCAGAACATTACAATGCACAATCCGCAAAAGCAAAAAAATGATAAGAGAAAAACACATGTTTTACAAAGTGGTTATCGCAAAAAAATTCTATAGCTTATAAAACTAATAATTTGTAAAACAAAAAAAAACTTTGTGGCACTAATTTAATCACTCTATTTCAGTTAGTTGGCAAACAATGATCACTGTGTCATTATACTGAAACTACAATTAATTATGTGATTGTTACCCTTATGGGGTTCCTCACTATAAATATGCCCCATGCAAAGGCTAATCGATCTTCTTTCACCTTGAAGGGCCCGCATCTCGTGGTCGTGCGGTAGCGTTCTCGCTTCCCACGCCCGGGTTCCCGGGTTCGATTCCCGGCGGGGTCAGGGATTTTCTCTGCCTCGTGATGGCTGAGTGTTGTGTGATGTCCTTAGGTTAGTTAGGTTTAAGTAGTTCTAAGTTCTAGGGGACTGATGACCTTAGATGTTAAGTCCCATAGTGCTCAGAGCCATTTGAAGCATTTGAATCACCTTGAAGGGAAGCAATATACTGACGAAATCCACAGACAGCACTTTACATACTCAGCTATAAAGAACAATAAAGACATATATCATCAATATTAACATATCATCACATATTGGGAAGCCATTGGTTAAACAATCGTATTATCGCATCGTTTCAAGATTCCAAACTTACTCACTCCTTTCTCAGAGTTCTCCTATCTTAAAATATTCATACAGCACGCATACTATAGTAAGAGATCCTCATTTATACTGACAGATATAGAATAGTAATAGATAGATAGTAGCACTGAAAGCAGAAAATCGGAAACAAGGCTACTAACAGCTGGGGACCTGGGTTTGCCAGGCCCATAATACCCACAGATCGGATATTCCCCTGAGTTTTGCATTAATTCAACACAGATCTTGCTTCTCTCAGGAGCGACTCTTTTCAATTTACACAAAAAAACGTAAACAGCATTTCACTCGTTCACAAAGAAACCTTTTATCTTCACATTTGAACCAACCTAAATCCTAATTGCATAAGGAAAGAAAAAACATTAAAAACATCATTTCAGTCAATCACATAGAAACATCTTTATCATTATTTTTACCAACATATTTTTCAAAATGCATACGTCACAAATTTAAACTAATTAATTCTTTCTCCTCACCGTCCTCTCTACTTCTCACTGTCCTTTCTACTCATTTGCTATGTCGCTCATTTGTTCCGATTGGGCGCCTTCGGCGCTGATCGTTTGTCATTGCCGGTTTTGTTCATTTCCATTTGCTGGATTATGTCTAGGGTTAGTCGGCCGAATTTCAACATCATGAGGTGCTCCGCCTAAAGTCCTATTCCCACCGTGTTCATCATAGTATCGATTCTGGTTGCCGTACCTGTAGCGTTCACGATCTTGTCCACGTCCTCGATCATTTCCGTTGTTCCACCTGTGCTCGCGAGTGTTACCTCAGTTTCTCTACGGCCGGTCCCGATTATTATTCCGTTCGAGTCGCGACGACCAGTCACGCCGTTGATTAGTACTACGGCCACGACTGCGATCGCGCTGCTGTGCCCCGTAATAACTTTGTGCCTGATTAGGCGGGCATTCTCCTGTATTGTATTCCAACTCTTGGAGAAGTGTCTTAAACGTTTCCACGTCCTGTTTGCATCGTCCCGCAAGAATGACGTGGTGCAAGCGCATCGGCAATTTGGTGATGCATATCCTAATTAGTTCCGCAGGCCCGTATGGGTCGTATAGAAATTGATTTGCCTGCAGCATGTGGTCGAATAGGCGTGCAGGGCTGCCGAAACCAGACTGGTTCAAATTTGGCAGCATAATTATGCCATGCTTGACCCTATCTTGTGCCGATTCCGACCAATAGGCGGAGAGAAAGGCTTGTCCAAACTCCCGAGTGGAGTTGCAGTGACGCGCTGCCGACCTCATGCGAATCGCCGGTTCGCCTTCCAAATAGCCACACATATATTCTATCTTATGTGAACTTGCCCAGTCGGGGGGAAGACAAAACTCAAATTGCTCGAGCCATGCTCGTGGATGTATTCCTTTTTGCGAATTTCGAAATATCTCAAACTTTCTCACCGTAAGGAAATGTTTGAAATCAAATCCCCGCATTTCCTCCCGGCGAGGCCCTTGAATGTTTCTATTTTTCTCATGTCTGCCCCTCAAAATACATTCTTCCCTGTCGTCAAAATCTCCCTCGTGGCCGGAGTCCCTCTCTGCACTGTCCGTACGGCTATTTTTAGTGCTATTGGCGAGTTCAGAATCACACCCATGCGGCTTTCCAGATGCGCCACGCGTTCTTGTAATTCGCCTGTTACAGCTTTGTGCCACCTGTTCACTTTGAACTGTCCCTTCTGAAATCTAAGAAGCGAACACGCTTCTTTGGTCTCTATGGCCGCTACCTGTGTAGTATTGTTATCGCTCTCTGTCACCTTCATTGTGCCTACAATGTCCGCTAATGCCGCAATCTTATCATGTATTTGTCTATTGTCCTCCGCCCCAGTCTGCTTCACTTGTTCTACTTGCTGTTCGAGTGCGTGAATCGCTTGACTGTTGTCCGCTACTGTGTTGCTAATGGACGCTGGACAATGCGTTTCCGCCTCCTGGACCCTCGAAATTACCTGCTGGTGTTCTCTTTGGCATTCTTCTCTCAGCGCTTGGAAATTCCTAAGTAGCTGTTCTTCGCTCTCTTTCGATTCCGCATCGCCACTCCGCTTGCCCTGTTCTAAGGCTTGCAGACGATCATCGATTTGTTCAAATGTACAGCCCAATTCTTTCATAATATCACTTTTTATTTCACTTGCCAGATTGTTTATTCTTTGTGAGATATCATCGGACACTCTCTGCATCGACTTGTCAACTTTATTTATCTGCTGGATTAGTTTTTCGTCTATTTGTTCGCCTAGCTCACGGATCGATTTTTCAGATTTCTCTGCGTTTTCTTTCTTTTGCTGCAATAAGCCTTTCATGAGTTCTGCCAAATCAATTTGGTTAGTTGGTGGCAAACTAATTTCTGGCTCTGATGTGAGCCCGTTCGTCCAGTTTTGCATTTCCTCTGAAGTATTCCCCATTGCATTTTCGGAACCGTCCGGCGTGCTAATATTCGAAATCAAATTATCCCCATGGTCCATGTTGCTTAAGTTGTTGGACCGCCTACTTTTAGCTTGGTTACGAGTCTGCATTAGTTCAATTTATGCCCGGTACGCAACACACTAATCAAAATAAATGTATCCCGCAAAAATTACGACAGTCACACGAAAGGTACCCAACTTAGTACGCACTTTTTCACACGCAAAACAAATTTATATCTTTGATCGAAGTCAGTGCAATTAACAAGCGAGAAAAAAAAACACACACACACACACACATATAAAACACACAAATATAGAAAACAAAACAAGACAAACAACACAACGCCGCTTAACAACGCCGTGAATCTTTTGAAAGTCTGCTCAGAAACAACGCAGAAGTTGTTTGAGCGCTGCAGGGAAAGAAATTAAGATTATACAACTCTTGCAATCTAACGTTTCAGAGATTCCAAGGTCTAGCGGAATCACAGAACAGGGTCGCCATGTATAACGTTGTTACTTTAATTTTTCTATGAAAACGGTACTGCTAGCCAATAAAAGCGGGTTAAAAGCTGTGAGCTGCCTGGGGAAGTTAATCTTGCATTACTGAGCAACTGTTTCACCAGGTATCCTGTCTACCTTACCAAATTCCCAACCAGACGAACATTAATTATAATCTTTTAATAGTCATACGACAACCGGTGATATATATATATATATATATATATATATATATATATATATATATATATATATAAAAGAGAATTTAAATAAAAAGAAATAAATCAGTTTATACTTGGAAATTTATTTTAACATTGATCATTGAGATTTCAGCATATTAAACGTGAGTCATAACTAAGCTGGTGCCTTATTTAGGACTGTGAAAATGTGAGTTTGTAATCTTACGGAACACATCAAATAGGGAGCCAAGATTGGGAGACTACATACAACACTGCATTCATAAAACAACACACAAAGAACGTTGAAACATATGCAACAGAAAATTAACTACTACCAACCGATTCAATTTTCACCCAAAGAAGTTACGTTCGTAGCACAATCCTGTCCGTCATGTAATTACTACACACTCGTATACTAAATTCATGTTAACTCTTTGTGAAATCTTCCGAAAAAGAATAGCTGAGGGGTACTTTGATGATTACACCACATGCTTCACGTGGTCAACTTGGTTTACACAAAGAGTGTAACTCCACAATAATTTTGATAATTGAAATAAATTAGATCGAAACGCAATTTACAAAAGAAAAACCTCGAACTGGTTACTATCGTCTTACTATTAACCTGATGGGTCAAACAATTGTATAAGCACGTGGTACTGGTTTCACAAAGTACACCCCACGTGGGTTGAACATAAAGAAAAGTTGCTATATTGAAAATTATTGTCAAGACGAGACGTTATAATCTCACGCACATTCGCATTTAAGATTGATGAACTTAGTTAGAGTTACTGATCAACACGTGGTTCCACTTTACTCACAAAGTAGTGACAAAGCAACTACCGGAATATATTCTGAACTTCACACGAGAATTACACTGCGCAGCAATTTAAGATAACGTTAGATATTTTAGAGCTAAACCTGAAATAAAGGTGATTAAATTTTCAGTTAGGCTGAACTTAAGAAATCCATTGCCCTACGGACTTAGCAGACACGCGCTTAGCCGGAGATCTTACCACTTCAGACGCTCGCCACGGACAGAGTGACCTGGTCCCTTTCTGAGGGTGGCTCACAAATACAAACGGAAGTGGCCAGAGGGGCAGCTTCCTATACCAACATGACAAGAGACGGACAGGACCATACTAAGGATAGAAACCTCTCTGCTTTTAGAAAGCGTAGCTACCTGTTCCGACGTTGGTCCTACTGTTCTCTAGCAGACAGGCTTGTCTGCTACCCTCAAGCATGCAACTAGAAATACGTTTGCTCATTCATCCTCTCACACAGAAGGGAAGGGTGATGACAGTATCTTATCATATACAGTATATAAAAGAAAGAGGATGTAGGTTCCGTATGAGACTGTGTGACATGAATTACATATAAACTGTGTTTCAAAGTGTAGTCGTGTGACAGATCGTTCTTGTTTATGTGTGAAAGTAACACGTTCCACTGCTCAGTCTCCTCCCAGTTAGTCAGAAACGCCACAGTAAATTTTAGAAGAGGAATTTATGCCGTAAATGACAACAGATTTAAGAAATTAACATGAAAGGAATCCAACACAGACCTTTCACCACACTAACAAACCCAACCTTGCATGAACTATCGCAGCTAGTAAGCCACTACTGCTCTTACTACCCATCCCACTGTGGCAGAGGTTTTTTCCCTCGGCGCGAGCCTTAGCACTTTTTCCCCTCTGTTCTTCAAATCGCTACCCTCATTCGCGTTTCGTCCGCAATCTATCACCTGATGGACCGTGTTAATGCGTAATCTTACCCAGACGCACGGATAATTTCATAGCCCAGCATCCTGTGATCCACTGATTAGGCAACTAACATGTTGACGGAGGAGACAGTAGAACTCTTGGTTTGGTCACCACGTTGGTGCGGGCGTGGATGGGCCCCATCTCTCATTTACCGACTGACCTACCCAAGCACGACTCATGCCCCGTCCTCACAGGTTTAATTCCGCCAGTACCTCTTCTCCTGCCTTCCAAACTTCACAGAAGCTCTCCTCAGTCGGTAGCGCACTTGCCCGCGAAGTCAAAGGTAGTTGCCCAGGATGTTCCATATCAGTACACACTCCACGGTGGAGTGGAAATTTCCTCCTGGAAACATGCCCGAGGCTGTGGCTAAGCCATGTCTCCGCAATATCCTTTCTTCCAGGACTGCTACTTCTGCAAGGTTCGCAGGAGAGCTTCTGTGAAGTTTGGAAGGTAGGAGACGTGGTACTGGCAGATGTAAAGTTGTGCGGACGAGTCCTGAGTCGTGCTTGGGTAGCTGAGTCGGTGGGTCTCTTGCCTGCGGCAGGCAAAGGTCCCAAGTTCGCGTCTGGGTCAGGCACACTGTTTTAATCTACCAGGATGTTTCATGTCAGCGCACACTCTACTGCAGAGTGATTATTTCATTTTGGATCACTCAATTCTGTTCTCACAGGGAGCACTTCTGTATTGTTGACATATAGTACTTGCACTGACATGTAGTGTATCGGAGATACTTTCACAAAATTTAAGGAACTATTCATGACACTAAAACAAGAAAGGAATTCGTGTCATTATAATTCCTGGAGATCGTTTGTTTTTTACATATTAATGAATGCCGTATTTCACACTTTTCAAAGTAAAATTTAACAGATTGAGATATCTACACTCCTGGAAATGGAAAAAAGAACACATTGACACCGGTGTGTCAGACCCACCATACTTGCTCCGGACACTGCGAGAGGGCTGTACAAGCAATGATCACACGCACGGCACAGCGGACACGCCAGGAACCGCGGTGTTGGCCGTCGAATGGCAAACCGTAACCCAGCAGTGATGTAATTGGCAGGTTATATCTAATAAAAGCCTGTTGGCGTGTTTCCAACCCACACTTACTCCAAACTGTGCGTAATCATTCGCACATTTTCGTGTACGCTCAAGAATAATGTAAATATTTCAAATATAATTAGTTTTCGTTAATAGTAAAGTAATAATGGTTGCATGTGACTGTGGAATGCTCAATGAGTAGAATTACCCTGAGATGTCTGCGTTTGATATTTACTAGCTTTAGTTAACAATTAGCATAAAGTTTTGGCGATTTGGCGCCGACACCAGTAGCACTTTCTCCTGTACCACTGCCAACGTTCATTCGCACGCTTCCAGCTGAAGCTCACTCTAGCGGCTTAGGCGTAACGCTCCTCACGCTACTGACAAGGGGACCGCGACTACCCATCATCAACGATATCGTCCAACTTCATGGGATATATGCAGGGCTTGGCCAGAAATGTAAGTGACAGGAGTGGGATCTCCCGATAGACAAGCATTTAGAAAAAAATAGCATTTCTGGCGAGGGCTGTGCGAGTTATGAACCATTTACAGTGGAGCGACAAAAGTCAAGGTTCAAATGGCTCTGAGCACCATGGGACTTAACATGTATGGTCATCAGTCCCCTAGAACTTAGAACTACTTAAACCTAACTAACCTAAGGACATCACACACATCCATGCCCGAGGCAGGATTCGAACCCGCGACAGTAGCGGTCACGCGGTTCCAGACTGAAGCGCCTAGAACCGCACGGCCACACTGGCCGGCCAAAAGTCAAGGGATAGCGATATGCACGTCTACAGATGGCGTCTAAAGATGGCTATAAAAAGGTTGTTGTTGTTGTTGTGGTCTTCAGTCCTGAGACTGGTTTGATGCAGCTCTCCATGCTACTCTATCCTGTGCAAGCTTCTTCACCTCTCAGTACCTACTGCAGCCTACATCCTTCTGAATCTGCTTAGTGTATTCATCTCATGGTCTCCCTCTACGATTTTTACCCTCCACGCTGCCCTCCAGTACTAAATTGGCGATCCCTTGATGCCTCAGAACATATCCTACCAACCGATCCGTTCTTCTAGTCAAGTTGTGCCACAAACTCCTCTTCTCCCCAATTCTATTCAATACCTCCTCATTAGTTATGTGATCTACCCATCTAATCTTCAGCATACTTCTGTAGCACCACATTTCGAAAGCTTCTATTCTCTTCGTGTCTAAACTATTTATCGTCCATGTTTCACTTCCATATATGGCTACACTCCATACAAATAGTATCAGAAACGACTTCCTGACTATTAAATCTATACTTGATGTTAACAAATTTCTCTTCTTCAGAAACGCTTTCCTTGCCATTGCCAGTCTACATTTTATATCCTCTCTACTTCGACCATCATCAGTTATTTTGCTCCCCAAATAACAAAACTCCTTTACTACTTTAAGTGTCTCATTTGCTAATCTAATTTCCTCAGCATCACCCGACTTAATTCGACTACATTCCATTATCCTCGTTTTGCTTTTGTTGATGTTCATCTTATATCCTCCTTTCAAGACACTGTCCATTCCATTCAACTGCTCTTCCAAGTCCTTTGCTGTCTCTGACAGAATCACAATGTAATCGGCGAACCTCAAAGTTTTTTTTTCTTCTCCATGAATTTTAATACCTACTCCGAATTTTTCTTTTGTTTCCTTTACTGCTTGCTCAATACACAGATTGAACAACATCGGGGAGAGGCTACAACCGTGTCTCACTCCCTTCCCAACCACTGCTTCCCTTTCATGTCCCTCGACTCTTATAACTGCCATCTGGTTTCTGTACAAATTGTAAATAGCCTTTCGCTCCCTGTATTTTACCCCTGCCACCTTTAGAATTTGAAAGAGAGGATTCCAGTCAACATTGTCAAAAGCTTTCTCTAAGTCTACAAATGCTAGAAACGTAGGTTTGCCTTCCCTTAATCTTTCTTCTAAGATAAGTCGTAAGGTGAGTATTGCCTCACGTGTTCCAGTGTTTCTACAGAATCCAAACTGATCTTCCCCGAGGTTGGCTTCTACTAGTTTTTCCATTTGTCTGTACTCAGGTGATTCATGTGAAAAGGTTTCCAGCGTGATTTTGGCCGGGCTATGGGAATTAACAAACTAGGACGCGGAATGGTTGTTGCAGCTACACGCATTTGACATACATTTTCGGAAATTGTTAGCGAATTCTATATTCCGCGATCCACAGTGTCAAGTGTATGCTGAGAATACTGAATTTCGTGCATTACGTCTCACTATGCACAACACAGTGGCGAATGGTCTTCACTTAACGACCGAGAGCAGCGGTATCAGCTGTAACACCCCACCCATCACTTGGCTGGTTTTGGCGTGTGTTCACCCCAACTAAGTGACTAACAGATCAACAGAGAGTGCAAAACTGCCGCAATATTGCATAACACAAAAAAGTAATATGGCCCTGTGACTCCTGATTGAACTGCGGTGGCAGTGTTGACATTAATTTATTCAGAATCGATCACTTTTAATTAAAAAGGGGTGCACATTGATGTTATATTCAGCTATTGGACACCAGATGCAAATGTTGAACGTAAAATTAATTAAGAAAGTGACTTGGGATTTCAACTACTTGAGTGAAAACAGATACAGTTGACTAGCACAAATTTATTTTAACTCCCGACCTTCAACCATCACATCACAAGACTCTCCTATCAGGCAGTGGTAATAAATTGCGTTTGAATGGAGTAAAGCGCAATAACTCAAAAGTAATTCCTATCGGCTGACCCAGGCATAATGCGAAGTGGGAGAAGAATTCTACAGTACACAGCCCATGAAACCCTCGTGGAAACTTTGCCGACGTGATCCAACAAATTAATCAGTGGCCGGAGTGGGAGCAATATCACCGAATACAGCGTGGCGGAGCGTCGTCGTTGTGTGGATGTCGGTCGACCTCGTGGTGCTGCAAGGCAGCGCTTGTCTATTCACTCCTAGCTATCTTGGTCAGTACATATCTGAACCAAAACTTCCTATCTCCAAGCTGAATCGTTCCCTTTGCTAAGTCCTAAACTGCAGAGATGCTCACTCTTTCTTTAGGCAAGCTGGGAATGGAAGACCTCTACCGAGAATTCTCACAGTCCGCTCTTCACCTCGGTTTCCCCTCCAGCAAAATCACTTACGCCAATTGCAGCACAAGTCACGTTAATTATGCGTCACTTCCCAGCGCCGACCAATGCCTGCTCTGGGAAGTGAGCAAATTTCCACAAAATTTCCCTTCCTCTCAACTTCTGCAATTTAGATCCTCCCAGGCCACCCATCAAGGTTAGCATCTGCACAAACACCAAGTTTTCCGGAATTCTGACTCCCAGGAGAGTACTTCAAATTTCTTGGTCCTACGTTCCCATTGGAGGCTGGCGTATTTCATTCTGTCGCTCTTCACCTGATTTGCTTCAGACTCTGCGTCCCGTGAATTCAGCATGAAGTTGCTATAGTCACGAACACGCATATTTTGACCTCTGTTGACAGCTCCACCGTAGCTTTGCGCGGCTTTCTCGCATGTTTAACAGAAAACGGGACGACGGACATTTATCAACCGGCGTACAAGTTCTCCGTCTGTTTACCGGCACACCAGCATGGAGTCAGGGTGAACCACCCACTCACTTTCACTCATCTTAAGGCGGATGGAGGCCGCGCACCGTTACCACTTTCTCAGAGCTTGAGCTGCCCTAAGCTGTCTATTGTCACTTCCCTTAGCTGCTCCCCCGGCGGCCACGGTCAATTCTGAGTACTTTCCTGGGGTAAACTAGCCTCCAGTAAATCGACGTGTTTCCACAAAGTTTTCATGTCGTGTGAATTACTTTAAAACCATCACCTGACATTAATTATTCCAATACATCCATACTACACCCTCTGCAAGATACGTTGTGCCCTGTCAGTCATTTTTGTTCACTGTTCGCTCAACGTGAGTTAGGTGATCTTTGATGACTTCATGTAAAGGGCATAGTTCTTGCCATCTTACACAGCGTAGAGTTCTCAGTGGTAACATACAAGCATCACTGCGCGAAATAACTGCAGGAAACAATGTCGCGTCTGGCGGCTGTCGTAATTTAATATATTATTATTATTATTTTCATTGTTCCTGACTTACGTGGTGGGCCTTAATAAAAATGATATTTCATTCAATTTTGATTTACGATTAAATGCTTCTGTGAAGTTCTCCCTTTTAACAATATTAATCTTAAATTATTTGTTATGTTAATGAATGTTACACTAGCTGAATCTCAAGACATGAACATATAAGTTAAAACAATGGAATAAACTATTCATATTAATTTCCTCGGCTAGTTAGTTCACTTTAAAGGAAAAAATCTTTAGTTATTAATTACAATTGCGGCTCACACACGCGCGAGAGTATTTTTTCTTACCTCCGGTAACCATTGCATTGTAGTTGAAGTCCTGGCTCTGGCTCTCGGCTGTGGTACTGAAAATAAGAACCTTAAAGCTACGTATTTTCTGCAACGTCGGGCGGCTGTGGAGAAAAATGTATATTATGTTAAAGGCGGGCGAGTTTTTCGCTCCCGCTAATTTTTATAAATTAATATCGCCGCGTAATGGCGTCGTTGGCTGCATCGGCCGCTGCGATTGTTGAACTGTAAATTACTTGAATGCAGGTTAATTCAAGGAAGGTGGACATGAAATCTGGATCTCCTCTTACAAATTAGAAGTGTACAATAATATTAAATCAATATATTATCTGCTTAATTCATACAAATATGCTTACATTTGCCAGCACTCGCAAGATGTCCGTCTACACGCAATCAAGACAAGAGAAGAAGTGAAGACGACTAAAAAATTAACAAAAGAGCGTATCTTGTAGTCTCTTTAGATCATTTTGCTATATTTCTTTGCACTCGAAACTTACACAGAGAAATTATTATAATATGGAGAAAAATGTATGTTTGCCTGAGCGGCTAGGGTCCACTTATTATTCAAATTTTAAATGTCTCTTCTTTATAAATACTGTTTTTTAAGTCTTTTATGCCGGCCGAAGTGGCCGTGCGGTTAAAGGCGCTGCAGTCTGGAACCGCAAGACCGCTACGGTCGCAGGTTCGAATCCTGCCTCGGGCATGGATGTTTGTGATGTCCTTAGGTTAGTTAGGTTTAACTAGTTCTAAGTTCTAGGGGACTAATGACCTCAGCAGTTGAGTCCCATAGTGCTCAGAGCCATTTGAACCATTTTTTTAAAGTCTTTTATTATTATTATTTCGCTGGGGACGCTATAAAATCTATACAATGTGGGACGAACGACGAACGTATCCTATGGGAAAGTGCGGAAAAATTTGGCGTAAATAGACTATAGCAGTAGTAGACGACGAAATTCGAAATTTGTGGTAAGGTCTTATGGGGCCAAACTGCTGAGGTCATCGGTCCCTGAGCCTACACACTAGTTAAGCTAACTTAAGCTAACACACGCACACACACACCCATGCCCGAGGGAGGACTCGGACCTGCAGCGAGGGGAGCAGCACGGACGAGAAAAAGGCGCCTGAAGTCGGTGACGCGAGTGCCTTTGTTAACAGCACGAAATCGCCTGTAGCGCCTCTCCTGGTCTGGTGACCATGTCGGTTGGACCTTAGACGACTGGGATCCTGTGGCCTGGTTAGGTGATAAAAGATGATGGAAGGGTTCGAGTGTGGTGCAGACCCCCCCCCCCTCCCCCCCTTCCCCCCGATCCAAGTTGTGCAAGCTGGTGGTGGCTCCATAATAGTGTGGACCCCGTTTAGTTAAAATGGAACGAGTGCTCTGATGCAACCGAACTACTTGGAGACTATTTGCAACTTCTTATGAACTTCATGTTCCCAAAGAATGATGAGATTTGTGTGGATGACAATGTGCCATGTTACTGTTCCGCAGTAGTTCGCGATTGGTTTGAAGAACATTCTGGACAATTCGAGCAAATGGTTTGGCCACCCTGGTCGCCCCACATGAATCCCATCGAACATCTATGGGACATAATCGAGAACTCAGTTCGCGCACAACATCCTGCACCGGCAACACTTTCGCAGCTATGGACGGCTATGGGGGCAGCGCGGGTCATTATTTCTGCAGAGGACTGCCAACGACTTATTGAGACCATGCCTCGTCGTGTTGCTGGACTATGCCGGGCAAAAGGAGGTCCGACACGGTATTAGGAGGTATCCCATGGCTTTTGTCCCGTCAGTGTACGTTAGCGTACTTTCCTCCCAGCGACTGGCGCAGTGGGAAGAGTACAGAATGGCAGAATGGGATGCGATGTCTAGTCCCTATACGGAAACTTGCTTTTATTTTTAGTTTCCGGCTTGCTTACGCTGTAAACAAGCCGAAATAGTGCTCAACATACTGTAATTCTTAATATTTTCATAAAATACATGAAAAGGCAAAGGGAAATTTGGGATTTCAAATAAATTTCCAGGAAGGGACTGTAAGGCGTACGCCAAAACTTCGTACGTTAAATTAGATACTCAAATTATTATTTTACAGTTGACGATTTATACATGCTGGCGATATTCATCGTAAAAATAGGAGACGCAGCAATTTTCTCGGCATCTTGCACGTGTTACAAACGCCTGATTGTTACTCTTACATGGTTCTTTTACAGTTTCCGTAGGAAAGTAGAGCCGGCCGGAGTGGCCGTGCGGTTCTAGGCGCTGCAGTCTGGAACCGAGCGACAGATACGGTCGTAGGTTCGAATCCCACCTCGGGCATGGATGTGCGTGATGTCCTTAGGTTAGTTAGGTTTAAGTACTTCTAAGTTCTAGGTGACTGATGACCTCAGAAGTTAAGTCGCATAGTGCTCAGAGTCATTTGAACCATTTTTTTTTTTTTTTAAGGAAAGTAGCTTGATTTGGATTCATAAAATGTTCTCTCTCACCGCTCAGTTTGGCTGCAAGCAACTCGTAACACATGATTTGGCCAAACGTTGGCGAGGATAGCCGGTAATGTACAGTGGCAGGTACGTTGATGCAGTCTTCTCGGGATGTGGTGTCCGTTTCTAGACTTTTGATAAAGTTTCTTGCCTGGCTATAAAAATAGCACTAGCGGGGGGAATTGGGGTGGACGGCTCTATAATACTGCACGATGGCAACCCTTCTTCGCCTTGAAACATCTCGTCGTGCAACTGTCAGACTATTTTTGTGGTGTCACCGACAGACACCACACTTGCTAGGTGGTAGCTTTTAAATCGGCCGCGGTCCGCTAGTAAACGTCGGACCCGCGTGTCGCCACTATCAGTAATTGCAGACCGAGCGCCACCACACGGCAGGTCTAGAGAGACGTACTGGCACTCGCCCCAGTTGTACAGCCGACGTTGCTAGGAAAGGTTCACTGAGAATTACGCTCTCAATTGCCGAGACGATAGTTAGCATAGCCTTCAGCTAAGTCAATTGCTACGACCTAGCAAGGCGCCATTTATCCTTTCCTATGTATCTAATGAAGCATGTACAGTAACAAGACCAATGTTCACCAATTGTGGATTAAAGTTAAGTATTCCAGCAGCTACGTACTTTTCTTTATAGCATTCATTACGTATCCTGTGTCAGACCGCACGCCAGCCTGCGTGAGTTCAAGCGCGTGCCTTTCGGTTACCCGTCACTGTGGATTGGCTGTCTTGCCAGTCCACAACAATTTCTCTTCCCCACGAGTCAGTTAACACAAGAAATCTTTTCTGCTGCTCGAAGGGCTTCACCTCATCAGTCAAAGATTTGTTATATTAGACTGTTTATAAGCTTCCCAGATTTTGGCGAAGTAATGACGACATTCACATATTTTTCTTTTTTTTCCTTTTTTTCTCTTTTTTTTTTAATCTCCGGTCCAAAAGAACCACAAAGCTCTCCTAGTAATAACTTTAGAGTTAAAGCATATTGCCCTCTATACAAGCGGGTTACTGTGATCATATTTCGGTTTATTTCCAGTACAAACAATCTAAAAATTTAAAGTAAAAAAGTAAAAGATATTCCGCATTCGAACTCGGTCCCACCTCTCCGCTGCTCCAACCGCTGCCTGAACACTGCGCTAGCTAAAATGGCTAATATCTCGCCCGAATCTGAACAAAATTCCAATTTATGCTAAACGCTTTTGTACCTCAAGCTACCACTTTCATTTCCTGCCTAGCCCTGCATATAACACAAAATTTTGACGAAATCGGTGATAAGGAGTAGGTACGCCACCACTGTCAGCCGTAACTTCTCCTCTCGTTTTCGAACAGGAGGAGTCATTCTTTAAAAATGCCATCCAGTCCATGTTCAGTCATTTTCTTTAATTACTCTTTATATAGCGCGATTCTTGCGACCTTTTTCTAATATACACTCCTGGAAATTGAAATAAGAACACCGTGAATTCATTGTCCCAGGAAGGGGAAACTTTATTGACACATTCCTGGGGTCAGATACATCACATGATCACACTGACAGAACCACAGGCACATATACACAGGCAACAGACCATGCACAATGTCGGCACTAGTACAGTGTATATCCACCTTTCGCAGCAATGCAGCCTGCTCTTCTCCCATGGAGACGATCGTAGAGATGGTGGATGTAGTCCTGTGGAACGGCTTGCCATGCCATTTCCACCTGGCGCCTCAGTTGGACCAGCGTTCGTGCTGGACGTGCAGACCGCGTGAGACGACGCTTCATCCAGTCCCAAACATGCTCAATGGGGGACAGATCCGGAGATCTTGTTGGCCAGGGTAGTTGACTTACACCTTCTAGAGCACGTTGGGTGGCACGGGATACATGCGGACGTGCATTGTCCTGTTGGAACAGCAAGTTCCCTTGCCGGTCTAGGAATGGTAGAACGATGGGTTCGATGACGGTTTGGATGTACCGTGCACTATTCAGTGCCCCCTCGACGATCACCAGTGGCGTACGGCCAGTGTAGGAGATCGCTCCCCACACCATGATGCCAGGTGTTGGCCCTGTGTGCCTCGGTCGTATGCAGTCCTGATTGTGGCGCTCACCTGCACGGCGCCAAACACGCATACGACCATCATTGGCACCAAGGCAGAAGCGACTCTCATCGCTGAAGACGACACGTCTCCATTCGTCCCTCCATTCACGCCTGTCGCGACACCACTGGAGGCGGGCTGCACGATGTTGGGGCGTGAGCGGAAGACGGCCTAACGGTGTGCGGGACCGTAGCCCAGCTTCATGGAGACGGTTGCGAATGGTCGTCGCCGATACCCCAGGAGCAACAGTGTCCCTAATTTGCTGGGAAGTGGCGGTGCGGTCCCCTACGGCACTGCGTAGGATCCTACGGTCTTGGCGTGCATCCGTGCGTCGCTGCGGTCCGGTCCCAGGTCGACGGGCACGTGCACCTTCCGCCGACCACTGGCGACAACATCGATGTACTGTGGAGACCTCACGCCCCACGTGTTGAGCAATTCGGCGGTACGTCCACCCGGCCTCCCGCATGCCCACTATACGCCCTCGCTCAAAGTCCGTCAACTGCACATACGGTTCACGTCCACGCTGTCGCGGCATGCTACAAGTGTTAAAGACTGCGATGGAGCTCCGTATGCCACGGCAAACTGGCTGATGACCATACATGTTAAGTCCCATGGTGCTCAGAGCCATTTGAACCTTGACTTTTGTCGCTCCACTGTAAATGGTTCATAACTCGCACAGCCCTCGCCAGAAATGCTATTTTTTTCTAAATGCTTGTCTATCGGGAGATCCCACTCCTGTCACTTACATTTCTGGCCAAGCCCTGCATATACCCCATGAAGTTGGACGATATCGTTGATGATGGGTAGTCGCGGTCCCCTTGTCAGTAGCGTGAGGAGCGTTACGCCTAAGCCGCTAGAGTGAGCTTCAGCTGGAAGCGTGCGAATGAACGTTGGCAGTGGTACAGGAGAAAGTGCTACTGGTGTCGGCGCCAAATCGCCAAAACTTTATGCTAATTGTTAACTAAAGCTAGTAAATATCAAACGCAGACATCTCAGGGTAATTCTACTCATTGAGCATTCCACAGTCACATGCAACCATTATTACTTTACTATTAACGAAAACTAATTATATTTGAAATATTTACATTATTCTTGAGCGTACACGAAAATGTGCGAATGATTACGCACAGTTTGGAGTAAGTGTGGGTTGGAAACACGCCAACAGGCTTTTATTAGATATAACCTGCCAATTACATCACTGCTGGGTTACGGTTTGTCTAATAGTGTGAGGTCTCACTAAAATTTATGAAGGGATTGTGATTTGGAGACTTGTGTGTTGTGTGTAAAATCTCGTAGCTGGTTTTTTAACTTTTCTGGACACCTGGGTACAGGCAATGACTAATAAATGTCATGTTCCATAATCAGTTTACGTTATTTGTATGGAAGTTTGCTCACATCCTTGGACAAAGCCACATATTCGTTCATTTTCATTCAAACTATGTTGCAGAAGACAACGGATACGCCAAGGAACTCTTTGAGATAGCGACTAACGAAATGAGAGTTGGATATTTCTTATGAAGTAATTTTTTTTATTCCACAGAAATCTGTTATCAGTGTACTTTATCTGGTGCAACGTGTTTCAACTTATGTCAGCATCTGGCAACTTTACGGCTGAAGGTAGTCCTTCTTAAGCGAAACTCCCTCTGAGCCACTAGTGTACTGAGCATAGTTCGTAAAAATCAATGAGAGTGGGAAGAATGGCATATCTCGGTGAGAGAAAAGTTGCCATATGAAGCTTGTAATCAAAAATTAACACACATTTTGTTGCATAACTGAGGGATATTGTCGGCGCAATTCATTCTGCTGAACCAACCGTTGTATACTCAATATTCATGTTTACATTTGAGATTTTTGTACACTTCAGGTTTCTCCATCTTGAACATTTCCGGTGTGCAATACAGGTGAATTATTTCGCAACAGTTATGTATGTATACTACTAAATGGCTAAAATGGTCACCCAGCTTGCGAGCCCGATTACTCAATGAGAAGAGATGCTTAACTATGTCATGATAGACAATGCGTGAGCAGTCAAACGTGGTTCTAGGAACACCTGCACGAATTACGTTGGATGCAACGCTGCATGGCTATATGAAAACGCAATTGCACGAACACTGTATAAAGGCAGTGAAGATTAGCTTGCACATCTACCCATAAAGACTACACTGTGCGCCCCTTTTAAGGAGATCCGAATATCTTTATACGACACGGAATTTTAGCATGTGATGCATCTCATAGGTACTTAGTTTCACTTATCCATATCGTCTCCAAAGTGCGCAAGATCCGTCACCTGGCAGTCACAGACCATAGCAATACGGTGGTTGCACAGACTACCAATGCGTTGTATCTGTCTTTTGTCTTATCACCGATGAGGCAACATTGAATAGATGGGATAGCAAACATACAAAACAGATAGTTTAGAACAAATGAAGATCCTCATAGCATAATTCGATCTAGACACCAACAAGAGACTAAGGCTAATGTATGAACTGAAATTATATGTGACTGCTGGTCGTATGGTAGGTCTACACGTCCTCCTAGAAAGTCCTACAGAATTTCTTCAGGATGTGCCACCACAAACAAAAGAAAATTTTATGTATGAATATGAGGCTCAAGCAAATTATGCAAGATGTACAGGATAATATCCACACTAACACATGGATAGTTCGGGCAGGGTTCGATCCATGATTTACACGCTTCCCTCATGTGAATTATTTGGCTCGTTGCATTAGTAATGGCGTAAAACAATTGGCTTATGAAGCATACATTTCTGTCACATAGGTGCTTTATCAAGTTCCGATGGAAGCCTTTGAAACGATCGACGCCGTGCAGGAGTGTTTGAAAGGGAGCAACTGCTCCCCAATTTCACGAGTGCACGCGATCACAGAAAGAAGCGGAGAGCATTTTGAACATTTTTTATCAGTTTTTGGCTTGAGAACACTGTATATATTGCTTCAATAACACCTAGAAGACGAAGGTGTTGTTTAGCGTATGTGCAGACGGACATGTTTTATATTTTGGTGTCAGGTATTCACTGGGATAGTTTCTGTATTGTACTCTGGATATCCTCAGATTCATAGTTAAAACACTGAACTCACATGCTAGACGACCCTGATTCAGATCGTTGCCTGGATAACAAGATGTAATTATAGGGTTCCGTAGCTCAATCGGTAAAAACTAAATCCTATAAGGATTGTGTTGTATGGAACTGGGAACCTAGAAACGACGGAGAGGCTTCGTCCCCGCTGTATCCCGCAGTGGTTCACAACCCCACAGCAGGCTACAGCAGTCCGCTCACACCACCGCCGCCCCACATCGAACCCAGGGTTATTGTGCTGTTCGGCCCCCAGTGGACCCCTCCAGGAACGTCTCACACCAGACGATAGTAACCCCAGATGTTTGTGTGATAGAGCAATGGTGGTGTACGCGTAGGTGGAGGAAGTGTTTGCGCACCAGTCACCGACATAGTGTAAGTGAGGCGGAATAAAGGGAACCACCCCGCATTCGCCGAGGTAGATGGAAAACCCTCTTAAAAACCATCCACAGACTGGCTGGCACACCGGACCCCGACACTAAACCGCCGGGCGGATTCGTGCTGGGGACCGGCACGCCTTCCCGCCCGGAAAGCGGTGCGTTAGACCGCACGGCTAACCGGGCGGGCCCCTATAAGGATTACTTTGTTGCTCATCTATTTGTCTGTTTGTCTGTCTGTCTGTATGTCCGACTGTTAAAAAAACCTTTTTCTCAGGAACTAATAAACGTACCAACTTGAAATTTGTGTCGCAATTAGAGTACATGCCCCCTTGGCCGTGTAAAATATCCAACCTTTTAAGTCAGTGCAATCAAAAGATACGGCCATTTATGTGACATATTTCGATCTTGCAAATTCACTCATCAAAACGTACAGGATACTTCTCGAAACAAGAAATTTGGCAAGTAGCAAGGTTTCAAAGAACAAGTAATGGAAAAACCCGAAAATTGTTAATTTGTATTTATATGAAACGAAAAACATATACTTTTAACATTTTTCATCAAGCTGTCTGTCTATTCGACAGGTAGGATCCTTGTTACTCAGGAACGGGTAGACTTATCTTATTGAAATTTATGTCGCTCTATTGCCTCTTGACGTTCGAAGAAATTTAACCTTCTAAGTCAATGGAGTTAAACGATACGGCTATTTATGTCACATATTTCGATACTCGCTAACTTACTCATCAAAACCCGTAGGGTACTTCCCGTTGCCGGCCGCGGTGGCCGTGCGGTTCTAGGCGCTCCAGTCCGGAGCCGCGCTGCTGCTACGGTCGTAGGTTCGAATCCTGCCTCGGGCATGGGTGTGTGTGATGTCCTTAGGTTAGTTAGGTTTAAGTAGTTCTAAGTTCTAGGGGACTGATGACCACAGCAGTTGAGTCCCATAGTGCTCCGAGCCATTTGAATCATTTTTACTTCCCGTTGCTCTAGAATCAAGAAATTTGACAAGGAGCAAAGTGTCACAGTAAAAGTAAGGGGAAAAGATCCGAAAATTGTTAGTATCTTATTATTTAACATGAAAAAAGATTATTTTTTTTCATTCGTTCTCCGATTGTCTATCCTCTTTCTGATATGATCTCTTTTTCTCAGGAATGGGTAGAGAGGTATATCTTGCATGTATCGATAGCGATAACAGGCATAATTCGTCGGGATTCTTGATTCCTGGGATTGATGAACTATCTATCTACATAAATAAGTTCGTATGGAACCCACAGCGCCCATACTGTTCGCACTTACCCAGATTATTTAATGAGGTTTCCCTAAATTTTTTAAGGTAAACGCAATGATGGTTTGTAAATTTCCTTTCATGGCATTGTCCGAGGGTCCCTCCTCTTGGCTGCTTTGGCCACCACAGCCAGTTTCTAGTACACAGGGTAAGGGTATTTTATCCAGCATCCTTCTAAATGAGGCCTACTTTGCTGGCTTAACACTCGACCCGTCGCGTGGGGTCTTCAGAAGCCTGGCGGTCTGCTACCCTTGGCAGCTTCCTAAGAGGGACACTTCTTAACGACCGCGATGGCAACAATCAGTCTGCGCGTGTGCGCCGTTAGGTACAGACGTGTGTTTCTGCAGAAGACTTCGAGGGATCCCACCCGACGACTGGCTTAAGTGAAATTCTACAGGTTCCTTTATTTGGTTTTTGATTGTTTTATGTTTCTTTTGTTAAAATGTTTATATTAATGATTCGTTTTGTTGTAGAGCAGTTCAAATAAAATAAACATGGACTAACGACAGCGTGAACGAATTCTGAGATGGCTGGAAGAGGAAAACGACGAAATTATTGGTGGTAAGGAAGATGAAGAAGAGAATGTCGATTTTCCGGAGGAAGTTAGTGATCATGACGCACAGAGCAAGGCTGCGAAGATGACAATCCTCAAGAACATCTACAACCGCCAGAATCCTCAAATAGTGACGAAGATGACATTTCATTACCGAATTTATCGTCACATAATTTCTATTCTGTCAAAAAAGACAAAGAGACGGAAATGGAAAAAAACTCCCTACCAACAGGCTGTTAGAAGACGACTTCATAATGTTGTCACAGAACAACCAGGTCCCCAAGGCACAGCCCGTGAGGTTAGTACTCCTTTAGAATTTTGGTTATTGTTTATTGATTTAGAAATGTTGCAGCACATAGTAGATTGCACAAATATAAAAATAACACTATGCGGATAAATTGTGACAGAGAACGAGACTGTGGGCTCACAAACTTGACTGAGCTGAAAGCCTTGTTTAGCGCTATGTACATAACAGGGCTACATAGGATGTCACATACTTCGATTGATGACATTTGGATTACGGATGGAACTGGCCTTGATTTCTGTCGTGCTGTTATGTCTAAACAACGATTTCAGTTTTTACTTAGAGCTCTTAGATTTGATGACAGTTACACACGAAAAACTGGTTCAAATGGCTCTGAGCATCTGTGGTCATCAGTCCCCTAGAACTTAGAACTACTTAAGCCTAACTAACCTAAGGACATCACACACATCCATGCCCGAGGTAGGATTCGAATCTGCGACCGTAGCGGTCACGCGGTACCAGACAATTACACACGTGGAGAGCAAAATCTAATAGACAAATTGGCACCGATCAGGCGGTTATACAATGTCTTTGTCAACAATGGCGAGAAACATTATAGAAACAATGAGTACGTCCCAGTGGATGAGATGCTAGAGAATTTCAGAGGATCGTGCCGATTTCGTCAATACACGCCCTGAAAACCTGCAAAATATGGAATCAAGATGTTTTCTTTAGTAGATGCTGTTATATTTTACACCAGAAAATTAGAATTCATGTTAGTAAACAGCCGGAAGGACCTTTATATCAAGACACTTCCACCAACGCACTTGTCAAATGGTTAATAACTCCCATGTCAGGTACTGGACGAAATGTGACCATGGACAATTGGTTCACAAGCGTTCCTTTGGCAGAAGAACTACTGAGAGATGACAGATTGACAGTGGTGGGTACACTTCGAAAAAATAAACCAGAAATTCCAAGTGAATTCAAGCAGAAGGGTATGCAAGAACGTTCAACAATTTTTGGCTATCAACCAACAATCTTCGCTGTCTTATTGCGCAAAGAAGAACAAAACAGTCATACTTCTTTCACCAATTCATCACACTGGCGTCATAGACGATAGTGCCCACAAAAAACTTCCTGAAATTATAAGCTTACACAATAAAACAAAAGGGGGCGTTGATGTAGTGGACCAACTTATCCGCAGCTACTGTGTTTCGTGAGTTTGCCACCGATGACCAATGCGGCTGCTTTTTACTTTTCTGGACGTTGGTGCACTGAATGCTCACATAATACTGGACACAGTCAATCACGCACACAAAATGGAACGTAAAGTTTTCTTCAAAACATTAGAATCTGAACTGTGTCAACTGCATTTACGAGCAACTATAACGATTTAGCCTCATGAGTTGAAACAGTATACAACGCGATTCATACCCACTGTCCAGGATGTACCACCTGATGATAACGAGTTCGTACCAACGAGAAAGTGTTGCATTTAGTGTCCAAGCAGACAGAAAATTCAAATCCGTCATTTTTTCAAGGGTAGAAAAAAAATGGAAACGAGCGTATGGCATCGTTGGCCGGGAGGCCCCATCCGGGAAAGTTCGCCCGCCAAGTGCAGGTCTTATTTCAGTCGACGCCACATTGAGCGACTCGCACGCCGGTGATGAGGATGAAATGATGATGAGGACAACACAACACCCAGTCCATATGCGGAGAAAATCTCCAACCCGGCCGGGAACTGACTCCGGGCCCATTTGCTGGGAGGCAAGCACGCTACAACCCAGCTAAGCAGGCGGACATTGCAAGGGTAATGTATGCCCAACTCAAACCAAAGCTGTATCCACAGGCAGTATCCGAAATGAAACGTAGGCCCACATGGATGTGTCACACTTTGTACATTTCTTATCAGTTTATGTTACTTTCTATTTTTTATCAGTTTTATGGCTGTGTTAAACGCAAATAACTGTAAGTTTTAAAGAAATTGCTTGGTTTTCATAAAGAAATAAATATTGTAAGTAGGCTGTTTATGTTTTCTCTATGTAAGTAGGCTGTTTATGTTTTCTTATTGGCAACGTTACGTAGCGCTCAATATGAAAATCACTGGCTGTGCTGTGTGCAGTCTGTGGCTAGTTTGCATTGTTGTCTGCCATTGTAGTGTTGGGCAGCGGCAGCTGGATGTGAACAGCGCGTAGCGTTGCGCAGTTGGAGGTGAGCCGCCAGCAGTGGTGGATGTGGGGAGAGAGATGGCGGAGTTTTGAAATTTGTCATGAACTGCTATATTTATATATGATGATATCAAGGTAAATACATTGTTTGTTCTCTATTAATATCTTTCATTTGCTAACTATCCCTATCAGTAGTTAGTGCCTTCAGTAGTTTGAATCTTTTATTTAGCTGCCAGTAGTGGCGCTTGCTGTATTGCAGTAGCTTGAGCAGCGAAGATTTTTGTGAGGTAAGTGATTTGTGAAACGTATAGGTTAATGTTAGTCAGGGCCATTCTTTCGTAGGGATTTTTTGAAAGTCAGATTGCGTTGCGCTAAAAAATATTGTGTGTCAGGTTAAGCACAGTCATGGATAATTGTTAAAAGGGGACGTTTCATATGTCGACCCTTAGCCGAGGATACCTCACTGGAATCTTCTGATTTTTTGTTGTAGTTTGTGTAATTAGTGTAGATTTTGTTTATTCCTAGCGCGTAATTGTAGAGAAAATCTCCTTTGTAGTTGCAGTCTTTCATTGTTGTACAGTAAAACAGTTGTGGCATGCATGTAGATTTGCACCAAGTATTTCGCAGCTGCAATTAACTAGATATTATTTTCAGTGTTATGTTAATGTGTTCTCTTATTTTTGCTCTTCAAATTGTGCTTTTCTGTGTTGTCGTGTGAAATATTGTGACAATAATGGCGTGTGAAAAACGTAATACTAGACTCCAAAGTAAACTGAGAAATGACAGTGAAAATGAAAGCAGTGTGTTAGCGCCACCGAGTAATGAATTAACTGATGTTCAAAGTAGTAATTTGGTAATTGTGCATAGGGAAATGGAGCGGGCTGCAAACAATGGTGTAGACAGTGAAACAGGTAGTGAACAGGGAAGCATTATCGATCGATCGGTCGGCAACAGCTCGCCTCAGGAATCCGAAATGACAGGACACAATTTCGCAAATACTGTAGATTCAGGTTTTGGGTTATCACCGTTTTCTCAAATAAGTCAAGACGCATTTTCTGCTTGTCAAAATGTGAATGTTGCCGGTGCAAATGCACTGCCGAAAAGCGTAGAGAAACAGATTCCAGACACTAATACATTATTATTGCAATTAATGCAACAAATGGAACAAAATCAGAGACAAATGGAACAAAATCTCAAAAAGTTAGACACAGTGGAACAAAATCTCAAAAAGTTAGACACAATGGAACAAAATCTTCAAAAGTTAGACACTACACTTGAACAAACACGTGAAGATTTAACCACTGAGTTACATAACATCGAATCGAAATGTCAAAAGGTCTGTAATGACGTAAAAACACAAATTTGTGAGCATTTCCAACCTATTTTTTCGCGTCATGAAAATGTATTACAGAATCACGAAGCAGCCATAAAAGAACTGCAAACTATTGTTCATGAAAATCATGAGACCTTGCAAGCTAAAATTGACTCAGTTGCATCTACCGATTCGGTTACGCAACTTGCAAGAACTCAGGAAAACTTAAAGGACACAGTAGATATCCTGAAAATTGGTTCAGAAAGACACATGGAGGAAATAAGTACACTATCGGAGAAAGTAGCCGAACTTTCGGATCAGGTCACTAACTTATCTACAAAGGTAGATGATGATCTGAATGACACAAGACCCGTAGCCTTCACTGACACAGAAGAGTATGAACAAATAAGAAAATTCAAACAAAATCAAAATCAAATCAATACACAGTACAAAAGAGAAATCCGGGAAGTACAAGATCAGTTGACGCAGGTAATACAAGAATTACGTATTTCAGAGGACACTCGCGCTCCAATACGGGAAGAGGGACATAGAAATACGGAACAACCACAAAATAATAACACCAGACACTTCGGAAATTATGAAAGAAATTGGCAAGGCGCATCGAATTTTGAAATGGAACCGCCGAAACGACGTAACAGTGACCGATATGCGACTCGCCGACATGATGACTTTGATTATAAGCTGTTCATTACTACACGTAAATTCAAAACATTTAAGAATTCTGGCAACGACATTCATCCACAAGCATGGCTCCATCAATTCTCTCATTGTTTTCCTCCCAACTGGTCGTTAGAACACAGATTAGAATTTATGTGTGGCTATTTAGAGAATGAACCAGCTGTAAGAATGCGATCGGTCATTCACGATTGCCACAGTGAAGGAGAGTTTTACCATGCCTTCCTCTCAGCATATTGGTCTCAAGCCACGCAAGACCGAGTAAAACATGGCATCATAATGATGAAACATTTCGAACAATCTGAATTTTCCAGTCTTGTGAAATATTTTGAAGACATGTTGCATAAGAATCAATATCTTTCAAACCCATACAGCCCCTCAGAACTCATCCACATTTGCTTAATCAAATTACCTGAACATTTACGGCATATTATTTTAGCAGGACGTTGCAAAGACGACATTGAAGCTTTTCAGGGACTGTTACAAGAACTAGAAATCGACACAGACAGTCGCGGGATGCAAAAACAGGAAAACAATCACTACAGGTCACATCCGTCACAATTCACACCACCCATATGACAACCACTGGCAGAGTAATAATAGTTACAGAGAAAGATCGCATTTCCGTAGTAAAGAATATGACAGAGATTACCTTAGAAACAGACAATATGGGAACCAAAACAATTATTATCAAGGGAGACAGAATAACTTTAGACGCAACGGTCCAGCGCGCAGTTACGACTCAGGGCGAAATTCTCCACCACATGACCGACAAACAAGAAACTATGTAAACTACCGACAAAACGACAGACATGAATTTCATCAGAACTGGCGGGATTCTAACAGAGCTGGGCCCTCTCGGCAAGGCGAATTTGTAGAAGTTAGGTCTCCTAATCCCAATAACAACGCACGCCAACAAAGAAACAGACAATGACTCGCACCGCAGGCAGCCACCTGCGCCTGCTGGCTCAGGGAAAAATAACATAGACGCTAACCTTGAGCAAATTTTAGCATTCCTTACCGACGTATACAACATGATAATTGCTTTGAAGTTGAAACTCTGCGTACTAGGAAGAGTAAAGGATTGCACCACATTTCACTTGTAAAACCGTTTATTGAAAGATAGTCTGCCTTTTAACTTTGTCTTTGCCATATAACTTTTCACTTTACATTACTAGTATGCTGTGTCAGACTTAAGAAACTGTTAACATACAACTATGTTTGATGTTAAATATCCAGTCTAGAACCTAGGGAACATTTTTAAACAGAAATTACGAATGCATTGTTGTAGTGAACAGACGACACAGTGTTGTATTTGTACATTCTTGCTTGTTAGTTGCACGATTACGTAACGACTATAAGACTCACATACTTAGAACATTTACCAGTACTGCTAATGAGATTTTAATGCAACATTTTGGTTTACTTGAAAATACATTCTGGGTTTAAAGTACTTTCTGTGAGATACCAGACGACACAGTGGTTAGTTTATGTAACAACTACACGGTTTTATCACGACGCTACTAATGAGTGAAAATTTACAATGTTGCTTTTGCAGTGTTTCTGTATTATATCTGCACAGTTTTCTGTTTTATTCTGGAAAGTAAAACAGGTTTTAGTAGTAACTTTTGTAGTATAGCTACAATGAGACTGCCTTTTCCGTAGCACAACAATACGTTACAGTACAGTACTTTCTTCATCACGGCAATAAGCGTAATAACTAAGACATTTATACGCAAAGCATTTCACTTTTGTGTATTATGAGGTAAGTACATTGACTTCTGCACAACTTAGCTTTCGGAGGACGATAACTACGACACTTCCACAGAGATTATGTTGCAACAAGACGCACATTTAGCGCTACAGTACACGTATTTGAGTGATTAATTTTGTACTTAAAACATTTATTTTTAAGATTTTTTGAATTACAAAGAAAGTATTCCGTGATACATTTCATTCCATTGCTGTAATCTGTAACACCTGAGGGTATAATTACATTAATCCTCAGGGGGGTACACGCTTACTTTGTGTACCATGTGTGTGGCAACCACAAGGAACCCTAGCTAATATGGTATTTGCTTATACAACTTTACACATCGGTACCATATTTCTCTAACACACAAATTACACAGCTATCTGATCATTTAACTGAGAGATAAACATTTTTTTACTACATCAGTGACACATGTTTACGCAATACACAGTTGGGTAACTTCACACTTATGAAACTGTATTTTGTCTGTACTTTGTAAACTGTTCATATTTTTTCGGAATCATTGTGATACTATGAGAGCTTTGAATGATGTATTTGGTAAGGGAGCATGATTTTAAAGTACGTTTGAGGTAGATGACACTATTGAAATGAGCAGAGAATTTTTTTTAGGTTTTGAAATTATTGGAGGAAGCTACGACGATTTTGAGATTTGACTGAGGTGTTATGATGTTATTATTACGACGACGATGTGTACTATGCTGTTGAGATATGTTTATGATCAATAAGATGTTGCTACCGTATATGAGGAATAAGAAGTATGTTGGAAACCAAGAATCGTACTTTAAGAGTTATGAAATGTGCGTAAATGCGTGACTGTATCACAATGCTGACGAATATTTTATTTGGACACTTATATTTATAGGATTTTCTTTCTACAGATTTGCAACGCTAATTCTTGACCTGTGAAATATTTTTATGTGAGACTGTCACTGTAGCGGAAACTGCTGTCGTAAATATTTCCGTAAGAAAGTTAAGTGACCACCTGCACGTAATGCGTCGTGGGCACCCAGCTGTGTCGGACGCCTGGAGAGAGGGCCATTGGCGCGTGCCTTTCAGAGCACAGGAAGGGAAAAAAAAGGGAGGCCATTATCCTGGCCATTGTCATTCCTTTAGAGAAAGCATCGCAAATCCGACACGCTAATTACTTGGAAACATATCGTACTTTCTGATATTTACTGAAATGCCTAATGAAATGACAAGAAATAGTTTGTCTACACACCTGACTATGACTACTGTCTTTCTAGATGAGAGATTTTTTTACTACTTATGAAATGCCACATGACTATTGAACGATGTTCTTACGCTTTGCTTTGTACATAGTTGCTTATTTCATTTCATATATCTAGTTTCTAGCTGCACTGCAGCATTGATTAAAATAAAATTTTATAGATGTACTAATATAAATATTTTCTGTCTACAGATCGAGTATATAATAATTTTTTTCAAAAAAATGAGGGAGCACAAAGCGACATTTATCTTCGCAGGAACTGCATTCATAATTTTCTTTTCAAGTACTTGGTAATTTCTTTTGTAGAATAAATTGTGATGCATCACTCTAGTGTTAAGATGTGACATAGGTATTAGACATGGCCATTTTTAGTGTAATATTTTTTTCTGTTTGAGCTATGTCATGTTTTGATATAAGTTATTACATTTGCTGCTGCTAGCTTTGCCAATCTGTATTTTTTGTCATTGCTGCTTGTGTTAATTGTTTTGTGCTGCGGCATTGCCTCGTCCCTTAGTTTAGCATCTGAGCTCAGTAGATTTAAGTTAGCTTAAGATGGGGTAGGCTATATGAGAGAACGAGATGTGATGAATTGGAAGAAATGCATTGAGAAGCTATAAGAAAATGGTTTGGCCAAAAAAAGTATTTTGAAAGAGGATATGAGCAAAAAAGTAGGGTTTAGGGACAACAGGTTTACGTAGAATTTTCTTGGAAGTAAATAATGAGGTAAGAAATATGTGAACATATAAATACAGAAAGCATGCTTTGATAGGATTTTTTTAGTGGAAACAAATTTTAAAATAAGAGGAAAGATATATGAAGTTTTGGGTTGGACTGCAGTACCAAATGTTACACTGAAAACGAACCCTGTCCTTTCCTATTGGTGTTATCCCACTATGTGTTTGTGTACCCTTGTGTATTTGTTTTCTTCCTGTCTCTGTGTAGTTTCATAGAATTTTTTCTTCTTTTAATATTAAGCTACATTCACTATGATGAGGAATACTGTTATCCTCGAATATAATTGGCATTAATAATATGTTATTTACTTTGTAAAGATGTTTAGACATTACTTATTCTGTTTTGTGTTAATGCTCATGTGTGAAGTTGGTGTTTCGAAAGTTATTCTGATCTTTTATGTATGTACTCATGTCGTAATTCCTGTAACACTGATGTATATGTTTATTTCTATTCTTTTGTAACGCCTGTTTTACTACAAATGTTGTCTGTATTGTTATGTTCTTTAATGATGTATTTTGTGCCTTTGTAATTGTATTCTTATGTTATAAAATTGTAATTGTCACCAGTTCATGATATTATTAACTTGTTAGTTACATTTCACAGCACACGTTTCGGTTGGTCATAGTATATGGACAATATGTGAGAAGTAGGGACTGATAGTGTTTGCACGTGTGTTAATGATTCAGCAAGGGACTGGATAACAGCATTGCTGAACTAAGGACAATTTCAAGAACTTTGTGAGTGCACAAGTGGTGGTTTATGGACTTGCTATATTCTCTGCAAGACTCTTCAACGGTGATTGTGCACCTGCACAGTCACAACAGATGGCTGCTGGCTATCTCTCCAAGGACTACAGTGGGTCTGCATCTTTGATGACCCACCAGTACCATTATCTCTACAAGGACTACAGTGGGTCTACATCTTTGATGATCCATCAATACCATTATTTCTACAAGGACTGCAGTGGGTCTGCACCTCTGGTGGCCCACCAATACCACAATCTCTACCAGGACTCCAGTGGGTCTGCTCTGTGATGACCTACCTACCAATATTCTTCAAAACTTCGAATGACTCTGCTGTGGGTTTGCTCCATTGTGGCCCATTACCTGTATGCATGTCAAGAGTCAGCACTGTCTTTCCGTTGGAAGGACAACACTACTCCTTCAAGACTGCATGGAAATCCACTACTTCCGTGTGCATTTTCTTCTACTGCTCAGACTTTGAGAAAAACACTGCAATTTTACTGTGACGAATGATGAGGACTGTCTTTATGGACTGTGAGAAAATTTTAGCTTTTGACCAACATTGTATCAATAAGTGTGTGCATTTGATTCCTTTGTTATTGTAATTATGCAAAATTTTATCAAATCATTATTGGCCACTGACCAAAAAAAATTTGTTAAATTTTTTGTGGGGAGCATGGGGGCTATGTAAGTAGGCTGTTTATGTTTTCTCTATGTAAGTAGGCTGTTTATGTTTTCTTATTGGCAACGTTACGTAGCGCTCAATATGAAAATCACTGGCTGTGCTGTGTGCAGTCTGTGGCTAGTTTGCATTGTTGTCTGCCATTGTAGTGTTGGGCAGCGGCAGCTGGATGTGAACAGCGCGTAGCGTTGCGCAGTTGGAGGTGAGCCGCCAGCAGTGGTGGATGTGGGGAGAGAGATGGCGGAGTTTTGAAATTTGTCATGAACTGCTATATTTATATATGATGATATCAAGGTAAATACATTGTTTGTTCTCTATTAATATCTTTCATTTGCTAACTATCCCTATCAGTAGTTAGTGCCTTCAGTAGTTTGAATCTTCTATTTAGCTGGCAGTAGTGGCGCTCGCTGTATTGCAGTAGCTTGAGCAGCGAAGATTTTTGTGAGGTAAGTGATTTGTGAAACGTATAGGTTAATGTTAGTCAGGGCCATTCTTTCGTAGGGATTTTTTGAAAGTCAGATTGCGTTGCGCTAAAAAATATTGTGTGTCAGGTTAAGCACAGTCATGGATAATTGTTAAAAAGGGATGTTTCAATATCATGATAAACTTGTTCGAAAGAGACAATGTTTACATAGTGTAAGTAAATATACTACTGCCCATTAAAATTACTACACCAAGAAGAAATGCAGATGATAAACGGGTATTCATTGGACAAATATATTATACTAAAACTGACATGTGATTAGATTTTCAGGCAATTTGGGTGCATAGATACTGAGAAATCAGTACCCAGAACAACCACTTCTGACAGTAATAACGGCCTTGATACGCCTGGGCATTGAGTCAAACAGAGCTTGGATGGCGTGTACAGCTGCAGCTGCCTATACAGCTTCAAGACGATACCACAGTTCATCAAGAGTAGTGATTGGCGTATTGTGACGAACCAGTTGCTCGGCCACCATTGACCAGACGTTTTCAATTGGTGAGAGATGTGTAACCAATGGCACCCCAAACCATCACGCCGGGTGATACGCCAGTATGGCGATGACGAATACACGCTTCCAATGTGCGTTCACCGCGATGTCGCCAAACACAGATGCGACCATCATCATGCTGTAAACACAACCTGGATTCATCCGAAAAAATGACGTTTTGCCATTGGTGCGCCCAGGTTCGTCGTTGAATACACCATCGCAGGCGCTCCTGCTGTGATGCAATGTCAGGGGTAACCGCAGCCACGGTCTCCGAGCTGATACTCCATGCTGCTGCAAACGTCGTTGAACTGTTCGTGCAGATGGTTGTTGTCTAGCAAACGTCCCCATCTGTCGATTCAGGGATCGAGACGTGGCTGCACGATCCGTTACAGCCATGTGGATAAGATGCCTGTTATCTCGACTGCTAGTGATACGAGGCCGTTGGGATCCAGCACGGCGTTCCGTATTACTCTCCTGAACCCACCGATTCCATATTCTGTTAACAGTCTTTGAATCTCGACCAACGCGAGCAGCAATGTCGCGATACGATAAACTGCAATCGCGATAGGCTATAATCCGACCTTTGTCATAGTCGGAAACGTGATTGTACGCATTCCTCCTCCTTACACGAGGCATCACAACAACGTTTCACCAGGCAACGCCGGTCAACTGCTGTTTGTGTATGAGAAATCGGTTGGAAACTTTCTTCATGTCAGCACGTTGTAGGTGTCGCCACCGGCGCCAACCTTGTGTGAATGCTCTGAAAAGCTAAACATTTGCATATCACAGCACCTTCTTCCTGTCGGTTAAATTTCGCGTCTGTAGCACGTCATCTTCGTAGTGTAGCAATTTTAATGGCCAGTAGTGAAATTAACTTACAATTACTTCATCATTTCATTACTGTCCTATTACGTAACTAAATTCTATAAAATAATACCGAAAATATATGTTATAAAGGCAGTTAGATGCTGTTTATCCTTTTGGAGTCTCTCATGACCCCACGCGACGCCTCACGTTACAAGAAAGGCGCGACGGGTCGAAGGTTATGGGGTACTGACTTCCACATTTATCTATCTACTGTGGCGTGGATTAGTAATTCGCATCACAGTTAAATACCCATCTCGCCCAGCTGTTTGTGCCAGAGTGGCTTATGCACTCCAGCGGCATCGGTCAGCACGCATACTGGCAGATTTGGCAGATCCAGCACTGCACTCGGGTTAGCTATGGCTATGCGGCAGTCTGACGGCCAGAAAGAACTGGTCACATTTTGTGGGAGAAATTGCCAGGTCCCTGCGGGAATCATCTGATAAGGCTTTGGGGCTTCGTCAGGGGCCATGGGTTGGCGCAACGCCAGAGCTTGTTTTGATATCGTTGGGACTGCCCCAGTATATGCACATATCAGTGTGGTTCCATGAAATGGAGAACGGTCCGCTGCTATCATTATCTCTACAAGCAGCCACAGTAGAGCGCAAGCGGATTGTAACTGGGCAGATAATGGAACTTTACTAGTAGCTTAGAGTTCAGGGCTCGGCTCCTGGAGAGAGTAAGCAACAGATGTGTGACAGAGCAGTGAGGCAGCCAGGGGATGGATGGCTGAGGCTGGTGGGCGTTTGCTGTCACCATGGGGCGTTATTCCAACTGGAGCATTGGATGGTGCTGGGTATGCAGTGCAGCTGGGAGTAAAGAACTGGTTCTGGTTGCTGCGGCGTTTCTTCAGGCACAAAAATTAGAGGAGTGTGTGTGTTTGCTGTACTGCATATAAGTGAGGCAGGGCTGGCCCAATTTAATTGCCTGTTAATTATGTGGTGAAACATGGGGAGGCTACTGTTGCGCCTAGTGTATTCAACTGAAAGAGTACTAGCTCATGGAACTGTGCCTAGTGAAAACTAAACTGTCATTGCTGTGGTATTTCATGGATTTACCATTGTTATAATGTGTGTGGTGTGGAATAAATAGATCGTTGGCTCCGTTGAGAATTCTGTCTCTCTTGTTTTGTCTGTTTAGTATTAAGTATGGTACTGCCTTGGGTTGGGTCTTTTTGGAATTTGGTTATGATGTGGGATCTGTTATTGTTTGTCTCATATCCCTTCACTGTGTGTAGTTACTTATGTATATTAATTCATGCTTTTGTATGCATTGTAAAGTTGGTTGATTCTACTGAGGCAAGTTAATTAAAAGCACAGAATCTGTATAAGCTCATAAGTCATACACTCCAATGCAAAAAAAATGACGCACCAAGAAGTAATTACCCAAATGGAACAGAAATCGATAGATGTGATGTAAATTTGGAGACAAAAATTTTTCAGTAAAATTTGATGACTTGTTCAAGAGAAAGAGCCTCACAAACTGACGAAGTCAATAACGCACTGGTCCACCTCTGGCCCGTATGCAAGCTGCTTATTCGGCTTTTAATTGATCGATACAGTTATTTGATGTCTGGTATCGCGGCCCGACGAGCTTGAAGGACCGCCAGAACACTTGGACCTAGAGGACAGCCGCTAGATGTTGCCCCTAAAATTTGCGAGCGCTGTTGTCGCTGACTCGGTGCTATGCTCAGGTCAATCCACCCACGCCAAGCTGTCGGGACTCGCAGCCACGCTATAACGCTAGCAGCACAACGGCCCTGATCTCAGTCTTGTTTCCACTCCGTTCTCATTCGTTGTTTGGTTCCTGACATTGCTACTTCTAGGCTCTCCATTTGGCTTAGACTACCGACTTGTCGCTCAACCGTGTTGGCTTTGTGTGGTTTTCGGCGATTTAACGTCGACGCCATTGTCTCCTGGTCGTGTCCGATTTCAGTTACTATACGATGTCCTCCTGAGGGATATTATGCCAAATTCTGTCCAGCTGGGGGCTTAGATCGTCGAAATCCGGAGCTGTTTGGTGGGCTCTACCCACAATGCTTCTAACATTATTAATGGGGAGACATCTGGCGATTATGCTGGGCAAGGTAGGTTTGGCCAGCATGAAGACATGCAGTACAAACTCTCTCCAGGTGTTGGTAGGCATTATGTGCTGTAACGCAAGCTCAGGATGGCTTGCCATGAAGAGTAACGAAACGGGGCCTAGAATATCGTCGACGTACCGCTGTACCGTAACCTCGCCGCGAATGACGACGAAACGGGTCGTGTTATGAAAGGAAATAGACCCCAAACTATCACTCCTGGCTGTCAACCTGCATGACAGGCGGCAGCCAGGTTGGTATCCATTGGCTTGGAATCTCATTGATTGGAGCAGCGAAGACGTGTCTGGAGATGCTCCAGACAGTTAAGGGGTACCAACATGACTGTCGCCCCCCGTACAGCCCGACAACCAGTGATGGTGGTCTGGGGTGCCGTTTCATCCCTTTATAGGACCCCTCTGGTCGTCATCTGCGGTGCTCTTACAGCACAGCGGTATGTCGACGACATTCTACGTCCTGTTTTGTTGCGCTTCATGACAAGCCAACCTGGGCTTACTTTTCAGCAGATAACGCCCATCCGTACACAACGAGAGTTTCTACCACTTGTCTTCGTGCTTGGTAAGCCCCGTCTTGCCCAACAACGTCGCCAGATCTCCCCCAGTTCAGAAAGCTGGGAGCATTATAGGCAGGGCCCTCCAATTTGCTCAGGATTTCGAAGATCTAACGCTCCAATTCGACAGAATGTGGCACATGATATGCCTCAGGAGAACATCCAACAGCTCTGTCAATCAATGCCAAGCCGAATAACTGCTTGCATATGGGCCAGAGGCGTACCAACGCATTATTTACTTGTTCAGTTGGAGAAGATCGCCGGCCGCGGTGGCCGAGCGATTCTAGGCGCATCAGTCCGGAACCGCGAGACTGCTACGGTCGCAGGTTCGAATCCTGCCTGGGATGTGTGTGATGTCCTTAGGTTAGTTAGGTTTAAGTAGTTTTTAGTTCTAGGGGACTCAGATGTTAAGTCCCATAGTGCTCAGAGCCATTTGAACCTTTTGGAGAAGATCTTTCTCTTCAATAAATCATTCAAATTTTTGAAAATCTAATCATTTTCTTTGTCTGTGCATGTATATCACATATATCAATTTCCCTCCCATTCAGATAATTCCTACGTTGTGTGACGTCTGTTTTGTCTTAGTGTATATTTTGTTTTTCTGAGCGCTGAGTTCTTTGCTCGTGCCTCACTCTGCATTCGCTGTGCTTTGTTTATAACTGTCAATAATTTTATATCGGTATTCTGAGCGCCGAGTTATTTGGTCGTTGTTTGTTCTGTATGTGCTCTGGATTGTTTGTATACAATAAACAGTTCCACATTCGGGGAATGAGCGTAGGGGATGCAGATACAGGGATCTCGTACTGCCGCCCATGGCGAAGTCATAGTGCAAACTGTTTGTCATCGTCTTTCTCAGACCTGTTATGAAGTGTCAGATGTTTATCTGTGTCGTGTGGGCGGACTGTGATGAGGGTCTGTACAGTGTAGTGTTGGGTTTGTGTCGTGATGGATGAAGGGGAGGCAGAAGGTGAAACCCAGTGCCAGCACACAGCCTACTCCTCTCGAAAAGCACCAAAGGGGCCGCCGAGCTTAATGTCCCAAATAGTCCGACGGATCACCATCGACAGGGTCTCATGTCCTCACTTCATGAGACTCTCCCCCTTGCTGGTCAAATATTGACTGTGAAAATTTCATCCACCACCAGGATTCGAAATAGTTTACCTCCTAGCCAGATGCGACCACGGAGGCGTGCCTCACTATATCTAATTCTGTACAACGAATAGAGTCATACCGGCAATTGATGTAGCATATGAACAGGGCCCAGTTAACAGGATTGATTTCTCCAAATTTTCGGGTGTTCGCATTGATGAGAACTTGAACTGGAAGAAGCATATTACTGAGCTTCTCAAACAACTAAGTTCAGCTTCTTTCGCTCTTCGTATAATCGATAGTCTTGGTAATAAACAGATCATCTTCCTAACGTACTTTGCATATTTCCACTCGATAAAGTCTTATGGAATACTTTTCTGGGGTAACTCACCACTTAGACATATTGATTGCACAGAAGAGAGAGTGAGAATAGTTTTTGGTGTTAACCCAAGGACGTCATGTAGGCACCTTTTCAAGGAGTTAGGTATTTTAACTGCACCATCAGAGTACATATATTCGCTAAAGAAATTCGTTACAAATAACCCATCTCAGTTCGCGAAGAACAGTGATGTTCATGCGTACGACACTAGAGGGAAAAATGACCTTTCCTATCGGTTATTGAAGCTATCAGTTGCTCAAAAAGGAGTACATTATTCAGCAACAAAAATATTTGATCATTTGCCCAACAACATAAAGTGTCTGGCAGGTACCAGATCAAGTTTTAAATCTAGCTTAAAATCATTTCTTTTGGACAACTCCTTCTACTCTATAGACGAGATTCTGTCTCAGAAATGTTAAAAAAAGTACGTATAATTGTAGTTGCATGTGTAGAACTAAAAATTTCAGTACTATTAATATTAGCACTATTCATGTGTGTTTATATATATTGTAATCTGACTTGTTCCACATCATGTCGATAAAATAATCGGGAAAATGATCTACGGAATATGACATAACTAACTAACTACCTGGGCTACAGGGGCCCGTTTTGTTCATTTATTCCTCTTATTAATTTAATTACGTTTGATTAAGAAGTAATCCTAACACAAACCGTCAACAGTTGATCACTCCCAGTAGTTCCTGTAGCACGGTATCCTTGTCCGAGGCATCAGACAATGTGAACAATAAAATTATTGAGTACAATTGTAGTATACGGATTAAAAGAAAGTTACTTAACACAACCGACTCAACACATTAAAAATATATTGAGTAATATTATATTACAACATTTGGTAATGATAATGGTCTCTACTAAGGTTTCCAGATGTTCAAATTCCTATGCTGGTGCAGAATATAACAGCCTGAATAACCTTCTTATTTACTAAGTGTCTAAGATGCGCGGTTCTTCCAACCTTCTGCTGGTTAGCATGTGGAGTGCCTCTTGTAGTTCGCCATATTCACAGTGTTCATCACTACTAATAAAGCCCCATTTCTTCAGATTCTCCTTACATGGAGATACAACCGTCCATAAGTGATACAGAGCTTTCCAAGTCGTATTAGTGAGTTCGAAACCTACCCGGAATTTCCTCCTATTGGTTGTTTCATGGGCCTATCAGATACGAGTTCCGCTAAACTTCTACTCGGCATTCATTAGCTGATAATGGAGTTGCTTTCGTCGACTGTAAAGTCTTTCTCGGTGTACATCTCACAGGTTGAGGAGTATGTGCATACACAGGGTTTCTGGGACCTGTTCCTTGCTTTTATTTGTCAAACTCTGCAGTCATTTACTTCTTACTTGTGGAAAAGCCATGACCGTAAGCTGATACATGTGATTTACGATGGTAGGGCGAATACATTCTATAATAATACGTCGTGTCTCAAATGGTTCGAATGGCTTTAAGCTTTATGGAAGTTAACATCTGAGGTAATCAGTCCCCTAAACTTAGAACTATATAAACCTAACTAACCTAAGGACATCACACACATCCATGCCCGAGGCAGGATTCGAACCTGTGACCGCAGCAGCAGCGCGGTTCCGGATTGCAGCACCTAGAACCGCTCGGTCACAGCGGCCGGCTCGTCCTGTCTCGTTCAGGGTTACATCTGCTGGGTTTGCACGAATAGTTTCACCCGACAGGGGTCGAATACTCCACGGCAAAGAAATATGAAGCAGACTTACGAAGGATTGTGGGTTATGGTTCTCATGTGCTGTTTGTCGGTTTCCTTATTGTGATATACGGAGTGTATACCTTCGTTTCTGTACACACACAGTGTTCCGTATGGGTAAGGATCCGATCAGGCTCTTAACACCAAGATACTTGTGTTTAGGATTAGCATAAGGAGAGAATCCCTACTAGAGACGGTCAATAAGTTCAAATGACTCTGAGCACTATGGGACTTAACTGCTGAGGTCATCAGACCCCTAGAACTTAGAACTACTTAAACCTAACTAACCTAAGGATATCACACACATCCATGACCGAGGCAGGATTCCAACCTGCGATCGTAACGGTCGCGCGGTTCCAGACTGAAGCGCCTAGAACTTCTCGGCCACTCGGCCAGCGGTCAATAAGTAATGCAACACTTTTTTTTCTCTGCCTTTTGCGGGTGGAGTATGTAGAATTCGCTGTGGGACATTGTGGAATGTTTGTAGTGTTATGAACGTTCTATAGGTGACGTCGCTATACGTTGACTTCAAAATGATGTCTGTACCGGAAGTGCGTTGCAATCAGAGAGCTGTCATTGAGTTTCTTCTAGCGGAAAATCAGAGCATCGCAGATATTCATAGGCGCTTGCAGAGTGTCTGTGGAGACTTGGCAGCGAAAAACATCACGATGGGTCGTTGGGCGAACCGTCTGTCATCATCGTAACAAGGTCGAGAAAGCGTGACCGATCTCCCGCTTGCCGACCAGCCGCACACAGCTGTGACTCCTCCATGTTGGAACGTATGGGAACCTCATTCAAGGTGATCGACAGATCACAAACAGGAACCTCGCTTTTGAACTTGGACGTCTCTGTTGTTTGAGCTGACACATTCGTCGACCAGTTGGGATAGTGTGTTAGTCTGTTGGTCGATTTTGGAATAACTGTGCTGGGGGGCAGCGTAACAGATAACACAAAGAGTATGAATCGGCATGAAATTTACGTAATGAGAGATGACTACTAGTTGCAGTACTGGAATTGAAGCGTGGATTCGTGTTGAAACTAAATTGGTGCCATCAACAGTCTTCGTAGCAGCGTAAGAGAAATACAATGCAACGTACAAATACTGAAGGCGTAAAAATGAATAATGTATCTAGGACAATTTTTCTTAATTTGTCGACGTAGATTTTTAGACCGTCTGATTTTGCAGTAAACTTGGTACTTGACAAAAAGTCAGTTTATTTCTTTCACATAAATATATTTAATAGAAGTTACGTTTACTATTAATTTACCACTAATTTTCTGTGGTTGCCGATCGTACAGTCCATCCACTAAATCTTGATGATTAGCACATATATATTTTAAGATGTCTTGCAGGATGGAAGAAATTACAGCCTCTTCTTATGATTGCAGGCAAAAGTCATGCTTGTGAACGAATACTGGAGCAACAAATAAAAATATTCTTGCGTCTATAATAACTTTTAATACGTATATTTTCTTGCATTTTTATACACATATAGCGTTTATTACACACATTGTAAAAATGTGTGTAAATTATACGTTCTTTCTATGTCAGATGTTAAACATAAGTACTCTCAAGCGAAACTGAAACAAAAGTTGTTAAAAAAGCTGAATATCCTCCCGCCATAGCTCTTCTGTTACAAAGATGATTTGAAAAGCCTATCTTTGCCGCCTCCTCCGGCAATTTCTTATTACTAATGAGGAAAAGAAAACTTTCATATAAATTAATAACGAGAAAAAAATAAAAAGGTGTGATATTAGGAGCTAGCTGTTAAGGTATTACGCAACACTCAAAAATGTTTGCCCGTTGGGTTCCTCGCCACCTAACGGAAGACCATAAACAGCAACGAAGGACCGTCTGTGCGGAATTGCTTGCGCGTTACGAGACTGATCGTGACGATCAAACATCGTCACAGGCCATGAAAGGAATGTTCAGAGCCCCAACTTCAGCCGGTAAAGTCATGGCGACGGTGTTCTGGGACTCTCAAAGGGATACTCAGTTTCATGTCCTGTCTGATGGTCCTACTGTAAGCTCTGAAGGGTACTACGCTACCCTCACGAAATTGAAGAAACGAGTTCAGCGTGTCCGCCGCCACAAAAATGCAAACGTACTTCTCCCTCATTACAACGCAAGGTGTCACACAAATCTGCGCATCCGAGAGGAGCTAACAAAACTTCATTCGACTGTTCTCCCTCATCCACCCTGCAGCCCGGTTCTCGCCCCTTGACCTCCATCCGTTTGGCCCAGTGAAGGATGCAACCTTTTTATTTACTTCGTGACACATTGCGAAGGTTTCTATAGGGCCTGGAAATTTTGCCATTGGCCTTCTCCCGCGAGACAGAAGAAATATCTGAAAGCAGGAAGGTATTTATGTTTTACGTACTATACCGAACCAAAATAGGCATACAGTATAAGTAAACAAGAACATAAATAGATAAACACGTTTAAGTGAGAGTTTTTTCAGTGAGCAAAAAGTGTTAACTACAAAAAATCTTAATGAGAAAAAAATGGGATACAAAGTATAAAGGAAAGCCTTCTAAATATAGTTTGATGTATTTGTAAGTACACATGTTCCCACCTATCACCATGTAATGCACCCAGGAATATTGTCGGACGTTAACCAGGTGTAAGGATGAGGGAAGACATAATGTTGCATGGGCATACTGACCTCCATATCTTTCAACAAGCAACGCTCACCGATCAACGTTATTGTGACACTGTATGACCCGTGGCTAGCTCATGCTATGCTTTGGATTAAACCTTGGTTGCTATTCTGTGTTTAGTCTCCCGCAGTTATGTGTATCGATATTCGCACCTTGGACTATCTTTGGCCTGGCGCTTATAGTTTCCGGCTGGGCTGTGCGCGGGAAGTTGGTCGGTTGGCGTGGAGCAGCGAGGTAATCCCTGCGGCGCGCCGTTTGGCCGGGCTCCCTGGCGGCCTCTATGCGGTATTGGAGCATGTGGTGCTGTTCCCATTGCTACGAGGTTCGTGGCTCACCGATCCTGGACATGAAAGTTGAGTTTTGACTTAATCTACCAGGAAGTCACGACTGTTCACATTGAGCCGTTTGGGGTTCGTTGTCGGCTGTTGGTTGGTTGGCTGGTTGTTTCGGGGAAGGAGACCAGACGGCGAGGTCATCGGTCTCATCGGTTTAGGGAAGGACGGGGAAGGAAGTCGGCCGTGCCTTTTCAAAGGAACCATCCCGGCATTTGCCTGGAGCGATTTAGGGAAATCACGGAAAACCTAAATCACGATGGCCGGACGCGGGATTGAACCGTCGTCCTCCCGAATGCGAGTCCACTGTCTAACCACTGCGGGCTGTTGGTATATTCCCAAGAGCAACAATGTGTGTTTTCAAGTTCGCAAATTTTAGTCCCCCTCCGGTGGATATTAACTGTACTTGGTTATTTGAATTGAAGTGCACCAGCGGAATCTTTTGCCTTGTGGCCGTTAACGTTCCGGTTACCTGCCCTGGCCGTTGACGTAATTTCGGGCAGTGTATTTTCCTCATCGTGTTGTCGCTGTCCAGCACAGTGTGTAGTTTCACAGCTCAATGTATAATTAGCTGTGGGCACCAATACGTTGTACGTTCTTCCATTGAACTCCCTGTTGTGTGCTGGTCGGGTGAAGCGGAGGTTATCTTGTCGGTGGGTCCACTGACTTTCTGTCCGTTGGGTTGTAGTCGGATCAACAATGGTTGGGCCAACTGCCTGTCTCGTCTAAGCGAGCGTTAGTGTTCGAATTCCAGGCCAACCCTCGAAACTTCTGAGCGCCGTTGGGTGTACTGTCTTTGCCTGCTTGTTATTACTGTTTGTACTTGTATGGCTTCTAGCCCATTTTTAGATTAAGGTTGTTTGCCCTTAAGGCGTCAGATGATTTGGGCCTTCAGCCTAATTTAAGAACTGTTTTACGTAAAGCCTTTGGCATTTTTAAAATTAATGTTATTGAGTCTTAAATGTTGGGCCTTCTGACGATTTTGAATTTAAGTTGTTTGCTCTTAAAGTGTCGGATTCTTTGGGCCTTCGGCGTAATTAAGGAACTGTCTTAAGATAAGGCTTTGCTTTTTAAATTTCTGATTTTGGTGGAGCTTTAAGTTATTGGCTTTCAGCCATTTTTAAATTAAGGTGGTCTCGTCCTTAAGGCATGAGGTTGTACGGCGCATTCAGCCGCTAATTAAGATCCAAAACTAAAGTTGTGTTTTTTGTTTTTAATTTTCTTGGCTATTGTAATGTTTGGTCAAATAAAAGTTTGTATGTGCAACTGACAGCCGCTTATTTTGGCTCCTGTCCTGTCCTGCGGGTTTAGTAGGGCGTTTCACTGTTCTCCTTCGCCAAGCGTGTCTTCTCAGGGATGCATTCTGGGTGACTTCATTTTCATAGATGACAATGCGCGGCCGTATCGAACAGCGCAGGTTGTAGCGAGAGGAGATTCGGCGAATGGACTGTCCCGCCCGTTCCCCCGACTTAAATCCCTTCGGGCACGTGTTCGGCGCGTTGGGGAGAGATTGCAGCACGTCCACACCAAACAGCGATCATTCACTATTTTCCAACCGCGCTGCTGGAGGAATGGAACACCCTACCAAAAGAACTCTTTACTAACTTTGCACAGTTTATCCGTACGTTCATGGCTGTCACTTCTACTGTGTTTTATAGTTGTCCCAATAGTGGTGAGTAATATGATTTTGCTTGAGGCAGCTTGGTGTTTCCTGAGTCTTAGAAGATGTGTGTGTATGGCACATGTGGCTTCCTGTTTTGTTGCATGGAACTGTTCGTGGAACATCCTGCTGGCCTCTTATTTCCGAACGCTTCTAGGCTGATGGTGGTACTGTTGGTGTGTCACGAAGTGTCGTGTTGTGAGTAGTTCGTCGTACTAGGTGGTGTCACTATATTTTCCGCATGTTCGATTGTGCTGTTGCTCTGTGTGACTGTATGTGTGCTCTTCGTTACGGTGCAGGTATACAAATGTTTGGTCGTTCTACGATTTTAGTACGTGTATGTGTTTCCAATGACTTGCCATTCTCGGTGCGAATTTCTATTTCGTTTTATAGTTTTTAATGTTTTTGTTTTTAGGGTTTCTGTGCTGCCTAACTAAATAGGTTCTTTTTGGTGGGCAACATATGTACTCTGTTTATGGTTACTACCAAGTGGCTACTGAGGTCAGTTGTATGGTTACTGGGGGTGGTACTTGCAAATTTTCCAGCACGTGGCCCTGGCTGCTTAACGAACACTTCAGGTTTTTATGAATGACTTCAACTACCACTTTCGCCCGCATCTCGTGGTCGTGCGGTAGCGTTCTCGCTTCCCACGCCCGGGTTCCCGGGTTCGATTCCCGGCGGGGTCAGGGATTTTCTCTGCCTCGTGATGGCTGGGTGTTGTGTGCTGTCCTTAGGTTAGTTAGCTTTAAGTAGTTCTAAGTTCTAAGGGACTTATGACCACAGCAGTTGAGTCCCATAGTACTCAGAGCCATTTGAACCATTTTTCAACTACCACTTTCATTTTTGTTTTGAATGTATCGTTGTGTCTGGTTCATTAGTAAGTGGGAGTGGATTCAGTGTTGATTTCTCTGCACGAAGGACCTCTTGGGCGCACAGTTTGGTTACACTGGTGTGCCGCTACCAAAGTGTAGTTTAGGTGCGCAGAGGTACAAGAGATGAATTACGTGTTTCGTCGGGATTTATATGGGGACGCGCTCGACGTTTGTCACGTTTGCGTAAGTTATTACCTGGGTTCCCATTATTATGGAATCTTCAGAGTTATTTGCGTTGTTCTTGTCTGTTAATACTTAAATGTTCTTGGTTTTATTCTGCTGGGTTTCCATATGGGCGTTTGTGTTTGTGGTCCAAAATGTGTAGTTGCACATATGTGGCTACTGATTTTACTGATTGACTTTCTCTAGGTTACTCATTATAGCCTATCGTTCATGTAAATAGTGGATCTGCCACATGAGATGTTTCCCGGCAGTAGTTCGTCGATGTATATCATGTATGCTATTTTTACCCCTATGGGTACATGTTCGCGGTCGCTGTTAGGGATATATGTGACTGGGATCGCTTTGCTGATGTAACTCTTTGTACATGTGGGTACCTCTCAAGTCCATGACTCATTGGCATATAAAAAATTTCAATGTAAGTAAGATACTAATTCTGTTTTGTGTAGATAACAATACCATATTTTTATCATGTAATTTTATGATGTGGTTCAACTCTTTTTAGTCATAATTTATGTTGCTCTCATACTCTTCTGTGATGATATGTATGTTTCCACATGCAGGGGTCTGAAGATGACACCATATGGTGTCGAAACTGGTGGTATGTTTCAAAAAGAATAAACGACGTTAGGTTGTATTACAGCCACTTCACACCTAAACTACACTCGGTCTGCTGCCATTTGTGTGTCTTCTATGCTCATGGGACTGCACCGACGCGCCTGCTGCTGTGAGCTTTCAGGATGTGATATCACTAGGGGCAGCCCAAGGTGCCGTATAAAATCATGGTTCAAACACGTAAGCAATCATACATTGTGAGATTAGATTACTCTGCTGAGGAACTAAGAAGGGAGAAACAGATATAAACGCTGCTCCACTGCGCTGCTTTAAACACAACTTACCTTCAAGGCAATTGCTTGCTTTATTTTCAAGCTCTTGTGAGGTCTGCAGTCATAGAATTTCATCCGATGGAAAAATACGGTTTTTATTGCAAGTGGCACAGACGAATAAACATTCAGAAGAGAACTTCTAAGGAAAAGACACATCTACACACAACTCCATGTGTAAGTAATTCGTCGCTACTGTTGTTAACAAGACTCTCGTTTCTCGTTTTTTGAAAATATTTCCTCGAATACGATGTATTTTGAGAAATGATTTCCTTCACAACTTCATGTCTCAAAGCTACAATCAACATTCATTTCCAACACCTGTATGATTTGGGTTGCTTACGAACAACCTTCCAAATGTCATTAGATACGGGGAGTACTCCATACTGATTTACATTTTATTTTTGCCACAATTCATGGAGCGCCATTTGAGTTATCATTACAACTGCGAATTTGTAGTACTTTCGGCTTAACCGAAGGTGGCACGACAATCACTAGAAGTGTAATTCCTGCACAGTACAGTCCATTTTCACAATTGTTCTCATTACGTGAACGAACAACATGGAGTTTGATCATCAAGAACAATGCTGAACGCCGTGGCTTCCCTGGAAGCACAGCCTATAAACACTGCGGATGTTCACATTCGGTTGGCGGCCGTCTGTGGAGCGTGTGCAGCGCCTTCCACCGTGCTTTTGCAACACGACAACAATTGTTTCCATATATTGATTGTTCTATGATTTTTCTCATAAAATAAGAGATATCTTCTTCATCCATCGTAACAACCAACTGATCATCTCCACATACACATTGTTATCATAATACTGGATTCTCAAAAAATGGTTCAAATGGCTCTGAGCACTATGGGACTCAACTGCTGAGGTCATTAGTCCCCTAGAACTTAGAACTAGTTAAACCTAACTAACCTAAGGACATCACAAACATCCATGCCCGAGGCAGGATTCGAACCTGCGACCGTAGCGGTCTTGCGGTTCCAGACTGCAGCGCCTTTAACCGCACGGCCACTTCGGCCGGCCTGGATTCTCATTCTACTGCGTTTATTTGTCCAGCTCTGTAAGGCTATATTTTGAATAATGTTGCAGAAACACAACTGCCTTGTTTGATTCGTTTATTTGCTTTAAACGAGTAAGATATGATAGATCCTGCACTTATTCTTCCACGCAGATGTTATATACACATCAAAAAAAGTTTTGCATCACCCCAGTTCCCAGAACCCCTGAAGGTAGACGTTGACTATGGATATTGTATCACATACACAGTCCCTTTGACTGTTCAGAAATGTCACTAAACACAACCAAAGATATAGACAACCATGCATGAGCAGCACCTATTAGACGGAGGGGGTCCGACAGCCGATCTGCTCCAGTCACTCCACCAGGAAAGAGGTACACGTCTCGTGTTGTCTGTAGTTCAATCATGCCTAGACGGTCAGTATCGCGGTTCGATCGCATCTGGATTGTTACTTCGTGCCAGGAAGGGCTCTCAACAAGGGAGGTGTTCAGGCTTCTCGGAGTGAACCAAAGCGATGTTGATCGGACATGGAGAACATACAGAGAGACAGGAACTGTAGATGCCATGCCTCGCTCAGGCCGCCCACGGGATGCTACTGCAGTGGATGATCGCCACCTACGGATTATGGCTCGAAGAAACCATGACACCAACGCCACCACATTGAATAATGCTTTTCGTGCAGCCACAGGACGTCTTTTTACGACTCAAACTGTGCGCAATAGGCTGCACGATGGGCAACTACACTCCCGACGTCCATGGCGAGGTCCGTCTTTGCTACCACACCATGGAGCGCGGTATAGACAGACCCAACAACATGCCGAATCGACCGCTCAGGATTGGCATCACGTTGTCTTCACCGATGAGTGTCGCATATGCCTTCAACCAGACAACCGTCGGAGACGTGTTTGGAGGCAACCTGGTCAGGCTGAACGCCTTAGACACACTGTTCAGCGAGTGCAGTAAGGTGAAGGTCACCTGCTGTTTTGGGGTGGCATTATGTGGGCCGACGTACGCCGCTGGTGGTCATGGAAGGCGCCGTAACGGCTGTATGAGACATTAATGCCATCCTCCGACCGATAGTGCAACCATATCGGAAGGATATTGGCGAGGCATTCGTCTTCATGAACGACAATTCGCGGCCCCATCGTGCACATCTTCTGAATGACTTCCTTCAGGATAACGACATCGCTCGACTAGTGGCCAGCATGTTCTCCATACATGAACCCTATCGAACATGCCTTGGATAGATTGAAAAGGGCTGTTTATGCACGACGTGACCCATGAACCACTCTGAGGGATCTACGCCGTTGAGGAGTGGGTCAATCTGAACCAACAGTGCCTTGATGAATTTGTGGATAGTACGTCACGACGAATACATGTATGCATCAATGCAAGAGGACCTGCTCCTGGGTATTACAGGTACTGGCGTGTACAGTAATCCGGACCACCGCCTCTGAAGGTCTCGCTGTATGGTGGTACAACATGCGATGTGTGGTCTTCATGAGCAATAAATAGGGCGGAAATGATGTTTATGGTGATCTCTATTCCAATATTCTGTACGGGTTCCGGAACTCTCGGAACCGAGGTGACGCAAACCTTTTTTTGATGTGTGTATATACTTTTATACATATGCACTTCCATACATGTTATATATACTTTTTATATAATATCAGTTCCATATAGTTCCAGTGCTTCGAACAGCTTTGTTAGTGGGAGGATATCACATGATTTTTAGAGATCTATGAATACTAAAAATGTTTCCAACTTTCTTTCAGATCTTTTTCCTGCTGTCGCGCGGGATAGTCGTGCTATCTGAGGCGTCTTGGCATGGTTCGCGCGTCTCCCCCGTCGGAGGTTTGTGTCCTCCCCTGGGCATGGGTGTGTGTGTTGTCGTTAGCGTAAATTTAGTTTAAGTTAGATTAAGCAGAGTGTAAGCCTAGGGAGCGATGACCTTAGTAGTTTGGTCCCATAGAACGCACCACGAATTTCGAAATTTTTTCTTTTTCCTGTCAACTGAAGTAATGGGAATATATGAGAAAAAGTACCACCACGTCTGTATCCTGAGATTTATTCTATCACACAAGTAGTTTTGGCGGCACATTACCGCCATCCTCAGGCCCCACCACTGGCAAAAGAGTATTTGATTTCCTTGGCGCATTTACTGTGAGATCCTCGTTACTACCACACATGAGCTATCTTTTATCAGGAGTCTATATGCGACACCGTATTGCCTCCGATGCAAGGAAATCAAATACTCTTTTGGTAGTGGTTTAGCCTGAGGATGGCGCTAAAGTGCGGCCGAAGCTAGTCGTGTGATAGAATAAAGACATTCTCAAGATACAGCCATGGTGGTACTTTTTCTCATATATACCATCAGCGGAAGTCCCTCTCCATGCAATAAGATGGACATCCGCATAAAGGGAGAATGTATTATCAGTACATGATCTGCAGGTTCTAAATCCACTCTGTTTTTCGATGTCTCTGATTTGTAGTTCGATTCTGTTTTTCAAAATCCAAGAGTAGAAGCTTTCTGTCGGGCTGCTTGATCGATGCCTCTACAGGGTGAAAAGTATTTAAACCGACAAACTGTGGGAGGGCAGTGGCGAAGGCTTCTTTAGGAGTCTGTTTTGACCACTGGAACATCGCTGAGGCAATAGCAGCACGGCTGGTGAATGTGCAGCCACGGAGAATGTCTTTCATTGTTGGAAAAAACCAAACGTCACTAGGAGCCAGGTCAGGTGAGTAGGGAGCATGAGGAATCACTTCAAAGTTGTTATCACGAAGAAACTGTTGCGTAACGTTAGCTCGATGTGCGGGTGCGTTGTCTTGGTGAAACAGCACACGCGCAGCCCTTCCCGGACGTTTTTGTTGCAGTGCAGGAAGGAATTTGTTCTTCAAAACATTTTCGTAGGATGCACCTGTTACCGTAGTGCCCTTTGGAACGCAATGGGTAAGGATTACGCCCTCGCTGTCCCAGAACATGGACACCATCATTTTTTCAGCACTGGCGGTTACCCGAAATTTTTGTGGTGGCGTTGAATCTGTGTGCTTCCATTGAGCTGACTGGCGCTTTGTTTCTGGATTGAAAAATGGCATCCACGTCTCATCCATTGTCACAACCGACGGAAAGAAAGTCCCATTTGTGCTGTCGTTGCGCGTCAACATTGCTTGGCAACATGCCACACGGGCAGCTGTGTGGTCGTCCGTCAGCATTAATGGCACCCACCTGGATGACACTTTTCGCATTTTCAGGTCGTCATGCAGGATTGTGTGCACAGAACCCACAGAAATGCCAACTCTGGAGGCGATCTGTTCAACAGTCATTCGGCGATCCCCCAAAACAATTCTCTCCACTTTCTCGATCATGTCGTCAGACCGGCTCGTGCGAGCCCGAGGTTGTTTCGGTTTGTTTCACACGATGTTCTGCCTTCATTAAACTGTCGCACCCATGAACGCACTTTCGACACATCCATAACTCCATCACCACATGTCTCCTTCAACTGTCGATGAATTTCAATTGGTTTCACACACGCAAATTCAGAAAACGAATGATTGCACGCTGTTTAAGTAAGGAAAACGTCGCCATTTTAAGTATTTAAAACAGTTCTCATTCTCGCCGCTGGCGGTAAAATTCCATCTGCCGTACGGTGCTGCCATCTCTGGGACGTATTGACAATGAACGCAGCCTCATTTTAAAACAATGCGCTTGTTTCTACCTCTTTCCAGTCCAGAGAAAAAAAATCGGAGGCATTAGAACTTGAATGCACCTCGTACTTTTCACCCTGTATATTTATTACAATATGTATGTTTACTTCGTTGTAAACGGGATTTATTCTGAAATGGTAAAATGCCTCACAAGTTTATTGAAGAAGCATGACAGCATTTTTCACAGCACAGTTGGGCCATATTTCACGAACTCGATTTCCACAGCGTCTTGAAGCCCGATTCCTATTAAGTTGGACTTAAAAGTGCCGCAGATACAAAGACGGCTCTGCCTGGAGCGGCGTGCGCGGCGCCCCGGACAGGGAGAGGCGCCTGGAACTCGGACCTGGCCACGGGCAGCCATGTTGCGGCAGGCTGGAGACGCATCGATCGCGCCCACTGCCCGCCGCCTGCCCCAAGGTGTTCTCCCTGCCCCCGGCTCGCGCCTAACCCCAGATTCCCTGCAGTGGCGCGGCGCCGCAACGAACCGAGCCTCTCCTCCCTCGGCCGTTAATCTGGGCTGTGAACTGCGGCACCGTGCGGCGAAACTCTCTGTCCGAGCCAGACCTACGACTGCGTCTATTCACAGCCAGATTGTTCACAGGTGTTCAGACGCGACGGTCCTCCTCGTTCGAGTACCCTTGGACTTCAACAACACAATAATAATTCCTGTTCCAAAGACGCAGCAGAAGCTGAAACGTGTGAATATTGCCGAACTGTGGTTACACAAAATACAGACACAAACTATATACAGAACTGAAAAACTGCTAGAAGCGGACCTCGGGAGATGAGTCAGGGTTCTGGAACACGCGAAGCAATACTGACACTGCGATTTACACTAATGGCAATTATAATTGCCATACCAAGACGAAATGCAGATGATAAACGGGTATTCATTGGACAAATATATTATACTGACATGTGATTACATTTTCACGCAATTTGGGTGCATAGATCCTGAGAAATCAGTACCCAGAACAACCGCCTCTGGCCGTAATAACGGCCTTGATACGCCTGGGCATTGAGTCAAACAGAGCTTGGATGGCTTGTACAGGTACAGTTGCCCATGGAACTTCAACACGATACCACAGTTCATCAAGAGTAGTGACTGGCGTATTGTGACGAGCCACCTTTAACCAGACGTTTTCAGTTGGTGTGAGATCTGGAGAATGTGCTGGCCAGGGCAGCAGTCAAACATTTTCTGTATCCAGAAAGGCCCATACATGACCTGCATCATGCGGTCGTGCATTATCCTGCTGAAATGTAGGGTTTCCCAGGGATCGAATGAGTGGTAGAGCCACGGGTCGTAACACATCTGAAATGTAACGTCCACTGTTAAAAGTGCCGTCAATGCGAACAAGAGGTGACCGAGACGTGTAACCAATGGCACCCCATACCATCACACCGGGTAATACGCCAGTATGGCAAAGACGAATACACACTTCCGCCGGCCGGTGTGGTCGTGCGGTTCTAGGCGCTTCAGTTTGGAACCGCGTGACCGCTACGGTCGCAGGTTCGAATCCTGCCTGGGGCATGGATGTAGGTTAGTTAGGTTTAAGCAGTTCTACGTTCTAGGGGACTGATGACCTCAGATGATATGTCTCATAGTGCTCAGAGCCATTTAAACCACGCTTCCAATACGCGATTACCGCGATGTCGCCAAACACGGATGCGACCATCATGACGCTGTAAACACAACCTGGATTCATCCGAAAAAATGACGTTTTGCCATTCGTGCACCCAGGTTTGTCGTTGAGTACAACAACGCAGGCGCTCGTGTCTGTGATGCAACGTCGAGGGTAACCGCAGCCATGGTCTCCGAGCTGATAGTCCATGCTGATGCAAACGTCGTCGAAATGTTCGTGCAGACGGCTGTTGTCTTGTAAACGTCCCCATCTGTTGACTCAGGGATCGAGACGTGGCTGCACGATCCGTTACAGCCATGCGGATAAGATCCCTGTCATCTCGACTGCTAGTGATACGATGACGTTGGGATCCAGCACGGCGTTCCGTATTACCCTCCTGAACCCACCGATTCCATATTTTGCGCTAATTGTCATTGAATCTCGACCTACGCGAGCAGCAATGTCGCGATACGATAAACCGCAATCGCGATAGGCTAATGCGACCTTTACCAAAGACGGAAACGTGATGGTACGCATTCCTCCTCCTTACACGAGGCATCGCAACAACGTTTCACCAGGCAACGCCGGTCAACTGCTGTTTGTGTATGAGAAATCGGCTGGAAACTTTCCTTATTTCAGCACGTTGTAGGTGTCGCCACCGGCGCCAACCTTGTGTGAATGCTCTGGTAAGCTAATCGTTTGCATATCACAGCATCTTCTTCCTGTCAGTTAAGTTTCACGTCTGTAGCACGTCATCTTCGTGGTGCAGCAATTTCAATGGCCAGTAGTGTATCTTAGAAGGTAGACTGAAGCATGGCAAACATACATTTGCAGCATTTATAGATTTAGAGAAAGTTTTCGAGAATTTCGACTGGGCTACACTACTTCAGATTGTGAAAGTAGCAGGGATAAAACACAGGGAGCGAAGTGTTATCTGCAATTTGTACAGAATATAGGCCACAGACTGCATTTATAAGAGTACAGGGTCGGCGGCGGTTGAGAGTCTGAACATTTAGCAATGGTTAAAGGGAGGCAAAAAGAAATTTCAAACCGGAATCGAATTTCAGCGAGAAGAGATAAAACTGTAATGTTGGCCTGGGACGGGTAATTCTGTCAGAGAAGGTAATCCACTTGAAGGAGCAATTGAACGGAATGAATAGTGTGTTGAAGAGAGGGTACAAGATGAATATCAACAAGAATACAACACGAGTAATGCAATGTTGTCAAATTAAATCAGACGAAGCTGATACAATTACACTGACGGAAAAGAATCGCAACACCAAAAATATACGAAGGTTGGAACTTAAATAGTGGCAACTATTTTTTCACAACCGATACAAAAGAGTTACATCTTTGCACCTATTACTGTCCTTCAAAATAGTCACCAGCGTTCTGTAGAATCCGTTGCCAGCGATGTGGAAGGCGTAGTATACCGTTAGCAGAGCCTCTTCTGTTGAAGCTGCAAAGGGAGCGGTCTAAAGTTATGGTGATTCTCGTGTACAACTGTGATGGTGTTATCCTAACGCATTACGTTCCTCCACGGCAGACGGCTAATGCACAGTATTACTGTTCGTTTTTGGAGCATCACCTGCGACCAGCTTTGCGAAAGAAGCGGCGACGCCTTCTGCGCAACCCACCCTTTTTTTTTTTTTTCTTTTTTTTTTTTTTTTTTGCCCGATAATGCCGTGCGGGGTAGCCGTGCGGTGTAGGGCGTCTCTCCCGGTCGGAGGTTCGAGTCCTTTCTCGGACATGGGTGTGTGTGTTGTCCATAGCGTAAGTTAGTTTAAGTTAGGTTAAGTAGTACGTAAGCCTAGGGAGCGATGACCTCAGTAGTTTGGTCCCATAGTCGTTACGACAGATTTCCATTTGCACGACAATGCGTGGGGGAAAACAGCGCAATCAGTGGCTGTTCTGTTCTCTCGATGGAACTGGGAAGTACTGTACCAGCCTCCCCGGACTTGTGTCTTTGATTTGATTCCGAAGATGAAGGAACCACTTCGTGGCATTCGCTTCATAACTGTTCCAGAGATTCGGCAGGCAGTAGACCGCTCCATTCGCACCATCAACAGAACAGGCTCTGCTAACGGTATACTACGCCCCCCACATCGCTTGCAACGGGTTCTACGCAATGCTGGTGACTACTTTGAAGGACAATAACACGGGCAAACATCTAACTTAGTATCGGTTGTGAATAAATAGTTGCCACTATTTAAGTTCCAACCCTAGTAATTAGAGCAGATTAACGAAAGTTTGAAAATATATTTGTCTAGGTAACATATCTAGTGATTAACATTGCAAGATCACTGGCTAATATAAGCGCGAGAAAAGCCATTCCAAATATGAGACATTAATAGCCAATGTAACCGCAATCATGTTGACTACAAGCATCCAAACGTGCACACATTGTCTTGTACACAAGCCAGACCTCAGTTTTTTGTGTGGAGTTCCACGGCTGTCGCACTTGGTTAGTCAATACAGGGACCGTTAATGTTGTTTGTGGATGACGTTGGGGTTGTTGTCCGATGATGTCCAATATGTGCTCGATTGAAGACAGATCTGGTGATGGAATAGGCCAAGGCACCAAAATGGCTTTAAACACTATGGGACGTAACATCTGAGGTCATCAGTCCCCTAGACTCAGAACTACTGAAACCTAACTAACGTAAGGACATCACACACATCCGTGCTCGAGGCAGGATTCGAACCTGCGACCGTAGCAGTAGCGCGGTTCCGAACAGAAGCGCCTAGAACAGCTCGGCCACAGCGGCCGGCGCCGACGCAACATGTCGAAACTCTGTAGAGTATGTTGGGGTACAACACCGCTATGTGGACGATCTTTATCCTGTTGGAAAACACCCCCTGGAATGCTGTTCATGAATGACAACACCGCCAGCCGCTGTGGTCGAGCGGTTCTAAGCGCTTCAGTCCGGAACCACGCCGTTGATTCGGTCGCAGGTTCGAATCCTGCCTGGGGTATGGATGTGTGTGATGTCCTTAGGTTAGTTAGGTTTCAGTAGTTCTAAGTCTAGGGGCTGATGACCTCAGATGTTGAGTCTCATAGTGCTTAGAGCCATTTGAACCAATGGCAGCACCACACGTCGAATCGCCAGATTGATGTACAACTTTGCAGACAGGATGAGTGAGATTGCCGCGGGAGCGCTTCTGCTGTCATACGAAATCGTACCCCACACCGTAATTTCAGGTCCAGATCCAGCGTGTGTAGCACGCCGACAAATTTGTTGCAGGCTCTCATTTGGCCTCTTTATAACCAGCTGGCTCCAAGGCAGAACGTGCTTTCATCAGGAAACGCGACAGACCTCCAGCCTGCCTTCCTATGAGCTCTCGCTTGACACCACTGAAGTCGTTAAGTGGCGGTGCTTTGATGTCTGTGAGGGCACACGACAGGGCGTCTGGCCCGCAGGCGTCCTTGAAGTAACCGATTTGTGGCAATTCGTTGTCTCGCCGTGGTGCCAACTGCTGCTCAAATTGCTGCTGCAGATGCAGTAAGATGCACCAGTGGCATACGTCGAACATGATGGTCTTCCCTCTCCGCAGTGCCACGTGCCCGTCCAGAAACCGGTCTTCTTGCGACCGTACATTGTCGTGACTGCCGCTGCCAGCTATCATGTCCAGTGGCTACATTCCCGACAAATTTTTCTCCACCATCGCTGAAGGAACACCCAGTTTCTCGCAGCAATTTTACACTACATCATTCAGATTCATTGAGATGTTGATAATGGCGTCTCTGTCCCCTTCAACGCATTTTTGACCAACATCAACTCACGACGTCCGAGATCAGACGAACCTAACGCCCACGATCGTTAAAGCGTGTATATAAAGTAAACCTAATTTGCATGCTGAGAGTGGCGCTAGTTGCGCCACTTTTAAGCGACTGGTGCTTCATTTGAATAGACATCATCTCTCGGATGTAGAAACATGCCTACCGACTTATGTCGCACAACTCCCCCTCGGTGCTATCTTTTTTCGTCGACGTAGACTAGGAAGTGAGACGCTAAAAATTAGTTCGGTTTTGTTGTCTGGGCAGCAAACTGAATGGTGGTGGCCGAAGTCGACGGAATATAAAATGTAACCTACCAGTAGTAAGGAAAGAGTCAAATTTGTTCATGCAGATTGTAAATTTAAATGTCAGGAAGCGAAACGTGAACGATAAACAGCGCAGACAAAACCGGGATGTCGTGCTATTGAACAACACTGAAGTTTATGTCACTGATCTGCGTCCACTTGAGCGCATATAGGGCATCATCGGACGACAACTACAGCGTCATCCACAAACAGCATTCACGGTATTGACCTGGCAACTGGAACAGGCAAGTAAGTCCATCCCACAAAGGGACATCTGGCACCCGTGCAACACAATGCATGCACGTTTGCATGCTTGAATTCGACATTCTGGAGATTACACCCCATATGCACCACTGACCATTAAAATAGCTACACCAAGAACAAATGCAGACGATAAACGGGTATTCATTGGACAAATATATTATACTAAGAACTGACATGTGATTACATTTTCACGCAATTTGGGTGCACAGATCCTGAGAAATCAGTACCCAGAACAACCACCTCTGGCCGTAATAACGGCCTTGATACGCCTGGGCATTGAGACAGAGCTTGGATGGCGTGTACAGGTACAGCTGCCCATGCAGCTTCAACACGATACCACAGTTCATCAAGAGTAGTGACTGGCGCATTGTGACGAGCCAGTTGCTCGGCCACCATTGACCAGATGTTTTCAGTTGGTGAGAGATCTGGAGAATATGCTGGCCAGGGCAGCAGTCGGACATTTTCTGTATCCACAATGGCCCATACAGGACCTGAAACCTGCGGTCGTGCATTATCCTGCTGCAATGTAGGGTTTCCCAGGGATAGAATGAAGGGTAGAGCCACGGGTCGTAACACATCTGAAATGTAACGTCCACTGTTCAAAGTGCCGTCAATGCGAACAAGAGGTGACCGAGACGTGTAACCAATGGCACCCCATACCATCACGCCAGGGGATACGCCAGTATGCCGATGATGAATCCAAGCTTCGAATGTGCGTTCACCGCGATGTCACCAAACACGGAAGCGATCATCATGATGCTATAAACAGAACCTGCATTCATCCGAAAAAATGACGTTTTGCCATTCGTGCACACAGGTTCGTCGTCGAGTACACCATCGCAGGCGCTCCTGTCTGTGATGCAGCGCCAAGGGTAGCCGCAGCCACGGTCTCCGACCTGATAGTCCATGCTGCTGCAAACGTCGTCGAACTGTTCGTGCAGATGGTTGTTGTCTTGCAAACGTCCCCATCTGTTGATTCAGGGATTGAGACGTGGCTGCACGGTCCTTTACAGCCATGCGGATAAGATGCCTGTCATCTCGACTGCTAGTGATACGAGGCCGTTAGGATCCAGCACGGCGTTCCGTATTACCCTCCTGAACACTCCGATTCCATATTCTGCTAACAGTCATTGGATCTCGACCAAAGCGAATAGCAACGTCGCGATACGATAAACGCGATAGGCTACAATGCGACCTTTATCAAAGTCGTAAACGTGATGGTACGCATTTCTCCTCCTTACACGAGGCATCACAACGTTTCACCAGGCAACGCCGGTCAACTGCTGTTTGTGTATGACAAATCGTCTGGAAACTTTCCTCATGTCAGCACGTTGTAGGTGTCGCCACCGGCGCCAAGCTTGTGTGAATGCTCTGAAAAGCTAATCATTTGCATATCACAGCATCTTCTTCCTGTCGGTTAAATTTCGCGTCTGTAGCACGTCATCTTCGGGTTGTAGCAATTTTAATGGCCAGTAGTGTAAATGTACTAGCATTTCACATTTGCAGTGTCGTATCTGGCGCACACATTGACCTGTCATCTTGCAATGTGAATCACTTAAGCGTGTTACCAAGAAGAATGTATTCCCAGCATTACAATACTCTGAATTAACTATTTCTTACTGCTGCTATTTTTTTCGTCAGTGCACTAGTGCACAGTATCAAAATCCCTGTAGTAGTTGCTCAGATCAGCCATCACATAGAGACAGAAGTTCGTGGTGGCGGTACTTCAACTCATAATATGTACTGATTTTATAGAAAGTGTATATGGAATATTCACATCATAGCAAACGAGTGTGAGAAAGTGGGCGTAAAAGAACTACAACTATGGTAAGAGTACTGCTTTTGACCAATAGCTGGTCACAATAATTTACTTTTACTCGATTCGTGGTCTACATATAAAAATCATACTGTTTCTGGTCAAAGTATCCCTGCTGAAAGGTCGCAGTTCATACCACCTGGAACCACTGGGGAAATTCAGCCTTCGGGTGTTTGTTTTCTCTGTGCCTATAAAACATACTGTAGCACTTTCTGTAAGTACGCCTTGAAGGATAGCCAATTTCATGACAAGCGCTACTACAGACTGTTTTGCATTCGGTTGTAAGACATCATGTTGCATCCGTTTCACCAATATGATTCTATATGCATTCTTCTTGAGAGTGAATACCTAGTTAAATGTCCTCCACTGTTCGTAACTCCCAAGGAGTTCGCCTTCGATCTTGATGGTGCGGGACTTTGCAATCACTGTGGCGCGTCATTTTTCATTCGGTATTGATTCTGCAAGTTCATGATTTGTTTTACATTTCTTGAATGCCGACGATGTTGATTCTGTGAAATGTAATACATGTATTCTACAGAAAGTTGATTTCTGCACCTCCCGGACACTCATTTACTGTAACCCTCCCGATGCACATGGTGAGTGATTAGCAGGTAATATTTTTCCTGTCATAATTGTTAACACAACACTTTCAAATAAGCCTTACTGAAGATTAAACTTGTGACCTCGCACTCGAGAGGTTCCATGTTAATCAACCCACCACTCGCTGCTTTTCTCGCGAAGTTGTAAGTGGTTGAATACTACAAATAACCATCAGTGTTCTCCTTTTGACTCTAACTTTTTGAAACTCCGCTCCAAAATCAAATTTTAATCGGGAATCATACCACTACTTGGGAATTCGAAAAGTCAGTTTTAAAGCTTGAAAATTGAAGTTGAAGAACTCTGTTTTTCGACTTAATTTGTCCGTTTTCAAGGGCTACGGAGAGATAATGTCACATTATGTAGAACAGGCAGCAGATCAGTTACATTCTATTTTTATTGTATACTACGAATGAATTGTTTCTGGGTTTTTATTTATTACTGTTACCATAATTTCCTTCCTGTTTTATTATTTCATAGACACGGCGGAGAAGTCTTTAATCCTTTAAAGCAAGGGAAGCATTATACTTCAGTGCTACGTCACTTCGTAAAAATATTTCCAGATTAGGGTTGGTGTCAACGGTTGCCCGGCTACCGTGTGGTGTAATTAGGCGCCCGTCTTGCACACAGCTTGTACACTAGAGCCTTAACCCGCGACACGCGGTAACACTGGCATTATTGTCTCACCAGTGCTGAACAAATTCCTATGCCATGTGTCTGTTGCTCATTTCTGTCGACATTGTTATCAAAATGGCATTGATCACTTTTACCATTTTCTGTAATAATCCAATATTTCGAACTGATGCAGATTTTATATATGAAAATTACTATTTCTTTGAAAAAGATCGCCCGCATCTCGTGGTCGTGCGGTAGCGTTCTCGCTTCCCACGCCCGGGTTCCCGGGTTCGATTCCCGGCGGGGTCAGGGATTTTCTCTGCCTCGTGATGGCTGGGTGTTGTGTGATGTCCTTAGGTTAGTTAGGTTTAAGTAGTTCTAAGTTCTAGGGGACTGATGACCTAAGATGTTAAGTCCCATAGTGCTCAGAGCCATTTTAAGAAAGATCTTTAAAAACCAAAAATTTTATAGCTGCTGCTTTGACTAATTGCTGCTTTGACTAATTTACATTTCGTTCTTTTACTGGGTTATTAGTAAAAAATAAGAGACACCTGTAATAACCGAGACCAAAGAAATAGAGAAAAATGCACGTTATTCTGAACTAAAATAGCGGTATCTGTTTTAACCGGTCAGTTTTTCCATCCCTAGGGCCTACCAAACATAGAACATCACATTTTCGAATTTCTGCGCTGCCGCATGTGTTATGAGCCTACCTGTTAACAATCGAGTAAGGTGGCGTAATGATAAGGCACTGGAATCAAATTCACGAGGACGATGGTTCTAATCTCCACCAAACCATTACGGTTTGTGTGTTTCCCACTATTTCCATAAATCGCTAGAGATAACTGTAGTGCTTGTTTCATTTAAATAGCGTTTCCGATTTTACTCTCAATTCCGTGCAAGTGCTTTGTCTTCGACGAGAAGTTAAAACACTGATCTTCCAACATTTTTTGCAAGTCACTGAACGAAATACTGACCGAAGTTAAATCAGCTTGGAAGCCTTAACGGTTGTAGCAAGCAGTAATGCTCTTTTAATGTTTTTGTTGATACCACGCGCCTAATATCCGTAGCAATCCAAATGGGCACATTACCTGGTGAACGGAACTTAACTGCAATTATCGCTGTGTCCGTGAGGTTGTAATACGCGCTACTGTTAGAGATGCTTTTATTCCCGTCAAGAGTACAGGACAGCAGAATAGCAGTAAAGTTGGTCCTTAGACTAAATAGCTAGTCACCTGGAGTACTGAAGTTAATTTGTAACCCCAAGTACATAACGCACTAGTGAGCAATTTAATTAGATGCTAGTTACGATAAAACTACTCCGTAGTGTAAATATTATTCATTAGGACGCAACGACACAGTGCTACCATTGGAATTTAAGGACATTTCTTAAAAATGAGCTACCTCGGCGATGGATGATTGTAAGCGGCGCCCAAATCTCGCATTGCGCCATTCGCCTCCAAGACCACGTGACCCGTTGATATATATAACACTTATAAACTCACATGTGAAGTATATTATTTTAATTTTTTAAATATAATCTACACCGGTTGAAAATGTTAAAATTTTTACGTGCATTCCTTCAAGATCTAATAAAATCGGTAATTTTTTATACAGAAGGTTGTGGATCGCTGTGTTATAAAGGTTAACAGTGTTGTTCATGTCCAGAAGAGGATGGGCTGCAGGTTGAGGAACCTGAAATAACGTTTGAGAGACAAGAAAGTTTCTGATGGCAAAACCATAAGAGGCAGGCTGACAGACAAAATCATTGATGAACTACAGCAGTATTATGGGATGACCATTAGAAACAATATTGAGGATTTGTTGAAAATGAAGCAGACAGTATGGGCTACCTTCTTTCACAGACTGTCAACTGATGAAAAACCAGTACACCACCTTTGCCCTCCTAGACCTGATTCATGGTGCAATTACCGCACTGCCCAGTGCTCAAACAGTTCATGCAGCCATAAACATTCCATCCCAGCAGCAGTCATGGATATCATAAAATCTATTCAGAGAGACCTGAAAAATCCTGAATTACTGGTCAGACTCTTAATGCCAATGAGTCTTTCAATGATCTTATTGGATTTGCTTACCAAAAAATGTTTTTGTTGGAGTGAAGACACTAAAGTGGGGGGGTTAATGGTGCTGTTACCGCTTTTAATAATAGCAACATTGGTAGAGTGAAAGTGCTAAGGCATATGGGAATTAATCCTGGAGCAAACTGCATCAGAGAACGTGAACAGATGGACAAGGTTCGTATTCATAAAGCAGAGTATGCAGCACAGTTGGCCATTAAGGAGCCCAGAAAGAAGAAAAGAAGAAAAAGCTTGGAAAAAGATCAAGAGTAGATATAATGTATGGTGCACGGTGCTTCTGAGTGACTAAAAATAAAAAAAATAAGCATATTGAGCCGTGTGTCGACTCGTGCTACACCTTGTGTTTAGATTGCATTGCTTTTCCTTTTCTTCCCCTGACATGTTTGTTTGGTATGTTGTTTGTCATTAAGTGGCTGCTTGGTTGTCTTGTCCCTCTGCTATCGATATCTGCGTTTGCTTCCGGGAAACTGCTATGGAGGAAGTGAGGTCTTTGACCGGTGGTAACCTTGTGTGGTGGCGCGGAAGTAGGGGCTGGCGCTCAGGTGGAGTCTGGTGGAGACGGGAGGGCAGTGTGGCTCGCCAGCGCGGACCAGGCGTGGTCGGTTGTGCCGAGTCGCCACGTGATGTATGTCGGTTGTGTGTAACGAGCGGGTGGGGTTGACGGAAGAGCTCCCCGCGTGTTGGTTGTATACAGAATCGCCCCACGAGTAGTTGCTGTTCATTTCACCTTGGTGGGACGTTAACAATCTTCTTTAAGTCCTACGTTTCAACACTGGAGTTTAAAAAGGAGACACCTAACATGGAGTGGTCACGACCCGTCAACGTTGTAGAGAAGACGTGAACTCCGGTGACAGAGCGTGTTGTCGCGCGACCGTGGCGTGTTGGGTACACTGGCGACGCGTGCGCGGTCGGATGTGTGGATCCTTGCCATCGGAGGTCGTGTACTGCCTGTTCGAGCATAATTGCAAGTTAACTTAGTGGAAGGTGTTGTGGATTGGCAAGACAGCCAACCCACTATGAGAGGAAGCCGAAAGGCACGCGTTTTAGCTCACGCAGGCTGGCGTGAGGTCTGGAACAGGTCAAGGAAATGAGACTAACAAAAAACGTACGTAGCTGCTGGAATACTTAACTTTAATCCATAATTGGTGAACATCGCTCTTGACGGTACATGTTTTACAGCATCAATAGTAACTGGTAATGGCGTCTTGCTAGGTCGTAGCAAATTACGTAGCTGAAGGCTATGCTAACTATCGTCTCGGCAAATGAGAGCGTATTTTGTCAGTGAACCATCGCTAGCAAAGTCGGCTGTACAACTGGGGCGAGTGCTAGGAAGTCTCTGTAGACCTGCCGTGTGGCGGCGCTCGGTCTGCAATCACTGATAGTGGCGACACGCGGGTCCGACGTATACTAACGGACCGCGGCCGATTTAAAGGCTACCACCTAGCAAGTGTGGTGTCTGGCGGTGACACCACAGAGGGTTTAATCATTAAGTAATAAGTTTGCGTAACCAGTGTCTCTTCTGCCTTGTGGCTTCCGGTGATCGGGTTTCCTGTCCCCGCCACCGGTGTTATTGAAGACAGTGATCTTTCCTCCTCCTCTCGTTACTGCCCGATTGAAGGTGTAGTTCTGGCAGTTTAATTGTTTCTGTCGTGGGTTATGAGTGAATTCATGCTTCTTGTTGGTTGATCATGTGGTCGCTCATTCAGGACTGTGTGGTGTAATGTTTCCTTGCACGAGGTTAGTTCTAATTCTGTCAGCAAGTTAAGCTATCTTATAACAAGTTTTCGCTGGCTAAAAGTCTGTGCAGTGACCAGCCTGAGAGTGGCAGTTGTGTTTACGGCCGTATTTAAATTGGTCAGTATTCTGCCTAGCCTGAACATCCCTGAGTGGGTGATTTGTGGCCGCCTTACACGGGTCCGTCATATCTGTTATGTTCTAATGATATTCCAGGACACTTTTGTCCAAAAACTTTTTTAAATTCCTCCATTCCTTTATTGTCAGTAATCGTGTGTTTACTGAAACGTTTGATTTTTTTTTTAATGGCGGTAATAGCTTCACTACCTCACCGTACTTCATTAACAAAGTTGTGTATTTACTTCAGTAGCCTGTTTTCTAATCTTCTTTAAAATTTTTTGTTGTGTTGCTATAAATTACTTGATTGCCATTAGCGGCGTGTTTTGCAAGGCTGCTTTTGCCGTACTGCTAGCTTGTGTTTTTTTTTTCTTTTAAAGAAATTTTTAAATTGCGGTACTGCTATAAATTACTTGATTGCCGTTAACGGCGTGTTTTGAAAGGCTGTTATTGCCGTACTTTAGCTCCTGTGGTTTTTTTGAGCTGTTGTATTGCTATAAATGACTTGACTGCCGTTTTAAAAGAAATTTTTAAACTGTTGCATTGCTGTAAATTACTTGATTGCCGTTAGCGGAGTGTTTTAAAAGCCTGTTTATTGCCGTACTGCTTGTTTCTATGAATAAAGCATTTGTGTATGAAAATCTCAACTCGACAGTAAACTACTAGAAATTTGGCCCCGTTTCCCTACTTGTGGTGTGGCTTCTAGTAAACGTAACCACTGTGTGTGGGTGTCCCATATATTGAGTTAGAATCTTTTAAAACTTTAGAAGCCGTTCCTGAAAATTTACATTATTTGTTGCGTTTTTCCCTAAATCTCAGAAACGACTTAGAGTACAGTATTCAAATTTTCAGGGAGTAATAACATAAATATTCTGAGTCTACTGAACTAAAAGAAGAACATAATGTTATGTAGAATTAAAATTATTTAGGATAACGTACAGAAAAAGTACACAAAATTTTAACTTTTTGATTAAAAAATTGTATTTACGAAAGCAGTGTTTGAAATTCTATTATTGTAGTTCAGTAGAGTCATAACATACAGTTTAATGTCCTGCAAAATTTTCATGTAAAGGGCTACAGTGGTTCCTGAAATACAGGGAAGCCAAGTCACATTGTCAGAATAGGGCGTTCCAACTCCCCTTAAATACTCCGTCTGTGTTTCTCCACTTCCAACGACTTTGGGTGCACTGCGATTCCACATAGCAACAACACTCAAAGAGGTGAATCAAGACGTACTCGCACAAGTATTGGACGAGTTTGACCGTCTTCAATGTTCGTCATGTGACTGAAGTACAGCTACTCATGAGGTCCAGTGTCGGCTGTAATTACTGTTCTATAGCGAAACTTGGTTGATGCGTTAGTGAGGAAACGATTTACTCTGGAAAAAAATTAGTCCCAATTTTAGTGCCCAGGAGCAATATCAGCAAGCGAGCACAGATAAAACATACAGCACACTTAAAAATGTGGGAATGCGTTCTGTAGACTAAGCGGCCCATTGTAACAAATCTGACAGCTTCCTACGAATCCATACACTCTGCTACGCCATTAGCACTTTACCTCAAGTCCATTGCGTCTAATGCTCTCAGGGTAAAACTACGTCCCTCTAGGTTTTTTCTGTTGCTGTACTCGTTAACGAACGTAAATGTTGCTTATTTTTTTCTTTCTGGACTACATTAGGCACTAGATGTTTTACAGTATTGTTTACTAGATGTTACTTACATGTATCACAATGAATATAAGTACATAGTTTGTAGAACACATGGATAGATGTAACAGATGACATGATGAAACAAATCAAACAACAGTTACCTCCCAAACTGAACGACAACAGTAGAACCGAACACACATCATTCACCCCTTTTCTTATCAACACAAATACAGTATTCACAGCAAAAGAAGCACCAGCCAGCAAATGACTACAAACATTTAGGCCTACTCGACCACAAAAAATGAGAGCTCATACCTTGTATTGCAAGGACTTCATCCTTCTTAACAAACAAAATGAGAGAACAGCATGCTGCCACAAAATCACTGACATTATAAATCTGGAGATTGCAAGAAAAGAGAAGAGGCCCTCTCGTGTAACATAAAGAATAAATTCAGTAGAAATAATGCAATAATTGTAAAATCTGACAAGGACAATACAACTTCCTGAAATCAGCCATATTCCTGCCTAAGCTGATTTTTTTTTTTTTTTTATACAGTTTCTTTCTCCTTTTTGGGAATTATCAAGCTATATCACTGTATGAGCTATAATTTGTATAGCATGATATATTCCATATGTATATAAGGATTAAGCAATATGTGATGTCTGTAATGAGTTTTACACAATCATAGTAGGTGCAGGCACAATTACTCCAGATGTGAAGTTCACACGTAAAAGGGAAAAAGCACAACCCTCAATGGGGTTTTGTTATTGTGCCACCATACAACACATGAAAATACAGTTCTCTAACTTTTAAAGTAATCATGAAAAGAATAACACACAGAATGATAATTTTGGATTTCTTCCAGGAAACAATATAATAGGAATTCCTTAGGATCCAATATCCAGACTGAAAAATGATTAAATATATTTTATCTAACATAAACTTTTTATTCATCATTCAAGAGGAAACTCTGTCAATGAGCAGCAAGCAGCTTCCAAACAGATCACAATCAAAAATTTAAAACAATGGAATTCCCATCCCTAATATGCAGCAATAGTCTAATAAAACGATCAAAGTTCAACAAAAAACGTTCAAAACGCCTAAAGAAATGCAAATATTAAAAAATTATACAAGTGAAAAGATATGAAAATTCAAGGTGGAACCACAGGTCCCATCTGACATTCAAAACATATTCTTCTGTACCTACAGATCCTACATTGCAAATCATAAATGACATACAAAATCACAAAAACATTCCATCCACACACATTATAGAACTAATAAATCTACTAGAATGTACACTGCCTCACAACTGTTTTAAATTCAACAAGATATTCGACATGCAAACTGATGGCCTGTCAGTGGGATCAGACCTATCGAGGTTGCTAGTTGCAGTATTTATGAAAAACTTTCATGAAATTATGAATTCTGCCCACCAAAGCCACAAAAACATTTTTTTACTATAGACATGTCGATAACACTATAATTTTATTCAATAGCACAAACGATTATTGAGTGAGTCAAACCACCTGCTCAACAGCTTCTATGAAAGTATGAAGTTCTCTGTAGACTAACTAGTAGATAACATAAATTTACTAACTCACCATCAGAGTAGTGAACAATAAATTCCAACTTGAAATTTATCATAAAACTATTACAAGACAGACTGCCACCCACAACACTTTTTATCATACACTAGCACACAAATTGGCAGCAGTCCAATATATTGTTAACAGAGCAGTCCAACTAACACTCTCTGACATATAGTTCAAGCAAGACATGACAATAATAAAACGAACGACTGCAACTATAGCAGCACTGTGATTCTTTCTGCATAGGCCAGACAAGTAGATCATTTGACATTAGATTAATGGATCAACACTAAGAAAAAATACCACATATCAGCAGTACTCGTCATATTCCATACAACAAAACACATTGTTAATAACACAGATATCAGCATTCTACACATCCAAACTAAAAGTGGATCACATATATATCTAAAACACTCCAAATTTACAAACACCACAGAAAAAGACCTGAGTAATACTAAATGACTAAAATAACATCTACAACAATGTCAGCTCTGCTTTTATCAGCAGCCTACCGCATTACAAATGTGTACATGCACACAAACACCCTTTCCCCCACATTCAAACACAATGCTTCCCCCAGTCTGTTTCATACTTACCAAGTAATTAATTATTTCATGATTCCGTGGTAGTTTCTAGATAACCAGTTGTCTGGTCTTGACTAATAAACTCAACAGATCCACAAGTACACCAATAGTTATTACCCTATGTCAGACAAAAATCCCTGTGTTCACTAGAGTCTGAGAGGTAGATTTTTTTTGTTACAGGTAGTTTACAGACAGGTAGTACTGAAAGAAATTAAAGCAGAATAGGTCTGTAATGTATGTAACAGTTTTCAGGAAAATAAATTTAGTTTATTTCATCAGAACATTAGGGGCCTGGCAGACAAGACAAATGAGTTTCTTTTATGCCTAGAAGATGTGGAGAATTCTGAAATGATAGATGTTCTGTGCTATTCTGAACATCATCTAACCACAGGAATGTAGAAGTTAAATATTACGGATTATAGACCAGCATCCTTTTCCTGTAGAATTAACATTGAATAAGGAGTAATTGTAACTCACGTAAAAGTTGGATATGGAGTTAAAAGGTTCAAACAAGTATTTTTAGTGTAGATCAGAACCTAGAAACTTGTGTTTGTTGGTTGTTACTATAGAATACTTCTTTGGTAATTTTAACAATCTGCAGACCTCCACTAGGAAACTCACAGCTTTTTATAAGGAATCTGTATGTGTTACTTTACTAGCTGTCAGCAAAGATGAAACAGTTAGTAGTTTGTGGAGATTTCAATGTAGACCTCTTAAATGACACAGACAGAAAAAATGAAATGGAATCACTATTTGGGTAGTTCAGTCTTATTTCAGCAGTCTGTTTTCCAAGTCATCTGCAGCATGACAGTAAAGCACTGAATGGTAACGTTTTTATAGGAAGTGCTCAGGTTGAAGCAATTACTGTGTTCCCAGTTGTTGTTAATGGAGTATCTGATTATAATGAACAATTAATGGAAATAAGTATATATTTATCACCCTACAGCCCTGAGGCAGGTACATACAAAGCAGTGAGGTTTATTAATGAGAACAGGATAAAGTGTTTTAGAAGGAAACTAAAATAGGTGGTTCAAGATGAGGTATATATAGAAATATATGCTAATGTCAAATTCAGGTTATTCTGTAGTAAATTTGTGCCAATATTTGAAAGTTGCTTTCCTAAAAAATTATCCAGAAAATACATTAAAAAGCAAGTAATCCATGGAAAACAAATAGAATTAAAATCTCACACTACAGGTAAATGGAATTTATATAGATGCCAGAATAAGTCAGCACTGTAATATGTTAAGAAAATTAATGAAAATATCAAGAAGTATGTATATCCTGACAAATTAATAATGCAGATAATAAGATTAAAACTATATGGGATATTGCTAAATTTGTGACCGGACAGCAAGTCAGTGTACAAAATACAATAACAATTAAACTAAACGACAGTGTTGTTATTGACACTTCACAAGTTTGAAGTACATTTAACCACCACTTTCTTAATCTAGCAGCAAAAATGATATTAAAGCTGAAGAAGCCAGGGAATATATTAAAACTGTCATTATACTAAATTTTAAGCAACTAGCACCAATGTCCTTCAGTGAAATGAATAGAATTATAAATATTCTAAAACCCAGAAGATTATATGGTGTTGATGGAATTTCAAATAGATATCTAAGAAGTTGATCTACCTTAATAACTAATGTTTTTAGTGTTACATGTAACATCAACATTGGAACAGGAATTTTTTCCAGTCTCACTGCAATATGTAGTTGTTCAATCTCTTCACAAGAAAGGTGTCAAGAAAAAATTAAGTTATTATTGTTCACTTTCTTTACTGACATCTTTTTCAAAATATTTGAAAAAGTGATGAACTCAAGAGTAGTCTCACATAAGAAGGAACAATTTACTCTGCACATCACAGTTAGGATTTCATGAAGGCTACTCAACTCAGAATGAACTCATCAAATATTACATGCCTTAAACAGTAAATTATCACCACATGGAATGTTTTGTGATACTTTGCAGGTGTTTGTATACATTGTATTACCGTCATAGAAAAACACGAGTTTTATAGTTTTGATGGTTTTACACACAACTGATTTGATTCATACTTAACAAACAGAATGCAAAAAATTCTCCTCAAGAATTCAAACACTGTTGTTTTGACAGACAGTTTCAGTGACTACAGTAAATCACTGGAAAAAATTCCTGTTCCAATGTTGATGTTACATGTAACACTAAAAACATTAGTTATTAAGGTAGATCAACTTCTTAGATATCTATTTGAAATTCCATCAACACCATATAATCTTCTGGGTTTTAGAATGCAATATGTAGTTGTTCAATCTATTCACAAGAAAGGTGTCAAGAAAAAATTAAGTTATTATTGTTCACTTTCTTTACTGACATCTTTTTCAAAAATATTTGAAAAAGTGATGAACTCAAGAGTAGTCTCACATAAGAAGGAACAATTTACTCTGCACATCACGGTTAGGATTTCATGAAGGCTACTCAACTCAGAATGAACTCATCAAATATTACATGCCTTAAACAGTAAATTATCACCACATGGAATGTTTTGTGATACTTTAATTAAATAATTAATCTGTGAGAAATAAATAAAGCCTATGGCACAGAACTGCAGTGCTGTGTCGCTGATAAAACAAAAACACAATTACGATACTCTTATGTTTGATTAAGGGGAGAGAGGACTTGGATAAGTGGTGAGGGAAGCACGTATATTTTATTGACTGGCACACCGCCATATTTAATGTTATATAAGATCACTGCAAGTTGCAATCTTACTAGGCACTAGAATCTGTAAAGAATTTATATTTGTGAAAGTAAGTAGAATTATTTAACTGTAGGCTTATTCGTTGAATATATCTGATTTAACTAACTGTGTAAACTTTTTATGTTTAGTAGACAGTCACCTCTGTACGACGTATTGACATGGCTGGCAAATTATTCTAATATTGAGATTTAGATTTGAGTCCGCACCTACCGCAGCAGTCTTTGGAAACGATTTAAATACGAAGTCCGATTATTTGAGTCTTATTTCACGGTCAACTACGAATAACATTACATTTACGAAAAAGCCATTGTCAAGCGTCTGATACCGAATAATTAAACGTCACGTAAATATTAATTACAACCAATCACTATCATACAATAATACATAATTAATATTTTATTTTATTTTATTTATTTTATATGCAAAGTATCACAAAACATTCCATGTGGTGATAATTTACTGTTTAAGGCATGTAATATTTGATGAGTTCATTCTGAGTTGAGTAGCCTTCATGAAATCCTAACTGTGATGTGCAGAGTAAATTGTTCCTTCTTATGTGAGACTACTCTTGAGTTCATCACTTTTTCAAATATTTTTGAAAAAGATGTCAGTAAAGAAAGTGAACAATAATAACTTAATTTTTTCTTGACACCTTTCTTGTGAAGAGATTGAACAACTACATATTGCAGTGAGACTAAATCTCACACTACAGGTAAATGGAATTTATATAGATGCCAGAATAAGTCAGCACTGTAATATGTTTAGAAAATTAATGAAAATATCAAGAAGTATGTATATCCTGACAAATTAATAATGCAGATAATAAGATTAAAACTATATGGGATATTGCTAAATTTGTGACCGGACAGCAAGTCAGTGTACAAAATACAATAACAATTAAACTAAACGACAGTGTTGTTATTGACACTTCACAAGTTTGAAGTACATTTAACCACCACTTTCTTAATCTAGCAGCAAAAATGATATTAAAGCTGAAGAAGCCAGGGAATATATTAAAACTGTCATTATACTAAATTTTAAGCAACTAGCACCAATGTCCTTCAGTGAAATGAATAGAATTATAAATATTCTAAAACCCAGAAGATTATATGGTGTTGATGGAATTTCAAATAGATATCTAAGAAGTTGATCTACCTTAATAACTAATGTTTTTAGTGTTACATGTAACATCAACATTGGAACAGGAATTTTTTCTAGTCTCACTGCAATATGTAGTTGTTCAATCTCTTCACAAGAAAGGTGTCAAGAAAAAATTAGGTTATTATTGTTCACTTTCTTTACTGACATCTTTTTCAAAAATATTTGAAAAAGTGATGAACTCAAGAGTAGTCTCACATAAGAAGGAACAATTTACTCTGCACATCACAGTTAGGATTTCATGAAGGCTACTCAACTCAGAATGAACTCATCAAATATTACATGCCTTAAACAGTAAATTATCACCACATGGAATGTTTTGTGATACTTTGCAGGTGTTTGTATACATTGTATTACCTTCATAGAAAAACACGAGTTTTATAGTTTTGATGGTTTTACACACAACTGATTTGATTCATACTTAACAAACAGAATGCAAAAAATTCTCCTCAAGAATTCAAACACTGTTGTTTTGACAGACAATTTCAGTGACTACAGTAAATCACAAAGGCAGTCTCACAGGGTTGAATTTTGGGTTCACTCCCACTCCTTACATATGTGACTGAACTTCCGCTTAACATTCAACAGCCAGAATTAGTACTTTTGGCAGAGGACACTACTATTTTAATAGCTGCCATTGGAAAGCAAGACACAGAAATGATTGTTAATGATGTTTTTCAATGAACTGTGAATTGGTTTCCTGAAAATGGACTCACCTTAAATTTTGAAAACTCACTTTGTATTCAGTTCTTTTCTAGATATAGGGTCATACAAAAAATTTATGTAGTGAATGAAGAGCGGCCAATAAACAGGGAAGAAAGCTCCAAAATTTTGATCTACATATTGGTGAAAATCTGAGCTGGAGGAAGCACTAAGCATATCAAGCTATTAAGTTCAGTTACTTTGGTCTTCGTGTAATTGCTAGTCTTGGAATGAAATGAATCAACCTCCCAACATATTTTGCATATTTCTACTCAATAACGTGTTATGGAATAATTTCCTGGCATAACTCAATGTAGTTTTCACCCTCAGTCAACATGTAGGAACCTCTTCAACAAATTAGGCATTTTAACTGTACCATCACAGTACATATATTCTATAATGATATTCATCATAAATTATCCATCACAATTTACAGGAAAACAGTTATGTCACACATACAAAGGGGAAAATAGGAGCCTTATTAGTCTTGATTAAAGCTGTCAGTGGGTGAGAAAGGAGTTCAACTGGCAGAAACAAAATTTTGATAATTTTCTGAATGACATAAAATGACTGTCATAGCAAGTTTTAAATCTAACCCAAAAACATTTCCCCTGGACATCTTCTATTCTATGGATAAGCTTTTATTTAAAAAGTAGTAGCCTAAAAAACTTGTTATAAGGGTATTTGCATCAATAGGACTATGAACTGTGTTTATTAATGTTACCACTAGTCATCTACTCAAACTTGCAACTTCATTCCACGTCATTTTGATAAAAGACTAGTTCAAATTATCTATGTAACATGCAACTAGCTAACTAACTGCCTAACGTAATGGTATATGTATCTATTTATATAACTTAAAGCATAGTCCATATGTTACCCCAACCATATCTTACACATATTGTGTGATAATACAACAGTGAAATAGTATATAAGCCACTACCTTTAGCTCCACTTAATATTTCCTCACGTCAAGACTCTCACAACCAGGATCCATTTATTACCTATGTGTGCCAGTTTTAGAACAAAGCTATACTTCAAAACTATGGTGCCTCCCTACCTGTCTCTCTCTCTCTCTCTCTCTCTCTCTCTCTCTCTCTCTCTCTCTTTCTTTCTTTCTTTCTCTTCTCTCTTTCTCTTTCTTTCACTCTCTCTCTCTCTCTTTCTTTCTCACACCTCTCTCCATCCTACTCACACAAGCACGCAACACATAATATTAATCTGTTTATAATAATTACTATTATATTTAATATATTAATAATGAATATTGTCAGATCTTAAAATAGCAAAGTGATGGAATGATTGTCAACTTGTTTAAAATGTTCAGAAATGTAAAACTGTGCACTTTACAATACGTGGAAACAGTCTCCTATCACCAAAATGTCAGTGAATTACGCTTTGAATCAAGTAACACACATAAACATCTGTATGTGACAATTTGAGGGGAAATGAAATACAACGGTCACATATTTTTATTTGTATTATTGTTTATTTATTGATTCACTTCATGTGGCAATGTTATGGCTATCAATCCCTCTCTTACAACTAAGCAGATATCTACACATTTTACATGACAGGCCTCACGAGTTCATTCAGTTCTCCAGTGATTTTTACAGCTGTTGTCCTCTATTTTTTGTCACTATCCTCTTCAATCATCGTCTTTCGCGATCAGTCGACACACACTTTTGTCCGCGCTGTTACTCAGCGGATGATGTTTTACCGCTTTCCCACATAGGTGGTATAGATCTTTAATACGGAGACTCTTGAAACACTAAACACCTTGGCTGTCTCGGTATGGAAGCACACAGCACAAAGACACCATAATTTGCCCACGTTCGCATTCACTTAGCTACGACATAATGGACTCACAACTATAGAGAAAACTGCCCTGACCTCGACCGGCACTTGCAAAGTATTGACGACAATGCTGGTGGTAAAACACAACAGCGCAAGCTACAGGCTTTGCTACCAGCTGCATTTATATTTAAGGATGCATTTCTTGGGGTGTTTCCATATTTTCGTCGAACCTCTGCACATCGCTGAAGGACAGGCCATTTTTTAAAGGTAAACCACGGGGGAAGTGAGTACAATTTCAATACACAGACGAAATCTGCGTCAACGCAGGTGAACAAAAAGAGAGGAAGGACGAACGTGCTGAAACGTAATACTATGATAATAGGGGAAAAGAACGTGCCGAGACTGAGTGAGGAATAAAAAGAGTAACATGAAATTTATTCGTAGTTGTGAATATGCGCAACCAGTAGCTGCACATTCGAATGACGACGATGAAAATTTGTGCCAGATCTGGTCTCCAACCAGGATTTCCCTCTTATCGTGAGCGGTCGCCATACCTTTTTCTTTTTTTTTCATTTTGTTCGATACAGTTCGTTGGTATGGTCTGGGCGGACGTCACAAGACATCCGTTCAAGTCGATCGTTGATTCCTTGACTCTTTTTTTTTATTACAGAGACCACGCAGTTCTCTGACCGAACACACTGAGCTACCGTGCCGGCTGTCATTAGGCTATCCGAGCACAACTCTCGGCCAGATCCAAACTTCCATATGACGTCCACTATGTGTCTACAACCTATACTCCCACGTCCGTTCCCTTACAGGGGAGACATTTTACTTGAACGTCGCTTTCACGGTGCTGGAGAATAAATACGATATTGCCTGTGTTATTCCGAATTTCCTTTGGACATGCATGCATTCGGAATAACGCAGACTCTGCAATATCTTATGTAAAGAGAAAGGAGTATAAATGGGAAAAGATTCGAAAATCTTATTTAGTGTTTGACAGAGAGCAGACGGACATACATAATTTTGTTGTTAGCCAAGGAGCAGGACCCGTTCTTACACGGATTGTATACACAGGAACGCCTGCGTCTCCCAGGGCTGTAAGCTTATCGGCTAACTTCGTGAACATTGCTAACAGTTGTGGGGGCTCAGATTATTTCGTGGCATTGGGTTCCCTTGGGGTCACCTGTTAGAGCGTCACAATCTGTATGTTAAATGTTCCTGCAGGTTATGTGACGCACTTGGAGGTTTGGAGGCTGTGAGGAGCATTCAGTCACTAGCAACCTGCCCGGCTTCGCAAGCCTGGCACCAAGTATCTACAGCCGACAGACTGGTCTGGAGTAGCGGTGATAAATTGTATACAAAAACCTTCCTAGTGAATCAGTCTGTCTATCAGCGCGAAACCGTGTCAAAGCCCCTACAGATCTCCTGATATTAGCCTTCACATACAGACAGAAATCATGATGGAGGACTTTAATTTATTATAGAGGGTGTCCCAAGGAGGAATGTTCAGTAGGAGGGATGTATTCCACAGTAGTGAAGATGAACAAGTGCTCATACACTATGCGATCAAAAGTATCTGGATACCTGGCTGAAAATGACTTACAAGTTAGTGACGCCCTCCATCGCTAATGCTGGCATTCAGTATGCTGTTCGCCCACCCTTGATGACAGCTTCCACTCTCGCAGGCATACGTTCAATCAGGTGCTGGAAGGTTTCTTGTGGAATGGCAGCCCACTGTTCGCGAAGTGCTGCACTGAGAAGAGGTATCGATGTTGGTCGGTGAGGCCCGGCACGCTGTCGATATTCCAAAACGTCCCAAAGGTGTTCTGTAGGATTCAGGTCAGGACTCCGTGCAGGCCATGCCATTACAGGGATGTTATTATCACGTAACAACTCCGCCACAGGTCGTGTAATATGAACAGGTGCTCGATCGTGTTGAAAGATGCAATCGCCATCCCCGAATTGCTCTTCTACAGTGGGAAGAAAGAAGGTACTTAAAACATCAATGTAGGCATGTGCTGTGATAGTGCCACGCAAAATAACAAAGGGTGCAAGCCCCCTCCATGCAAAACACGACCACGCAATAACACCATCACCTCCGAATTTTACTAGTCCGCAGCTCGTGGTCGTGCGGTAGCGTTCTCGCTTCCCACGCCCGGGTTTCCGGGTTCGATTCCCGGCGGGGTCACGGATTTTCTCTGCCTCGTGATGACTGGGTGTTGTGTGCTGTCCTTAGGTCAGTTAGGTTTAAGTAGTTCTAAGTTCTAGGGGACTGATGACCATAGATGTTAAGTTCCATAGTGCTCAGAGCCATTTGAACCATTTTTTTCCGAATTTTACTGTTGGCAGTACACACGCTGGCAGATGACGTTCACCGGGCATACGCCATACCCACACCCTGCCACCGGATCACCACATTGTGTACTGTGATTTGTCACTCCACAGAACGTTTTTCCACTGTTCACATTACACATTACGACCCTCTTCAACTGTCGGCGGTCTCTGTCAGTCAACAAACGAGGTCGGCTAGTATGCTTTTGTGCTGTACGTGTCCCTCACGATTCCATTTCAGTACCACATCGGAAACAGTAGACCTAGGGATGTTTAGAAGTGTGGAAATCTAACGTACAGACGTGTGACACATGTGACACGCAATCACCTGAACATGTTGAAGTCCGTTAGTTCCACGGAGCACCCCATTCTGCTCTCTCACAACGTCTAATGGTTGCTAAGGTCGCTAATATGGAGTACCTGGCAATAGGAGGCAACACAATGCATCTAATATGAAAAACGTATGTTTTTGGGGACGTCCGGATACTTTTGATCACATAGTGTGGGTCTTAAGCTGTGCATTTTAGAGCCCATGTTTACTAGATTTTTGTGCTCCGAATGATCCTTCCTGTCGTATTCCTGATTATTTACTACTCCTTCTGAGATACCCTGTATATGTGATGAGAGGTTTGACAGCGATGTTTCACCTATCTCCCTTAGTTTGTAAATAATTTTAGTTGTGAAAACATCTATAAGCGTGTACTTGGCCCGTATGGTGTAGGGATGTAAGCGAATAATGCTCATGCTACTGCAACTAAACAACATTCTTAGGTTTATTGTGGAGGGAGTCTTTCAAACAAGTCTGTGTTCTTGTCTCTCATTGTGATGACAGACTTAGTCGTAGGCAACGAAAGGGGTGGTCTTCGGATCACTAGAAGGAAACTGGGTAAATACAGTTGGTCTGCAGAGGAGATTGGTGACAAAATATAGGTGCATTACATCTTAGAGTATTACTCAAGAGTGTGGGACTCATGTCAGATTTGTACGAATAGTCATATGTTTGTTTGACTCATGGGGGAATAACACAGAGATATTGGAAAACCGGAATTGGGAGACGCATTAAGACATTCGCCAACTATCCCTGCGTATGTTGTTTCAGGATCCATCTTTATGTGCGCAATCCAGGAAGTGAAGATTAGACTTACAACGGGACGCTACGGAAGGAATCTTTTCGACTTTCTTCATACTTGCAGGATTTTAGTGTCAGTGTCCAGGCATCAGTCTCCTAAAGCAGTATCACAGAATTCTCAAACTTCAAAAAAATCGCATTCGGATATTTGAAAGTATTACAAGACGTTTCGAACATATTTAACAGAGCTGCTGGTAACTACGTGCATAGCTTATTATTTGTTCAATAGAAATACGTTTCAGATTAGCGAAGATGATTAAGTGCTCATAGTTCTTAAAGTATGCACTTTGGAGCCCCTGTTTACAAGACTTTTTTTTCATATTTTGATGTAATGAAAATGGTCTCAAAGTCTGCGAAGGGAATTTAGATACACCCTGCATACACATTTTCGAACTTAAAGTACTTGTTGATTATGTTTTACCACAAGGATAAGAAAACTTCCATCTTTTGCAACTGAAATTTATTCTTGAGTACCAGACATGTTTCTCCTATCCATCTTAGGCATCTTCACTAGTCTATAGCATATATAAAACTATATACGATTTGTAGTGAATGTGAGGCAGTTTGTTTGGATCTAGATATTTATGTTCACAATAATGGTTTTTTTAATCGATATTTGTCTCATGTTCTTACAACCATTTGATGTTCTATATGTGGTAAATGCACGTAGCATAGACTTCTTTCAGAAAATATTTCTTTGCACTGCTGTTGGTCACATGTTTTAGATATGACTGAGGAGTCACAGGAACTGACTGAAGGGTCATCAGGTAGTGGAGTAGCGTGTAGGAGTGGGAATGGAGGAAGAGTGCGTGGTTAGGCACTGTGCACTGTGTGTGTGTATGTGTATTTTCTTATTATTACATTTTATTTTGTTCCTTTATTTATTTGCCTTTACATTTTTAAGATAGATTATGAATTAGTTTGGATATTTGCCTTCTTTTCTCATTCTTTTGGTCGTTGAGAATATTTTCATTTTCTTGTTTATGAGCTTGTGTATGAAATATTCTTCCTGTAGAGTGAGCAGTCCCTATCTTTTGTTATTATGGCGCAAGATTGCCATGTCTGTTTTGTTCCCAGTGCGACGGTGATTTTTTTATTAGATGTTCAGCATACATGGAGCATATATGCAGTATATGTTATTTTGATGTCAAAAATTCATGCAGTCATCCCAATATAGAGTTGCAGCTATTACGTGTTAATTCATATACCCCTGAACTGTTGTATTTATCTTTCTCTTGCGTCACAGTTTTTTACAGTTTATAGTTTCTTTTGTGTTGTGCTATTTGTCTTGAAGGATACGTTAATTTAGTGTTTCTTGAAGCTGTTACTTATTCTGAGTGTGAGTTGGTTGTGGTATTTCATGGTGTGCTATTTTATGTTGTGGGGTGTGTTATCTGGCGTGATTGTGCATTGTGTGCTATTCTTGTTTGTTGATATATTTCGATTGCTTTTGATTTGATGTTTTCTGTCTGCATTTTCATTTTAATGGTGTCATGTATTTTGTGTACTGTTTGCTGCTGTATCCATTGTCCTATACTAAGTTAAATATCATGTTCAGTTATTCTTGATAGTTCATTTTCCTTAGAGGTATTCTGCATAGACTGTATACCATATGTCTGACGACTGCCAGTTTTCAAGGATGTGGGAGATTTGATTCCTGTTGCTGTTTCCTTAAGTTGTGTCTGTTATTAGATTTTATGAGTTTGAGTTTCAGGTAGTGTTTCTGTTTCCATAGTGTGGTTTATGTTTCTTATCCTTCTCTGTAAACTGTTCATATGTTCCTGTGGTTCATCTAAGACGTATATGATATCATTTACATATCTGTACCAGTGTATCACTAAATATTATTTTACTTCTGCAAAATATCAGTTTAAATTACGATTCATGACGATATTTTCCAGTATGTAACACGCTGGACTTCCCATTGGCAGGCCTTCTTTTTGTAAACAGAATGAATTGTTTAATTAAAAGTAGTTTTACTCAGTGGCCACATTTATGATCTGCATAAGTTTGTCTGTAGGGGTTGCTGGAATTCATGGATCTCCTGTCAGTTGTTCTCCTATAACTGAGCTATCAAGTGGAAGCGAAGTTTACATGTCTTTCACATCAAAGGATAACAGTCAAGCAGCTGACAGGATCTGTGTATCTTTTAAGTTTTTGATTAAGTGTGAGGAGCTTTTTATACTTTTTTTCTCTAGTCCTAAATGTTCATTAAGTACTTGTATACAAACTTCACAATGTAATGTGTTGAAGAACTCTTAATATTAACTGGTCTCACAAGAATTTTATGTTTATATATTGGGTAAGTCTCACCTGCAAAATACTAACACGAATTCTTTACAGACGAATGGAAAAACTGGTAGAAGCCGACCTCGGGGAAAATCTCTTTGGATTCCGTAGAAATACTGGAACACGTGAGGCAATACTGACCCTACGACTTATCTTAGAAGAAAGATTAAGGAAAGGCAAACCTACGTTTCTAGCATTTGTAGACTTAGAGAAAGCTTTTGACAATGTCGACCGGAATACTCTCTTACAAATTATGAAGGTGGCAGGGGTAAATTACAGGGAGCGAAAGGCTATTTACAATTTGGACAGAAACCAGATGGCAGTTATAGAGTGGAGGAACATGAAAGGGAGACAGTGGTTGGGATGAGAGTGAGACAGGGTTGTAGCCTCTCCCCGATGCTATTCAATCTGTATATTGAGCAAGCAGTGAAGGAAAGAAAAGAAAAACTTGGAATAGGTATTAAAATCCATGGAGAAGAAATAAAAACTTTGAGGTTCGCTGATGACACTGTAATTCTGTCAGAGACAGCAAAGGACTTGGAAGAGCAGTTGAACGGAATGGACAGTGTTTTGAAAGGAGGGTATAAGATGAACATCAACAAAAGCAAAACGAGGATAGTGGAATGTAGTCGAATTAAGTCGGGTGATGCTGAGGGAATTAGATTAGGAAATGAGACACTTAAAGTAGTAAAGGAGTTTTGCTATTTGGGGAGCAAAATAACTGATGACGGTCGAAGTAGAGAGGATATAAAAAGTAGACTGGCAATGGCAAGGAAAGCTTTTCTGAAGAAGAGAAATTTGTTAACATCGAGTATAGATTTAAGTGTCAGGAAGTCGTTTCTGAAAGTATTTGTATGGAGTGTAACCATGTACGGAAATGAAACATGGACGATAAATAGTTTAGACAAGAAGAGAATAGAAGCTTTCGAAATGTGGTGCTACAGAAGAATGCTGAAGATTAGATGGGTAGATCACATAACTAATGAGGAGGTATTTAATAGAATTGGGGAGAAGAGAAATTTCTGGCACAACTTGACTAGAAGAACGGATCGGTTGGTAGGATATGTTCTGAGGCATCAAGGGATCACCAATTTAGTACTGGAGGGCAGCGTGGAGGGCAAAAATCGTAGAGGGAGACCAAGAGATGAATACACTAAGCAGATTCAGAAGGATGTAGGCTGCAGTAGGTACTGCGAGATGAAGAAGCTTGCACAGGATAGAGTAGCATGGAGAGCTGCATCAAACCAGTTTCAGGACTGAAGACCACAACAACAACAACATATTGGGTAGGGGTCTGAACGTAAATACTGAGAACTTTTTGTACTAAATTTTCTTTTTTTTATGTGTATGGTTTTGACAGCTTCTAGTGTTTTTTCAGTTTTGCTTGAAATCTATTAGCAGGACCAGAGTTTAGTTTTTTCAGTAATAATTCGTTTGTCATATTCATGTGTTCTTTTTTATTCATTAACACTGCACTGTTATTTTTGTGTGGTTTTGTAGCTATTACACCTTTCCTCACCTTTATTTACTTATTGGTAAGTTGCTTCTTTGTTATCTGTCATTTTGTTTGTATGGGTTTCCTGTTTTTGATGAAGTCATTTATTTTGCTTTGCTATCAGTTCTCTAATTAGTCTTGCATTTAAGTCTTTGTTTTGGTTTTCTTCTTTTTGTGGTACAAATTAGTGATGCAGGTATTAATAGCTTGACTTATGTTAAATCTCTAATTTAAGATCAAACATCTTGATGAGTAGATTATGACCGTATTTGAAATTTTTAAATTTGATGAAAAATGACTGGGATACTGAAAAGGAAATTTTTGTTGTCACTTGAATCCAGTAGAAACACAACCTGCAATTGGGAGCGTGTGGGCATTTTAGCCGTTTAGTAATATAGATTGCTGAAGTCAGCAGCTCGATTGTTGCCGTAGTAAAATCGGTGAACGAAGCTCACTGACACATACGGAAACCCCACTTTACGCACCACTTCAAGCAGTCACGTAGCGCGATTTTCTATACGTTTCCCTCGCAAAGTCTCAGTGTTGCCGCAGCTCTATAGAAGACTAACGTTCTGCCTGCAGCCGTTTGCTCTTTCTTGTTAAAAGTCGGTAACAGCAGTGACAGCTGTTACGGATCTTCTTTTATCATCTCTGTGGCAGAAGCACCATCTATTTTCTCTTATTTGATTCCTATATTTATTTTGAAATGGAAATTTTTATCAACAGGTATTGAATAGTAGATTCTTAAAAAATGTCGTTTTTTAATTTACAGTCTCATGAAAATGTTACAATTCGATAGACAGATTCGAAATATATAAACGAAACTGTACAATTTCTATGAACAGAAACTAATTTCTTTTTCATTTGATGTTTATCAGTTCTTCACCAAATTTTAATTTATTTTACAATACTTGCATTTTTATCCATTCAGTAATATCCACTAAAAAGATTACGTTTTATTAAAAAACTGTGATCCAATATTTCTTAATTAACATTTCATTTGGAAATAATATAGGATTCAAATAAAACCAAGAAACATTTTACATCTAGCGGGAAGGAAACCAGTGAGTTGACGAACACCAGAGGACTCTGATTCGACAAAAGTCACGGGTTAGTGATACACCCATAAACAGATGGCGGTTGTATCGAGCACACTATAAAAGTGCAGTACATTAGCGGAGCTGACATTTCTACTCAGGTGATTCATGTGAAAAGATTTCCGACATGACTATGGCCGTACGACGGGAATTAACATACTTGGAACGCTGAATGGTAGTTGGAGCTAGACGCATGGGGCATTCCATTACGGAAATCGTTGGGAAGTTCAGTATTCCAAGATCCACAATGTCAAGAGTGTGCCGAAAATACTAAATTTCAGGTTTTGCTCTCATCACGGACAACGCTGTGGCCGACGGCCTTCACTTAACGATCGAGGGCAGCAGCGTTTGGTATAATTTTCAGTGCTGACAGACAAAAAACATGGTGCGGAATAACCACAGAAATCAATCTGGGACGTACGACGAACAAATCCGTTACGACAGTGGGCGATATTTGGCTTTAACGGGTTATCATAGAAGACAATCAACGCGAGCACAGCATCGCCTGCAGCGCCTCTCCTGGTCTCGTGACCATGTCAGTTGGGCCCAAGACGACTGTAAAACCTCGGCCTGCTCACATGAGTCACTATTTCATTTGATAAAGGCTGATGGTAGCGTTCGAGTGTGGCGCAGACCTCAACAATGCATGGACCCAAGCTGTCAACAATGCACTGTGCAAGCTGTTGATGGCTCCAGAATGGTGTGAGTTGGGTTTACATGTAATGGGCTGGGCCCACTGGTCAACAGAACTCATCATTGGCTGGAAATATTATGTTCGGCTACTTGGAGACCATTTGCTCTCAAACAACGGATGACTGTGCGTCATGTGAATGTCACAACTGTCCAAAAATGGTTCAAATGGCTCTGAGCACTATGGGATTTAACTGCTGGGGTCATCAATCCCCTAGAACTTGGAACTACTTAAACCTAACTAACCTAAGGACATGACACACATCCATGCCCGAGGCAGGATTCTAACCTGCGACCGTAGTGGTCTCGCGGTTCCTGACTGTAGCGCCTAGAACCGCACCGCCACTCCGGCCGGCCACAACTGTTCGTGATCGGTTCGAAGAACATTCTGAATAATTTGAGGGAATGGTTTGGCCACCCAGATCGCCAGACATGCATCCAACCGAACATATATGGGACGTAATCGAGAGATCAGTTAGTGCAGAAAACCCTGCCCCGACAACACATTCGCAATTATGGACGGCTATAGAGGCGGTCCGGCTCAATATATCTGCAGGTGACTTCCAACGACTGGCTGGCTGAATTCATTCCATGTCGAGGTGCTGCCCTAAGCCGGGCAAAAGGAGATCCGATAAGATATTAAGAGGTATCCCGTGACTTTCGTCACCTCGGTGTAATACGGTATACACTCAGCTGGTTACTACTCTCATAAAGTTTTCGAAATGTTTTGTACTTCACAAAACTCCAAATCTTCAAATAGTGAAAGGGGAGTCTTTCGAGTTCGTCAGAAAAATTCGTCATGCTGCTTTAGGGAGCTAATGCCAGAGCACTGTCCATAAAACGGCGCAAATATGAAGAAAATCGAGTAGCTCACATCGAAAAGTTCCCAGCTCGCGGAGGCATTTAAGAAATTGTTGTTCCCGCAGTACATACGCGAACGGAAGAGACCCTCTTAGTAAGCGATGAGAAAGGAAAGTATTGTCTGTCATGCACTTCACAGTTGTTTGCAGATTGTGGCTGTGGGCGTGTCTGTAGAGGTAGACGTGGCCCCTTGCACAGCATAAGCCAAACGCCGGTGGGTCAGTAGCGGGAGCAGGGGAACCCAGGATGGAGACCCGGTACATGAGAGGGCTTGTGTCTCTCGCACCGTCCTTGTATCGATTGCTCAGTAGGCCTGGGGGGCTGCGTCCTTCTTTCCCGTGTCCGGCGATACGGCACGGCGGTCAACTGCACAGAGGTAGCTCGCTTTCTAAGCTTTCAGCGAGTCCACCTTCCTGCTTTATCCTGGCAGGGGGACGGAATGGATGGATCAGCTAACGTAAAACGAGGTTTGTGCGATATTTCGCTATAGACGCGTCTACACTGTCGTCGCTACTGAGTATGACGTAAGACAGTTATCGGAACCGGTATGCCTGCAGTTCCCATCACTCTCTTACCGCACTGGAGTGCCAAAGAAACTGGAACACCTGCCTAATATCGTGTAGAGTCCTCGCGAACGCGCAGAAGTGCCGCATCACGACGTATCACGGACTCGATTGATGTGTGAAGTAGTGCTGGATGGAACTCACACCGTCAATCCTGCAGGGCCGTCCATAAATCGGTAAGAGTGCGAGGGGGTGTGTGTGAATCTCTTCTGAACAGCACGTTGCAAGGCATCCCAGATATGCTCCATAATGTTCATGCCGGGGTAGTTTGGTGGCCAGCGGAAGAGTTTAAACTCAGAAGAGCATTCCTGGGGTCACACTGTAGCAATTCTGGGCGTGTGGGATGTCGCATTGTCCTGCTGGAATTGCATAAGTCCGCTGGAAAGCACAATAGGCATGAATGGATGCAAGTGATCAGACAGGACGCTTACGTACGTGTCGCGTGTCCGAGTCGTATCTAGACGTATCAGAGGTCCCACATCTCTCCAGCTGCACACGTCCTACACCATTACAGAGCCTCCACCAATTTGAGGCCGGCCGGAGTGGCCGAACGGTTCTAGGCACTACAGTCTGGAACCGCACGACCGCAACGGTTGCAGGTTCGAATCCTGCCTCGGGCATGGATGTTTGTGATGTCGTTAGGTTAGTTAGGTTTAAGTGGTTCTAAGTTCTAGGGGACTAATGACCTCAGAAGTTAAGTCCCATAGTGCTCAGAGCCATTTGAACCAACTTGAACAATCCCCTGGTGACATGCAGGGTCGATGGATTCACAAGGTTGTCTCCATACCCGTACACATCCATCCGCTCGATACAATTGGAAACGAGACTCGTCCCGACCAGGCAACATGTTTCCAGTCATCATCAGTCCATTGTCGGTGTTGACGGGCCCTGGCGAGGCGTGGAGCTTGGTGTCCTGCAGTCATCAAGGGTACACGAGTGGGCCTTCGGCTCCGAAAGCCCATATCGCTGATGTTTCGTTCACTGGTTCGGACGCTGCCACTTGTTGATGGTACAGTGTTGAAATCTGCAGCAATTTTCGTAAGGGTTGCACTTCCTTCACGTTGAACGATTATCTTCAGTCGTCATTGGTCCCTATCTTGCAGAATATTTTTCCGGATGCAGCGATGTCGGAAATTTCATGTATAACTGGATTTCTAGTATTCGTGGTACACCCGTAAAATGGTCGTACGATTATCCCCACTTCATCACTACCTCGGAGATGTTGTCAAGTGCAACGTGGTTTCATCCGTCGCTTCAGTACAAACAGAATGCTTGGAAGTTGGTTGCATATGCAAAGGGAAAAGCTCGGCCACGCACGTGTGATGAAAATGTCGCGCGTATCCGAGATGCGTTCACACGGACCCCTCGGTAGTTCACAAGACGAACAGGCCAGGAAATTCAGTTTCAGAAATGACTCATCTTTTCGTAGGAATCGAAGTTTCATCTGTCGCGTAAAGTAAACCGCCTAACGAAACAATTTGGGGATCACAAAATCCTTGCGTCGTCGTCGAACATGAAAGAGACTCACCAAAACGGAATGTGTTTTGGAACGTTTCTGTTCACAAGGAAACTGTGAAAGGAGTCTCATATCTGGACATGCTGCAAAATTGGTTGTTTCCTCAACTTCACGAAGATTTAAATGATTTTGTGCATGACGGTGGTCCACCTCAGTTTCGCCTTGAGGTGTGACGTTATCTTAACAACACAACCACACAACGATGGACTGTAAGAGGTGGAGAACATGATCTTGCTCATTGCTTTTGGCTTTCCCGGACACCAGACCTCACACCTTGAGATTTTTTTCTGTCTTTTTCCCACCTACGGCAGCTACTCTTCAAGAGTTGTGAAACAGAAGTGTCGAGCCTCTCGTATCAGTAAACAAGGACCTGTTGATTCGCGTGTGGAATGTAACGGACTATCGCTTCGATGTTTCTCGAGCTACGCATGGTGCTCATGTTGAATTTACGTATGATATAATGTCTGTGGGGACATAAAACTTTGCCGCGATCGATTAGCTGAGCGGTCTAGGGCGCTCCAGTCATAGACTGTGCGGATGATCCCGGCGGAGGTCCGCGTCCTCCCACGGGCATAGGTGTGTGTGTTTGTCCTTAGGATAATTTGGGTTAAGTAGTGTGTAAGCTTAGGGATTGATGACCTTAGCAGTTAAGTCCCATAATATTTCACACACATTATTCATTATCCACATAAAACTTTGAACCTTCCTCTATCCAGTGACATGCGCTGTGTGTTTCTATCTTCCATAGTTTGTCTGTAATAAAAATTCAAATCTGTTCTTCCTCTATGAATCACTCTGTGTTGTTGATAGTAACAGTAAACGTAGTAGACTTATTCATGTAACTCATACATACAGGCATTCATACACACAGTTCCAGTCTCACAAAGAAGGGACAGGTAGCATTAGAGTTTCACAATCCAGATTACATTATCTAAACCTAATTGCTCTCTGCCTTGCAGCGTCCCGATTTCGGACACACACTCTAATCTTAGAAACCTTACTATTCGGACCCTTCTTAACGACTGAGTAGCACTAACTGCTACGCTGTGCAGTCATTCGGTGTGAAGTCAATAAAATACGAAGTGATTCGTCTCTATCTCATGACTCAATTATTCTCCAAAAATTGATACCAAAGTGAAGCTAAGTACTGAAAGGTTCTGCAATGTTATTGTGAACAAAATCCGAATTACATGAGCTATTCGGAAAGAAAGGTCCGATCAGTCCAGAAATGTAAACCACTGCGAAAATCAAAAATGTTTTATTTGCAGCAGTTGGCTACACCTTCCAGCTACTTCTCTGCAGAATCGCCGCTCCGGTTTAGATATCTTTCGTAGTGTTGTACCAAGTTTCCAGTACCCTCGTCATAGAAGAAAGCCGCCTGTGCTTTCCTCCATTTCTTTACGCTAGTCTACAGCGCGTTTTTGTGCCAAATTGTTGTCTTCATAGCCAGCGATTCATGTGAGCAAGAGACTAAACTCAGGGGGAGCCAACTACGGGCTGTATTGTGGATGACGAAACACGTTATATCGAAAACGCTGCAGGAGCATCTTCGCACGGCCGAGAATTGTCATGAAGAATGAAGCGCTTGACAATTATGACGGCTGCATGACATCATGCGTAATCTCTTACCAGGCCCTCACACTTGGCGAGAGATACCGTTTTCTAGGAATCTCTACGTCCTCACTGTTCCCTCAGAACTGAAAAGAGCAACTTTCGTGATCGACAGGCATACTAGAGCCACTGTCCAACACATCTGTGCAAAGCTTCATCGGATTTTCACTGTCGTTTTCATCTCGCGATCCATCGGACCCTACCTTCCCAGTAGTCCTCGTACACTAGTAATAATCAATTAATGAAAATGTGAGCTACGGTTCGATGGTCCAAAGGTAATCCCTCCACGATTGCTGTACTGGTAGTACCTCACTCAACTTTATAACGTCATGCGTCAGCTTCTGGATCTTTGCACACCTGAGATGTTAAGCATGAGAGTAAATCTTGTCGCTCTGACAGCCAGAAATGTCACAAAGGTTAATGGAATATCGGTTAAATTGGGCGATGCTGAGGAAATTATATTACGCAGTGAAACACTAAAAGAACAAGGCGTATCACGTACGATGCAAGGTCTACCTCCGGCATTGAGGGGGTACACGTAGGGCCGCCTATCCCTGTGGGTAGACCCCATTCACAACAGGCACCATGCTTCCAGTAGAAAGTTGACCTGTAGAAGATACTGTTGTGCCAAGTTCTGGAATAGTCTGGAGAAATGTGGCCCATGCACCTACGACTGCCTGCAGTGGGGGCAAAATTGAGCTCTCACTCGCCTTGCAACTACCTCAGCATTCTTTCGATTGCAGGGGTGCAATTTATTTGTTGTTTTCCTCGTATTCATTCACATGTTTATTAGTTTCTCTCTCAGCTGTGGTTCAACTACTCTACAAGCATACCTATCTAAGGTACAAGAGCATAGGAAGGGACACCACATCTAGCCAGCACCGTTTGCAGTAAAATTTGATTGTAATTGTAAACAGAGTTTATGTTCAGTAATTGATATGTTCTTGAAGTAAAACACCTGTTCTTACTCGACACAACTCAATACAAACCTATCAGAACCCTAACATCCTACCAGCTGAAGAATGAATAATAGTAAAAGTTCATAATATATTTGCTCACCTGAAAATACCAACGATCGTAACCGTCCGAAATGTGTTAGTGCCGCCACGTGGTTATTAAAGCCTTGCATACGAAAATGTTCTGAGTGCCACACAGGGACTTGTCTTTCAAAATAATGTAATGTCCTGATTCGACGTAACAGCAGAAAAATCGAAGTCAAACACACTCGTGAAGGTTTCAGTTCATCAGCACAGGTTGCAAAACATAATTACTGGATGACTGCATAGTGCAACTCTCCTTAAGCAAAGTCCGAAATTTTCCGTAATTTTTTTAAAGTAGCTTTTCTACACGTCACTGCTTGGCTGAAAATGTAAAAACTTTACTATTTTGTCACTTTTGTCACGGATCAAATATCGATGTGACGACTAATCCTCCTGCTCCTGTCGCAATTCATTATGTCGGGTATAGGTTTAAGGTATCGATTTATTATTATGCACTTTGTGAGTACTCTTTTTCAGGGCCAGTATCCAGGTCCGCAAAGTACCTCCTACCCATTAAATTAGAGATACGCATCTGGCAGTGGTGGATACGACTGTTGCCTTGATGACGACGGAGACAGACGGCGCTGTCGCCTCCCCAAGTCATAAAGCGTTTGGGGAACCTTGCTGATTCAGATGACCACTTGACCGCCGCCAATAGCTCGAAGAGATTTGTCTGAGCTAGTACCAAGTGCGCACATCTCACTCAACGGCGCCCCAGCTATGTCCAACAGGATTGAGTTGAGGTGACTTGTTGAGCTACGTAGTCAAACCTCAGGTCCGTGGACTTCTCCTCAGTCAGTATGACCCAATTAAGCAGAATGATGTGAGGCATTGTCTTGCTGAAAATGCACGTCGCCTGTGGAACAGGTTGCCGTATAGCTCGCCCGTGAGATACGATAGCAGACATATCAGTAATCTCATGTCATCCTCTTTAATGGTCCAGACGATTCTGCTTCCAAGACGTTCCCCAATGGCACTCAACTGACACGAATAATTCAGTTTAGGAAGTACTATATCCTGGTATAGGGGTTTACCACCGAGTGTCACAAAACATCAGTAAGAGCGAACTTTTCCCATACTTTCAGTGTCCAGGGGGTGTTGTTTTTCATAAATGCTAATCTCTGTGCCCTGTAGTGTGAGTGGTGGCTTCCGGTTCCCATACCTTTTTTGTCCATGGGAGTAAACATCACACAGGCAGTTCACGGAGGCACGCTCCACGTGTGGATGAGCATTGTCCTGTTGAAAACTGGCACCACAATGCTGTCGCGAAACAGGTAACACACGAGACGCACGACGCCCGTGATGCATCGCTGTGCCGCCAGAGTTCCATCCCTGCTTAAAATCATAGCCGATGCCCACCCCCTCTTCCCGCCACCGCACACACACACACACACACACACACACACACACACACATACAACGAACACACAAACCAGGAAGCCACCATACTCGCCGATGATGTAGCTTTTTTTCTCCAACTGAAGATGATGGAGTGAACCATCGAAACACGTAGTGACAACATAAATAAGTGTCTCACGCAAAAATATGTTATATATAAAGAGGCAGCCCAAATCCACTAGCTTCTGTTGTGGAATCCAGCGGGTAGTGGTCACCGTCTGTTCACCTAGTTGGTGCGGCTGCTAGATGCTCTTGTTGATCTCAACAATCAAGTAATGAACATGTAACCTTCCTAGAAGATTACCTCAAAACAAGTTTCAACTTGAATAAACATGATGGAACAAAAGGAAAGAAATCCACTACCCAGGCATCAGTCTCTAGACTGAATCTTCCTGGTCATCGGATTCTGGGGGTCCAGGAACGTCATGTGCAGAAGAGTCGGAGCTTCTCAAAATATCTAATACCAAAACAGAAAAACTTCATAGGAACTCTCAACACAAAAACACTCTCTCAAGTAGGTAAACTCAAACAGCTCACAAATACTATAGAAAAATTCCACATAAAAATCCTTGCAATTCAAGAAATACGATTTACTGACGAAAATCATTTTGATTCAGGAAACTTCAGAATCTACAAAGGAAAACCTATAGTCCAGCTGAACAAGGGACCCAAACAATTTGGTACAGATTTTGTTGTGCAAAAATCAATTATAGACTCCATAATAAACTTCCATTCAACATCAGAAAGAATCTCCACAATCTCAGTAAAATCTGGAAACAAGGCATACACACTGATAAATACACATGCCCCCACAAATGATTACAATAGAAAAGATCCATAGGCAACAGATGACTTCTGGGAACTACTGGAGGAAACCTCAAATAAAATCCCTACTCATCACGTGAAAATTATGTTAGCAAATTTTAATGGACGACTCGGCAAAGAGAAAAATATCAGGAAGACAACAGGAATTCATTCAGCTCACAAGAGAACAAATAAAAACGGCGAGAGACTGATAAACTTGTGCGAAAATTTTAATCTCAAAATCATGTCTACACAATTCCTTAAACCTGTAAACAAACTTACAACATTGAAATCACCAAATTCAACTTTCGGTGAATTTCAGATAGACCATGTTGCCATATCTAATAAGAGTACTAAAGAAATATTCAACGTACGAACAAGAAAGTGTTTTTTTGAGTCAGACCACCATCTGCTGCAAATAAAGATTAGATTTTAACCTAACAGAAAGAAATCACCAATGAACAAAACAGTTAGAAGTCATCCAGAATATCTTAACTTAACAAGAGGGAAATTCTCCAGGAAATTGGGTAATCAAACGCAACGAACTGGAATGAACTTGCAGAAGTACTGAAAAACATTATGAAATTTGGCAAACCCCCCAAGAAAGAGAAAACACAGATGGTGGAACAGTGCATGTGATCAAGCAATAGAAGAAAGAATACAAGCTTGGAAAACTTTCAGTAGCAACAAAACTACAGAAAAAATGGCAGGAATTTTTGAAAATACAGAAGAGTTCATCCAAGGCAATTCGAAGAGAAAAACGTCGATATCATAAAAGCCGGCTTAAGAAAATTTAACAAGAATTTATCAAGAACAACACCAGAAATTTTTACACAATTTTCAAGGAAAACCTAACAGGATATCAACCACCTAATCTGTGGTTTCGCCTGTCCGATGGATCACTGGAAACCAACCCTAAAAAGAATTGTCAAATTTCAGCTGAATAGTTTCACTCACTTCTCAACTGCAAGCCTCCGACAGAACAACTAGATTTCGAAAAACCCACATCCAATCCCGATTCAAATCCACCATCACTTAAAGAGGTAAAGGAAATAATCAATTCTTTGAGGAACAAAAAGTCTCCAGGGGAAGACGGAATCATAGCAGAAGTATGGAAATTAAATGACAGTAATCTCACAAAAGCAACCCAAAGAATTATATCAAATATTTGGGAAACTGGAGAAATGTGGAAATGTCCATTAATTCACCCACTCTACAAAAAAGGTGAAAAAATCGATCCAAATAATTACAGGGGAATTTCACTGCTCCCTGTAATATACAAAATTCTCTCAAAGGCCCTGTTGAACACACTAGAGGAACAAGCGGACCAGTTAATAGGGGAGTATCAGACAGGGTTGTGCAAAGTTCGATCTTCCATCGAACAGATATGGAACTTAAAAACAATTTTGCAAATGAGAAGATGTAGAAACTCTGTGGTAACTGACAAACTGCCTATTGGCTTCTGTCTCGGGTTCTTCGGCCGACGTTCATCTAATGATTTTATTGACGTTTCGCCAGCACGAGTGGCTGGCATTATCATAGATTCACCCTCCATTGCCAGTGGTAAACTCAAAACTGGAGCCGAGCTCGCGGCCGCAGACTATATGTACCTGGCGCGCCAGCGTCCGAGGGCTTCTCCGCGGTCATTTCCGGTGCGGTTCTCCTCTTGCTACCTGCGACGGTCGTTCGCTGCAGTACGGGAAGCCAGGATCCGTTTACCTTAAGGCTTTCCTCTTTCTTGTTGAAACTGTTCGCGTGTTTTTGTGTTTCTACAGCTTCTCTGAACAAGCGCGTGTGATAGTGCTTCTCTACAGAGAGAACTACAGTTTCAGCGAATTTTATTACGTGGTCGGTCTCAGTGCGTGCTTTGCCACGGCCGATTTCTCCACCTGCCCCAACCTGCAATGTCGCTTATGTTCTTTGATCCTGGTGTTGATTGATCGTCCAGCCATTCCGACATAAACTTTTCCGCATGTGCATGGTATACGGTATATTCCCGACATTGCAAGTGGATCCCTTTTCTCCCTTGCCGATCTAAGACACTCTTTGATCTTCCTTGTCGGTTTGAAAAATCGTCTTTACGCCGTGTTTGCGCAACATACGGCTGATTCTGTCCGTCACTCTGGGAATGTATGGCAGAAAGGCCGTACCCGACAGGAAAGAAAAATATATGCAGGAAGGAAAACTTCCGAGGAAAATATATGGACCAGTGTTTCGGGAAGGAATTTGGATGAAGAGGCCAACTAGAGAGATTTACAAAGACATAGAAACAATAACAGACACCATTAGAAAGAGAAGGATGAATTTTATGGACATACCAGGAGGATGAATAAAAGCAGGCTCATAAGACAAATCTTTGAGATGGTAAACAAGAGCAAAAACAAGACAGAGTGGATCACTGAAGCTGAAGAAGACATTAAAGAACTGGGGATCACACAAGACAACATAGACAATAGAGAACAGTTTAAAGAGATAATCGCGAAAAACTCGTCCCATCCAAACTATTAAAGTTAAAGGTTTCACCACTTTTTTAAAAACAAAAAAAGTTAATTGTTTGATATTAACGACTAAAATCTGCGATTATGTCTTATACGTTAAAATCTTAAGTGAAATACTGATTTGGCGGTTTTTGCACCCGGTTTATGCAATTAGCAGTTTTTCTGAACGAATTGACCCAATTACGAAACAAAAACATTCGGTTACAAAACCCGCTATTCGGTGACATGGAACGAAAGAAGGATGGAATTTAATTATTGCGAATATTAACAGGATACGTTTTATTTCAAAGAGAAGTCTGAAAATTCTAAAAAATTGGCGTATAAAAATACGAAGGTGACATTATTTCACCAGGAAAAACTAACTTATTTAATGTGAAGAAGAGAACAGAAACGAATGTTAAATATAAGGTTCTTTTTTAAAAAGAATACGCCATCGTTCTCTCGACATCACAAGATATTGTAGAAAATAAAATAACCTCCAAATTGCATCTTAATTAAAAAATCGACAAAATTTCAGAAAATTAAAAAATTGTCAGGAAGTTGCATCTTAGCTAAAACAGCGGCAAAAATTCTAGAAGCTGAAACTGGCAGAAAACGGCTTTTAAGTGACGTCGACCTCAACACCGTCCGTCAACTCGAAATCGCTTCCGGCTTCTTCCCCGTTCTGAGGATTGTCAGCGGCATGAGCGACTGTAGGAGTGCCTTCCTGCTCGTCTAACACCGGTGCAGATTTTGGGTTTGTCATTTGTCGCCCAGCCTCCACCAAAGTGAAACTCCAAAAGCTTGTTGACGTCTCCGAAATGGCCTGCTGAAAGTTCTCCACCTGCTGTGATTGGTGTTGGACCGTTTCTTACGTTGAAATTTTTTCCTCATTTCAAAATGCTGTTCCCCTCTCCAGCTTCAAAATCGTAGAGGGCCACTCCACGAACTAGAAAAATCTTCTTGTTTTTGCTTTTCGTCAACACGACTTTTTTGGCTTTTTGAATCTGGCAATACCAGCTATCCGCCACTTTAAATGGCACGGCGACCGCCATGCCTGTTGAACTTGGCGGGTTTTGCAAGCGTTGGACATTTAGTGGGCTTTGCACCCAAAGACAACGTACAGTTAGCGGCTTTTGCAACCGAACACGATTTTCTACAGCGATCTTTAACGGTTTATAACGGGTTTTGCACCTTGAAATCTATTGCTTCGTGTAGACGCTGAAAAAATTTATTCGGCAGTGTCCTCAACTCAAAAACGACCAAAAATGCATTAGCAGCTTTTGAATCCCAGATTCGTATATATCTACAGGCGTAACCCTTATAATGCCGTCGTTTGTGAACGAAATATTCAATATTCTGTTGCTACAATTAACTGCAGATAATCCGACACCTCCTGTGTGTGAGCGCAAATATATTCTTCCTATCGTTCTTAAGAAACTTCGCTCTGTCTTGTTAATTTATGGTCAAATGATCTGATGGTGAAGGGATCTGATATGATTGATGGTTACTGCAATATTAGGCAGCGTTACGAAAAGGAGATAACAGACGTTCCTAGCGGTACATCACAATCGCATTATAGCTTTCGTTGTGGCCAATATCGGGATTCTCGCAGCGTAATATAATCTGTTTGCTCCCCCCATTACGAGCGAACATGATTGATAGCTGTTGCGGTAGTAGAGAAATTCTTAAACAGTCCATCGCCATCACCCACCACGCAGAATCGTATCCTAAGTATGGAACTATGCAAGTTAACACATCTTTTATGGGATTTATCTGAAAGCGAAGCCCTCTGTTTCTGTGGGGAAGATCATACATCAAGAGTTAAAGGGATGTTCTCGTGGTTTCTATTTTATAGTTCACAACGCTTTGTGAAGAGAACAGGAAAGAAGGGTTATTCTATATTTTTAGTGACCTTTTACAGTTAGACTTTAATTCCAAAATGTAATTTTCATCAATCTGTGTAATGTGTTCCTATCAACAATTTATTTTGCTGTGATCGTTTATGAAGCTCGCCAGTGAGTTTACTGTATGTTCCCTCACTGCAGGATGAATAGCCTCATATTTAAGACAGTGCAAATTTACAAAATATGTCAACCTTTGATAATACGCTTAGGTACCAGGTACACATGCAGTAAGATAAATACTTAATGTGAAGAATTTGTGACAAGTCACTATGTTTTCGTTCATCATTCTGAAAGAGCGAGAACGTGGAAGAAATTTAATACTAGCATATTGAATCATGTCAGTTATATTATGAAGAGCACAATAGTAACGTCAAAACTGGTAATAGTAGGGTTGTGCATCATGCTTTACTGAGGATCCTGCTTGGAATAAATATTCCATTATCGGAGGAGTGGTGCAGCGTCAGAATAAAATGAAGATCATTTTCATTAACATACACACACCGAAAGCCACGGTACAGTGAAAGGCAGAAGGAGCTTTGCGCCAATATATTCGCCACTCACGTACGAGAGGACAGAAAAGCTATTTTTAATGTCATCGTCGGCTCATCCTAACTTCTCTTACCTCATCTTAGCAGTTTCTGCGTGCTATATACGATTGGGATGTTGTGTTGACCAAATATTTTCTATGTGATATAAATATGCGACTAGTAGAGAACCCCCTACCACTGAAAGTAGTTGCTTTCATTGATGCGGCTTGATTGCAAGCAACAACTATCCGCCTAATCACAGGGCCAATAGAGCTACGCAGACCTATTGCACAAATGATGGCAACACAGATTATCATAAATTTACGATATTTTATTGATAGATGCCTTAAAATACTTAACTGTATTATGAATAGGGCGTTTTCAGTAATTTAACTTTCACGTCTGACACTGATCTGTCTTTAACTCTTTGTTAAGTGCCGAATCCAGTGAACGGTAAATGCGATCACTTGTGGAATGTCCAGTGGCTCTTCCTTTCGGCGACTTTAGACGCAGTCCTAAAGCTGTCTTGAGGTACTGTTGATTCTTTCAGATAATGCTATGAGATGAACCTTGTGTCCGAATATATTCGCATTTAGCCGATTGATGTCCACTTGAATATTTGAGTAATGTATGGCAGAAGACTTGCTGAGTGGAGCCGTCACCGAAGGTTAACCTTAACTCAGTTGCACCTGCGTACTGGGCAACTATGCGGACTTCTGTGTATGGCGGTATGCCGTATGGTAGGAGGCATCGTAAACGATGCACAGTCTTCCTCAGATACACATTGCCTATGCCTATGCAAGGGTTTCATCAGAGTAGCGTCGCGTTTTTGCAGATATCCACTTTCAGGTTCCCTGTAGATGAGGTGTGCCGGCCTGTTGTCGAGCTAGCAGCTCATCTCCGAATTCGTTCGATTGGTGCTGTCAAGCCTGTTTGAGGAGGACTCCAAACGCAAGAGCAATACTTCAGAACTATTTGTAACTTACGTTGCAGTTAAACGTATTTGTTTGCTGTGTAAATACGTATCGTTTTCATTTTGCATGTTAGTATACCCTTTGCTATGGGTTTATTTGCCGATTGTCACTTTCTTATTTGTAGTTAGTTCACTGTTGCTAGTTGAGTGTACACATAGTCATTTTGTCATTTGGAGATAGTGAGTGGAGCTGTGGGCGCTAGAAAATTAAGTGCTAAGTGGAGGAAGTATTCTTCTGTCTGAGTTCAATAGAGTGATGACAGCAGCGGAGGCAGCAGGAAGCATTTGCGCCGTTTCTGGGGATAATGCCAATGCAGAGAGCACTGAAAGAACATGTTTTACGGAGTGTCGTTTTGACATTAGTTACTCTCCACGTTCAGGAAGACGTTCGGGGTTTGATGGATCTCGTTTAAAAGTGTTAATCCACAGTGATCCACTTCACTGTTCTCGAGAACAGGTAAATGTGATGAACTGATTATTCCACCATTGTGCTGCATTTGTATGCAGTGGAGAAGGTTCAAAAATTGGGTGTATAGAGACGGCATGCTCTAAGCCAAAATCACAAAAACGTGCGGTTGGCCACGTGCTTTTCTGCTTGCACGTCATCAACGGCTCCTGAACAACACCGACCATACGTATCCTGTATCGTTACTGGTGGCAACAAATGGTGTGTTTTTATACGAACATAAGCAGAAGAAAGGAATGGTTGAGCCCAAACAAAGCAGTAACGCACGAAGGCCTATGCGCGTCCATAAACGATAATGTTATGCATCGGTGGAACAGCGATTGTGTGTTATACCACGAATTGGTTCGCCGAGATATAGCCATCACTGCTGACATTTACTGCCAACATCTGAGATGTCTTAGAGAGACGCATCCAAGAACAACGACTAGGAAGGCTGCATGAAGTGATGCTACTCCCGGACAACGCCCGCCATCATTGTGCTAGACTGACGAAATACATTATGAGGAGTTGTCGGGAAGTCATTCCGCATCCACTTTATTCATCTATTCTCGTACGCTCAAATTTTCGTCTTTTTCGCTCTCTATCGAAGAAATTTCAAGGAACTTCCTTTACGGACGAAAACGCGCTTCGAACATGGCTCTAGGAGTTCTTCTCCTCAAAACCACGGTGATTTCTATAGTTGCGGAACCGAAAAGCTAGCCCAGCGTTGTACGACTGTTATTAATAGTGAAGGTGAATATAATAGTGATGACTGTAGTCTTCATTATGCGTACCTGTTGTGACTTACGGAAAAACACTACCGACTTATGCATCAAACCGATAGTATCGAACAGTATCTCTCAGTAATATTTTACATGACTTGTGCGGCTAAGGGCAAGTTAAAACTAATATTCTAGAAATAAATTCGGTCGTTTACGACAGTGAACTTTACAATGACACGTTCCAAATGCCAAAAATCAGTTATTATTTTTGTGGTTTTCAGTCAGAAGACTGGATTAATGCAAGTCTCCACGATACGCGGCCATGCGCAAGCCTCTTCGCCTCTGCTCGACTACTGCATCTTACATCTGTTTGTACCTGCCTACCGCAGTCAGTAATTTAACTTTCACGTGCACTGATCTTTCTTTAACTCTTTGTTAAGTGCCTAATCCAGTGAACGGTAAATGCGATCACTAATGGAACGTCCAGTGGCTCTTCTTTCCGGCGACTTTAGACGCATTCCTACAGCTGTCTTGAGGTACTGTCGATGCTGTCAGATAACACGATGATGAGCCTTGTGCCCGAATATATTCGCATTTGTCCGACTGATGTCCACTTGAGAACTATTTGAGTGATGCATAGCAGACGCGTTGTTGAGCGGCTCCGTCTCCGAAGGTTAGCTTTAACTCGGTTGCACCTGCGAGCTAGGCAACTGGGCGCACTTTCGTGTATGGCTGTGTGCCATATGTAAGGAGGACGCAGCAGGAGGCATCATGAATGATGCAGTCTCCCTGAGATACACGTTGCGTAAGTCTATGCAAGATATTTTTAAACCAAGTGTCAGCAATGATCAGACTGTACTCAGTGCAAATTTCTACCAGTGGACTGCCAGTCCATGTTCTCCTACTCTTTTTCCTTCAGGTCCATTTTCTACTATCGAATTCCAGTCTCCCGTCAGAGTTACATTTTGTTATCGGACTAACTTATTTTATCTCATCATACGTTCTTTCAATATCTTCGTCATCTACGTATCTCGTAGGAATATCACCCACCTAATCTTCAGTATTTTTCTGAAGTATTACTTTTCAAAAATTTCTGCTGTCATCTTGTCCTGTGCCAATTATCATCCAATGTTTTCTTCTCATATATGGCTATCCTCCAGACAAGTACGTTCAGGAAAATTCGATGCAGAATTCATCGGTCTTCAGCCCCGCTTCCAACTGAACCCCGGCGATCAACGTAGACGTGTCTGCAGACGGCCTGGAGAGCGGTGAGATACCAAGCTGACTGTCACCAGCCATTCGTTCCAGAAGCGATTATCTCCGCTGTTGACAGTAAATGTGAGCAGTGATGGCTACATCTCGGGGAACCAATTCGTAGTATACCATACAATCGCTATTCCACCGATGCATATCATTACCTTTTATGGACGCGTGCATGTCTTCGTGCTGGGAATTTCTGCTTTGTTTGTGCTCAACCATTCCTTCCTTCCGCTTATGTTCGTATAAACACACCATTTGTCGTCACCAGTAACGATACAGGATTCATTTCGTAGCAGGACCCCTTTCGCCGTTATTCGCAGCACCTTTATAGCACAGCGGCACGTCGACGGTATTCTATATCCCAAGACAAACCATGCTTGGCTTACATTTCAGCAATATAATGCCCGCCCGCCCGCAAACGGCGAGAGTTTCTACTGGTCTTCGTGCTCGCCAAACCCTACCTTGGCCAAAAAGGTTGCCTGATTTCTCTGCTATTCAGAACGTTTGCATTATTGGCAGGGTCCTCCAAACAGCTTGGAATTTTGACGATCTGGCGCTCCAATTGGACATAATTTGGCACGATATGCCTTAGGAGAACATCCAACAACCCTCCTAATCAATCACAAGCCGAATTACTTGCTCAATTTGTGTAGCTCTTTCGTTTTTTCCCCCTCTCAAAGCGTACTCTTTAAGAAGTAAATTTATGTGACATGTAAACAAATTTCTTTGTTTCAGAAGCGCATTTTTGCTGTTGTCAGCCTGCAACCACTCTAATTTAGCCATGATAGTTATTTTGGTCCCCCCCTCCCCGCCAACGACAATATCCTCCTGAACAGCCCCCTCCCAGAGATCCGTATGGGGAACTATTTTATCCAGCAATATATTAGGCAAGACAATGCTATCATCATTACACTATTCACTAGATCTGAATGTCACTGGAGAATATAACAGCCGTAGAATGCTATTTTTTGCAGCCGTTCACAATAACAACTCAGCAAGGTTGTGCTGGGTAATGTTTTAGGGCCACATCAATCACCTATCCAGACTGTTTCCCCTTTAACCACTGAACAGATCGCTGCCTCCCTTCAGGAACCAGATCTTAGTGTTGTCTCCCCACAGATACCCATTAATGTGGTTATGCCTACGGTACAATTTTCTGTATTAATGAAGCACACAATCCACCGATCGTTCGTAGGGAAATTTAGTTATTAATATTAACCATGCCGTTGTGCGGTGGCTTGCGTGCGTCTGCAGTACAAATAGCCGTAACATAGGTGCAGCCATAGTGGACAGGTATCTGCGGAGGGGCCCGAATAGCCCGTGCTTCCCGAAGAGGGGCAGCAGCCTGTTCAGTAGTCGTAGGGACAACAGTTTGGACAACTGACTTTTCTGCTCTTTGAACATCACAGAACATGGCCTAGCCATGTTAGCACCGCGAATTTTTGAAAGCAAGGGGAAAATGTAGTTCTTATATTCCTTGAGGGGATGCAGTTTTACTATAAGGCTTAACGATAATGGCATATCCTTGGGTAAAATATTCGGAGCTGAAACAGTCCTATATTCTGATCTCCTGGCGGGGACTACTCAGGAGGATGTCTTGATCAAGAGATACAAAGCTAGGACTGAGTGAATCGGGGTTTGGATCCTCTAATCGGGTAGGCAGTGATCAACACAAAATCGAATAGGGATAATGCAGGAGAACGTCTAATAATGAGTAAGAAGTCAGATCCGTGAATAACCTACTACGAACAGCATAGTGAACACATCATGGTAGCCCACACAGATACGAAACCGAATGCCACCACTGTAGTATAAGTTGATATTCCTACAAGATACGTAGATGATAAAGAGATTGAAATAATGTACGATGAGATGAAGTAAATTACTCCGCTAAGAAAATTTAACTCTGACAGGAGGCTGGAATTCGACAGTAGAAGATGGACTTGAAGGAAAAACAGTTGCAGAACATGGGCTGGGGGAGAAGAATGGAAGACAGGTGCTCTGGTATCATGAAAGAAGGTTGTATACGTGAACGAGAGAAAGAGACCTGGAGATACCGGAAGTTGCCAAACAGATTATATAGTAGTTTGACAGAGGCATCGAAACCAGATGTTAAATTGCAAAACATTGTCAGATGCAGGTGCGGACTCCGACCTTCATTTATTGGGTCTGAACTGCGGATTAAAACTGAAGAAATCGCAGGTAGGTAGGAAATTAGGGATACAAGACATGCATAGGTTGAAAGATTCAGAGTTTATTGAAAATTTCAAAGAGAGCATTGGGTGACAATTCGCTGAAACAGTGGAAAAAAACGCAAAAGAAGAATCAGTAGCCTTGTGAGATGAAACAGTGAAGGCAGCAGATGATCAAATAGAGAAAAAGATAAGACCCAGTTGCAATGCTTGGATAATGCATAAGATATTGAGTCCAACTGACGAAAAGATAAAATATAGAAATGCAGCAAATGCAGCAGACAAAGGGAAATACAGACTTATAAGATATTAGATTGACAGAAGGAAGAAGAAAGCAGGAACGGCAAGACGGGTAATGCAAGGCTGTAGAAGCCCACATGATCAAGTGAAAGATAGATGCAGGGCATAGAAAACCAAAAAGAAAAGAGCAACAGCTCAGTGAATATCACGAGCTTCGATCGCAAGCACATACTAAGCGAAGAAGGGAAAGCTGAAAGGTAGAAGCAATACAGAGAGGGTCAGCATATGGAAAAAGACCTGAAGACAATGTTATGGAAAGAGAGGAGGAAGTAAATGAAGATTAGATGGGTTACGGGATACTGGGAAAAGATTTTGAGAGAGCACTGAAAACCTAAGTCGAAATAAGGCCCCTGGAGTAGAAGACATTCCGTCAGAACTACTAGGAAGAGCCAGCCATGACAAAACTATTCCCTCTAGTGTGCAAGATGTATGAGACATGCGGAATACCATCAGACTTCAAGAAAAATGTAATAATTCCTAATCTAAAGAAAGCAGGTTCTGACAGGTGTGAATATTACCCAACTATCAGTTTAATAAGCCACTGTAGCAAAATACTAAGAGGAATTTCTAATAAAAGAATGGAAAAACTGGTAGACATCAGCGAAGATCAGTATAGGTTCCAGAGAGTTGTACGAACACGAGAGGCAGTACTGACCCTACGACTTGTCCTAGAAGGTAGGTTGGAAAGAGGCAAACCTATGTTCATATATTTGTTGATTTAGGCTTTCGCCAGTGTTGACTGGACTAAGACGTAGATGTAGACTACATATTTGGAATTCTGATGGTAGTAGGGATGGAATACAAGGAGTGAAAGGTTATTTGCAGCTTGCTCAGAAATGAAACTGCATTTATAAGAGTTGTATATGAAAGGGAAGTCACAGTTGTGAAGAGAGTAAGGCAGGGTCGTAGCCTATCCCCGATGTTATTATATCTGTACATTGCGAAAGCAGTGAAGGAAACCAAGGAATAAATTGGAAAGGGAATTAAAGTTCAGGGCAGAGAAATAAAAAACTTGGAGATCTGCCGATGACATTTTAATTCTGTCAGTCCGCAAAGGACTTGGCAGAGCATCAGGACGTAATTGACTGTATTATGAAATGTATTCCCAAATAGCGAATACGTTATTACATCAGCTTTATGGTTTACTATAGACATATGAAAATTTCTGCCGGTCTGGTACTCGAATAATGCAATATCGTAATCGCGATCTGGACGTGTGTCCGTCAGAAAAAGGAAATCTGTAAGACTGGATGTCATGAGCTGGTATATATAATGACTTTTGAACACTATTAAGGTAAATATATTGTTTGTTCGCTATCAGAATCTTTCATTTGCTAACTATGCCTATAAGTAGTTAGTGCTTTCAGTAGTTAGAATCTTTTATTTAGCTCGCTGTATTGCAGTAGTTCGAGTAACGAAGAGTTTTGTGAGGTAAGTGATTCATGAAAGGTATAGGTTATTGTTAGTCAGGGCCATTCTTCTGTAGGGATTATTGAAAGTCAGATTGCGTTGCGCTAAAAATATTGTGTGTCAGTTTAGTGTTGATCAGAATGAGTAAAGAGAGAAATGTCCGAGTACGTTCAGTTTTGCTCAGCTGTTTGGAAAACAAATAACGTAAGAGGTTTATCAGCACAGTAATTCATTAATTTTTTTATGGGGAGGTTTCAAATGCACTAACTGAAATGGATAGTGTCTTTAAAAAGAGGTTACAAGCCGAACATCAACAAAATCACGGTTATGGAATCAGCCGAATAAAAATCAGAAGATGCTGACAGAATTAGGTAAGGAAATGGGAAACTAAAAGTAATGACGAGTTTTGCAACTTGGGCAGCAATGTAACTGACGACACCCAAAGTTGAGAGGATATAAAATGCAAACTAGCAATATCAAGAAAAGCGTTTCTGAAAAAGAGAAATTTGTAACATCGAATATGTGCTAGGAAGTCTTTTGTGAAGGTATTTACGTGGAGTATAGTCTTGTACGGAATTGAAAGGTGGACGACAGCCAGATCAGACAAGAAGCGAATAGAAGCTTTTGAAATGTGGCGCTACAGGAGAATGTTGAAAATTAGATAGAATCGAATTGGGCAGGAAGGAGATTTGTGGCGCAACTCGACTAAAATAAGTCATCAGTTTATAGGAGGCATCCTGAGGCGTCAAGAGATCGTCAGTTTGGTAATGGAGATACGACTGGGGGTTAAAAATTGTTGAGGGAAACTAACGCTTGACTACAGTAAGCATGTTCGAATGGATGTAGGTTAGTTAGCTATACAGAGATGACTGCGGGCTGAAGACCACAACAACATTAATTAGTTATGGATATAGTGAAATCAGCTTAAAGCTTCCGTGATAGGAGAATGTGCTAAAATGTTTACCATCCAACCTGAATATATTTCATCTGTGGTTGGAACGAGAAGAAACTTTAATGTATGGTGTTGTGAAAAGTAACCTGTGTCACTCACAGGATGGTCATTATTGATATTATTACTTTTATCGTTTATCTCACTGCACGAATAACACTCGTGTACTGTTATACTTTTATAGAATTCGATTAAAAAAAGCCGGTTGGTGTGGCCGTGCGGTTCTAAGCGCTTTAGTCTGGAACCGCGCTGCTGCTACGGTCGCAAGTTCGAATCCTGCCTCGGGCATGGATGTGTGTGATGTCCTTAGGTTAGTTAGGTTTAAGTAGTTCTAACAAGGGGAGGCCGCCAATTGTGAAATTCAGATTGGATTCATACTGCGCATAATAAAAGTTCATGGCCAGAGGTGTAATGTGGCAAAGCACCAAGATGCACTTCTCAGCCGTTGTCGAGAAAATCGACAGTTAAAAGAAACCGTCGCCGTGAAATACTCTCTACGATTAATAATTATCTGCAGCGTCATGGCGTAGGGGTAAGCGCTCAGGTTCATAAGCCGGAGGTCACCGGATCGAATCTCGCGCCATACAAATTTTTTTATTTTGTTTTTTGTAATTCAAATGTATACACACACACACACACATATATATATATCTCCAATCCATCGCCCACCATCTTCTCCGATTTTTGCCGATATGATACGATACGCGTGGTATGCATCAAACCTGACGAACGATAGAATAATTTTTTCAGAATGTCAATCAGGTGTGTTTCCCAACAGATAATTTAAAAAACAATTGTTCTTGTAAAAACGCATCGTTTATCAGATGTGCTCGATGTCGTGCTGCTTTCTGCTTTCCATGTTTCTATGATAACTATCACTCTGGTTTGTGCGATACTCCAGCTACTTCTGGTCACTAATTGTTAATTATGTGCGAGTGTATACCGAACTTTTCAATAAATTGTACCCACTTGAATACTATTTGTGATATTGTGTTTTATTTCAAGTTTTATTTTTCCACGACAAACGACTTTTAACAACTTATTATATGCATAATTGTTGCAACTGATTGCCGGGAATTTTATATATATATATATATATATATATATATATATATATATATATATATATATATATATATTTGAATTACAAAAAAACAAATAATAAAAAAAAGTTGCATGGCGCGAGATTCGATCCGGCGAACTTTAGATTATGAACCCGAGCGCTTACCGCTGCGCCACGACGCTATAAAAAATTGATAATCGTGGAGAGTATTTCACCGCAACGGTTTCTTTTAACTCGTTTTTCTCGACAACGGCTGAGAAGTGCATCTTGGTGCTTTGCCACATTACACCTCTGGCCATGAGGTTCTATTATGCGCAGTATGAATCGAATCTGAATTTCACAATTGGCGGCCTCCCCTTGTAAGTTCTAGGGGACTGATGACCACAGATGTTAAGTCCCATAGTGCTCAGAGCCATTTTGATGAAAAGAAATGCTCCAGGCGGTCAATCTGACACAACTTTGTTGTATAAGCATTATTGTCACAGTTTTCAAACTGTGAGTTGTTGCATATACACTCTACGGAATAATAGAATAAAATAAAAACGAAAAAAAAGGAAACGACGCACCACGAAGGAATTATACGAATGGGACGGAAATCGGCAGACGTCATGTACGTGTTCATATAAACAAATGATTACAGTTTCAAAAAGACTGACTTGCAATGAAGGAAAACAAAACGGAGGGTAGGATATCATCGACGTCCCGCTATGCCGTAAGGGTACCATTGATGACATCCTGGTATACAATGAAATGGCACCCTAGAGCATCACTCCTGGTTGTTGGGCAGTGTGGTGTACAACTGTAAAGTTGGTATCTCACAGCTGCTAGGGGCATCTCCAGACACATATTAAAAAACTAGAAACCCGCCTCGATTGCGAAAAAAGCACCTAGTGTTAACCTAGGTTTCGGCGTAGATAACTACACCTTCTTCAGAACAATAAAACCCACAAGTGCCTAAGAAGACGTTTGTCTTAGGCACTTGTGGGTTTTATTGTTCTGAAGAAGGTGTTGTTATCTACCCCGAAACCTAGGTTAACACTAGGTGCTTTTTTCGCAATCGAGGCGGGTTTCTAGTTTTTTAATATATATACCAACGATTGCTGACGCGCTGCGATGTTGAAGGTTCTTATCTCCAGACACGTCTTCGTTGGTCATCGGGGCTCAATTTGAAGAGAGGGATTCATTACTGAAGACACTTCTACTCCCGTCAATGAGATTGTAGCTCGTAGTCGTGTCGGGAGATGCCCCAGACAGCGGTGGGCTTCCAACATGGCTTTCGCCTACCATACAGACTGACAACCAAGAGTGATGGTCTGGGCTGACATTTCTTTTCGTAGCAGGCTCCCTTTAGTTGTCATCTGTGACACTCTAGTAGCACAGTGGTATGTCGACGATATTATATGCCCCATTTTGTTGCCCTTCATGGCAAGCCATCCTGGGCTTACATTTCAGCAAGACAACGCCCGTCCGCGCAGGGCGAGAATTTCTAATGCTCCTGTTCGTGCTTGCCGGACCCTACCTTGGCCAGCAACGTCACCGCATTCCTCCACAACTGTGAAAGTTAGGAGACTTATGGGCGGACCGTTCAACCATCTTGAGATTTTTACGCTCTGACGTGCCAACTGGACAGAATTTAGCAGGAAATCCCTCAAGAGGACATTCCACAACTCTATTAATCAATGCCAAGCCGAATAATTGGTAGCATAAGGGCCAGAGGTAGACCAATGCGTTATTGGCTTGCTCTTTCTCTTGAATGAATCATCAACTTGTTTTCTGAAATTGTAATCATTTGTTTGTCTGTACACGTCCATCACGTCTACCGATTTCCGTCCCATTCGGGTAATTCCTTCGTTGTAAAAGCGCGCAAGCCGTCTGGCTATGAATGTAAATTTTCAAAATGGGTAAAGGTGTGTATCTTGATAAAGTAAGCAAAACCAAATTCTGACTGTTTACTGGTGTACGTTATAAACAGTCCTTATCACACAACAGCCGAGGTTCCCAAACAATATCATTACTTGACAAAACAGCACACTGTCAGTTATGACCAGCAGAGTCACAAGTGTCATAAATGTAAACATTTTTTGTAGGTGACCTCAACAGCAAGCATATATATCAAGAAGAGCATGTCAACTTCGCTGTACTGAACTTCTTGATGCAATAATTTACCAACGGCCGTATGATTTGTAGAAGTTTATTTTATTTTATGAACTTCTATGTACTACTACCAGTTTCAGCATTACATTGATGCCATCTTCAGGCCCCACTCGTCATAGTCGTAAAATCGCTATACACGGAAGGAGCCATATAACTGGATCCATGAATTAATCGTCCTGCAACAGCTGTTGGTGGCCAGGCGCTGTATAGCTGTACTGAATCTCATACATGTATTCCTAACGGTTTCGGTTCTAAATCATGGCCCAGGTAAACAGAAAAACAATACGACTTTTAAATACCACACAACGTAACACACGTGAATGTCGTACTATAGTTTAAGTTAGAACACATACCAGTTGCTCGTAGAAGATCAAAGTGGCTCACTCAACTGAAACAAGCAAACAGACAGTCTTACTTGAGTCCGCCGCATTGTCCTTCGGTGAGCATTTGATATGTGTTCCAACTCAAATGTAATATGTCATTCACCTGTGACACGTTGTGTGACGTGTAAAAGTCGTATTGTTTTTCTTATTTTCTGGTCGACGATTTAGAACCGAAACCGGTAGGAATATACTTGTACGTTTGAAATTCAGTACAGCAAAGTTGTCATGCAAGTCATAATTGAGGTATTATTTTGCAAAAATTAAACAGTGCCTTCAATCCATATATGTTAACACATGCAGTACATACAGAGTCATAATTCCCAAACATAATTTGCTGTACTCCCGTACGTTGTTCCCTTATTCGTCATCGATGTGCAAATGCGAAGCTTCAGTGAAGTAACTAAAACAAAGGGGAATAGAGCAGCTCTTAGGAAAGGCATGGATAATGCGTTCAGAAAACATTTGGTATTTAACTAGTGCAGTGCTTGTAGTGGCGCAACAAGACACCCACGCTACTCGGAAGTAGCCGAAAGGCACGCGTTAAGCTCACGCAGATTGGCGTGAGGTCTGGAACAGGACAATGTCTTGAGAATTGCAATAAAGTACGAAAATCTTGTAATACTTAACTTTAATCCACATTTGTAGAACATCGCTCTTGATGATACATGCTTCACAATATTAATTATCAAAGCTATGGCGCCTTGCTAGGTCGTAGGCAATGACTTAGCTGAAGGCTATGCTAACTATCGTCTCGGCAAATGAGAGCGTATTGGTCAGTGAACTGTAGCTAGCTACGTCGGCTGTACAACTGGGGCGAGTGCTAGGAAGGCTCTCTAGACCTGCCGTGTGGTGGCGCTCGGTCTGCTATCACTGACAGTGGCGACCGCGGCCGATTTAAAGGCTACCACCTAGCAAGTGTGGTGTCTGGCGGTGACACCACAGTGCTGATCCATGGAAAACGGTTTAGCATATGCACACCATGTCCTGTTCTATTCCAATGCGTTTCAATTACTTCATTAAAATTCCATTTCTGAACTTCGATGACGAATAAGGGAAGAAAGTACAACAACAAAGCACTTTTTTTTATAATTTACTCCTTGCAGTGCAGAATATGTTATGATACTTCCTTTTTCTTCGTTGTTCTCCATTCATGGATTTGCTGATTTCTTCTATCCAGTCAACAAGGTACAGCCATCTCTTACGTGGTCTTCCCCTCCGTCTTGCCCCTCGCGGTTCGTAGTCAACAAATAATTTTGGAAGTGTGCATTGAGGCATTCTATCTGCGTGTTGCCACCGTTTTATTCTATGTATATCTATATTCTTGTACATTGTAATACGTTCCTAATGTCTTCATTTCTGAAGCCATTTTCTCTGGTGCACCCTTAACACTACAGAGAAATCTCATTTCCGCTGCCTGGATCCTGCTCAAATCCCTTTATTTGGGAACTCGGATTTCAGAGTTATAAAGCATAACAGTTACTGCCATGATTTTGTAATACTTCATGTTTCATGGCTTTTTTTATCATTTTGCAAATTGTCCCACACACTGCATAAAGTCTTAAGATCTTGTTGTCAATTTCACTATCGAAATTGCGTTCTATGTCACAGCCGAGATACTGAAAGTGGGTTACCTGTTCCAGTATTACGTTATGTATTACAATTTTAGATTTGATGGGTAATTTTCCTTTGAATGCCGTAACTTTTGTTATATTAGTGGAGATTTTCATGTTGTATTTAGAATCCAGCAGATTAAAAGGATAGACAGCTCTCTGAAGATTATCTTCATTTTCTTGGATTATTATTTAATAATCTGCGTATAGTAGGGTATTAAAACATTTCTCCTGTTGATCTTTGTGCCGTAGGTGATACTTTGTTTCCAAGTTATGTAGATGTTGAAAATAATTGGAAACAGGCCACAGCCTTGTCTGACTCCTGCTGTAACTGTTTAGACAACTCATCTTCGATTATAATTTTCTCTCTTTGTAAAGAGCTTTACCAAATTTACTTAGATGCATTGGGGAGCCTTTTCCCATGCTCTACCACAGTACTTGTCTACCGACTTTGTGAAAAGCTTTTTCATAATCCACAAAAGCAGTTGAGGATCGTCCTTTTCTAAAACCCCAGTTACTCCTCCACTAAAATAATATCAGAGGTAGGGCGCAGTCTATTATTTATGATAGTGCTACAGATTTTATAGGCCATGTTAATATGTTAATGTTAGTTGTTTGGATTGCTTCTGTTGCCTTTATTGAATATGGAGAAAAGTTTGGCCACATTCCCTTCTTCTGATACCTTAAGCGCTATGAGCGTCTTTAAGTTAATTTTCTTCAATTTTCCTTCACGTTGATTCATACCAGAGATATCGTCAGTGCAGGATTATCCTTGTACAAAACTCATTTGTTCTTCTGATAAAATTGTATCAGAAATAGGGAGGAGCGTATTATTTATGATCTTAAAGCCTCCGTTAACGAGGCTAATTCCTCTATAGTCGTTTGGATAGCTTCTGTTGTCTTTCTCGAATGTGAAGAAAATTTGGGCCACATTCCAATCCTCAGGTACCTTAACTGCAGTTCAACGTATCTTAATGAGATGTAGCATGCGTTTCTTTAGTGAAATACACCTGCGTTTAAACAATTTGGCATTTTTTCCGTCTGTCTGCGTTACTTTCTGGTTCTCCAATTTTTCACTGCGACATCTAACTGATTTATTTCGATGAGGTGTATGTTTCTGTTGATTGAACAATTTTCACAGTATTTTTCGGCGGCTGAATCATCAATCCAGGGATTTTTGTAATGCTGTTCCCATCGCTCTAAAGTTATCACATTTATGTTGGCTGTATCGTCCCTTTCTGGTTCATGTGTGTCTGTATGCTACTGACTGTCGTTCATGTACGTCATTCTCAATTTCATTAATGAAACTTTTCCGTGATAGTCTTTTTCCTAGTGATATTTCTAGCTATGTTACTTTTCCTACGATATATCAGGAGATTTTCTTGAGAGTGTATTGGTATGTGTTATATGCTTGTTGTTTTTCTTTCACTGCTTGTTCTATCTCTTCATCCCAGATTTTTAACCTTTCATTTCTTCGGTATATTGTTTTTTTGCCAACAACCTCGCAAGCTGTTTTCAAAATTGCATTTTAATACTTGGTGATTCTTCTTCTGCCAAATCTCTTGAGCTTGCAGTCATCAGTTTATCAACTAGTCTTATCTGATAAAAGTATCTAGTGCCTTTCATTTGCAGCAGGTGAATCTTGTATTTTTCTACACGTTTAGGGCTATTTTTCTGTCTGGTTTTCCTCTATGCAGCCGCAATGTCAATTTTTGAGCATAAAATTAAGTGAAGTGAGCCAATATGAAATCCTCTAAAGAGATGGGTGCCTGTCAGTTGTGAGACTATCCTGGAGTTAGCAATTACATAATCAATAATGGGGTCTAATTCCTCTTGCGTTTCATGTATATTTATTAACCCTGCAGGAGTGCGTAAAGGTGTGCTACACTCTTTCTGACGAATTTTATAGATAATTGCTACATGGCTTCTCACACTGCTTTGTGGTTGTTAGCAGCCGCTACGAGATGTCAGTACAAGTGTGTTTTGTAACTTGTGAGTAGAACTTCGTGAGATGCTGTTGAAACAAGTCTGAGCATGCTGGGATTTGTGAAACCCGAACACATCTTTCTCGTCCCATTTTTGTGCGTATTTTGCATAAGATATACTTGATCGTATAATGAATTGTAAATATTGTTATATATGGACTGTTATAGGCCAGAAGGGGTCATAATTCGGGCATTGATTGACCATATACTGGATGAGGGGCTAATCGATTCCGATGATGGAGATAAAAAGGATGCTGTTATTGTCAACGATCACAACACATCATCAGAGCAGCAAGAACATGAAACTGATGAACATGAGGTCAGCATTGGTTATTATCTGGGAAAAGATGGAACGAGTAAATAAGGAAAAGAATTTACACGACGTAACGTTAAAACAACGTCGCACAATATTATCACCCACCTCTCAGGCGTTGTTGGTGATGCCAAACATTTTTTCTTTCACACCATTAGTGTGTTTCAGGCTCTTTATATTTTCTGGTATTATTGAACACATTGTTTTGTTTGCAAATAAGCGCCTGGAGAGTCAAGAAAACGTACTAAAATCTGTAACGATGCACGAAAAGATGGCAGTGGGCTTCTTTATTTAGCAGGAACCTACTAGGCAAGCAGTTTGGAACACCTTTGGCCATCCAATATAAATGGGATAAAGGGTTTTTCGGCTATGACCCCCAAAGATTCAGGTTACTTTTGCGCTCTCTTCGTTTTGATGACCAAGATATTCGAAGAGGCTGGAAGGAAGTAGAAACATTGGCTCCAATTAGAGACGTTCTTGACCAGTTTGTGAGTAACTGTACGAAACGTTTCTCTGTCAGTGAATGCATAACGTTGTACGAGGAATTAGAAGTGTATTACTCAATATTTGTAATTGGTATGCGACTAATAATTTACAAACAATACTCGATTTTTTATTATCACTATATATTAACAATACAGAATACTATAAATCTATAACCACAAAGTACATTTGTCTAAACTTCTAATTTCACAGTTAAAGTAATCAAAATATGAAACTAGGTAGGGTATAGTACGCCCCACATATCACTACCGTTAGAATTCCAGGTCGCACCACTGCACGGCTTAAATCTTTCTTTCGAACGAAGACATTAGGTATCTTCAGGGAGTTAAAAGCAGAGAAATCTCTAAGCTTTTGACCATTTTTGTTGATGCAGGTTTTTCTGTGTATTCCCACTACTCTCTGGATTGGTGTTTTGCCAAGTCTAGCATTCAGGTCTCTAGTTGTTAAATGACATAAACGGCTGACTGACGAAATGCCATAAGTGTTCACAGACGACATTCGTTTCTTCATCCCTAACCTCTTCTGTATTATAGACGCCTGTCACACGCAGGTGTCCTCTATCAATCTTAATACTGGATAGTATTATCTTCTCTTTAATATAGTATAATAATCGACGTGTTATTAAAGTTAGACCTGCTGTTACTCCGCCGTATAACTTGGTGATAGTCCTAAAGTCTCGGTGCCTCTCAATTTCTTTTCTGTTTTTTTTCCCCCTGTTTCTACACTGATGTTGGCCTGTTTCTTTGATAATATTTGGATGTTCCATGTTTTTATCTGAAGGGTGTTCCTTATTCCATTTCGATGTCCTTTCGATTGCCTGTTCTTCGACGTTTTGATCCATCCGCTTTTTGTTTTGTTTTGTTTGTTTGACTTCGACTTGCCAGTAATTCAGATGTCCCCTGGCCGCGTTACGAGCGTTAATATACTCTATATATATATATATATATATATATATATATATATATATAGAGAGAGAGAGAGAGAGAGAGAGAGAGAGAGAGAGAGAGAGAGAGAGAGAGAGAGAAATTCAGGTGTTCTACATATCCTTCACCCCAACTTAAGTGCAACGCACACGATGTTATACAACCATATGCAACAGTCAGAAAAGACCTCCTTCAGGATGTTGTTCAACCCGCGCGTCACACTGGCTTGATTGTCAGTTATGTCTTCAAAGCTTTGACACTTCATGTGAATTTATGGACTTCGTCTTTTTGTGGCAGGTTCGTACTGATAACGCGAAATGTCATCACCCGTGATGATTATTTGCAGGAAATAACTGCCCGCCTCTTGCATTTCAATCAAGTTGCGGTAGACTCCCACTCGCTGCCGTTTCTGTTGGCTACGTAACACTGACTTCTCACAACTGACTGGCCGTATGCACAGTTGTTGTTTGCAGTTGCTACGTCAATCTGCCGCCGTAGTTACAGCGCAGACGTCGCTTATACGCAGGAATAAAAGCAATTTCGATTCTTGGAAGGACAGAATATACTGTTCCAAGAAAATGTTCAGTTTTTTCTTTCTTTGCAAGATAATATCTCAATTTTAGACTTGGGTGCCTCAATCTATCTGTCTGTCTGTCCATCCGACTGTTAAAACCATTTTTATGGGAATGGGTGACATATCAAGTTCCAGTTTATATCATGCGTTCAGGTCTATGGTCCCTTAGCGGTGTAAAAATTTTACACTTCTAAGACGCTTCAATCAAAAGATGCGGTCATTTACGTCATTTATTTTGATACTCGAACACTCACTCATAAAAACCTATAAATTCCTTCCCATTGACCTACGGCATAAGGAAAAAAAAATCGGAAATTTGTAATTATACAACAAGAATAAATATTTTTTTTATCATTTTTAATCTGCCTGTCTGTTAGTCTGTCCGGACGCTTTTCTTCTTGAACATTTCGGCATATCAAGTTCAATTTTTCTCACATACTAAAGTCTTCGGTCCATTGGCGGTGTAAAAAAACTAAGCTTCTAAGTCAATGCAATCAACAGATTTGGCCGTCTACGTCCACACTCGCAAATTCACTCATCGAAGCCTGGGGCGTACTTCCCGTTGACCTAGAACCATGAATTTCGCAAGAGACAAGATTTCGCAATAAAAGTAAAGTAAAAAAATGTGAAACATGTTAAATCATAATTATATACAATAAAAATATCTTTTGCCATTTTAGCATACATTACATTCATCATCCGTCAAAAGCGTGAGGATGACGTTATTGCATGGAAACATAAAATGTAAATTGTAGTCCTGTTTTAGTAATTAAATAAAAATGTTTTATTAAATTTTCTCCCCTTGCATACATAGAATGAAGTCCCCTGTTCGCTTTTTTGTGTATCCGGGCTAGTCTGAGGAATTACTGCAGAGATTTCGATACAGTCTTGGAATTCCTGGGACCAATGTATTTCCAGTATCAGTATCGATAACAGGCAGACATCTTCGAGAGTCCCGCTTCCGAAGATGGATGAACAATGTGTATACATAATTAAGTTTGTATGTAACGCTCAGTGCGCGAATTCTACTCGCACACAGGTAATTTTTCAGGTTCTTGTGAACCTGCTGATCGTAACTGTTAATGACACACTGTTACATCTTCATAGTCTTACGGTTCTGTGATATTCAGACTCAACCTCCAAAGACTGTACACAAATCGAGGGGTTTAAGGACAAATGAACTTGATAGGTAACTGGCAAAACACTATATAATCTCTTAGATTTTCTGGGCGATTCGTTATCATCTTGTAGAATTTGGTGTTCTGCCGGTGTTCCACGTGTTCCCAACACGCTATTTCGACGTCGTAACTCGGCATTTTCACATGATCTTATTCTGTTTGTCGTCTAAGGTGAGTTATTTACATACCAGTAATAATTATAAATGAAAAGCCGATATTGTAAATATTCTACATCACTAATTTATTTCAGTAACTGGTTTTCGGCCTGCGAGACCATCATCAGACAGTAATTGCCTGTCGTCATCAAAGAGGGTGAATACTAGTTAAGAACACTGAACATCGAGACTGAGGTACAAACATTGTGTATTTGTGATTTTCGATAGTGCAGTAGTAACATAATTGAAAGTGTTAAAGTCAAACACTAACTAAATGTAGACGGTACAATCCAAAAGATCACTAACAATAAACGTCAATACGTAAGCTAAATTGCATACCAGAGGTCTGAAAAATTTCTCATACTGTGGGGAAGATGAACATCTTATACAACAGCATAATATATGATGTAAATCGTCAATCACAGTAAAGAAAATTAATACAGGAAGAAGAGGAGCAACAGAATGGAACAAACTGTGTGAAAAGAACTGGGGGAATGTGAAGATTAAGTCAAGTGTACCAGAGGAGAAATATTGAGCTGTGTTTAAACATTTAATATTAAACCAGGACTGTAGGCCAGATATAAATTTGCAGATCTTCCAACACATTAAGCTTTAAGCCTTTGTTTGATAATTGGAGAACATGAGACTACGATGGAGCGTAGCTGAGACTCTCACTTGTATTTATTAGTAATAAGTAATTTTGGTTTCCACAAATTACTACACCCAGTCACCTTTTGTTTTATTATTCAATTTTTATTTTCCATTACCGGTTTCGAATCGCCTAGAGATTCATCGAATGGTACATATTCATTGCATGTTTGCAGCATTGTGAAGGTTGTGTTGCTGTGGCAGAATGTATAAACAGAACATGTGAGGTCTGAATGTGGCGAGAAACATTCATATTATGAGGTCGATTTAGTTACATTTCTTACAGTTAGTAGTGTCTGTTGTCTTGTCCTTGGTCTACACATTCTTTTGGTAAACACAACGAATGTTTTACAATGACGCTAATTTCAACCACTTCACAAAGTTAGCCACAGGTAATAACTTCCAAATAAAGCAGGTGCTGACAGACGTGAAAATAACCGAACTATCAGTTTAATAAGTCACGGTTGCAAAAATGCTAACACGAATTGTTTACAGACGAATGTAAAAACTGTTAGAAACTGACCTCGGGAAAAATCAGTTTGGATCCCACAGAAATGTAGGCAATACCGACCCTACGACTTAACTTAGAAGCTAGGTTAACGAAAGGCAAAACCAACGTTCATAGCATTTGTAGACTTAGAGAAAGTTTTTGACAATCTTGACTGGAATACTCTCTTTCAAATTCTGAAGGTGGCAGGGGTAAAATACAGGAAGTGAAAGGCTACGTACGATTTGTACAGAGACTAGATGGCAGTTATAAGAGTCGAGGGGCACGAAAGAGAAGCAATGGTTGAGAAGGGACTGAGATGGGGTTTAACCTATCCCCCATGTTATTCAATCTCTATATTAAACAAGCAGTAAAGGAAACCAGAGAAAAATTTGGAGTAGGAATTGAAATCCAGGGAGGAAAAAAAATCCGTGAGGTCTGGCGATCACTTTGTAACTGTGTCAGAGAGAAGAAAGGGTTTGGAAGAACAGTTGAACGGACTAGACAGTGAATTGAAAGACGGATATAAGATGAACATCAACAAAATCAAAATGAGGATAATTAAATCAGGTGATGCTGTGGGAATTAGATTAGGAAATGAGACACTTAAAGCAGTGGGTGAGTTTTTCTATTTGGGCAGCAAAATAACTGATGATGGTCTACGTATAGAGGATATAAAACGTAGGCTGGCGATAGCAGCGAAGGTGTTTCTGAAGAACAGAAATTTATTAACATCGAGTATAGATTTAAGTGTCAGGAAGTATTTTCTGAAAGTTGTTATATGGAGTGCAGCCATGTAAGGGTGTAAAACATGGACAATAAATAGTTTAGACAAGAATAGAAGAGAAGCTTTTGAAATGTGGTGCTACAGAAGAATGCTGGGGATTAGGTGGGTAGATCACATAATTAATGAGGAGGTGCTGAACAGAATTGGGGAGAAGAGGAATTTGCGGCACAACTTGACTAGAAGAAGGGATCGGTTGGTAGGAGACGTTCTGAGGCATCAGTTCTGGACAGAAGCGTGGAGAGTAAAAATCGTAGAGGGAGACCAAGAGATGAATATACTAAGCAGATTCAGAGGGATGCAGGTTGCAGTAGGTACTGGGAGATGAGGCTTGCACAGGATGGAGTGGCATGGAGAGGTGCATCAAACCAGACTTTGGACTCAAGACCACAGCAGCAACTTCTATGTGCTTTACAAGACGTAAATAAACCAAGGAGCATGATTGAAGTTATGTTCTAAGAGCTTGCGTTGGAGCAGAGAGTTTCTTTATGCAGCACTCTGTTTTCCCAAAACAGTATGTGCACCGAGAACAAACCAACAAATACTACTAACTGTAGATAATTCAACTAAATAGATGTCATAATTTGAATAATTTTCTCCACATTCAGTGTTGGCATGTTTCGCGTATACACTTTGTCGCAGCTACACGACACCCACAAAGCTGCAAACATGCAACGAATATGTACCATCTGTTGACGAATTGCCAGGCGATTCGGAACCGGTATTGCAAAATAAAAAGGGAATAATTAAACAAAAGGGGACTGTTTGCAGTAATTCCTTCACCAGGGAAGACGAATGGAATATTCCAGAATTTGAAACACGAACAGTTGCTAGCATGAGTTTCTTAGAAGTAGATACCTTAGGGGTTGCGAAGCAACTCAAATCGCTTGATACGGGGAAGTCTTCAGGTCCAGATTGTATACCGATTAGGTTCCTTTCAGACTACGCTGATACAAAAGCTCCCTACTTGGCAATCATATACAACCGCTCGCCCACCGACAGATCTGTACCTACAGATTGGAAAATTGCGCAGGTCGCACCAGTGTTTAAGAAGGGTAGGAGGAGTAATCTATCTAACTACAGACCTATATCATTGACGTCGGTTTGCAGTAGGGTTTTGGAGCATATACTGTATTCAAACATTATGAATCACCTCGAAGGGAACGATCTATTGATACGTAATCAGCATGGTTTCAGAAAACATCGGCCTTGTGCAACACAGCTAGCTCTTTATTCGCACGAAGTAATGGCCGCTGTCGACAGGGGATCTCAAGTTGATTCCGTATTTCTGGATTTCCGGAAAGCTTTCGACACCGTTCCTCACAAGCGACTTCTAATCAAGCTGCGGGCCTATGGGGTATCGTCTCAGTTGTGCGACTGGAATCGTGATTTCCTGTCAGGAAGGTCGCAGTTCGTAGTACTAGACGGCAAATCATCGAGTAAAACTGAAGTGATATCAGGTGTTCCCCGTGGAAGCGTCCTGTGACATCTGCTGTTCCTGATCTATATAAATGACCTTTACTTAAAGAAACTGCTGAAAAAGCAGGCTTGCAAATTTAATTTGAAAAGACAGAAATCATTACAAATATCAAAAATCCACCAAAGAAAATAACTACGAAATACGGGAAAATACAGGTATCTAAACATTTTAAATATCTTGGTGAACTAATTCAGCCTGTGGCAAAAGGTCATCCAGCCTGCAGGGCTAGAATACAAAAACTAGAGGCAGCAACTCACTACTGCAGACAAATGTATTCAAAAAATGTATATCCAAAAACATTAAACTCAGACACTACCAGACTGTCATTAGACCGCAGACACTATATGCATCAGAAACACGCAAATTTTACATACGCAGAACCGATAGAAAATCGTGAAAGAAGAATTGTGAGGACAATTCTTGGACACAGGAAAATAACAGATGATCAAGGCAAGCCTGTATACAGACTAAAAAGCAACAAAGAAGTGTATACGAAGTGCAGCAAAATTACGGACGAAATTAGAAAAAGAAGATGCTCCTTTTATGCTCACATCATGAGGATGAACCCGAATAGGCTTACAAAACAAATATTTTCGTACATCGCAAATCTAAAAAATAAAAATTTATGGTTTATCAACACAGAAAGAGATCTAAAAGAAATGGACATAGATCAGGAAACAATATTTAACAGAAACCTTTTAGAAAAAAACTGAATTCATTCACAGGTTTCGGTGTGAAAATTAAGAAGACTTGTGGAACTAAATGGTCTGAAGAGAGAAAAGCCGCCTTCAGCGCAAGAATGAAAGAAGTGTGGACTGAGAGAAAGAAGACTTCCCAGAAGCGCAAGAAATAACTGTTTTCACGGTCTTTAACGGCCAAATTTGTATAATAATAATAATGACCTGGGTGACAATCTGAGCAGTTCTCTTAGGTCGTTCGCAGATGATGCTGTAATTTACCGTCTAGTAAGGTCATCCGAAGACCAGTATCAGTTGCAAAGCGATTTAGAAAAGATTGCTGTATGGTGTGGCAGGTGGCAGTTGACGCTAAATAACGAAAAGTGTGAGGTGATCCACATGAGTTCCAAAAGAAATCCGTTGGAATTCGATTACTCGGTAAATAGTACAATTCTCAAGGCTGTCAATTCAACTAAGTACCTGGGTGTTAAAATTACGAACAACTTCAGTTGGAAAGACCACATAGATAATATTGTGGGGAAGGCGAGCCAAAGGTTGCGTTTCATTGGCAGGACACTTAGAAGATACAAGAAGTCCACTAAAGAGACAGCTTACACTACACTCGTTCGTCCTCTGATAGAATATTGCTGCGCGGTGTGGGATCCTTACCAGGTGGGATTGACGGAGGACATCGAAAGGGTGCAAAAAAGGGCAGCTCGTTTTGTATTATCACGTAATAGGGGAGAGAGTGTGGCAGATATGATACGCGAGTTGGGATGGAAGTCATTAAAGCAAAGACGTTTTTCGTCGCGGCGAGATCTATTTACGAAAATTCAGTCGACAACTTTCTCTTTCGAATGCGAAAATATTTTGTTGAGCCCAACCTACATAGGTAGGAATGATGATCAAAATAAAATAAGAGAAATAAGAGCTCGAACTGAAAGGTTTAGGTGTTCATTTTTCCCGCGCGCTGTTCGGGAGTGGAATGGTAGAGAGACAGTATGATCGTGGTTCGATGAACACTCTGCCAAGCACTTACATGTGAATTGCAGAGTAATCATGTAGATGTGGATGTAGAAACCGTTATTCATCACAATTAAAGTATTGCACATCCACAATGGATAAAAGTTTTATAAGTAACTTTAGTTGGCATTTGCCAGTGCCAGCTTTGATTCTTTTAGTGCTGCACAACTGACGGATGCTCTGCGAAGATTTTCTTGCAACTTAGTGGGTATGAAGAAACCGCAGGGACAGTCCTTGGAAGCCTACCTGTGAACACAGGTGTTCGCAGAGAAGCGACGGGCCTTTGTGTCCAGCGGAGCCGGCTAGTAGGAGACCCCACCTGTTTCCAGAGTTCCTGGAAGCACGGAGCGGCCACCCCCCGACTCGGAAAATCCCCTGTCGCCGGCCGCTCCCGTTGTCCGCAGGCTGTGTCTTTAGTGTCCCTATAATCCCCGCTGTTTGCAGACACGGCCTAGGGACACAAGAAAACTGCGCCCGGTGAACCTTGCTCCTTACAAAAGCCTCCAAAACTCGCGCCCAGTGTTCTTGGAAACTAACTGCTGGCTGTCAGTCCTCGTCCAGCAGAAACACTCCATATTGCCGAAGTGTGGTGCTGTGCCGCCCTGTCCGACTTCTGTCGATGCCGCCTTGCAGACCAGCAGCGAAGTAAAAATATCTCGGTGCCGGACGAAGAGCACTACCAGTGCTTAAACGTAACGTACTACATGTCCCGTTACATACTCGTTTAGTCCAATTCACACTGGCATGTTACGTCACGTACCATGAAAACATTTTGCAATGCATTTCAAATGGCATCATCGACACTGGCCGTCCCGTGCAGTCACGTGACGTCAGCACTGACAAGTTGGGGTTCGTTTGAGTAGCTGCCAGCGGTCTCATGCGCAGAGCTGAATTCGCGTGTGAGCCGTACGTTCTCCCGCTTCTGGCTACCTGAGGAGTGTCTGTTTGCCGTATGGGCAGTAGCAGCAACCAGCCAGTTGCTACACGGAAAAATTTGTCTGGCGAGCTCAGGCTGCCAGATTCTCTCATGCACAGAGTAATCTGAATTATAGTGGAGGGTCTTTCTCCACGTGTGCCAGACGCTGTGGAAGAGCGGTTCCAGGCGGCCCAGTCCGAATCCGCGCTGCTGCTACGGTCGCAGGTTCGCATCCTGCCTCGGGCGTGGACGTGTGTGATGTTCTTAGGCTAGCTAGGTTTAAGTAGTTCTGAGTCTAGCGGACTGACGACCTCAGATGTTAAGTCCCATAGTGCTTAGAGCCATTTGAACCCTTCTTTTTTCCACATGACCCGTGTAAGTGTTTCGCGATACTGTTCTCTCTTCGTTTAGAACTCCCACGTTAAATGAAAACAAAACAGATTTCTGTGGCTGGTAGTTGGTTCAAATGGCTCTGAGCACCATGGGACTTAACATCTGAGGTCGTCAGTCCCCGAGAACTTAGAACTACTTAAACCTAACTAACCTAAGGACATCACACACATCCATAGCCGAGGCAGGATTCAAACCTGCGACCGTAGCGGTCGCGCGTTTCCAGACTGAAGCGCCTAGAAGCGCTCGGCCACACTGGCCGGCTGGCCGGGAGTCATCAAGTAAAGTAATATATATTCTTATAGTCGTGGAAGACTAAAATAAGATAGTAGTTTCAATTTCCTGATTTTGTCTTATTTCCACGTTATTAGAAAACAACCATTAATCGTCTCAGTGAAGTATTTTTTGTCGGTTTGTTAGAGATATTTGCCCCTACTAATCTTTTCCACCTATGCAGTCAATTTATTTGTAACGAAGTGTTTTATTCCACACGATTGGCTAGTTTCAACTTCGTTCAGTTTCAAGTACACATTTTCATTTTCTAGCACTATGTCATTACATTATAATTAAGAACCAAACATGAGATAATACAGTACTGGTGCCCCGAGAACATTGGTATCCCGAAAACCATATACAACACAATGTTTTACCATCACAAGACCCTTCTCTAGTACTTCCTCTAGGCTTGACGTTATTTCTTAATTTCTGTTGTTTGCATATTAAATTCATGGGACGCCATTCTATGTTAAATTGTAGACTGGCAGCATACCGTGTTGCATCACTTTAACTCCCCATATGGCTTTATATTTATTCCTCGTGTAGAACTTAAACTATCAGCTGTACAGTTTCTTTGCCTCACAGAACTCCTTTAATTTTAGTAAATCTTTTCAAATAGTCATGAAATAATTTATTGTCCTTTATTCCGATGTAAGCTACACACGTAACTGTTTCTTTTACTTTTGCAAGAAACTTGTATTCCTTCTTAATAGCTTTTTGCAGTGCTGTGTAGATGTAAGCCCGATTGGAAATGCAACGTAGCAATACTGCTGATACGAATAAAGGAAATCTGCGTTAAAGTCACTATATAGCAAAGTGTTTGGGTACTTTGAGCTGTAGAGTCTAGTTTTGAAATGAATATTACGCCAAGAACTGCTTCCTTATTTGCATTACTTAACTGCGTGGGATATGATAAAACATTAGCTCCAGGTACAACTCATGTCGTCTCAACAACATGGCGCAGGGCTGCACATGGCCACGTGATGCCTCACCACGCACGAAATTCCAAACAGAAATCCGACGAAAAGTGTACGAGCAGAGCATACACCAAGCGCGTTCTGCCTACGTCTTAGTATCTGCGCATTCGCAGTACGGTCTGTTTTCTGGCGTTCTGTGGCTTTGTTGATCACGTGACCCTCAAGATCATTTTCTCTCGATGAATGGCTATGCTCTGATCTCCATATTTCGTTGCAGATTGGTTTCCATAGTTGATATCAGTTGTTTACTTCTGTAATTTTTGTTACCTCATATAAATTGTTTCATTTCGTTATTTCTTTCGTTAAAATTTATAATTTCATAGTAAATGACGAAACATTAATTGAAGCTGTGAGGCAGCAGCCGGAATTAGGCGATATGAGCATATTAAATTAATTTCCCTCTGCTACATTTATAAAGTTAATTTTTATGCATACCAGTACAATATTTAATATTTTACAATGAAATGGACTGTAATGTGGTTGCAACTTTAAGAGAAAAAATTACTGCGGGTACAATCAGATTTATTAGTAGATGGAACGTATTTGTGTGTTGTCAAGCATTTGTAATGTTTCATAAAGAGATGAACTGAAACTTTCAGACACTGCAACAGTGGGAAAATACTTTTTTGCGGAGTATACATCAAGTAATGTATTAAATTTGTTTGTTTAAATATGTGTTTGTGACAGACTTATTTACTATTAAGGTGCTCTCTTGAATGTGGGTGAAACAGTTTTGCAACCATCAGTGGCCATTTACACTGTGATCAAAAGTATCCAGACACCTGGCTGAAAATGACTTATAAGTTCGGTAACGCTGGATTTAATATGGTGTTGGCCCAACCTTAGCCTTGATGACAGCTTCCATTCTCGCAGGCATACGTTCAGTCACGGGCTGGAAGGTTTCTTGTGGAATGGCAGCCAATTCTTCGCGCAGTGCTGCACTGAGGACAGGTATCGATTTCGGTCGGTGAGGCCTGGCATGAAGTCGACCTTGCAAAACATCGCAAAGGTGTTCTATAGGATTCAGGTCAGGCCTCTGTGCAGGCCAGTCCATTACAGGGATTTTATTGTCGTGTAACCACTCCGCCACAGGCCGTGCATTACGAACAGGTGCTCGAACCTGTTGGAAGGTGCAATCGTCATCCGCGAGTTGCTCTTCAACAGTGGAAAGCAAGAAGGTCCTTAAAACATTAATGGCCTGTTCGGTGACAGTGCCACGCATAACAACAAGGGGTGCCAGCTCCTTCCATGAAAAACGGGACCGCACCATAACACCATTTCCTCCAAATTTTGCTATTGGCATTACACACGCTAGCAGATGACGTTCACTGGGCATTCGCCATACCCACAACCTGCCATCGGATCGCCACAATGTGTACCGTGATTCGTCACTCCACAGAACGTTTTTCCACTGATCAGTCATCCAATGTTTACGCTTCTTACACCAAGCGAGGCGTCGTTTGGCATTTTCCGGGGTGATGTGTGGCATATGAGCAGCCGCTCGACCATGACATCCATGTTTTATCACCTCCCCTCTAACTCTGATAGTAATTGCAGCGGATGCTGATGCAGTTTGGAATTCCTGTGTGATGTTCTGGATAGATGTCTGCCTATTACACACTATGACCCTCTTCAACTGTTGGCGGTCTCTGTCAGTCAACAGACGAGGTCGGTGTGTACGCTTTTGTGCTGTACGTGTCCCTTCACGTTTCCGCTTCACTGTCACATCAGAGACAGTGACCTAGGGATATTTAGGAGTGTGGAAATCTCGCGTACCGACATATGACACAAGTGACACCCGATCACCTGACTACGTTCGAAGTACTTGAGTTGCGCGGAACGCCCCATTCTGCTCTCTCACAATGTGTAATGCCTACTGAAGTCGCTGATGTAGAGTAGGTAATGTTTTTGGGGGTGTCCCGATTCTTTTTGATGTGTCGACAGAAGTGCCGACACAGTGTGATTTGAGGAGACCGAAATGCACGCTATAAGCTCACGCAGGATGGCGTGAGGTCTGAAACAGGATACGTAATGAATGCTATAAAGAAAAGTACGTAGCTTCTGGAATACTTAACTTTAATCCATCATTTGTATACATCGTTCTTGATGAGACATGCTTCATACGATAACTATCAATTGCTATGGCGCCTTGCTAGGTCGTAGCCATTGACTTAGCTGAAGGCTATTCTAACTATCTTCTCTGCAAATAAACGAGGCTTCGTCCGTTGCATCGCTAGCTAAGTCGTCCGTACAACTGGGGCGAGTGCTAGTAAGTCTCTCGAGACCTGCCGTGTGGTGGCGCTCGGTCTGCGATCACTGACAGTGGCGACACGCGGGTCCGACATGTACTAATGGACCGCGGCCGATTTAAAGCTACCACCTAGCAAGTGTGGTGTCTGGCGGTGACACCGCACTTTTGATCACATAGTGTATGTGGTTTCACTAGCTAACCCCAGTACAAATAAGGCACGGAACAAGTGAAAGACAAATAAGACTTTGAAGGGAAAGCTTTGAGGGAGATACGACTAACGCACAAAAGTTTGTACCGGACTGGCATCTGAACTTAACTGTAACCAAACGAATTTTTTATTCGACTTCCTTAAATGCTTCGACTTCCTTAAATACTTACAAAATGCAACTTCATCTTCTTCGAGCTCTTTGTGTAGTTCATGAAATTCCCTTTCTATACCACGTAATGACGTTTCTCGGACCCTCACTCTTTTTTGCCTTGTTTTGCACTTCCGTCTTCCTTGTCCACTACACAAGCTATCCCTACAAGCTGCAAACCATTCATTCAAGAAATGCCATTTTCCTACAAATGTGGACTCCAGCACCACCCTATACTGGCTACCACGTTGTGTGTGTGCACTTCGCGCGTGAAGACAGTTGAAAATCGTCTTGCGGAGATGACAATTCCCGTGAAAATATATTTGTGGCTATTCATGCGAGTTGAGGTCAGCTAACATGAATTGACTTTACGAGGCGCGAGGTGATGGACAGTGTGAATAAACAAACCTTAACTGACGATGACGCGACGTGACGATGTCGTGACGGAGCAGTGTGAACTGGCCCTATCGCACTGGCTCTTGTCGTTTTACCGTTAAAATCGTGATTTTTCTTCTGTTATTATACACACTCTCACCCAGTAAGAAAACCCAGTTATGCATTATCGCTATAAAACTGTCTGTTCGTTTGTTATTACTTAAGTTATCTTATGAGGCACACTCTTTCCTTTCGAAGTACATCTTACTGAATACACAGTTTCATAACGCCAGTGCATCTTCCACTTGGCAGTAATGACAATGATGTGCACAATTTTAATTAGTATACCGGGAGAGGAAAAAGTTTCCTTTCGAAGGCCTTGCAGTTCAGAATCGTTATACGAATCAGGTAAAATCGTCGTCAGTATTGACGTAACCATCTCACCGACGCATCAGGTTAAAAGTGACCGCTTGGTAAAGCACCGCGTCCTGCTGCGTGAAGATATCCATAACTACCTGCGGCACATCCTATCCTGACAGAAATGGTCGACCCTCCAAGGTGTTTTCTAAGAGACCGAAGGCGTGACAGTCGCATGGAGAGAGAGTTACCATGAAGCGGTAGGACGCCTTGTCCCAACATTCTACAACGGTGGTTTTCGACAGATATGCTGCCCCATAAACATTCTTTGTTCTCGAATGAACCTGTCCCTCACTAGGCAAGAGAAGAATGACATCGCAATGGTCCTGTTTGAATGCATTTAGTAATAAACTCGCTTTACTTCACGTTTCCGTGTTCACCGCACGCACGTCGGAATACACGAATGCCACACTAATTCCATGCCTATTTGATCTCAGAGTAGCACTTACAACCTACATCCTCAATTACTCTCTAGATGTATACCGTCTCTGTCTTCCTTTATAGCTTTATCCCCCTCTAGCAACATGTTATTTACTCCCTGATGTCTTAACAAATGTCCTGTCACCCTATACCTACTTCTTGTCCTCAGGGTTTTGCAGATATTCCTTTTCTCTCCGATTCTGCGCAGAACCTCCTCATTCCTTACCTTATCGGTCCACCTAATTCTCAACGTTCGTCTATACCACTATAAGTCAAATGCTTCGATTCTCTTCTTTTCCGGTTTTCTCCACATTCCATGTTTCACTACCATACAGTGCTGTGCTCCAAACGTACATTCTCAGAAATTTTTTCCTTAAATTAAGCCCTGTGTTTGGTACTAGGAAACTTCTCTTGGCCAGGAATGTCCTTTTTGCCAGTGCTAGTCTGCTTTTGATGTCCTCCTTGCTCCGTGCGTCACGAGTTATTTTGTTGTCTTGGTAGCAGAATTTCTTCATCTACTTCGTGACTATCAGTCCTCATGTTAAGTTACTTACTGTTCTCATTTCTGCTACTTCTCATTACTTTCGTCTTTCTTCCATCTCTCTCAATCCATATTCTGTACTCATTAGACTGTTCATTCCATTAAACAGATCCTGCACTTGTTCTTTATTTTCACTGATGATAGCTCTGTCATCAGCGAATCTTACGACTGATAGCCTTTCACCTTTAATTTTAATTCCAATTCTCAGCCTTTCTTTTATTTCCATCGTTGCTCCTTCGGTGTATACGTTGAAATAGGGGCGAAAGACTACATCCCAATCTTACATCCTTTTTAAACAGAGCACTTGACGCGCTGCCGTATCATCTAGTAGGCGAAGATTATGCTCTTATATAGGTGACATAAGCCATACATAAGAGCATAATCTTCGCCTATTAGTTGATACGACAGCGCGTCAAGTATTAATAATATGCCTCCATATGTTTACCTAACTTGTTGTTTCCATTTTATGCTCAACGTTTCGACAACAGACACAGTCGTCTTCTTCATCTGCGTCTACATAAACTAAGACGACAAAAGTGATAGGACACCTCCTAATAGCGTGTCGAACTTCCTTTTAACCTGTGTAGTGCAGCAACTCGACGTGACAGGGAATCCACAAGTCGCTGGAAGATCCTTGCAGAAATATTGAGCTATGTTGCCTCTGCAGCCGTCCATAATTGCGAACGTGTTGCCGGTGCAGGATTTTATGCACAAACGGACCTCCCAATTATGTCCCATGAATGTTCGACACGATTCATGTCTGGCGATATGGGTGGCCAAATCATGCGCTGGAATTCTCCAGAACGTTCTCCAAATCAATCGCGAACAGTTGTGGCCCGGTGACATGGCGTGTTGTCATGTACAAAAATTCAGTCTTCCTTTGGGAACATGAAGTCCACGAATGACTGCAAATGATCTCGAAGTAGCCGAATATCCAAAGGACCTAGTTCATTCCAGCAAACACAGCCCACACCATTATGGAGCCACCACTTGCACAGTGTATTGTTGACAACTTGGGTTCATGGCTTCGTGGTGTCTGCGCCACACTCGAACCCTACCATCATCTATTACCAAGTGATACGGGGACTCATCTGACCAGGCCACGGCTTTCCAGTCGTCTAGGGTCAAACCGATCTGGCCACGAGCCCAGGAGAGGCGCTGCAGGCGCTGTCGTGCTGTTATAAAACGCACTCGCGTCGATCGTCTGGTGCCACAACTTATTGACGCCATATTTCGCCGCACTATCGTAACGGGTACGTTCGTCGTACGTCCCACATTGATATCTGCCTGTCTGTTAGCACTGACAGCTCTACGCAAACACCGCTGCACTCGATCGTTAACAAAGCCGTCGGCCACTGCGTCGCCCGTGGTCAGATGTAACGCCTGAAATGCGGTATTCTCTAGACACTGTGGATCCCAGAATACTGATTTCGCTAACAATCTCCGAAATAGAATGCCCCATACTTCTAGTGCGCCCATTGACACGTCGGAAACATTTTCACATGAATCACATGATTGCAAATCACAGCTGCACCAATGCACTGCGCTTTTACACCTTGTGTACGCTCCACTACCGCTATCTGTGTATGCGCCTATCACTATCTCATGATGTTGGTCACTTCAGTGTACAGACCCCACAAACCAACGTATGGTGCAGTCATTTCCTTTACTGACGTGTATTCTGACTATCAGCAGCTGTATGAAATATTATTCCAAATTATTTCCTGAACGCAAATTTCGTGACATCAGCTGCAATGAATGCAGATGTATTACCCATCTGTGACGTATGAAAATTTCTGCCGGACCAGTACTCGAACCCGAATTTTCTGCTAAAACGCGAGCGGTCGAAATGGCTAAGGCGACAGCTCGTGATAAGCAGAAAATCTGGGTTCGAGTCCCGGGCCAGCACAAATTTTTGTATGTTACGGTTGGGTAATATATCTGTACCCATTGCAGCTAATGTTATGAAATTCTCATTCAGTTAAATATTTGAATAACATTTCCTTCCCTGTTACACTCGCGAATGGAGTGAGGCAAAAACATCTATATGCCGCCGTACGAAACGTACCTTGGCGGCGGTAGAATTTTTGTGCAGTCGACTTCAAATACCGGTTCTATAAATTTTCTCAGTAGTATGTCACAAAAAGAACGCCATAATCCCTCCAGGGATTTCCATTTGAGTTCACGAAGCATTTCTGCAATACTCGCGTGCTGGCCGAACCTACCCTAGCAATTCTAGAAGACCTCCGCTGGATTGCTTCAATGTCTTCCTTTACATTTAGTGCAGGTTTCCGTTCATCACGCCGAGTAAAGAATAGTGTAAGTCATCTTGTCTTCATCTACTGTCACTCAACAACGACAACTTCCCGTACACCAAAGTGTCATCAAGAAACAGTTGCAAATTGCTGCTTACCCTGTCCGTCCATGTATACAAAGAATAAGAGCTGTCTTATCATACTTCCCTGAGGCATTCCTCACGGTATCCTTGTCTCTGACGACCACTCACCGTCGAGGACAGAATGCTGGGTTCTATCATTTCAGAAGTTTCGAGCCATTCTCATACCTGACAACCTACTCTTATCCTCATACCATCGTTGACAGTGCCAAACATTTTCCGGATATCCAGAAATATGGAATGAGTTTTGCTTTTATGTATACTCGCTGCATGGATTCCAGTCAGACAGCGTGTACACATACAGCAAAACTCGTGGCACTTGAAGAAGACGACTGGGACGATTGCCGCAATGTTGTTGTTGTGGTCTTCAGTCCTGAGACTGGTTTGATGCAGCTCTCCATGATACTCCATCCTTTGCAAGCCTCTTTATTTCCGAATAACTACTTTAAATTACATCCTACTGAATCTGCTTGCCATATACATCTCCTGGTCTCCCTATATGATACTTACCTCCCACACTTCCCTCCAATACTAAATTGGTGATTCCTTAGTGTCTCAGAATGAGTGCTACCAACCGATCCCTTCTTCTAGTCAAGGTTGGGCGACAAATATCTGCTCTCTCCAAGTCTATTCGATACCTCCAAATTAACTGTCTGTTTTACCCAAATCTTCAGCGTTCTTCTGTAGCACCACATTTCTCTTCTTGTCTAAACTGTTTATCGCCCATGTTTCACTTTCATACATGGTTACATTCCATACAAATACTTTCGCAAAAGACATCCCAATACTTAAATCTATATTCGATGTTAAAAAATTTCTCTCCAGAAACGCTTTTCTCCCCATTGTCAGTCTACATTTAGTATCCCATCTACTTCAACCACCAGCAGTTATTGCCAGCCGCGGTGGTCTCGAGGTTCTAGGCGCTCAGTCCGGAACCGCGCGACTGCTACGGTCGCAGGTTCGAATCCTGCTTCGGGCATGGATGTGTGTGATGTCCTTAGGTTAGTTAGGTTTAATTAGTTCTAAGTTCTAGGGGACTGATGATCACAGATGTTAAGTCCCATAGTGCTCAGAGCCATTTGAACCGCAGTTATTTTGCTGCCCAAATAACAAAACTCATTTATTACTTTAAGTGTCCCGTTACCTAATCCAATTCCGTCAGTATCACCTGATTTAATTCGGATACATTCCATTATGTTTGGTTTGGTTTGTTGGTATTTGTCTTCTATTCTCTTTTCAAGACAGTCTATTCCGTTTAACTGCTCTTCCAAGTCCTTTGGTGTCACTGACACAATATCAATGTCATCAGCAAACTTCAAAATTTGTATTTCATCTTCCTTAACTTTAATTCCTACTCCAAATTTTCTTTTGTTTCCTGTTTCTTCAGTGAACAGATTGAATGACGTGGGTGATAGGCAAAGCCATGTCTCACTTCCTTGTCAGTCAGTGCTTACCTCTCAAGCCCCTTGACTCTTTGTTACTTCAAACAGCATTTCGCTCCATGTGTTTTACCCTGCTACCTTGAGAATTCAAAGAGATTATTCCAGTCAGCATTGTCAAATGCTTTCTGTAAGTCTAAAAACGGTATCAACATAGGTTTGCTTTTGGTTAACCCATCTTCAAAGATAAGTCTTAGCCGGTCGCAGTGGACGAGCGGTTCTAGGCGCTACAGTCTGGAACCGCGCGACCGCTACGGTCGCAGGTTCGAATCCTGCCTCGGGCATGGATGTGTGTGGTGTCCTTAGGTTAGTTAGGTTTAAGTAGTTCTAAGTTCTAGGGGACTGATAACATCAGAAGTTAAGCCCCATAGTGCTCAGAGCCATTTGAACCATTTTTGAAAGATAGGTCTTAGGGTTGGTATTGCCTCGCTTATTCCTACACTTCTACGAAATCCATACTAATCATTCCCGAGATCAGCTTCTACCGGTTTTTCCATTCCTCTGTAAGGAAGTGTTTTGGAACCATGACTTATTAAACTGATAGTTCGGCAATATTCACACCTGTCAGGAATTGCTTTCTTTGGAAGTGGAATTATTGTATTCTTCTTGAAGCCTGAGGGTATTTCGTTTGTGTCGTACGTCTTGCACACCAGATGGAATACATTTATCATGGCCGGTTCTCCCAAGGCTGTCAGCAGTTCTGACGAAATGTCGTCTACTCTCGTGGCCAAGTTTCGACTTAGGCCTTTCACCGCTTTGTCAAATTCTTCTCCCAATATTGAATCTCCCGTCTCATCTTCATCCACGTTCTCTATAACGTTGCTATTCAAGTTACTATCTCTTGTGCAGACACTCTATCCATGCCTTCCAGCTTTGAACTTTCCCTTCTTTGTTTAGGACCGGTTTTCCATCTGATCGTTTGATAATCATACAGTTACGTCTCTTTTCTCCAAAAGCCACTTTAATTTTCCTGCAGGCTGTATGTAGCTTACCCCTACTGAAATATGTTTCTAAATCTTTGCACTTTGTCCTCTAGTCATTTCTGCTTACACAGTTTCAGTTCGTTATGGAAATATTGTGCAGTAAATTGAAACGACAACTCGGCAGAGCAGCGGGAGACACACTGTTAGTTAATAACACAGAGAAAACCTGAGAAAACGTATCTCATGCACATTACATGTATGATATGCGACAGTTTTTAAATTCTGTGTGCGTAATTCGGTTTTTTTTCGATTGTAGTTTATAAAAATCCAGTCGTAAGTTAAACATCGTTATTATCGTTTCCGACTGTAAAAAATTTGCCAGTGCAATTGCAGTTCTAGCGTCCCTAGTTCTCATCATCAGTACACAGCATAAAAACCCTCGGCTCTTCTACGTACCGGTCAACTCGTGGAGTTTGGACATGGGGATTAGTGGACCATCTCTTGATCTTCCCTTGCCGCAAATTTCACTGCACACAGTTTGCAGGGCATCACCCCTTGGTACTTAAATGGTCCGCCCTCATACTTAACAACTCATTTCATTGACACATTAAACATACTGGGCTGGCTGAGAACAGTCATCACTTGAACCACGTCTTTATCTTGCACACTAAGAACAAAACTGTCAAACTGTCGCGCCTGTCTGCCTCTTTGTTTGAACAAGTTAATCTCCGAAGCTACTACGTAAATTCTCATGGGATTTTTGCACGTAATTTGAGCTTGGTATGGAGCAATGTACAGGCTTTATTTAAACAAAATCGGATTATGAATAAAAAAATCGTTATTTAAAATTTTATCTAAAAACGTCGTTTTCGTTTGCCTGTTAGAACATTGTATCTCCAAAGCTACGAAGCGGATTTCCATGCGCTTTTCGCAGGTGAGTTGAGTATAGCTTGGGGCAACGTATAAAGTTTGTTTCATCAAAGTCGGCTTGAGCAGCTCGAGAAGGAATGAAATGTCTCTGATGTAAATGCTACTCAGGTCGCGTCCAGTGAGCAAACTGCATTGAAGTCACCGAGCTCTCATGATCTGTCAATTCTGGTATTACTGCTTCTCTACTCACAACACAACATACCTTGCCTCCTTTTATACTGGTGGGTGCACCTCTCGTGATATCTACTGGTCATTGCGCCATTGCATATGATTGTCCAGATACTTTTGATCAGATACAGAAGTGATGTGGCGAATTAATAAAGTTTCGGATAAATTATACGAGTACAACGCTAAGGCAGAGATTCAAAATCTGGTTATAAAAAGTATCCTAGGGTAGATGTCTACTATGGTCATAATTTGCTGGCTAAGGAATGTAGATTGAAACTGAAAAAAATTGCAGATGAGTGGGAAACAGAAAATGGGATACTGATAAGTTGAAAGACGCAGAGGTTGCTTAGAGTTTCAAATGGAGCATAAAGCTCCGACTGACTGCAACAGGTTAAAAGCATCCAATAAAAGATGGGTGGGTAGGTCAGAGAGTCGAAGTAGTGACGGCAGCAGGGGAACAACTAAGTAAAATCATAAGACCAAGCCGGAATCCTTGAAAACAACGAGTTATAAATTTAAATGTGGAAAAGAAAAAAAATTATGTAAATGACCGAAAACGAAGCAGACAAGATATAATAGAGACGCCTAAATATTAGACTGAAAGGGAGCGGGAAATGGCATCGGAGTAATGACTAGATGATAAACGCAAAGCTGTAGAGCCACACATGGCTATGGAAAAGAGTTATAGCGCCTATAGGAAACTTGAAGAGTCTTTTGGAGGAGAGAGAATGACTTGCGGGGAAGAGGCCTTCGAAATAGGGCATCTTATTGTTGCGCGCAATGTGAATTTGCTCTCTGTGTAGCACCACATTTATCACGTGCACTAAAAGTGTCTGGCGCTTGGTCTTCCTATTGGGCGGAGTGTGCCGTCGGCGGTTCACGCTCGACTCTTTAATTATGCTACAATCATAACAACAACGTGTGATGTGTTGCCTATCAGCCAGGCGCAACGGGTAGCTCTGAATAGAGATGTGCGTGACCCTCCAACGTTAAATTTAGTGTAAAGTTGTTTTATGTGATTTATCGTTGATTGAAAAATCAAAAGTCAATATATTAAAATAGCAGCCTATTGTGTTTGAAGATGACCGCCTCCGTAAAGAGAGAAACAGGAAAATCGGCGCCTCCAGATGAAGGAAACCATTAATACACGCGCCGCCCCAGAACGAAAAACACAATTCGCAATGCCACTCAGTAGGCCAACCTGCTTCAAATACAGGATATAATAGAAAATATGGATATAAAATCGTACAAAACTGTGTTCATTTTAGATTATTTGGGTCGCTGATTTCGAATCCTGTGTCGGAATTATGAAATACAAAATGGCTGATCCAATTTGGCGCACTGAAAATCGTAAATTTAGCAGTTTCAAGTAAACCTACGGGTATAAAGAACTGTGAGGCCGCTAGTAACGAATTAGAAGTCGAAATTGCCGTACTGACTTATTCGATTTTTTTGGATTTTCAGTCGAACTCAGAGGCACATTCGTCGCTTGTGTATTATTGCTTTCAGAAGCATCACTGTCTGGTTGTCCACTGAGGGACAGTTCGAAAAGCAGATCTTTTATCTCATGTGGAATCTGTTTATTTTCTTCAATCATGATTTTATGTGCTCTCGAGATGGATGGATCCGAAAATGTCAGAAGTCGGTGGATTACGACATGCATCGTTATCTCACGGCAAATCTTGCGTGTAAAATCTTCTCGGTAACGCCAGGTGTCCATCCCTATTCCGCGCCTCCTGCGCGTCTGCAGATAGTCAATCGGCAACAGGACAGTTTTGATTATGGCATATCCGTATATAAAAACTATGTGGACTGATGTCGGCATCGGGCATTATTGCAGAATATTCCGAGTCCGGTGAAGTTGGCATAGAGAATATTCATTTTTTCAGAGTTGATGACAGATACGTAACACTTCCGAAGCTCTCTGTACAAAATTTAAATACTCTGCAACATTTCAGAAAAAGGAAAAAACAATAAATAAAAAAAAAAAAAAAAAGAAAGCTTATTTCCCAGTTTGCGAAAAAAAAATTATGATTAAAATTCCGAATAGCTTCCCACGAATATTACAGAAAACAATAACGACTTTTTTTTGTGCAGATAATGGTTTATGAGATAATTGCAATGACGGGGGACCCATTTTTACCGTGCTATAAAAGCGCATGTACGTGCACGCAGACAGATTTGAACTTGTTAAATATGCTACACAGGGTTTCGGATAATATGATATTAGTTTAGTTTTAAGCGGATATACGTCATTAGACCTGTTAAAATACCACAAACATACTTTTAGAGTGCTACCCATGTTATTTTATCCAAGGTGGCTATCATGTATCATACAGGCCACACAAACAATATCCGAAAAATTTGTGGTCCAATTCACTGTTATCGTCAACTTTCACGGCACGTATCATATCAACTTGAGAGTGGAATGACACCGCAGCATTGGACAAGTATGCATCAGTGCAATATACACAATATTTCGTCGGACTAAAGGCAGAAGGCGCACTTTTTTTTGTATTCTGTCCAGCTTTTGTATCTAGTTGGCCCACTGTGCCCTGGCGTGAGCGTGTTACAGTATTTCACATAGAAAACGACCTGCAATTACGTGAAAGTAAACTTTCGTTCTCTTCTTTAATATACGTGATCTATTTGATCCTCAATTACTTTAGCTTTGATTCATAACTCAGGTCGACAAAGAAATGTTTTAACGGGTGAGCAAAGCACAGCTGACCCTGCCAGTCCTAGGGGAAATTATCCACTGAGGCAGAGGAAAAGTATCCAGGCAGCACAGCAAGATCGTTGTTATACTCTGTTCCAGGACACTATCAACCTGATCAGCCTTTCAGCAAAGCGGCATCACACTACGCAGACCGTTCGGTCCGTAATTTGGAGGTTACCCAGCCTGCCAATTATCTTTTGATTACACAGGGTGGTCCACTGATCGTTACCGGTCCAAATATCTCACAAAATAAGCGTCAAACGAAAAAACTACAAAGAACGAAACTTGTCTAGCTTGAAGGGGGAAACCAAATGTCGCTATGGTTGGCCTGCTAGATAGCGCTGCCATAGGTCAAACGGATATCAACTGAAATGACAATTAAATGGACACCCTAGCTGCAAACAGGCGTTGATGTACTTCATTGGGGACATGTTGAAAATGTGTGCCCCGACCGGGACTCGAACACGGGGAGCGTGCAAGGGATAAGTCCCTGCAGACGCACTATCCTCTGTGCCCGCGGTGGCTCAGATGGATAGAGCGTCTGCCATGTAAGCAGGAGATCCCGGGTTCGAGTCCCGGTCGGGGCACACGTTTTCGACACGTCCCCAATGAAGTACATCAACGCCTGTTTGCAGCTAGGGTGTCCATTTAATTATCATTTCATTTCTAGCAAAGCTGCATGGTCATCCACAGTAACTGTTCTTTCGGGAACAGATACTACCGTCATATATGGATATCAACTGCGTTTTTTTAAAATAAGAACCCCCATTTTTTTATTACATATTCATGTAGTACGTCAAGAAATATGAATGTTTTAGTTGGATCACTTTTTCGCTTTGTGATAGATGGCGCTGTAATAGTCACAAACATATGGCTCACAATTTTAGACGAACAGTTGGTAACAGGTAGATTTTTAAATTAAAATACAGAACCTAGATACGTTTGAACATTTTATTTCGGTTGTTCCAATGTGATACATGTACCTTTGTGAACTTATCATTTCTGAGAACGTATGCTGTTACAGCGTGATTACCTGTAAATACCACAATAATGCAATAAATGCTCAAAATGATGTCCGTCAACCTCAATGCATTTGACAATACGTGTAACGACATTCCTCTCAACAGCGAGTAGTTCGCCTTCCGTAATGTTCGCACATGCATTGACAATGCGCTGACGCATGTTGTAAGGCGTTGTCGGTGTATAACGATAGCAAATACCCTTCAACTTTCCCCACAGAAAGAAATCCGGGGACGTCAGATCCGATGTTAACGTGCGGGCCATGGTATGGTGCTTCGACCACCAATCCACCTGTCATGATATATGCTATTCAATACCGCTTCAACCGCACGCGAGCTATGTGCCGGACATCCATGATGTTGGAAGTACATCGCCATTCTGTCATGCAGTGAAACATCTTTTAGTAACATCGCTAGAACATTACGTAGGAAATCAATATACAATGCACCATTTAGTTTGCCGTCGATAAAATGGGGGCCAATCATCCTTCCTCCCTGATGTGCGGATTAGCCGCGACAGCAGCTAAAACACCTACTTGGGCATCATCATTTGTTGCAGGTCGTGGTTGACGTTTCACATGTAGCTGAACACTTCCTGTCTCCTTAAATAACGTAACTATCCAGCGAACGGTCCGGACACTTGGATGATGTCGTCCAAGATACCGAGCAGCATACATAGCACACGCCCGTTGGGCATTTTGATCACAATAGGCATACATCAACGCGATATCGACCTTTTCCGCCATTGGTAAACGGTCCATTTCAACACGGGTAATGTATCACGAAGCAAATACCGTCCGCACTGGCGGAATGTTACGTGGTACCACGTACGTATACGTTTGTGACTATTACAGCGCCATCTATCACAAAGCGAAAAAAGTGGTCCAACTAAAACATTCATATTTCTTTACTTACTACACGAATATGTAATAAAAATGAGTGTTCCTATTTAAAAAAAAGCAGTTGATATCCGTTTGACCTATGGCAGCGCCATCTAGCGGGCCAATTATAGCGCCATTTGGTTTCCCCCTTCAAGCTAGACAAGTTTCGTACTTTGTAGTTTTTTCGTTTGACGCTTATTTCGTGAGATATTTGGCCTGGCCACTGTTAATGGACCACGCTTTATACTGTGTCCCGGCTAGAGCAGTGACACAGCTATAAAAAGTGCAACACGTGTGAAAATTCGATTTAAACAATCTTATAAAACTTATATTGATATACACTGAAGGAAAAAAAATCACAACACAAAGGAGTTGTGCGACATAAACGGAAGTTTTTGATAAATTTCCTGCCAATCGCGTAAGAGTGTCGTCGGTAGCGCCACTAAAAGAATGGGAACCAGGCTGTCCGTAAATACTCGCTGTAACGGCCGTGAGCGTTAGTTACCTTTGAGACTGGACGCGCTAAGATGATGTTAGTCAAGAATGCCTTTAAGGCGACAAAGATTGCTTTATCAATACCTCACTGATGTAAGCTGGTTCTGCCTGGTCAGAAACAGATCAATTGAGGGTCTGCAACCAACATGTCTGATTGCTAGACACACGGGACCTGCACCTGGATTAATGGTCGTTGTATCGCGTCTGAATACCTTAACGCAAAGTACATCAAATTCCATTGACGCCTCCATAAGAGATAGTCTCCACTCGTTCCAGTCTGACTGTGTAAGCGTAGACCAGATGAGGCTTAAATTCAGACAACTGAGAGATGTATACTACATAAATTAATAACAAATGATACTGATGCCCCATGATACAGAAAATCAGGTCAGAACAAGCAGAAGAAGCAACGAAAAAAGCATGTCAAATTTAAAAGAACGCAAAATCTCCTAGCTTGGAGAAGTTTTAGGAAAGCTCCAAACTTAGCACAGACTTCAATGTAAGATTTTTTAGTAGTTTTCGCTACGAAATCTGGTAGAATATCCAGAGAGATTCTGGGCGTATGTAAAGTATGATGTGTTGGCAGAAGAGCCAACACCGTGTAGCTAGAGGAGGCCGAAATGCACACGTTTAAGCTCACGCAAACTGGCGTGAGGTCTGGAACAGGACAATGTAATTAATATAGCCAATAAGGTACGTTGCTGCTGGAATACTTAACTTTAATCCATAATTGGAGAACATCGCTCTTGTTGATACATTAATAACAATCTCAATATAAACTGGTAATGGCGCCTTGCTAGGTCGTAGCAAATGACGTAGCTGAAGGCTATGCTAACTATCGTCTCGGCAAATGAGAGCGTATTTGTCAGTGTAGCATCGCTAGCAAAGTCTGCTGTACAACTGGGGCGAGTGCTAGGACGTCTGTCTAGACCTGCCGTGTGGCGGCGCTCGGTCTGCAATCACTGACAGTGGCGACACGCGGGTCCGACGTATACTAACGGACCGCGGCCGATTTAAAGGCTACCACCTAGCAAGTGTGGTGTCTGGCGGTGACACCACAAAGTACACCACCAACAGGACACAACTAAAACCTTCACTGCTTTATAGCGATGGTGATGTTACTGATGACAGTGTCACTAAAGAAAAGATATTAAACGCGGTATTCCGACGTTCCTTCAGCAAGGAAGTCGATGTGAATATTCCAGAGTTCGAATCAAGAACAACTGGCAACACGAGTAATTTGGAAGTAGATATTCTCAGCGTAGCAAAACATCTTAACTCACTTAATATAAGCAAGGTCTCCGGTCCAAATCGTATATCAGTTAGGTTCCTTTCGGCTTTCGGTGACACATAGCTCCATTTTTATGAATGATGTACAACCGCTCGCTCGCAGAAAGACTGGAGAGTTGCACAGGTCACATCAGCATCCAATACAGGAAATAGGAGTAAGCCGATGGCTTACAGATCCGTATCAATAAGGTCGAGTTACGGTAGGAATTTGGAATATATGCTGTGTTCGAACACCCCGAAGGAAACGAATTATTGACAAATAGTCAGCATGCATGCAGAAAATATCGTTCCTGTGAACCACAGTTGCCCTTTGCTCACACGAAGAAATGAGTGCTATCGACGGAGGATTTAAAATTGATACCATATTCTCAGATTTCCAGAAACGTTTTGATACTGTTCCTCACCAGCAACTTCTAATCAAATCACGTGCGTACAGAGTATCGTCTCCGTTGTGAAACTGGATTCGTGATTTCCGGTCAGAGAGGTCACAGTTCGTAGTAACTGATGAAAAATCATGGAGTAAAACAGAAGAGATATTTGACGTTCCGCAAGGAAGTGTTATAGGCCCTCTGCTGCTCCTGATCTATGCAAACGATTTAGGAGACAATTTGATCAGCTATCTTAGATTGTTTGCGTGTGGTGCTGTCATTTACAGTCTCGTAAAGTCATCAGATGATCAAAATCAATTTCAAAATGATTTAGAGAAGATATCTGTATGGTAAGAAAAGTAGCAATTGACTCTAAATAATGAGAAATGTGTAGTCATTCACACGAGTAATAAAAGGAATCTACTAAGTATCGGTTAAACGGTAAATCGTACAAAACGTAAGGCTATAATTCAACTAAACATATTAGCATTAAAATTACGAATAACTTTAATTGGGACGATCACATAGATAATGTTCTGCGGAAAGCGAACCAAAGACTGCACGGTTTGCGATCTGCGTCAGATATGATTGACGGAGGACACAGAAAAAATTCCTTTTGTATTATCACGAAATAGGGGAGGGAGAGGACGGATATGATACGCGGACTGGATTGACAAACATTAAAACAAAGACGTTTTCAAACGCCTGGCTAAATCTGCGAGACAGAACAGATAGTTGGAACTGTGGAAAGGGGCCAAAAATGAGCGGCTGTCAGTTACACTCGAACACATAACTATTTAGTTGCCCAAAGATTACAGCGCAAATTTCTGAGCTGAACTATCTACTGAATATGTCACAATCTTATGGCTTAAGGGCACAACCTCTTTAAATTTTAAAACGGTTGAAGGCCCATGATTTGAAACACAACTACAATAAATTTTCAAAAGTCAGAAGGCCTGAAGCTTTATCCAGAAAAAAAATATTTTTATTGAGGCTGAAGGCTCAAACAATCTAAGATTTAGAAAGTAAGGAATTTTAACTTTAAGACGGTTGAAGGCCCATGATTGAAAAAACACAACTACAATGAATTTTCAAAAGGCAGATGCCCGAAAGCTTTATCCAAAGAAATATTTTAAATGAGGCTGAAGGCCCAAACAATGCAAGACTTGACAAGTAAGGAACTTTCAATTTTAAAGCGGCTGAAGGCCCATTATTTAAAACCCAACTAAAAGCATACAGATTCAAGCCATCGGCTATAAGCCATTAAAATACAGAATCAAACACCAATAAGAAAAGGCAGTACAGCGAGCGGCGCTCAGAAGTTTCCGGGGGTCGGTCTGCACTTGAAATATTAACGTTCGCTTAGGGGAGACAGGTAGTCGGCCCAACTATATCCGATCAGCCATCAGCCCAGCCAAGAGGTAGTCAACGGACCCATCAACAAGACGCTTTCCACCCGACCAGTATACAAGGAACACCAAAGCCAAAACGTAAAAGGCGTAGCCGCCCACAACGAAGTATGCATAAACTGTCAAAACTACACACACATGTTGGACAGTGACAACACGGTGAGGAAAGGACACTGCCTGAATTTTACGTCATCGGCCAGGGCAGGTAACCGGAATGCTAACGGCCACAAGGCAGAAAATTCTGCTGGTGCACTTTCCACTTCAAATAACCAAATTACAGTTACACCCCTCCGGATGGCGGCCAAACTTTCGCCAACTCGAACACTCGCTCACGGGAATACCTCCAACAGCCAACCAGGGGACTGATGACCTTAGAAGTTAAGTCCCGTAGTGCTCAGAGCCATTTGAACCATTTTTTTTTTGAGCAGAAATATCATTGTAATATAATAAATCAGAACTCGGGCGACAATATCTAAGTGCTGTTGTCGCGTACTGTTCGAGAGATGAACGGAAGTGAAATAGCTTGAAGGTGGTTTAGTGATCCCCCCCTCCCCCTCCTCCCACCCCCCACCCTATGCATTTATAGAGCACTCATGTAGATCTAGATGTAGCTATGAGGAAGCGAACTTACGAACTTATGATCAGACGAAGCCTATTAATGTAAAGTAATACCAAAGTACCCTCCATGTTAAACTGCATCCTGTTGACGATTCGATATCAATATTTCCACGTGGCCTTTGTCTGTAGGATAGGGCGAAGACATTTGAACTTTATTTATACGACAGCGCACAGGCCAGTTATCAGAAACTAGAGGCCACCTTCACTTCTGCCATTCTATGAAAAATGCAGGAAATGTTAATCTTTTACCACCACTAGCTCCTAAATCAGTTACGTCAGGTGGAATGCTGCCGCACTTGTGGGCATTAGTCCACGTTTACACGCACCTTAAAGAGCAGAAGAAAGCGCACGTTAAAGCGAATGGGATAAGTCACTTGTAGTTAGACGTAGCACAGAGCGCACGTCAGTTGTGTACGCACAGTGGGCGCTTACAATGGTGTAGAGTAGAGCGCTGAAAGGAAATCAGAACTTGTTGCTCTCTCAGTATATGCCGCGACAGTGAGCAATATGAAAAAGGGATAACAGTCACTTAGGGTGAAAAATGGATGAGCAGCGGGAGGAGACAGGGAATTCGACATTTCTTCGAAAATAACTTATTCTAGAGGACGACAGCTTATTTCGAAATTAACTGAGGATGAGCGAGGATAATTATAGATTCCTAATGGACCAGCGACAATTTAATGAAGCAAGGCAGTGTGACGAGAAAAGCAATTACTTCATCCTAGACGTTATCAGCTACTACAGATGGAAAGAAATCGCAACACCAAAAAATTATCATTGTAGAATAATGAAATTTCGGGAATACATTTGTCTAGGAAATATATTTCAGTGATTAACATTGCAAGATCACATGTTAATGTAAGCAGGAGATGAGCCACTTGCAAATGTGAAATGTTGATGCATTAATAACCGCTGTAACTGGCAGAATGTTGAATGAAAGCGTGCAAACGTTCCTGCATTGTGTTGTACAGGTGGCGGATGTCAGTTTGTGGGATGGAGTTCCATGCCTGTTGCACTACGTCGGTCAATACTTGACGGTTAATGCTGACTGTGGATGACGATGGGGTAGTCGTCCGATATGCTCGATGGGGGACAGATCCGGTGACCGAGCAGGCTAAGGCCCGTTTCACACTCGGACACTGGTGACGGTCGCCAGTGACGGTCACCGCTAATTGTGGTGAAGACTCCTGCGTCACCGGTGTCTGACACCGCAGGTATTGCCAACTGATTAGTTAGTGAAGTGGACTCGAGCGAGGAGGAACTTTTGTCGGTACTTCTAAGCAGGAGGAGGAGGAGGAGGATGAAGACAAAACTTTTATTACACGTACTTCCACTGCTACGTGATCGACTGGTGAAAGGATTGTTTTATACTCTTTCTACATCTACATTCATACTCCGCAAGCCACCTGCCGGTGTGTGGCGGAGGATACCTTGAGTACCTCTATCGGTTCTCCCCTCTTTCCAGTCTCGTATTGTTCGTGGAAAGAAAGATTGCCGGTATGCCTCTGCGTGGGCTCTAATTTCTCTGATGTTATCCTCATGGTCTCTTCGCGAGATATACGTAGGAGGAAGCAATATACTGCTTGACTCAACGGTGAAGGGATGTTCTCGAAACTTCAACAAAAGCCCGTACCGAGCTACTGAGCGTCTCTCCTGCAGAGTCTTCCACTGGAGTTTATCTATCATGTCCGTAACACTTCCGCGATTACTAAATGATCCTGTAACGAAGCGCGCTACTCTCCGCTGGATCTTCTCGATCTCTTCTATCAACACTATCTGGTACGGATCCCACACCAGTGAGCAGTATTCCAGCAGTGGGCGAACAAGTGTACTGTAATCTACTTCCTTTGTTTTCGGACTGTATTTTCTTAGAATTCTTCCAATGAATGTCAGTCTGGCATCTGCTTTACCGACGCTTGCTTTTATATGGTCATTCCATTTTAAATCACTCCTAATGCCTACTCCCAGATAATTTATGTAATTAACTGCTTCATGTTACTGACCTACTATATTGGGGCTAAATGATGAAGGATCTTTCTTTCTGTGTATTCACAGCACATTACACTTGTCTACATTGAACCCGTTTGCGTGCTACGACCATACCTGTTGCATACAGTTGGCGGTAGATGTTTTGCAATGTGCGGCACGTTGGATGCTCTTTGGCCGGGTACCGTTCTGCATACACCCTGCAGGCTTCAGCTGCATTTCGTCGACACTCGCCATAGATGAGTATCATCTCCGCCTTTTCAGAGTTCGAATACACCATGGTCACAGTTCCTACAACACTACACTATCACAGACGTCTGGTAACACGGTGTACTACAGTTGGTCTGCGTGCGGAGACGAATGCAGAATAACAATAGCAGCAAGCGCTACATGCCGAAACTGCGACAGCTAGACCAAACCACAACAGTGCACTACAGCCACACTCGTAAACACAGTCGTCATCGTAAACATGTCCCTGCAGATGCTGCTCGCCGACCGTGGCCCGTGTTTGTTACAACACGCAACTGAACGTCGGAGGTTTCAAGCGTCAACTTTAGGTTGCAATACCTCCGGATGTAATTAACATTTTACAATGCGACAAACGGCACTGATTACGTATTTGTTTATATGTTCAGATGTGCTGACAAAACTAACGTGGTTGTTGTTGTTGTGGTCTTCAGTTCTGAGACTGGTTTGATGCAGCTCTCCATGCTACTCTATCCTGTGCAAGCTTCTTCATCTCCCACTACTTACTGCAACCTACATCCTTCTGAATCTGTTTAGTGTATTCATCTCTTGGTCTCCCTCATTCGACTTTTACCTTCCACGCTGCCCTCCAGTACTAAATTGGTGATCCCTTGATGCCTCAGAACATGTCCTACCAACCGATCCCTTCTTCTGGTCAAATTGTGCCACAAACTTCTCTTCTCCCCAATCCTATTCAATACTTCCTCATTAGTGATCTACCCATCTAATCTTCAGCATTCTTCTGTAGCACCACATTTCGAAAGCTTCTATTCTATTCTTGTCCAAACTATTTATCGTCCACGTTTCACTTCCATACATGGCTACACTCCATACAAATACATTCAGAAATGACTTCCTGACACTTAAATCTATACTCGATGTTAACAAATTTCTCTTCTTCAGAAACGCTTTCCTTGCCATTGTCAGTCTACATTTTATATCCTCTCTACTTCGACTATCATCAGTTATTTTGCTCCCCAAATAGCAAAACTCCTTTACTACTTTAAGTGTCTCATTTCCTAATCTAATTCCCTCAGCATCACCCGACTTAATTCCACTACATTCCATTATCCTCGTTTTGCTTCTGTTGATGTTCATCTTATATCCTCCTTTCAAGACGCTATCCATTCCATTCAACTACTCTTCCAAGTCCTTTGCTGTCTCTGACAGAATTACAATGTCATCGGCGAACCTCAAAGTTTTTATTTCCTCTCCATGGATTTTAATACCTACTCCGAATTTTTAACTGCCATCTGGTTTCTGTACAAATTATAAATAGCCTTTCGCTCCCTGTATTTTACCCCTGCCACCTTTAGAATTTCAAAGAGAGTATTCCAGTCAACACTGTCAAAAGCTTTCTCTAAGTCTACAAATGCTAGAAACGTAGGTTTGCCTTTCCTTAATCTTTCTTCTAAGATAAGTCGGAAGGTCAGTATTGCCTCAGGTGTTCCAGTATTTCTACGGAATCCAAACTAATCTTCCCCGAGGTCGGCTTCTACTAGTTTTTTCATTCGTCTGTAAAGAATTCGTGTTAGTATTTTGCAGCTGTGGCTTATTAAACTGATTGTTCGGTAATTTTCACATCTGTCAACACCTGCTTTCTTTGGGATTGGAATTATTATATTCTTCCTGAAGTCTGAGGGTATTTCGCCTGTTTCATACATCTCGCTCACCAGATGGCAAAGTTTTGTCAGGACTGGCTCTCCCAAGGCCGTCAATAGTTCTAATGGAATGTTGTCTACTCCGGGGTCCTTGTTTCGACTCAGGTCTTTCAGTGCTCTGTCAAACTCTTCACGCAGTATCGTACCTCCCATTTCATCTTCATCTACATCCTCTTCCATTTCCATAATATTGTCCTCAAATACATCGCCCTTGTATAGACCCTCTATATACTCCTTCCACCTTTCTGCTTTCCCTTCTTTGCTTAGAACTGGGTTTCCATCTGAGCTCTTGATGTTCATACATATGGTTCTCTTATCTCCAAAGGTCTCTTTAATTTTCCTGTAGGCAGTATCTATCTTACCCCTAGTGAGATAAGCCTCTACATCCTTACATTTGTCCTCTAGCCATCCCTGCTTAGCCATTTTGCACTTCCTGTCGATCTCATTTTTGAGAGGTTTGTATTCCTTTTTGCCTGCTTCATTCACTGCATTTTTATATTTTCTCCTTTCATCAATTAAATTCAATATTTCTTCTGTTACCCAAGGATTTCTACTAGCCCTCGTCTTTTTACCTACTTGATCCTCTGCTGCATTCACTACTTCATCCCTCAAAGTTACCCATTCTTCTTCTATTGTATTTCTTTCCCCCATTCCTGTCAGTTGTTCCCTTATACTCTCCCTGAAACTCTGTACAACCTCTGGTTCATTCAGTTTATCCAGGTCCCATCTCCTTAAGTTCCCACCTTTTTGCAGTTTCTTCAGTTTTAATCTACAGGTCATAACCAATAGATTGTGGTCAGAGTCCACATCTGCCCCTGGAAATGTCTTACAATTTAAAACCTGGTTCCTAAGTCTCTGTCTTAACATTTTATAACTATCTGATACCTTTTGGTATCTCCAGGGTTCTTCCATGTATACAACCTTCTTTCATGATTCTTAAACCAAGTGTTAGCTATGATTAAGTTGTGCTCTGTGCAAAATTCTACCAGGCGGCTTCCTCTTTCATTTCTTAGCCCCAATCCATATTCACCTACTACGTTTCCTTCTCTCCCTTTTCCTACTACAGAATTCCAGTCACCCATGACTATTAAATTTTCGTCACCCTTCACTATCTGAATAATTTCATTTATTTCATCATACATTTCTTCAATTTCTTCGTCATCTGCAGAGCTAGTTGGCATATAAACTTGTACTACTGTAGTAGGTGTGGGCTTCGTGTCTATCTTGGCCACAATAATGCGTTCACTATGCTGCTTCTAGTAGCTTACCCGCATTCCTATTTTCCTATTCATTATTAAAACTACTCCTGCATTACCCCTATTTGATTTTGTGTTTATAACCCTGTAGGCACCTGACCAGAAGTCTTGTTCCTCCTGCCACCGAACTTCACTAATTCCCACTATATCTAACTTTAACCTATCCATTTCCCTTTTTAAGGTTCCATTTGAAAATAACGTAGGTTTGTGGTAAAAAACATACTTCCGTGCATTTTTGTATGGTTTGTTTTAAACAATTACACTAGCCCCTCTCCTCACGTTCGGTCTGTGGAATCGGTTCGTCAGTATTTGATGTGGTTTACGAAATATATCCAGCGGTAACGTTAGGTGACTCACCCTGTATATCACCAGTTGTCGTATGATGACTATTAAAAGATTATATTTAATGTTAGTCTGGTTGGAAATTTGGTAAATAGACTGGATACCTGGTGAAACAGTTGCTCAGTAATGCAAGGTTAACTTCCGCAGATAGCTCACGGCTTTTAACCCGCATTTATTGTCTTCAATATCAGCACCGCTTTCAGAACAACTTAATGCATCAACATTACAAGGTAACTAACGCTCTCGATCGTTACGGCATGTATTTAAAGAAAACCTGAATGCCATCGTCACAGTGAAGTTACGAGCGCCGCGCTAATGTGACTGGCGAGAATTTGAAAAGACATAATGTTTCAGATTGTACTGCTTGCCTCCTGGAGCAGACACTTGTGCGATTATCTTTCGTGAAAGTGAACTTTATTTACCACTAAAACCTTCGTTACGAGTTATAAAGTGTCAAAAAATGACAAAGAAGAACTTTCTTTACAAAATTATTGCGAAAAGTATTGATTAAATGTGTCATGACCTACAAAGAACTGTTAGACGACACAATAATATGTAAGATCATTGTTATTATTAGAAAAAATGCTCTGATGATCTTCTTGTTCTCACTTTTTCTTCTTCTTTGATTTCTGATGTATCTCGAGCGTGCTGGGGGCCAGACGTGTTTGCTGTATGTGTCATTTAGTGATTTCAAGCAAAACATGAAATTTTGTCTAATTTTGTACTCTTTTATTGCAGTATTTGCTAACCCCAACAGCCTTTGCTTTAAGAAGTGCCTGTGAATATTTTATCAACGCGCGAGAGGCGCAGATGTTATTCATATTTTTGTCGGCCATCTTAAGAACGATAACGTTATTTCAGTATAGTTCTGAAATGATTAATAATATTCAACTCAGATTAATTTAAAAAATACTAATAATACTCCTTCACTGTAGATAGGTATTTTGCTTAATTTCAAGGAATATTACGTAAAAACATCGTGCTTGTGTGTTCTGATAGAATCTGTGGCAAAGAAGACGTTTCATCAATAAAACAAAACAGATATTTATCGAGAGAAGTTTCAAATATTACGAGATGGTACATTTCACAGCGTTTACATTTCTTTACAATACGTTAATACAATAACACGATTTATACAGCCAGACATTCCACACAACACCACACGATACACACCACATTCTGCGCCCCAACATACGGCATATGAAACACTCGTATGTACCAAAATTCAATATTTGTATTATGTACTAATGTGTATTGTGTTTTTCTTTCATGTACTCAACAACCAATAACGACGAGCGAGTATAGGTAAATGGAAATGAGCGTTTGGCGTCCGGCCGCCTTGGTGCAGGTCTTATTACATTCGACGCCACATTGATTAGGAAAGGGACATGGACAGAAAAAGTCAAAGAAGTAAAAAAGGCATAATGTTGAGTTTATTATAAATCGCCACTTACACAAGTTGTTCAGTACGAGCACCAGAGCCGTTGACATGATCCTGTATCCGTAAAACGATGTGATCAACAGTTGCTCGCAGCAGCTCCGGAGGCATCTGAGCAACATGTTCCTGTATACTCGCCTCTAGATCATGTAGAGTCGAAATGTATCCCTGGAAAACGCGTTTTTTTGTTTTAGGTATCTGCAGAGTCAAAAGTCACATGGATTCAGGTCAGGAAATCTTGTGGGTCATGTATCTGGAAAACGTCTGGAGACAACACGTTGGTACAAGGTTGTATAAAATAGATCTTTCACTGGGCAAGCGACGTGAGATGTTGCCCCATTTTGCTTTAAAATAATGGTTTCCACATAGTTATGCTCTTCCAAAGCAGGAATGACATGCTGAACAAGGAGGTGTCGATTACGTACTGACGTCACGGTACATCCTGTGTGCATTCTCTTCAAACAAGAACGGACTGAGAATGAAGGTGCTTGTGAATCCACACCACGCAGTCACATGTGGCGACGCAATGGCTGTTCGTGCACAACACACTGTTAACAATACCCTAAATTCGGCAGTTCTGTGTATTCACTGCACCCTATAATGTAAAATGTTCCTCATCTTACTTACTTACCTACCTACTCACTGGTCACACCGGACTCCAGGGACCATTACCGCAGCAACGTATTTTCGCCACCTGTCCCTGTCTTGGGCTATTTCCTTCCATTCACCTTCAATACCTGGGCTCCTCAAATCAGCCTTCACATTGTCCTCCCATCTACGCCTCGGTCCCCCCACAGGACATTTCCCTCTAGGTGCCCTACCAGTACTCTGCGCACTGCCCTACCGTCATCCATTCGAGCTACGTGACCCGCCCATCGCAGCCTACGTGATTTAATAATACTGATTATGTCAGGGCTTGAATAGAGTTCGTGAACCTCTTCGTTATGCAGTTTTAGCCACTCTCCGCTAATGTCATCCCTTTCTGCTCCGAAAATTTTCCGCAAAATTTTGTTTTCAAATACTCGAAACGGCTTTTCATTTTGCACAGTGAGAGACCAAGTCTCACACCCATACAGCATAACTGGTAGAATAATAGTTTTGTATATTCTAATCTTAAATTCCTAGACAATATCCGTGATGAAAGCAGTCTATTCAGTGGGAAGTAACACGCATTTGTCGCCCGTAATCTCTTCTTCAGTTCGGATTCAATCTCATTTCTCGAAGTGATGTCCACGCCTAGATACTTAAATGCGTTCACTTTTTCAAACTGCATGTCTCCAACTGTTAACATTTCCTGATCTACTGCTGTTGGCATTCTAGTAGTAACCAGGTATTTAGTTTTGTCTTCACTTATCCTTAGACCTACACCTTCACTACCCTTGATTAACGCATTCGCATTTGCTGTTACAGATTCTTTCCTATCGCTAATGATGTTTAGATCATCTGCATACCCTAACATCTTAATATTTCCATTTAACTCCACATCCTCTGAATTATCTGCTGCCATTCGTACAATATATTCTACGACTAAATTAAAAAGTAGCGGAGACAGGGCATCTCCCTGCTTAAGTCCGTTCTTTATTACAAATTCTTCTGACTCCAATTTCCCCACGCGTACTCTACCTTTTGTGTTTTTCAAACTCGCTTCTATAAGTCTAACATACTTCTTTGGTATTCCAAGTTCCAAAAGAATTCTGTACTATTTTGACTGCAATACTGAATCATATGCTTTTGTAAAATCTATGAAAAGATTATGAACTGGTTTATTGTATTCCCATTTCTTTTCCAAAATTTGACGCAGGATGAATTTTTGGTCTATAGTTGATCTGTTCCTCCGAAAGCCGGCTTGGTAATCCCCCACAATTTCATCTGCATATGGTGTAAGCCTGCTTAGCAGAATATTCGAGAAAATTTTGGAACATACTGATAATAGCGATATCCCTCTATAATTACTACAATCCATTTTGTCACCTTTCTTAAAAATCGGGATCAGAATCGACTCCTGCCACTCTTCAAGTGTCATCTCTGAGTTCCATACTTTAGTTATTACTTTGTGAACTACTTCCACCAATTTCTGTCCCCCATTTTTAACTAATTCTGCAGTTATGCAATCTGATCCTGGTGCTTTATGGTTTTTCAATTTGTTGATTGCATCTCTTACTTCCTTTAACGTTGGCTCAGGTATCTGGGGTTCTGCTGTATGTATTTCGTACGCCTGCTCATTTCCTGCTTCCTGGTGTTCATTTAATAGATGATCAAAACACGCCCTCCATTTACTTAATATAGCACTGGGGTCTGTCAGTATTCCCCCAGCATCCCCACGAAGTGCATTTGTCCTAGCCTTGAAGCCCTTCCTAAAGCCATTTATGTCTAGGTAAAGTTTCCTAATGTTTTTTGTTTTACTGTTTGTTTCCATTTTTGATAATTTAATTGTTCAAATAATCCCTCTTCTTTGCCCGTAGCCTACGACCAACATCCCTTCTCAAGTTCAAGAACTCCTCTCGTTTTCTGTCTCCCGTTCTATCCCAATCTAATCGCGCTTTTCTCCTTTCCTCTACCAATTTCTTGCATTCCTCATCAAACCACGGTTTCCTCCTGTTCTTCTTAATTGTACCTATTGTGACCTTCTCTGCCTCTTTGATATTATTCCTCACAGTGTTCCACTGTTTATTTACATCCTCGTTTTTATCTTCGTGTGTCCTGAGAGCATTAAACCTATTTGAAATTTCTATCATGTACCTTCTTCTAAAGTTTTCATCATTCAGCTTGTCCGTGTCGAACCTAACAAGTTCTGCATTGTGACACCTTGATGTTGCTGTAGATAGCCGTTGGTGAACTTTGGCAACTACAAGAAAATGATCAGAATCGCAGTCTGCTCCCCTGAAAGTCCTAACATTTTCTATACTAGTATGCCATCTCCGATCTACAAGAACATGATCAACTTGGTTTCGGGTGTGTCCATCCGGAGAGACCCAAGTTGCTTTATGAATGTCCATCCTTTTGAAATATGTGCTCTCAACAATCATGTATCCTCATCACTTCACAGAATATTGACCAGCCACCTGTCAGCAACTTCGATCCGTGCCAGAAACCGAAGAGCAAATTCAGAATATTGCGTGAAATATGAGGTTTCAGTTGCTGCACCATTTGGATCTTGTAGTGCAGAATGGACCCCAAAACTTTCTGTTCAGTTGACCACAGGATGGACGATTCTTGTGATACTGCACGAGCACTGCCACTACCCAGAGCACGTGCTGCAAGGTCAGTTACAGCAACAGCAACCTCCGAATAGTCCTCGTACTCTACTACTTGCAAAGAAACTACTGAAGTTTAGCACCAACCTCCAAAGGTGCGTAGGAAATCGCTACATATCTACACTCATGCTCATAAATTAAGGATAATTGCAGAATGTGGTGCCACACAACGTGCCATTGCACAAAACTGGCGCTAATAGCATAGGCGCATAGGGAACACACACGACACAGATCTGGAAGTCCACGGTATGGGTGGTAAGTTGAGAAAACCGTCCCGAAACACATGTGCTACAAAACGCCACTGTTTCCTGCGCATGTGCCCTGACATCAATGTGGGATATGATCACCATGCACACGTACACAGGCTGCACAACGGGTTGGCATACTCAGGATCAGGTGGTCGAGCAGCTGCTGGGGTATAGCCTCCCATTCTTGCACCAGTGCCTGTCGGAGTTCCTGAAGTGTCGTAGGGGTTTGAAGACGTGCGGCGATACGTCGACCGAGAGCATCCCAGACGTTCTCGCTGGGGTTTAGGTCTGGAGAACAGGCAGGCCACTCCATTCGCCTGATATCTTCTGTTTCAAGGTGCTCCTCCACGATGGCAGCTAGGTGGGGCCGTGCGTTATCATCCATCAGGAGGAAGGTGGGACCCATTGCACCCCTGAAAAGGCGGACATACTGGTGCAAAATGACGTACCGATACACCTGACCTGTTACAGTCCCTCTCTCAAAGACATTCTGGGGTTTATGTGCTCCAAACACAATCCCGCCCCACACCATCAAACCACGACCTCCATACAGGTCCCTTTCAAGGACTTTAAGGGGTTGGTATCTGGTTCCTGGTTCACTCCAGATGAAAACCCGGCGAGAATCACTGTTTTGACTATACCTGGACCCGTCCGTGAACATAACCTGGGACCACTGTTCCAATGACCATGTACTGTGTTGTTGACACCAGGCTTTATGGGCTCTCCTGTGACCAGCGGTCAGTGGAATGCACCTTGAGTTCTCCGGGTGAATAAACAATGTCTGTTCAGTCGTCTGTAGACTGTGTGTCTCGAGACAACTGTTCCAGTGGCTGCGGTAAGGTCCCAAGCAAGGCTACCTGCAGTACTCCGTGGCCGTCTGCGGGCGCTGATGGTGATAAATCGGTCTTCTTGTGGTGTTGTACACTGTGGACGTCCCGTACTGTAGCACCTGGACATGTTTCCTGTCTGCTGGAATCGTTGCCATAATCGTGGGGTCACTCTTTGTGGCACACGGAGGGCCCATGCTATGACATCCTGTGTTTGTTTACCCTCCAGTCGCCCTAGTATTCTACCCCTCATAACGTCATCAAGATGTGTTCTTTGAGCCATTTTCAAAACACAGTCACCATTAGCACCTCTGAAAATGTCTGTACACTTATTCTCTGCACCGTACTCTGACATGCACCAACACACCTCTGCGTATGTGGACTGCTGCCAGCGCCACTGTGCGACAACCGCAGGTCCAATGCACCGCATGGTCATACCCCGAAGTGATTTAAACCCGCAAACCGCCCACCAGAGCTTTGTTTAACCATGTGTCAGCATTATCCTTAATTTATGAGCATGAGTGTACATAATGCGGATAAAAGTAAACATGCATTTTAGTGCTATTCAGTAGAGTACAGTGTACCTCCATTTGTGTAAGGCTCGCGATTTGAACTATTAGTTTAAGCTTGGCCGGCTGACTGGGAACACATTATCAGTTTACTGCAAGAAGGCTTGTCATCCCAAGGAATTGCCAGCCGAATTGGCGCCGACTGCAGCTCATCATTCGCACTCTGAATCAGTATCATGAGACACAAAACACCGAAAATGTGCCTGTCAGAGTGTGTTCAGCTGATGGCCGCTACCTGAAAATCATGGGGGCAGGTACCTACAGGTGAATGCAATAGAACTCCCGTGCCAACAAAGACGGTATGCACATATCTCAGTCCAGTTTGATCTCAAGACATCGAAATCAAACAACAGTGCAAACACCCCAGCATTCTGGTGCAAGAAGAAGAAGGGCTAGGGAACACTTGTAATGATCAATGGTGTCAGATTTTCTTCGCCGATGAGTTGAGTTGGAGGTTTTCAAATGGTTCAAATGGCTCTGAGCGCTATGGTCATCAGTCCCCTAGAACTTACAACTACTTAAACCTAACTAACGTAAGGACATGACCCACATCCCGAGGGAGGATTCGAACCTACGACCGTTGCGGGCACGCGGTTCCAGACTTTAGCGTGTAGAACCGCTCGGCCACACCGGCCGGCTGAGGAGGTGTCTGACGCCTGATGATGACAGAGGCAGCCAGGTATCAATACACATGTCAGATGGTGCAGTCCCACAGTCCAGCAATGAGGTGTTTTGGGTTGGTATCATGTATGGATGTTGGACAACACTCTGCACTATCGAACGAAATCTTAGGGCTGCGCAGTTTCGGAACAGGATCCTGTAGCCTACTGTTACAAATTCTACTTAGCAGTTCGCAGAAGGGTTCTTCTTTCAAGATGATAATGCACGACAGAGCAAGTCAGTCCCTTAAACAGCTTCCTCTACGACGTAGGAATCAATCGAACACAATGTCCTGAGGCTATACTGCTTGACCGAACATATTTGCGAGGAAATGTAACTCGGCGGCAGAGATGCATTAACAGCAGAGCTCAGAGACTTAGCCATTTGACATCTCGTGAGTAACAAATCCATCAGGGACTTTTTATTCTTCTAAAACCACCCACGTCGATCGTTTGAGATGTGATGGTGATGTGCAAACGCAAAGGAACAACCACAGCTAACTCAAAACTAGGTAGACGTCGTGTACTGACGGGCAGGGATCGTAGAGCAGAGCGAAGGGTGGATCTAAAAAATCACGAGAAATCAGGGGAAGGAATCATTCGTGAGCTCCAGAGTGCTACGGGAAATTTAGCCAGTATAATGATTGCGTGTACGAAGTTAGAGTGGTGTAAAATGATCGAGCAGCCCCACATAATCCACATACACTACTGGCCATTAAAATTGATACACCAAGAAGAAATGCAGATGATAAACGGGTATTCATTGGACAAATATATTATGCTAGAACTGACATGTGACTAACTTTCACGCAATTTGGGTGTATAGATCCTGAGAAATCAGTACTCAGAACAACCACCTCTGGCAGTAATAACGGCCTTGGTATGCGTGGGCATTGAGTCAAACAGAGCTTGGATGGCGTGTGCAGGTACAGGTGCCCATGCAGCTTCAACACGATACCACAGTTCATCAAGAGTAGTGACTGGCGTATTGCGACGAGCCAGTTGCTCGGCCACCATTGACCAGACGTTTGCAATTGGTGAGAGATCTGGAGAATGTGCTGGCCAGGGCAGCAGTCGAACATTTTCTGTATCCAGAAAGGCCCGTACAAGACCTGCAAATTGCGGTCGTGCATTATCCTGCTCAAATGTAGGGTTTCGCAGGGATCGAATGAAGAGTAGAGCCACGGGTCGTAACACATCTGAAATGTAACGTCTACTGTTCAAATTGCCGTCAATGCGACCAAGAGGTGTCCGAGACGTGTAACCAACCCATACCATCACGCCGGGTGATACGCCAGTATAGCGATGACGAATACTCGTTGCCAATATGCGTTCATCGCGATGTCGCCAAACACGGACGCGACCATCATGATGCTGTAAACAGAACCTGAATTCATAGGAAAAAATGATGTTTTGCCATTCGTGCACCGAGGTTCGTCGTTGAGTACACCATCGCACGGGCTCCTGTCTGTGATGCAGCGTCAACGGTAACAGCCATGATCTCCGAGCTGATAGTCCATGCTGCTGCAAACGTCGTCGAACTGTTCGTGCAGATGGTTGCTGTCTTGCAAACGTCCCCACCTGTTGACTCAGGGATCGAGACGAGGCTGCACGATCCGTTACAGCCATGCGGATAAGATGCCTGTCATCTCGACTGCTAGTGATACGAGGCCGTTGGGATCCAGCACGGCGTTCCGTATTACTCTCCTGAACCCACCGATTCCATATTCTGCTAACAGTCATTTGATCTCGACCAACGCGAGCAGTAATGTCGCGGTACGATAATCCGCAATCGCGGTAGGCTATAATCCGACCTTTATCAAACTCGGAAACGTCATGGTACGCATTTCTCCTCCTTACACGAGGCATCACAACTACGTTTCACCAGGCAACGCCGGTCAACTGCTGTTTGTGTATGAGAAATCGGTTGGAAACTTTCCTCATGTCAACACGTTGTAGGTGTCGCCACCGGCGCCAACCTTGTGTGAATGCTCTGAAAAGCTAATCATTTGCATATCACAGCATCTTCTTCCTGTGGGTTAAATTTCGCGTCTGTTGCACGTCATCTTCATGGTGTAGCAATTTTAATGGCCAGTAGTGTATTTCTGTAGTAAATACTAACTCATGATTGAGGTGGTCTAAGGAGTGGCGGCAGTGGACAGTGGATGCCAGGAAATGAGTGGTTTGCTATGACCTCCCATAATACGTAGTGCTAACAGTGAAGTACGAAGAGGTGGTGTTTTGTGGTATGCGGGAGTTTTTCATAGGGTGTGATTCCCTCGATGTGCTTAAGAAAACTTTAAATACAGGAGGACAGCTTTGCACCCACTGTCTCTTTCTTGTCAACTGTCTGATCTAATTACGCCCACAGAAGCATGGTCTTTCCCCGAATGTGTCTGACCAAAAAGCAGTTCTGGTAGCTGGTATCTGAAGTTTTTATTAATACTGCCTATTGAATTCTTGTTGTCATACTTTTTTATTTGTAACTGAGATAACGAAATATTTTAAAAATCTCTTCCTCTGTTTCATCCCCTTATGGGTTGCATTTTCATAAACGCTGATACAAGCGAGAAGTCAAAAACGAATTTTTTTAGATGTATCTTTTAAATGCTTCACTACTTCTTTAATAATGATTTATTTAAAAAAAAACTTTCAACACAATTTCACCCCCTTGAGGGTTGAATTTTCAAAACTGCTGGAACACATTTTAAATTTCTGACAGGTAAACCAAATGGCAATTTTCGTAGTTCTACCTTAAAAATTGTCTTAATAGCGACATATTTTCAAAAACCTTTCATCCCCTGTTTCATTCCCTTTGGGATGGGATTTCAAAAATACCTCCTCAAACAGTGTGTACAGCATGAGGTCAGCACCGTCTCCAAATTCTAGGTTTCTGTCCCTTTGTTTGGGCTTCCTTTTATAGATAGAGATATGAAGAAATTATTCAGCACTGTGTACCGTACACGGCAGAGGAACAATTCGGAGATGGTGACTGACTATATAAGCAATACAACGCACGCTGTCATAAAGCTGAGTCCCTGAGGTTTGATGACAATAACATGCCTGAAATGCATCAGGCTGGCCAGAATTCCGACCTGAAGCCAATGAGATATCTTTGGGCTGAGTTAATATGTCGACTTCTCCCTAGACCCAGCTTTCAACATCATTAGCGTTCTGGTTTCGGCTGTTTAGGAAGAAAGGACTGTCATTTCTCAACGGACATTCAGACACCTCTTTGAAGTGTTCTCAACATAAAGGTGAAGAGTGGCCACACCTCATATTAACGTCGACTTTTGATCAGATAGTGTATACAGTCGCGACACTCACTGATGTGAAAGTTTTTACAGTTCGACAGTTCCAGACACACTAGCGCTCCTAACGGCAAGAACACTCTCAACGAGACATGTGTCATAAGATTAATAATTGTTGAGTTCTTTTTTCCTAAATTATGAAATAGTTATTGTAATATTACTTCCAAAGCATTAGTAAAGTATTAACAGACCTGAATAGTCCTAAAATAAACGTAAACAGAGCCATAGTTTATAAATAATATCACCAAGCAGAAGTGTCGTCACAAAGAAATACTCTCGAAATTGCAGTTATTTGCAATTTATCCTTCTAAAAGCCAGAGAACAGAAACATATTCACGTATAAGTAGCAAATATTTCTGTTGCTGTCTGCTGTTGTGATTGTCATTTTGTTTCACAAGCCAAAATTTTGTACTAAGTTGTTCACTGTTGCATTTCAATCGACTTACCAATTCAGGAATGTTTTTTTAATACAATCACTTTTTGTTCAAATGAATGCTTCGTCCAAAAATTCTAACGTTTGTAGCTTTAATGTAGCAACAATAGAGGAATTGATTTCTTTTGAACTGGGAAAGAGTTTAATTGTTATTGTAGTTTTATTAACACGTCTGTGTGGTAGTTTTCTCTTCAGTTAACAGTTATAGTGGCTTATCTGGTACGTTGAATAATGCAGGTGCTGCATTCCACACAAGTTTTCTATTGCATGCGTCTATAAACCGGTAGGGAACAGATCTTCACGTTATTGTGTAGATATACGAAACATCATACTTTAGTAAAAATATCTGTAAGTTACAGCAGGATCATAACTAAACAATACTGTAACGTGCTGTTTAATACCTCTTCTGATCCTTAGAAAACACAGAATGGCGACTTTGATGTATTCTTTTTTTTATTGCTCATATTTATTGTGCTACATACGCCTCCTTTTGTACCAAGCATATTACAATTCAATACAAACTATTCCCATATCGTACTCAACGGTATGGGTTTCTGGTGGCTGGCGCGTTACTGTCGGAGTGTGACAAAAATAAGCAGGACATCGCGACTGTACGAATTGGGTTGTTATCATAACTTGGCATACATGGATTTATCCTTTACTATTATTATTTCGGAAGATTTTAAATGAAATCTCAGCACAAAAGATGGCGATGATAATATTTTCGCCAAGTAAGCATTTCGTTTTCATTGCTGATTATCGGTCGGCGCACATTCTGTACCATCCCTATTGTCCTTTCATTTGATAAAGAAATATACTTCACAAAAAATCACTCTATGCGTTTAAAAACATGTTCATTCTTCTCTTGAAATTCAGTAATTAAACATATAGACATATACAGGGTGTCCCATTTATCTTGACCACCCTAAATAACTGTTTGTCCAGTTGCAAATTACAAAATGTTTCAAGCAAATGTTCTTTAGCCGTCAGAGCGACTTCAATCTGCATGTTTGCCTTCGTTATAGCTTTGTTTTTTACAAAGATATGAACAGTAGTGTGACTGTTTTAAATCGTACCCTGTATTTCTTATTCGGTCATTCATTTCCTCTCCTAAGGACCTTTTCAAAAATATATCACAGTGCACCATTCACTGAAGCACAACGATATTAAACACATAACACAACATTGACGCTGACGCTCCCAGCGCTTAGTGCAGGTAATGGAACACATCCACGTGCTGCCGCTGACAGAGGACAAATGTAAACATAAGTAGACTGCACACCCGTCATTCCGTCAACCGTCGCCAGTTGCAAGTTGTGTGAGTAGTATTACACCAACGAAGAGAAGGTAGAAATGCTACTTATCTATGGAGAATGTAAGTTAGCAGAACACTAATTGCAGTACTGTTATCTTAAGTACAGATACATTTAGTACAATAGTTTAGTCCTTTTAAATACTGTTGTGTAGAGTAGGCATACAATAAAGGCTGTCCTTCCGACAAACTGAATCGACATAACGTTTCTTTTATTGTTGTTGTTAAAGGTAGGCGAATTCTATGCAGGCAGCGGAACTGCACAGAGAGCGATATCCTGACAAGAACCTGATGTTTTCTCGTCTTGTTGCGACGCTTCAGGAAGCGGAAAGTTTCAGTCCACGACAACGCAATCGTCGTAGCACTCGCACAGACGAGGCTGCCGAAGTTACTGTTCTCGCTTCCGTTGTTATGAATCCACATGTGAGCACACCACAGCTTGACCACGAGATTGGCATTCCTAAAACCAATGTACATCGTATTCTTACACGTCACCGGTTTCATCCTTACCATGTACACCTACATCAAGAATTGCATGGGAATGATTTCCGGAAACGTGTACAGTTCTGTCAACGGGCACAGCAGCAAATCCTCGCCAACCCGAACTTCTTCTTCAATCTTCTATTTACCGATGAATGTTCCTTCTCAAACAAAGGACAGGTAAATACAAGGAACATGCATTATTGGTCCAACGACAACCCACGATGGCTTAGATAGGTGTAACATCAGCATCTGTGGAGAGTTAACGTCTGGTGTGGGATACTTGGCACCACACTTATTAGCCCTTGTTTTATCAATGGTAGTCTAAACGGCACAGCGCCGGTGGCGACACCTACAACGTGCTGACATGAGGAAAGTTTCCAACCGATTTCTCATACACAAACAGCAGTTGACCGGCGTTGCCTGGTGAAACGTTGTTGTGATGCCTCGTGTAAGGAGGAGAAATGCGTACCATCACGTTCCCGACTTTCATAAAGGTCCGATTGTAGCCTATCGCGATTGCGGTATATCGTATCGCGACATTGGTGCTGGCGTTAGTCGAGATCCAATGACTGTTAGCAGAATGGGGAATCGGTGGCTTCAGGATGGTAATACGGGACGCCGTGCTGGATCCCAACTGCCTCGTATCACTATCAGTCGAGATGGCAGGCATTTTATCCGCATGTCTGTAACGGATCGTGCAGCCACGTCTCGATCCCTGAGTCAACAGATGGGGACGTTTGCAAGACAACAACCATCTGCACGAACAGTTCGGCGACGTTTGCAGCAGCATAGACTATCACCTCGGAGACCATGGCTGCGGTTACCCTTGACCCTGCATCACAGACAGGAGCACCTGCGATGGTGTACTCAACGACGAACCTGGGTGCACGACTGGCAAAACGTCATTTTGTCGGATAAATCCAGGTTCTGTTTACAGCATCGTGAAGGTCGTATCCGTGTTTGGCGACATCGCGGTGAATGCACATTAGAAGTGTGTATTCGTCATCGCCATACTGGCGTATCACTCGGCGTGATGGTATGGGGTTCCACGGGTTACACGTCTCGGTCACCTCTTGTTCGCATTGACGGCACTTTGAACAGTGGACGTTACATTTCAGATGTGTTACGACTCGTGGCTCTACCCTTCACTCGATCCCTGCGAACGCTAAATTTCAGCAGGATAATGCACGACTGCATGTTGCAGGTCTTGTACGGGCCTTTCTGGATACAGAAAATGTTCGACTGCTGCCCTGGCCAGCACATTCTCACCAACTGAAAACGTCTGGTCACTGGTGGCCGAGCAACTGGCTCGTTACAATGCGACAGTCAGTACTCTTGATGAACTGTGGTATCGTTTGAAGCTGCATGGGCAGGTGTACCTGTACACGCCATCGAAGCTCCGTTTGACTCAATGCCCCGTATTACCAAGGCCGTTATTATGGCCAGAGGTGGTTGTTCTGGGTACTGATTTCACAGCATCTCTGCACCTCAATACCCGTGGTTTAGGGGTAGCGTCTTTGATTCATAATCAAAACGTCTTCGGTCCCGCGTTCGATACCCGCCACTGCCTAAATTTTGATAAATAATCAGCATTGGCGGCCGAAGACTTCCGGCATAAGAAGTCAGCCTCATTCTGCCAACGGCCTTGTCAAAGAGGGCGGAGGAGCGGATAGAGGTTCAGGGCACTCTCTTGTCCTAGGGGTGGGAAATTGTCCCTAAAGGTGGAAGAATCAGCAATGATCAACGACATGAGGATGCAGAAGGCAAGGGAAACCACTGCATCAAAGACACGTAACGTGCATCCACAGGACATGTGGCCTGTAATTGAAGAAGTGTCATGATGATCTCTCCATTGGCAAAAGATTCCGGAATAGTCCCCCATTCGGATCTCCGGGAGGGGACTGCCAAGGGGGAGGTTACCATGAGAAAAAGATTGAATAATCTACGAAAGGATAACGTTCTACGAGTCGGGGCGTGGAATGTCAGAAGCTTGAACGTGATAGGGAAACTAGAAAATCTGAAAAGGGAAATGCAAAGGCTCAATCTAGATATAGTAGGGGTCAGTGAAGTGAAGTGGAAGGAAGACAAGGATTTCTGGTCAGATGAGTATCGGGTAATATCAACAGCAGCAGAAAATGGTATAACAGGTGTAGGATTCGTTATGAATAGGAAGGTAGGGCAGAGGGTGTGTTACTGTGAACAGTTCAGTGACCAGGTTGTTCTAATCAGAATCGACAGCAGACTAACACCGACAACGATAGTTCAGGTATACATGACGACGTCGCAAGCTGAAGATGAACAGATAGAAAAAGTGTATGAAGATATTGAAAGGATAATGCAGTATGTAAAGGGGTCGAAAATCTAATAGTCATGGGCGACTGGAATGCTGTAGTAGGGCAAGGAGTAGAAGAAAAGGTTACAGGAGAATATGGGCTTGGGACAAGGAATGAAAGAGGAGAAAGACTAATTAAGTTCAGTAACAAGTTTCAGCTAGTAATAGTGAATACCCTGTTCAAGAATCACAAGAGGAGGAGGTATACTTGGAAAAGGCCGGGAGATACGGGAAGATTTCAATTAGATTACATCATGGTCAGACAGAGATTCCGAAATCAGATACTGAATTGTAAGGCGTACCCAGGAGCAGGTATAGATTCAGATCACAATATAGTAGTGATGAAGAGTAGGTTGAAGTTCAAGACATTAGTCAGGAAGAATCAATACGCAAAGAAGTGGGATACGGAAGTACTAAGGAATGACGAGGTACGTTTGAAGTTCTCTAACGCTATAGATACAGCAATAAGGAATAGCGCAGTAGGCAGTAAAGTTGAAGAGAAATGGACATCTCTAAAAAGGGCCATCACAGAAGTTGGGAAGGAAAACATAGGTACAAATAAGGTAGCTGCGAAGAAACCATGGGTAACAGAAGAAATACTTCAGTTGATTGATGTAAGGAGGAAGTACAAACATGTTCCGGGAAAATCAGGAATACAGAAATACAAGTCGCTGAGGAACGAAATAAATAGGAAATGCAGGAAAGCTAAGACGAAATGGCTGCAGGAAAAATGTGAAGACATCGAAAAAGATATGATTGTCGGAAGGACAGATTCAGCATACAGGAAAGTCAAAGCAACCTTTGGTGACATTAAAAGCAACGGTGGTAACATTAAGAGTGCAACGGGAATTCCACTGTTAAATGCAGAGGAGAGAGCAGATAGGTGGAAAGAATACATTGAAAGCCTCTATGAGGGTGAAGATTTGTCTGATGTGATAGCAGAAGAAACAGGAGTCGATTTAGAAGAGATAGGGGATCTAGTATTAGAATCGGAATTTAAAAGAGCTTTGGACGACTTACGGTCAAATAAGGCAGAAGGGATAGATAACATTCCACCAGAATTTCTAAAATCATTGGGGGAAGTGGCAACAAAACGACTATTCACGTTGGTGTGTAGAATATACGAGTCTGACGATATACCATCTGACTTTCGGAAAAGCATAATCCACACAATTCCGAAGACGGCAAGAGCTGACAAGTGCGAGAATTATCGCACAATCATCTTAACAGCTCATGCATCGAAGCTGCTTACAAGAATAATATACAGAAGAATGGAAAAGAAAATTGAGAATGCGCTAGGTGACGATCAGTTTGGCTTTAGGAAGAGTAAAGGGACGAGAGAGGCAATTCTGACGTTACGGCTAATAATGGAAGCAAGGCTAAAGAAAAATCAAGACACTTTCATAGGATTTGTCGACCTGGAAAAAGCGTTCGACAATATAAAATGGTGCAAGCTGTTCGAGATTCTGAAAAAAGTAGGCGTAAGGTATAGGGAGAGACGGGTCATATACAATATGTACAACAACCAAGAGGGAATAATAAGAGTGGACGATCAAGAACGAAGTGCTCGTATTAAGAAGCGTGTAAGACAAGGCTGTAGCCTTTCGCCCCTACTCTTCAATCTGGTTGGTTCAAAGAGCACTATGGGACTCAACTGCAGAGGTCATTAGTCCCCTAGAACTTAGAACTAGTTAAACCTAACTAACCTAAGGACATCACAAACATCCATGCCCGAGGCAGGATTCGAACCTGCGACCGTAGCGGTCTTGCGGTTCCAGACTGCAGCGCCTTTAACCGCACGGCCACTTCGGCCGGCTCTTCAATCTGTACATCGAGGAAGCAATGATGGAAATGAAAGAAAGGTTCAGGAGTGGAATTAAAATACAAGGTGAAAGGATATCAATGATACGATTCAATGGCTCTGAGCACTATGGGACTCAACTGCTGAGGTCATTAGTCCCCTAGAACTTAGAACTAGTTAAACCTAACTAACCTAAGGACATCACAAACATCCATGCCCGAGGCAGGATTCGAACCTGCGACCGTAGCGGTCTTGCGGTTCCAGACTGCAGCGCCTTTAACCGCACGGCCACTTCGGCCGGCTCTTCAATCTGTACATCGAGGAAGCAATGATGGAAATAAAAGAAAGGTTCAGGAGTGGAATTAAAATACAAGGTGAAAGGATATCAATGATACGATTCGCTGATGACATTGCTGTCCTGAGTGAAAGTGAAGAAGAATTAAATGATCTGCTGAACAGAATGTACAGTCTAATGAGTACACAGTATGATTTGAGAGTATATCGGAGAAAGACGAAGGTAATGAGAAGTAGTAGAAATGAGAACAGCGAGAAACTTAACATCAGGATTGATGGTCACGAAGTCAATGAAGTTAAGGAATTCTGCTACCTCGTCAAATCGAAAGACCTGCACCAGTCGAACGGTCTACCTGACGGGAGGCCCTAGCCACACGACATTTCCATTTACCTAGGCAGTAAAATAACCAATGACGGACGGAGCAAGGAGGACATCAAAAGCAGACTCGCTATGGCAAAAAAGGCATTTCTGGCCAAGAGAAGTCTACTAATATCAAATACCGGCCTTAATTTGAGGAAAAAATTTCTGGGGATGTACGTCTGGAGTACAACATTGTATGGTAGTGAAACATGGACTGTGGGAAAACCAGAACAGAAGAGAATCGAAGCATTTGAGATGTGGTGTTGCAGACGAATGTTGAAAATTAGGTGGACTGATAAGGTAAGGAATGAGGAGGTTCTACGCAGAATCGGAGAGGAATGGAATATGTGGAAAACACTGATAAGGAGAAGGGACAGGATGATAGGACATCTGCTAAGACATGATGGAATGACTTCCATGGTACTAGAGGGAGCTGTAGAGGGCAAAAACTGTAGAGGGACACAGAGATTGGAATATGTCAAGCAAATAATTGATGACGGAGGTTGCAAGTGCTACTCTGAGATGAAGAGGTTAGCACAGGAAAGGAGTTTGTGGCGGGCCGCATCAAACCAGTCAGTAGACTGATGACCAAAAAAAAAAAAGCACCCAAATTGCGTGAAAATGTAATCACATGTCAGTTCTAGTATATTTGTCCAATGAATACCCGTTTATCATCTGCATTTCTTCTTGGTGTAGCAATTTTAATGGCCAGCAGTGTAAGCACATCTGAGATTCAAGACAGCGCCTTATATCCCTTTGCATGTCAGCACGGAAACGAAATAAGGTAAAAGTATCTACAAAAAAGGCCAGAAAAAAATTTAAGTGAAACAAGGTGTAAAAGTTTTATATTTGCAATAAGCATATTGCGTAAAGGTATTTAAGAGGGGGAGAGATGTACACGAAAATCGGTAAGGTAGAAGTCCAGCTTCATTAAGAACTATTGGATCAAATGTTACACATAGATGAAGCAAATTTAAATCAACTGTGATACTATTTTGACTGATTTTTATTTCTTTAGAATAAAGTTCTTGAAAAATAATTTACTTACATTTACTCGTACCTGGTATGTAATGAATTTTAAAAAACTTCAGGAAATAACTGTTCCATAGGATTTTGTATTACACCTTAACTGCTTGTATGACGTTTCATTTTAATGGCTTTAATAGCCGGAAAGAAAATGTATAGACATTTAAAAATGTAAAGCTTCCAGAAATCACAAAAGAATATAAATTCTGAGGCATACCGTGTGCATAGCGTTGGAGGAATGATTTCTGGATGCACTTGCGCTTCGAATGTAGATGTAACAATATGATATTTCACTTCTATGATACGGATATAAAATATCAGCCCATTTGTAAAATCACAACATTTTAAGGCAAAAATGTATTTAAATAAACGTGTTCATTTCAGTTCGTTTCGCAAAATTTTCTTTTTCTTATAATAAAACAGAAATAATGTTTCTGCTAGAAACTTACAGGACGAACTTTGCAACTGTAACACTACATTATTTCTCACACTTAGAAAACTGCCTCGTCGTTCGGTGAACATACAAAAACATAAATCCACTGTTACGCTTTAAAAATTAATTACTACCATTCTTCGCTCTCATTGCCGTGTTGCAGAAACGACAGAAATGCGTCATAATTTACATTTGTGACAGGCTGTCAGTTTTTCTGTAACACTCTGAATTATTGTTGCAGACCCGCTAAATCGTCTTCTAACACATTTTCTGGTTATTCAAACATCCGTAATAACTACACTGATAAAAACTGGACATGGTATATTCTTTTTTCCATTCTTTGCAACTGGTGCGCCCAGTCCCACCTTCATACTTAATTGCTGTTTCCGTACGCAAGTGAATTTTTCCGTTAACGCATTTCCTTAAAAATGGTGCTCATCGTAGCACATCAGTTTCTTTCTCGCTGAAGCACGTGCTTATTAGTGCGTTAGGAGATAACAGCTGCTTCGATAAACCAGCTCAAAAAACGCCATCAGAGTCTTTATGACGACACCCGATATCTCGCGAGAGTAGCAAAATATTTCGATAAGAAAGTGATTTAATATTTATTGTTGGTATATTGCGTGTGACCGTAATAATCCGACGGTAAACAAAGAGAGTTTTCGGAAAGACCGCAAGATACCGCTTTAGCGCTGATAAGCCCTGGAGAGGAGATGATTTGCTTAAACTGATATCTACCATTGCTGTCGTCACAAAAGCAGACATTGAACGCAGTTGAATGAAACATGTTCGCGACTCAAGATACATCTCGGAGAAGTTAAGAAATGAATTTATGCGCAGGGAAAATCTATCATAGTCGTTAAATAAATAAGAACACGTTCTAAGATTGTCGATGTATGTTACCTCAGCAAGAAAGCGACGAACCTACTCGACAAATACTTTCCGCTGTGAATTACGTTTTACTCCAGGCAAATGCCGGGATGGTTCCTCTGAAAGGGCACGGCCGACTTCCTTCCCCATCCTTCCCTACTCCGATGAGACCGATGACCACGCTGTCTGGTCTCCTTCCCCACAACAACCAACCTGAATTACGTTTTCCTGTACAGTTCCTAACATCGCTACACCACCAGACTATGTCTAAGTTAATCACTTCACATGTTGCCGCAGTGGATACACCGGTCACCGTGATATCACCGCGGTTAAGCGCTGTCGGGCGTGGTTGGCACTTAGATGGGTGACCATCCAGGCCGCCATGCGCTGTTGCCATTTTACGGGGTGCACTCAGCCTCGTGATGCCAATTGAGAAGCTACTCGACCGAATAGTAGCGGCTTCGGTCAAGAATACCATCATAACGACCGGGAGAGCGGTGTGCTGACCCCACGCCCCTCCGATTCGCATCCTCTACTGAGGATGACACGGCGGTCGGAAGATCCCGGTAGGCCCCTCGTGGCCTGAAGACGGAGTACATGTAATGATCACAACAATCTGACATTTTTGTAGGACATCATCACACACGAGTGATAAAGCAATACAGAATATAAGACTTAAATACTTAGGTTTGATAGCGAGATGTGATGATCGTGCATCCTTTGCAAAGTAAAATGAAAGTAAATACTTTTGTTTTCTGTTTATTGCAACAGAAGAAAATAGACAGCCTTCAGTTTTACAGTCGTAAGGAACAAAAAGCTATCAGCCAACAACTCTGTCATCGTCATATTTATGTTTTATCAATAATTCGTACTTTACGTTTCTTTGTTACAGTATTAGTCTCAAATGATTTTATTGCTGAAACTTAATCCCTCCGAATTTTTATGTATAAACTCTTAAAATTTTTGCAATAAATCAAACTTTATTACCATTCTACATCTTTATTCTTCATGTCTTCACATGTACGAGGGCGGTTCAGAAAGTAACGTCCGATTGGTCACAGTGCGGGTTGTGGGGGGAGTAGCGACGCCATCTGTGCGTTCACGCACTCAACAGGTCAGTCGGCATCAAGCCGTGGTCGAGTGAACGTCGTACCTGCGCTAGTTTAGTTTTTGTGGCAGTTTGAAATGTGTGCTGCAATAGAAAACCCCGCCAAATGTGAAGTGCGTGCTGTCATAAGGTTTTTTACAGCCAAAGGATATTCTGCAGCAGCTATTCATCGTGAGCTTTGTGCCGTGTACGGACCAAGAGTTATGAGTGAAGGAGTTGTCCGTGAATGGGTGCGTTTATTTAAAAGTGGACGAGAAAACGTTCATGATGAAGAGAGGAGTGGTAGACCATCATTGGTGACTGACGAACTCGTTCAGACAGTTGATGCAAAAGTTCGTGAAAATCGACGTGTCTCAATGTCGGAGTTGTCTACTGGTTTTCCACAGATTTCTAAGACTCTCTTGTACGAGATAGTGACAGCAAGATTGGGTTACCGTAAGTTCTGTGCACGATGGGTGCCCAAAATTCTTACCGACCACCACAAAACTCAAAGAATGGCCTCTGCATTAGACTTTGTCACGTTATGAGGACGAAGGAGAACCTTTGTTAAACAGAATCGTGACCGGGGACGAAACCTGGATTAAGTACGTGAACCCTGAGACAAAAGAACAATCAAAGATGTGGGCACATTCAAATTCGCCTACCAAACCAAGAAAAGCCTCGCAAGATTTTTCTGCCAGAAAACTGATGGCAACGGTGTTTTTGGATGCCAAAGGGGTGTTGTTGGTTGAATTCATGGAACGTGGTACGACCATTAATCAAGACGTGCACTGTGAAACAATAAAAAAGTTACGACGGGCTATACAGAACAAACGCCGTGGTATGCTGACTTCCGGTATCGTTTTTTTTGCACGATAACGCCCATCCTCACTCTGCTCACAGAACAACGGCCCTTCTTGAGTCCTTCAAGTGGGACGTTATCAACCATCCACCTTACAGCCCAGACCTGGCGCCAAGTGATTATCACCTCTTCATGCATTTGAAGAAATGGCTCGGGTCACAGCGGTTTGATGACGACGAAGAGCTCAAAGATGCGGTCACAGGCTGGCTCCAGGCACAAGCGGGTGATTTTTATGCAGAAGGAATTTCAAAGCTTGTGAAGAGATACGATAAGTGCCTCAATCGCTATGGAGACTATGTAGAAAAATAGTGCAAAGATGTAGTTGTAAGATGTATATATTAAAATATTTTTATTTAACTTGGTGTATTTTTTTAAATCAACCGGAGGTTACTTTCTGAACGGCCCTCGTATTTCTCAACATAATCATCCTGGCGACAAACACATTTCTCCCAACGAGAGACCAGTTTGTTGACACTATCATTCTGAAATGTTTCATTTTGTTTATGAGGCGACAAACTCTTCTCTGCTTACACCACTTCATGACTATCAACTTTTGAAAACAGATGAAAATCGGAAGGGACCCACTGGGGTCTGTATGGAGAATGACTGATGGCAGTGGCAGTGAGCCACTGCGGGTTCTGGCGGAAAACGTGCAGACACCAGCATCAGCGGTTTCTTGTCATCAATACCTTTCCCAGAAATCGGCTGTCATCAAATCCAGCCATGAGGCACCGAGGCCCCTGCGGAAATCCTGACATCATCATCAGCACTTTCTTACCACTGAGGTCATCCCTATCCCCCGTGCCCCCATGACACGTTTTCCACATGAAAGATGTTAACTATGCAATGTGTCAATGAAAATTTCATCCTTGTTGCATGGAAAGATTGACTCGCTATCAGTGATACTGTAACATCCCCACCCATCACTTATCTGGTTTTGGCGTGTGTTCCCCCCAGCTAATTGACTAACAGATCAACAGAGAGTGCAAAACTGCCGCAATATCAGATAATGCAAAGAAAGTAATAAGGCCCTGTGACTCCTGATTGAACTGCAGTGGCAGTGTTGACATTGATTCAGAATTGATCACTACTAATTAAAAAGGGGCGCACATTGATGTTATATGCAGCTATTGAACACCAGATGCAAATGTTGAACATAAAATTAATTAAGAAAGTGACTTGGGATTTCAACTACTTGATTGAAAACAGATGCAGTCGATTATCACAAATTTATTTTAACTCACGACCTTCAATCATCACATTACATGACTCTCCTACTAGGCAGTGGTAATAAATTGCGGTTGCGTGGAGTAAAGCTCGATCACTCAAAAGTAATATCTATCGACTGACCCAGGCATAATGCGAAGTGCGAGAAGAATTCTACAGTACATGGACCATGAAACCCTCGTGAACACTTTGCCGACGTGATCCAACAAATTAATCAGTGCGCAGAGTGGGCGCAATATCACCGAATACAGCATGGCAGAGCGGCGTCGTTGTGTGGACGTCGGCCGACCTCGTGGTGTTGCAAGGCTGCGCTCGTCTATTCACTCCTAGCTATCTTGCTCAGTACATAGCTGAACCAAAACTTTCTATCTCCAAGCTCAATCGTTCCATTTGCTAAGTCATAAACTGCAGAGATGCACACTCTTTCTCAGGCAAGTTGAGCAAAGAACGCCACGTCTGCGCACTAGGCAAGCTGGGAACGGAAGACCTCTACTGAGACTTCTGCCAGTCTGCTCTTCGCCTCAGTTTGCCCTCCAGCAAAATCACTTACGCCAATTGCAGCGTAAGTCGCGTTAATTATGCACCGCTTCCCAGCGCTGACCAATGCCTGCTCTGGGAAGTGAACAAATTCCCACAAAATTTCCCTTCCTCTCAACTTCTTCTATTTAGCTCCCCCCAAGCCACCCATCAAGGTTAGCGTCTGCACAAACACCAAGTTTTCCGGAATTCTGACTCCAAGGAGAGTACTTCAAATTCCTTGGTCCTACGTTCCCATTGGAGGCCGGCGTATTTCATGCTGTCGCTCTTCACCTGATTTACTTCAGGCTCTGTGGAGCGTGAATTCAGCGTGAAGTTGCTATAGTCATAAACATGCATATTTTGACCTCTGTTGACCGCTCCACTGTAGCTTTGTGTGGCTTTCTCACATGTTTCACAAAAAACGGGATGACGGATATTTATCAACAGGTGTACAAGTTCTCCTTCTGTTTCCCGGTACACCAGCATGCAGTCGGGGTCAACCACCCACTCACTGTCACTCATCTTAAGGCGGCTGAAGGTCGCATTGCGTTACCGCTTTCTCAGAGCTTGAGCCGCCCTAAGCTGCCTATTGTCGCTTCCCTTTGCCGTTCCCCAGCCGGCCACGGTCAACTCTAAACGTTTCCCTGGGGTAAACTAGTGTCCAGTAAATCGACTCGTTTCCACAAAGTTTTCATGTCGTGTGAATTACTTTAAAACCATCACCCGACATTAATTATTCCAATACATCCATACTATGCCCTCTACAAGATGCATTGTGCCTTGTCAGTCATTTTTTGTTCAGTCGTACTGTTCACTCAACGTGAGTTAGGTGATCTTTAATGACTTCATGTAAGGGACATAGTTTTTGCCATCTTACAGTACTGAGCAATCAAACAATGTCGGTAGAGGATTTAACGGAAGAGTTTAAATGCTGAACAGCATTGAGTGCAAACCTCTTCAGGGGGCAGACCTCTAGGTGTTTAATGTATGTAATACCTGAAGTATCGGCCATTAAGTCCCACACAAGCTCTATGGCCATCAGAAAAACCGCAGCCCAAGTCTATGACGCGTGCTGTATATCAGTGGTGGTGGAAACGCATCATTCAACTTTTCAACACAGCACTATAATCATATTTAAATTGGTCTTTATACCCAGCTGCCAATGGCCTTGCCTCAGTGTTAACATGGCTACCCATCAGATCACCGAAGTTAAGCGCTGTTTGGCTGGGCTTGTACTTGGATGGGTGACCATCCGGTCTGCCGACCGCTGTTGGGAAGCGGAGTGCACTCAGCTCTTGTGAGGCAAACTGAGGAACTACTTGGTTGAGAAGTGTGCGGCTCCAGTCTCGTAAACCGACACAGAGCTGGCAGAGCCTTGTGCTCACCACATGCCCCTATATATCCGCATCCAGTGATGCCTGTGGGCTAAGGATGACACGACGGCCAGTCGGTACCGTTGGGCCATCCAAGGCCTGTTCGGACGGAGTTTAGTTTTTAGTGTTTATACCCAGCTACATGTAAGTGTTAATAAATTAAAATGAAAGCTTAAGAGCCATATGTGTGTTTTCTGTTTCCCTATAAAAACCCCTGCGTCTTAATGTAAATGAAAAGTCGCCACCATGGCTGATTTTGAGTGAATGAAACAACCTCACCAGAGGGGTCTGGAAGTAAGCGACTGGTCCCTCAGTGATGATGCTGGAAACTAGAAGAAGAAGAAGAAGAAGAAGAAGAAGAATGGATCATTACTTTCTGATAACGTACATGCTTTAATTTCTGGACCTTCACATCGTGGGAAGACTAATCTCGTTCTAACATCCATAACCCTGGAATACTATACCGCATTCAAACAATTCCACACCTGTACTTTCGTCGATTAGACTACCATACCTACGTTTGGACAGTAAAATGGTTAAAAGCGACGTAACGGGAGAATTAAAAACACTTTACTGAACGAAAGTTAAAGAAAAATACGTTTCAAGGCTTACACGGTCTTTCCATTTCAATAATTCACAAAAACTCGCATTGCACAATTCCACCAGCGAAAGGCCGTTTGTAAATATTTCTCACGCAGCGGGAGCACCGAGGAAAAGTATCCAAAAGAAAATTGCATCAACTCCTGCACGATAATCCGAGTGATCGTGTGCCAAGAGTAATGAATACAAACAATAGATACACAAACAACAGAAGAAGAAAAATACTTGCTCACTTTATCTTCAGAATCAAAAGTAGTTTGAAAAAAAATGTGGTAACGCAGAAAGTACCTACACCTAACGAAGCAATCAGAATAGCTGACTTAAAAACCAATACAACATACGAAAAAGGTACAAAAAAACAAATGAAAGTTTCCCTTGACTAAAGAACATGGCTACATTTCGCAAATGGCCTGTTGACTACAAATGTTGGGTTGAGGAACTGTACAAAATCGAGTTCAAAGGAAAAAGCTCTCTGGGAGACAGGTAACTCGTTCCGATAATGTGAATTTCCTCAGGCTCCATACGTATTGCTGATGGCATGTATTGCAACACAATATTGTGATGTCCCTCACACACAGGTCTATCACACGTTACACAGTTGCTTTTTGTCATGCTTCTCAGATTATAATTGCAGTCTCTGCAAACGCGACGTTTTTTAGGCTCCTCTTTCGTCTGAGTTGGGAACTGCTTGAGGAGGGGTGGAGTTCCTCTTCGTTTCGTTTCGGGCACCGTTTGTAACCTCAACACGTTTTCTATTCTCTGCTTCACGTGCCGATGATGATGATGATAATGTTTGGTTTGTGGGGCGCTCAACTGCGCTGTCATCAGCGCCTTTGCAAAGTCCCAATTCTTACACAGTCCATTTTTTTTTTCACAACCCTGTCTACATGCTGTGACAAATGATGAACACAAATTGTGAAGATGATGATGATGAAATGATAAGGACAACACAAACATCCAGGCCCCGAGCAGAGAAAATCCTCAAACCGACCAGGATTCGAACCCGGGGCCCCATGATCCAGAGACAGCAATGCTAGCCACTAGACTACGGGCTGCGGACTTCACGTGCCGATGTTACCTTGCAATATCTTTTCTTTCAGTGCACCATTCCTATGACAAAACATCTATAAGGGAGAATATGAAATCCAGCTGAGACAGACCATTCCAGGCCATTCCTGTCTTAGGTATTAACACGCATTTGGATGGTACCAAGGTGTACTGGCAGCTGTCTCCAGAGGACGAAATAGTGGCTAATGACTAGCAAGCTGCTGATAAGCCTTTCTTCCTTGAACCATTCTCGTTACTTGTGTTCTGCACATTTTTCAGGCCACTATTTTGGGGTAGAATAGTTGACTGTTTTCCCTTCTTCTTGTTTTTCCCAACAGACATTTCCTTCTCAATTTGGCTCCCCGCTGCGGTAACCTTCTTCTTCCTCCCAATATGATGCAGAGTGAATAATGTCATCGGAAACGAAGTCTTCTTCACCAACTCTGTAGTCTTCGACAGAATCATCAGATGATGACATGTCAAGATCCGATTCCATTTCATCCATAATGCTCAGCTTTGGATAGCTCGTCAGGACCCAAAAAGGAAATGAAAGTTGTGGAATAGGTACCACAACCCACTTGAAACCAAAAACGCTCTTTTCAACAAACATCCAATAAGATACGTACCGCAAATTGATCTCTCATAACTGAACTTTCGTCGAATCGACGAGTCCATTTTGTTCGTGAATACCACACGTTAGTCATTTCAACGAACGAACATTTACGTAAACACCTATACCTTCGTCGAAACTTCGGGACGAAATATGGTTTACGTGATCGGAGAGCGGCGTAGGTCACTTGCGCCGGCTGTATCACAGAGCCAACAACTATACCCTCTAGGGCTCTAGGCAATGCTGCGAGGACGGCGTGCACACTCCCATCTGCGACAGGCAGGGGCTTATCGAAGGGAAATGTGTTCGTCGAATCGACTACTAATACAGGGTTATTACAAATGATTGAAGCGATTTCACAGCTCTACAATAACTTTATTGTTTGAGATATTTTCACAATGCTTTGCACACACATACAAAAACTCAAAAAGTTTTTTTAGGCATTCACAAATGTTCGATATGTGCCCCTTTAGTGATTCGGTAGACATCAAGCCGATAATCAAGTTCTTCCCACACTCGGCGCAGCATGTCCCCATCAATGAGTTCGAAAGCATCGTTGATGCGAGCTCGCAGCTCTGGCACGTTTCTTGGTAGAGGAGGTTTAAACACTGTATCTTTCACATAACCCCACAGAAAGAAATCGCATGGGGTTAAGTCGAGAGAGCGTGGAGGCCATGACATGAATTGCTGATCATGATCTCCACCACGACCGATCCATCGGATTTCCAATCTCCTGTTTAAGAAACGCCGAA